>NC_057354.1:92940653-93565653 GCF_016509475.1 Prionailurus bengalensis | reverse complement strand
AGACCCAGTAAAAAAAGAGAACTACAGGCCAATATCCCTGATGAATATGGATGCAAAAATTCTCAATAAGATACTAGCAAATCGAATTCAACGGCATATAAAAAGAATTATTCACCATGATCAAGTGGGATTCATTCCTGGGATGCAGGGCTGGTTCAACATTCGCAAATCAATCAACGTGATACATCACATTAACAAAAAAAGAGAGAAGAACCATATGATCCTGTCAATCGATGCAGAAAAGGCCTTTGACAAAATCCAGCACCCTTTCTTAATAAAAAACCTTGAGAAAGTCGGGATAGAAGGAACATACTTAAAGATCATAAAAGCCATTTATGAAAAGCCCACAGCTAACATCATCCTCAACGGGGAAAAACTGAGACCTTTTTCCCTGAGATCAGGAACACGACAGGGATGCCCACTCTCACCACTGTTGTTTAACATAGTGCTGGAAGTTCTAGCATCAGCAATCAGACAACAAAAGGAAATCAAAGGCATCAAAATTGGCAAAGATGAAGTCAAGCTTTCGCTTTTTGCAGATGACATGATATTATACATGGAAAATCCGATAGACTCCACCAAAAGTCTGCTAGAACTGATACATGAATTCAGCAAAGTTGCAGGATACAAAATCAATGTACAGAAATCAGTTGCATTCTTATACACTAACAATGAAGCAACAGAAAGACAAATAAAGAAACTGATCCCATTCACAATTGCACCAAGAAGCATAAAATACCTAGGAATAAATCTAACCAAAGATGTAAAAGATCTGTATGCTGAAAACTATAGAAAGCCTATGAAGGAAATTGAAGAAGATTTAAAGAAATGGAAAGACATTCCCTGCTCATGGATTGGAAGAATAAATATTGTCAAAATGTCAATACTACCCAAAGCTATCTACACATTCAATGCAATCCCAATCAAAATTGCACCAGCATTCTTCTCGAAACTAGAACAAGCAATCCTAAAATTCATATGGAACCACAAAAGGCCCCGAATAGCCAAAGGAATTTTGAAGAAGAAGACCAAAGCAGGAGGCATCACAATCCCAGACTTTAGCCTCTACTACAAAGCTGTCATCATCAAGACAGCATGGTATTGGCACAAAAACAGACACACAGACCAATGGAATAGAATAGAAACCCCAGAACTAGACCCACAAACGTATGGCCAACTCATCTTTGACAAAGCAGGAAAGAACATCCAATGGAAAAAAGACAGCCTCTTTAACAAATGGTGCTGGGAGAACTGGACAGCAACATGCAGAAGGTTGAAACTAGACCACTTTCTCACACCATTCACAAAAATAAACTCAAAATGGATAAAGGACCTAAATGTGAGACAGGAAACCATCAAAACCTTAGAGGAGAAAGCAGGAAAAGACCTCTCTGACCTCAGCCGTAGCAATCTCTTACTTGACACATCCCCAAAGGCAAGGGAATTAAAAGCAAAAGTGAATTACTGGGACCTTATGAAGATAAAAAGCTTCTGCACAGCAAAGGAAACAACCAACAAAACTAAAAGGCAACCAACGGAATGGGAAAAGATATTTGCAAATGACATATCAGACAAAGGGCTAGTATCCAAAATCTATAAAGAGCTCACCAAACTCCACACCCGAAAAACAAATAACCCAGTGAAGAAATGGGCAGAAAACATGAATAGACACTTCTCTAAAGAAGACTTCCAGATTGCCAACAGGCACATGAAAAGATGTTCAGCGTCGCTCCTTATCAGGGAAATACAAATCAAAACCACACTCAGGTATCACCTCACGCCAGTCAGAGTGACCAAAATGAACAAATCAGGAGACTCTAGATGCTGGAGAGGATGTGAAGAAACAGGAACCCTCTTGCACTCTTGGTGGGAATGCAAATTGGTGCAGCCGCTCTGGAAAGCAGTGTGGAGCTTCCTCAGAAAATTAAAAATAGACCTACCCTATGACCCAGCAATAGCACTGCTAGGAATTTATGCAAGGGATACAGGAGTACTGATGCATAGGGGCACTTGTACCCCAATGTTCATAGCAGCACTCTCAACAATAGCCAAATTATGGAAAGAGCCTAAATGTCCATCAACTGATGAATGGATAAAGAAATTGTGGTTTATATACACAATGGAATATTACATGGCAATGAGAAAAAATGAAATATGGCCTTTTGTAGCAACGTGGATGGAACTGGAGAGTGTGATGCTAAGTGAAATAAGCCATACAGAGAAAGACAGATACCATATGGTTTCACTCTTATGTGGATCCTGAGAAACTTAACAGGAACCCATGGGGGAGGGGAAGGAAAAAAAAAAAGAGGTTAGAGTGGGAGAGAGCCGAAGCATAAGAGACTCTTAAAAACTGAGAACAAACTGAGGGTTGATGGGGGGTGGGAGGGAGGGGAGGGTGGGTGATGGGTATGGAGGAGGGCACCTTTTGGGATGAGCACTGGGTGTTGTATGGAAACCAATTTGACAATAAATTTCATGTATATATAAAAAAAGGGGAAAAACATTAGTAGCTAAATACATAATTTATTCTGCCAGAGTAAGTGCTTGATAATTCACTGAAAGCAGTTTCCTGGGTTGGTTAAGTTGGAGGGCAAGATAAAGGACAAAAAAATTGATTTATGTACATAAAATGGAACTAAATATTCATTGGGTTTTTCCATGATGAACAAAAGAAACTAACACAAAATAGAATGAATGGCAAATGACATTACAAACATATCTATCAGAACTAAGAATGTATATGATGACGAAAGGTAGAAGACAGAGCTCCTGATAATGCCAGAAATGATGGGAATAAGAGAATTAAGTTCCTTTTTAGAGATACAAACTTCATAATTAAAGTGTATTTCTTTAACCCACAGAGCAATTGCTTGTACCAGAAATGTCACATGTATAAACCAACTGCAACACACCAGGCAATGAAAAGATGAGAACCCCTTAATTCTTATGTGTCTAGATCCCTGATTTATCCATTGTATTATGTCATTTCTCTGGTTTGTGTGTACCTTCTTGTGTATATTAGGATGAGGGCCTGATAGTTGCCTCAAAATGGTAACAAGATAAATAAAAGGAGAAGGAAAAAAAAAGATATGGAAATAAGCTAAGTGTCCATCAATAATTGAGTGTGTGTGTGTGTGTGTGTGTGTGTGTGAGAATATTATTAGTCTTGAGAAAGAAAGAAATCTTTTTTGCTACAACATTGATGGACCTTAAAGGTATTATGCTAAGCCAGACAAAGACAGTCAAATATTGCATGGTATCACTTATATGGGAAATCTGGAAAAAAAATCAGACTCATAGACACAGTGAGTAGAATAATGGTTGCCAGGGGCTGGGGGTAGAGGAAATAGGGAGAGGTTTGTAAAAGGTACAAACTTTTCAGCTACAAGATAGTAAGGTCTGAGGATATGATGTATCACATGGTGACTATAGTTGATAGCATTGCATTGGGTAACTGAAATTGGCTGAGTAGAATTTAAATATTCTAAAAAAAATTAAGGTGATGGATGTGTCAGTTTACCAGATGGGAGGGATCCTTTCACAGTATATATGTATATCAAATCATCATGATTTGATTTAAATATATAACTATCTTATTTGTCAATTATACCACAATAAAACAGGAAAAATTAAGTTCTTAGAAATAAAACTATCCAAGTAGGAGAAAGGTCTGTACATAAAACTTACAAGACATTGATGAAAGTAATGAAAGAAGTCACAACTAAATGAGAAGGTATGGCATGTTCACAGATTGGAAGAATTACTATTGTTAAAATGCCCATGCTACCTAAAATCATCTACAGATCAATACAATACCTATCCAAATTCCAATGGCACTTTTTGCAGAAACAGAAAAAACAGTCCCAAAATTTGTGTGGAACTGTAAAAGATCCTAAATAGCCAAAATGATTTTGAAAAAGAACAAAGCTAGAGGCATCACCCTTCCTGGCTTCAAAGTATATTATAAAGCTATAGTAATCAGAACAGTGCGATACTGCCATTAAGACAGACACATAGGATAGCGGAACAAAATAGAGATCACATCTATAATCCTACGCATACATAATCACCTGATTTGTTGTAAGAATGCCATGAATACATAATGGGGAAAGGATGTTCTCATAAATAAATGGATAGGAAAACTGGGTAGCCACATGCAAAACAATGAAATTAGACCCTTATACCATACACAAAAATTAACTTCAAAAGGAGTAAAGATAAATTGAAGACGTAAAACCATAGAAATCCTCAGGAAAGAAAACGTGGGGGAAAACTTCTTGTTACTCGTCTTGGCAATGAGTTTTTGTACATATCACCAAAAAACAAAAATAAACATGTGGGACTACATCAAACTAAAGTACCTGCACAGCAAAGGGAACAATCAACAAAATGAAAAGATAGCCTATGGAATGGGAGGAAATAATTGCAGACCATATACTGATGAGGCTAATAACCAAATTATGTAAGCAACTTGTATAACTCAATGGCAAAAACCAAACAACCAGGTTAAAAAATGGACAAAGGACATGAATAGACATTTTTTCCCAAAGAAGACATACAGATAGCAAAAGATACATTAAAAGATTGTCAATATCACTAATCATAAGGGAAATGCAAATGAAAACCACAGTGAGCTATCACCTCACACCTGTTGGGATGGCTATAATTGAAAAGACAAGGGATAGCAAGTGTTGGTGAGGGTGTAAAGATAAAAGAACCTTTGTACACTGTTGGGAATGTAAATTGGTATATCAATTATTAAAAACAGTATGGAGAATCTTCAAAAAAATAAAAATAGAACTACCCTGTTATCTACCAATCTCATTCTTGGTTTATATCAAAAGGAAATCAAATCAGTATCTCAAAGATACTCCCATATTCATTGTAACTTTATTTATAATAGCCAATATATGGAAATAAGCTAAATGTCTGTTAATGCATGGATCAGGAAAGTGTTATGCATTCTCTCCCTCTCTCTCTCTCTCTCTTTGTCTCTCTCTCTCTCTCTCTCTCTCACACACACACACACACACACACACACACACACACACACACACACAGAGATAGATAAATATTAGTCAGTCATAAAGAAACAAAGGATATTCTGGGGTGCCTGGATGGCTCAGTCGTTAGAGCATGGGACTCTTGGTCTCCAGGTCATGAGTTCAGGCCCCACATTGGGTGTAGATATTATTTAATTAAGAAAAGGGAAGAAAATTCTGTCATTTGTGAGCGCATTCTTGAACCTGAAGGATATCTTTCTAGTAAGTTAAACTAGACACAGAGAGACAAATAATGTATGAGCTTACTTATATAGAATCTTAAAAAAAGTTGAATTCACAAAAACAGAACATAGAATGGTGGTTGACTGGGTTTGTGGGATAGGGAAAATGGGGAGATATTGGTCAACGGGCACAAACTTTCAGTTCTAAGCTGAATAAGAGTATAACTATACTCAATAATATTGTATACTTAAAGTTTGCTAAGACAGTAAATCTTAAGTGTTCTCACCATACACGCATACAGAGTGATAACTACATGAGGTGATGGTTGTGTTAATTACCTTGATTATTGCAATCATTTTGCAATGTATACACATAGTAAACCGTCACATTTTGCACCTTAAATATGTACAGTTTTTGTCAATTACACCTCACTGAATATGGGGGAAAAACATAATGAGAAAAGTAATTAGAGCACAGCTTTTAAAAGTTGCCACTTAAATTTCTTTAAATTTTAATATGACACATTAATGTCTCATTCAGAAATCTATATGTTCTGCTTCACCAGCACTAATAAAAACTTCACATTAAAAAAAAAGATATGGAGAAACTTTAAATGCAATTAATAAATAAGACGCCAGACTGAAAATTCTATGTATTGTATGATCCCAACTATATGACATTCTGGAAAAGTTATAGAAGATCACTGATTGCCTGCCAGATATTTGCAGAGAATGTGGAACAGAGGAATGAATATGTGGAGAATCAGAGATATTTAGGAGAGTGAAATTATTTTTTATTACATTGTAATGGTGGTGACATGACTATGCATTTGTCACGATTCATAGAACTGTATGATCTAAAGATTGAACTCTAATGTATAAACTGTGGACTTCAGTTAATAATAATGCCTCAGTATTGGTTTATCAAATGTAAGAAATGTACCACACTAATGCATGATGTTAATAATAAAGGAAATGGAGTGTGAGGTAGAAAGGGGTATATGGAAACTTGCTGTATTTTCTGAACAAATGTTTTATAAACCTGAAACTCTTCTAAAACCAATCCTATTAAAACTTGAAAAAAATGCATATTTTAAAAAATCTGAGAGAGGAGAGTATAATGAAGTAGGACTTCCAAAGAGCCTTATGGCCCTAAGGCAAAGTCTTCTTACCTCATCTTTTGGTTTACTTTTTAATGCATTTGTTTTTACATTTATTCATTTTTGAAAGAGCATGAGCAGGGGAGGAGCAGAGAGAGAGGGAGACACAATATCTGAAGCAGACTCCAGGCTCTGAGCTGTCAGCATAGAGCCGATTTGGGACTCGAATCCAGAACCGTGAGATCATGACCTGAGCCAAAGTCGGATGTTTAACTGACTGACCACCTAGGTGCCCCTGTTTACTTTTTAACTTCATCTTTGTCTTTAAAGTAATGAGAAAATATGAGTAAAAATGTAATTTTATAATATATAAATACAATAACTTAGTACCTTTTCCAAGATTATGAAAGTCTTATCTTTGACTTCTCTACCATTCTCTGTAACAGAAGTCACTGCCACTAAGAGATTATTCTAACGAAGATATTTTCCTTTATCATTTTCGTGAGTGGAGGTGGGGGGTGTAATGAAGAAAAATCTAAGATTAACATTATGCGTCATTTTCTATATAATGACTAAACTTAAAAATACAGCACATTGACAATGGTAGACAATAGAAAAAAATATTTGTACTCACTTGGATAGTGTTTGCTGGCAAAATAGAATAGTTAATTTAATATGTAATTTTTCAGTGGCTTGCTGTGTTATGATATAAACAGCTTTAATGCATGCTTTCCTTTTATGGCCTGTAAATTTGCTGAATGCAATGCCATATACTCTCTTCTTAGTATCTAATAATCTGTCAGTTAAGGGTACGGACATTTCATTCCTATCAACAGTTTCAATGCAATTTGCATATATTGTGGACAATTTTGTTTTCCTTGTAGAAGTACCTTAAAATTACTCTGTTTGTAAAAGATCCACTATTGTAGCATTTTGTAATACAGGAGTTTAAAAACCACCATATAGCAAGCAATGACTCTTTCTAAGAAACACACATTGAGGTAATGAAATCAGAATTCCACTAAGTTGCTATTTACTTCTTGGAGAAAATACTTGAAAGAATTTTTTCCCTCCTTCTTGAATTCATCTGATAATCCTGAAAATGAATAGTCCCATCCAAATACCTTGCCATTCTCAGAATGACATGGTAACTAGCATTGTCCATCTTCATGTTTCCTTTAATCTTGCTACCATAAGCATTACCTCTCCCACTGATACATGATTTCTTCATCTCCTAATAGGTTTGGCACCCTAGTTAACAGCTACTCAGTTTAGTTAAACTGTGATTGTTTTTGCAAAGTCCACATACGCTTTTTGGGAGATACAGTTTATCACTATGGCAAACTATAAGATTTTTTTCTAATCCCAAAATAACAATTCATTTTCTCTAGTCTGTTCATAAATTAAGTGATCAGAATAAAAGGGTGGCCAGCCATAACTGTAGGAAACATTATCAGCAAAATGATGCTGGGGATTGTATGCTTCATGGGAGCATGTTTGAATGCATCTTATAGTCAGTGTAATTGAATTTTACTGCCTGCAGTTTACTGCCTATCTTTAAATTATGTAGGTCCATTACCCCCAAAAGTATTTCCAACTTTAGCTGTAGCATATCCTTATTAAAACTCATAATTGTGTGCTCATTTTACTATATTCATGACTGTTTATGATTGTAGTCAGTGTAGTATCTGGGTCTGCAGCATGTCACATCCTGTTTGCTACTGACAGGACCACCTATCATGCAACTTCAAGTGCTTTTTTCTGTTGTGTATTTTCTATGGTAACTTTTTAGTCTTATGTGAGTGTTGTTACTTATATATTTATTTTGGATTCCTTCTTAAACAAGTTTTCTGGGAAAACTTGTGGTTTGGAATGGGAAAACCTCATCTATCTAGAGTAATTTGATCTCTCTGAAAAAATACTCAAATGATAAAACAAAATATGAACTATACCCTGACAAGGTGAAACAAATTTAAATGAAGAAACCTCTATATAGAAAGAAATATGAAGCAATGATGCTATAAATTCATGTTTAAAAAATAAGTTGATAAGAAATAATGTGCTAAGTTATTAAGAAAATTTTCTTATGAGCTTTGTAATATCTGTAGTACTTTGGATTTCATTTAATGTCTCAGGTGGTATACGAATTTATAAGTGATTGCCAGAAGAGGTTTAAAAATATGTAGATCTACAAATGTATTGTTAACTTGAAAACCTGAGTCAGTATGTAGTGGTAGGAATTCTGACTACACAGCCAGAATGACAAGACTTGCATCTAAACTCTGTAATTCTCCTAGCTGTGTGTTCTTAGGTAAATCATGTGATTTTCCTGGCCTCTGTGTCCTAAGTTCTAAAATGACAGAAATGGTAGATCTGTTGATTCAGATGCCCATGATGTGCCCTGCTTAGTTCTCCTGGAGTGCATTCGTCAGTCAGTTCTGTGGGTATGCCTATCTCCCATTGCTGTGGTGCTTCGGTACTTTCCTACATAGTATACAGAACAGTAAGGAACATTGGAAACCTAAGGAAAGTCCTCAGGAAATTCAGGGTACCTAACCTGAGATGATACCTGGACATTAACCTAGCCTCCTCTTCGCCCTATATGGAAACTCCCTCCCTTGGGGTCATAGGCAATTAGTAGACAGAAACCAAAGCTCTACTCCTTTGACCCAAAATAGAATAGAGTCTTTGGAGCAATGAACCCTCCAGAGTTCCCCTTGAGTTGAGGTTGTTGCATATGAATAATTCTTTTCTCTTCCCTATCTTGCTTTCTCATGCCCTTATAGATTACTCATAGAGCACTGCTTCAATAAATCTCAGGCTCATAAATCTACTTCTCAGGCCCTGCTTCTGGGGAAACCAACCTCACTTACCTATCTTCTTGAGTTATTATGAATGCTAATTCACATAAAACCTCTAGAACCATGTGTGACACATTGTAAACAATAAATGTTAACTATGATTTTAATTATTGATATTGCTTAAAGAGGGGAAAAATCATGTGATTTACAGGTTAGTTTAATTTGGCCTGTAGGAGATCATTATGATAAAAATTCTATATAGGCAACTCCAATGACATGATTAATCTGTCAATGAATTATTAATCATCACTTTATTAAATGGTCAATATCAAATGTCTCTTAGTCTAAATAGTTGCATATTACTTTTAAGTACTTTTCTTTAGAGTAAACTGGTACAAAAAAAATAAATCCTAAAGACAAGAAAACTTAGTAGGTCATTGCAAACAGTGTGATGAGACTTAGACTTAGGAAATAATCATTTTAATAGTGCATTGGGTTTTTCGTTTGTCTCATTTTTTCTTTGTTCACTTGTTTTGTTTCTTAAATTCCACGTATGGATAAAGTCATATGGTATTTGTCTTCTCTGACTGACTTATTTAGACTCTTAAATATAGACAATAATTGCTTGTTCTAGGGGAGGTGGGGGAAGATGGGTAGAATAGGTAAGGAGATTAAGAGTACACTTATGATAAGCATTGGTGATGATAGAATTGTTGGTTCATTATATTGTACACCCAACACTAATATAATGCTGTGTGTTAATTATACTGGAATTTTAAAAATAAATAAAAATTCTTTAAAAAAAGGAATGCATTGGTGAGTGGATGTCTCTGTCTATATTAATTAGTATGTAATTCTTAACTATGTCTCACATTAGTTCTACCACATACAAAGTAATGGACAAAATTAAAGATCTCTTCATATCCATATAATAGATAATGGGAAAAATGGACTGAAAAGCACAAGTTGATAAACTTTTGTCTTTTTCTATGGTTCTTACCCTAAGAAATTACATAGGAATATGTGGAAGATGTCTAGTTAGTAACCTAATGCTTTTAAGAAAACTCATCTTTAGCAGTTTTAAGCATTATTAATGGAATGCTATCCATCAGAATACCATCAATATTTTGTCAACATGTAATAACGTATAATTTTTTAAATGTTTATTCATTTTTGAGAGACAGAGAGAGACAGAGCATGAATGGGGAAGGGGCAGAGAGAGAGGGAGACACAGAATCTGAAGCAGGCTCCAGGCTCTGAGCTGTCAGCACGGAGCCCATGGGGCTCGAACTCACAAACTGCGAGATCGTGACCTGAGCTGAAGTCAGACGCTCAACCCACTGAGCCACCCAGGCACACCAACATGTAATAAGTTTTAATGTCAGAACTGAGTCAGTGTGTTTTATGCTTTGCAAAAAGGCCACATGAAAGTCAGAAATTAGTCTGTTTTAGCACTGCCAAACTCCAAATTAAAAAATGATTTTATTTTATCCATTAAATGACAAAGTCATATTCTCAATTTGAAAATAATTAAGTCAGTATTTACCCATCCTTCATGATATTTGTACCCATTTGAGCATTTTGAGCACAAGACTGTAAGCTAGTCTTAGAGGAGCAGAATTTCTGTCTACAAAAGGGGATTAGCTGCAAGGATTGCATAACCATTGTGCAGTAACAGAAGCTGCCCAGAAATCTTTGTGGACACCACAGAGAAGACTCAGAATTATGGAACATTGGTCTCCCCGACAACCCTTTTCCATTCCTGTTTCCCAACTAATTTGATTTCTGATCTCATATTTTGAGGACAATATTTGAAGAATTTATTTTTTATTTCATAGAAATAATAACTTATGAAATATAACAGCATTTAACTGTAGATTAGTAAATATTCATTTCTAAGAGCAGTTGTCACACAGAAAATAAAATTGATAACATTCACGTAGTATTCCACTAGAGGTAAATATTATTCTTTTTGTTGGATATTTTTCTAGTAGTTCTATGTACATATATACATTTTTAAAAGTGATATACCTATATACTATGTGTAAAAAATAGTATGAGTATTTGTATAAATATTATGAACAGGGGGGCATGAGTGTCTGTATCGGCTAAGCGTCCAACTCTTGTTTTCAGCTCAGGTCATGATCCTAGGATCATAGGATTGAGCCCTGCATTGGGCTCTGCACTGAGTGTGGAGCCTGCTGGAGATTCTCTCTCTCTATCCCTCTGCACCTCTCCCACTCATGTTCCCTCTCTCTCTAAAATAAAAAATTAATTTTAGAAAAGTTATTATGAACAGTGTTCTATACCACTATATATTATCTATGAATTTAATCAAATGATTAAATAGCATTCCATTGTGTAAACTCCTGGATTGTCTAACTAACTTTTTAAGTTTGTGTGGAATCTGAATTTTCCTAATTATAAACACACTGGTAATATAGATTATCATACCAACATCTTTGCATCTATTCAGGATTATTTTCTCAACAGGAATTCCTCCTGAGAGTTTTTGGTTTTTCTTTTTTCTTTGTCTTTTTATTTATTTTTCTTTTTATTATTATTTTATTTTTATTATTATTATTATTTTGCTTAATCCTGGAACACACAGAAAGTACTCCAGTATTGCTAACCTATGCCTCTGTAGAAAAGAAGCCCACTAACTAAAATTTAACATTTGATATTTCTTTATAGTCCTTTTGTCTTTAGCCTGGACACACAGTGTCAAAATATGGAGTTCAAAATTTGCTTAGGTCTTTCTCCCCCTTCTTTGTGAGTATGTAATACATGTGCAGTATGGTTCCGTTCGTATATTCCATTTTATGTTTTATTCCACTATCCTTGTTTACTTCTGTTTGTGTGATATGTTAACATGATTCCAAGAGTCAGAACTTCACAAAAGGTGACAATGTACTACCTTCCAGATACATTTGACAACGTCTGTTTCACTCCAGCTTCACCATTATTTGGCTGTTTTTAGAATAATTGACAAATTCACTGCCAAAAGTTATGATTATGAGTAAAACTGGGTATGTTCTCATTCATTTATTAACATTTAAATGTATCCTATTCATTTTTACACACTCTCCTATAGGACTTTTCAAAATTTCTTATTTTTTTGTGAGATCTCTTTTTTATATTTTTATGTAGGCTACAGGTTTTTTATTTTTCATTTTACTTTCTATTTAATGGTATTTTTAGTCACTGTAAAAATATACATTCAAAGCCATCTCTATTAATAATTTATTACATGTTTTCAGTGACATTTTTATGAAATGTTTGTAGGATTTTTGTTACCAGCTGTAAAATGGATGTGATAAGAGCAGGGGTAGGGAAAGGGGCAGATAATGAAGAGAGCACCCAGATTCAGCTATGACAAAGAGTAGACACTGTATTTGGGGTAACCAGGCTCAGGGAGGGTCCCTATTGCCACACTTAGACAATAACAATAAGAGTAGAACTTGTTCCATAATAATCATCTTCATAAGTGTTGGTGAGATTTTCCAGCTTCAAAAAAGGCTGATTTACCTTCATTATTTAGTAGTAAACAAGATGGGGTATTGAAAATATCAGCTGAGGGTAACTTTTGGGAAGTGTTCAAAATTTCAGGATAATATGGCCATGCATGTGGGATATTGAGTGTTCTTTATGTGACATTATAGAATTATTTCCTAGTTAAAAACGACAACAACAACAACAACACTCTTAATCTTATTTAGCTTTGCATATCACAGTGTCACTATTGGGCACAGGCTGTATTTTTGCTTGAATATGACTGCTGTTTATTTTCCTAATGTATTATTTATTTTTTGCCCTGAGTTGTTGCTTTTTTAGTTTTGGGTAACCCAGTCTCAGAGTCTCTATGTTTTATTTTGATAATTACTTGCATTTATAGACACAAATGTTTTATCTCATTATGTTATTATCTGCTGTTTTGTTTTAAATTTCCAAACTATTTTTGGATGATCAATTATAGGTGACATTACTACACATGACTACACATTTTTTTTTCTTTTGAAAGAGAGAGAGCGCACGCAAGCGAGCATGCATGTATGTGAACAGGGGAGAGGCAGAGGGAGAGGGAGAAGAGAAAATCTCAAGGTGAGGCTATATCCCATGACCAGGAGATCATGACCTGAGATGAAATAGAGTCAGACACTCAATGCACTGAGCCACTCAGATGCTCCTAAAATTGATTTTTAAAAATAAGCTTTTCATTTTAGAGAAGTTTTTGATTTACAGAACAATTATGAAAATAATGAAAGGGACCCCATACCTCCCGCACCCAGTTTCTCCTACTATTAACATTTTATATTAATATGATAGATTTGTCATAATAACAAATCAACATTGATGTTATTATTAACTAAAGTTCACACATTATTCAGATTTCTTTACTTTTTAATGTTTTTTTTTTGTGTGTGTGTTCCAGGATACATTGCATTTAGCAGTCATCTCACCATAGGATCATCTTAACTGTGAGTTCCTCAGATTTCCTTGTTTTTGATGATCTTGGTATTTTTGACGAATATTAGCCCAATATTTTGTAGAATATACTGTAATTGAGATATTTTTATTTTTCTTATGATTAGACTTAGGCTATTTGTTCTGAAGAGAAAACTAACAGAGGTTAAGTTGCTTTTCATTACATAATGTCAGGAGTACAGAACGTCATTATAATTAATCACTGCTAATGCTAACCTTGATCATCTGACTGTAGGTAGTGTTTGTGTAGTATTTCTCCTGGAGAGTTATTCTTTTTTCCCCCATTCCATATTGCACTTTTATGAAGGAAGCCATTATGTGCAACCTGTCATTTAAAAATGGAGAGTTGTGCTATCTCCTTTTTGGGGTAGTGTATATACATACATTGTTTGGAACTGTTCTGCATAGGAAATTGTCTTTTCTTTCTCAGTTGATTTATTTATTTGGTTATTTATGTGAGTATGGGCTCATGGATATTTATCTTATACTTTGGGTTATAATTCAATATGTTATCTATTCTGTTGCTCAGATTGTTCAGCTTTCATTATTAGGAACTCTTTCAGTTGGATCCTGTGTCACTTTCACATACCCCCATCATATGTTGTTGTTAATATTTTAAGTATTTCCCTAATTTCTAGCATTAAAAAATTCTCAGCGTTTATCCATATATTTCCTGCTCCAGCCCAGAATTAGGCATTTTTCCAAAGAGCCATCATTTTGTGGGGGGAGGGGGGAAGGGGAGGGGGGGAGGGAGGAGAGCAGCGATTGGTATCAAAAACCAAAATCGGGTTGTAAGATTTCTTTGTTACTCCCCGAGTGTCAATATTCGGTGACCTGTTAGGTGACAGAGCATGGAAACATGTATATACTAACCTGTGTATATAAAGATGTCTGTAGGGCCGACTGGGTGGCTCAGTTGTTTAAGCGCCTGACTTCTCACAGTTTGTGGGTTTGAGCCCTGTGTCAGGCTCTATGCTGACGGCTCAGAGCCTGGAGCCTGCTTCGATTTTGTGTCTGCTTCTTGCCTGTTCACACTCTGTCTCTCTCAAAAATAAAAATAAACATAAAAAATATTTAAAGATGTCTGTATATTTATCCATCTATATATATCAACATTAAGCTAAACAAGTACATGCTGATGTCTCCAACTCTGATCCATTACCACGTTTATCATTCTAGCCTTTTCCTTTTGCTTGCCTGTCACCTCCAATAGTGAGAAACTTGGTTTCTACCATCCATCATCCATTTACTTAGTTCTTAAAATCCTGGTATACCTGTATAATGGTTAAAAACTGTTAACCTGTATCCTCATGGCAAAAATCTTTATCAACTAGAGTGTAATGTTTTTTTCTTTGATTTTTTTTTTCATATTTATTTATTTTTGAGAGAGAGAGCACAAGCGGGGGAGGGGCAGAGAAAGAGGGGGACATAGGATCTGAAGCAGGCTCCAGGGTCTGAACTGCCAGCACAGAGCCCAGTGTGGGGCTTGAACTCACAGGTTGTGAGATCATTACCTGAGCTGAAGTCAGATGCTTAACCAATTGAGCCACCCAGGTGCTCCTGGAATGTAATGCTTCTGTATATTTCCTTTTGTGGTTAGAATTATAATCTCCTCTCATTTCAAAGTAATTTAGGTCAGCACCTTCTCTCTCATCTCCCTCAGTGTAGTTCTTCCATACATTTGTGATACTGTGAGAATCTTTTGTCACAGGCTGTATTCCATTTGGGATCCCTTGATAGCATAAGTGATTAAAAAAATGCATTACATTGAAGTTCCCTCTGTGTTCTGTGTTTGGGCATAATATCATGTAGCAAACCATTAGAGTGTTATACAGAATAGCTTCCTGACCCTAAAAGCTGTGTTTTACCTACTCAACATTTCCCTTCCCTTAATCCCTGACACCTACTAATTTGTTTACCAGCGCTACAGTTTTACCTTTCCTGGAATGTTGTATAAATGGAATCATACATTATACAGCTTTTCAGGTTGCTACCTGCTTTTCATGGTTTCTTCATTTTTTTTCTATCTTCAGCTATGATTTTTGCAATGTTTATTTTTTTCTTCAAAATTTCACTAACAATTTGGAAAAAAACAAAAGACAAACAGTCTTGTTTAGCTGTCAGTTACCTTACATTTTTCAAAACTCACTCAAATTCATTCTATGTAGAAATCAATTTTAAATGTAAGTCAACTTTTTAAATAAAATAAATCAGATTTTTAAACTACATAAAATAATCTCTACCCTTCTTTATGGAATGTAAGACAGCTCATTTTAGCTCTTCAAATTTTATCTTTGTTTTAGTTGGTATAAGATGGTATTTTACACCATATTTCTATTTTTAAAAATATTTTCTAGATTATAATAGTACTATTAATGATCAGTGTGTATATACATATATATACATTTTCTAAAAAATATTCTTAAGTATGTTAAATTTTTTTGAATAATCTTTTCAGACAATGCTTAAGATAATTTTTAAAGTATTTTTAAATCAGATCTTTCTTTTTCATTTTTAAGACCCAAAAGATTTTATAAGAGTTTCTTCTGAAGCCTTGATTAAATTTGCTGTTTGCTGTTGACTTGTTGATTATTCTCTTTATCACTTCCAAAGATGTGAATTTGAGCCATGTCAGTATCTGTTAAAGGAGAGTCAGTTGCCAAGGATGAATATCTGCACCCCAGCAACTATACCCAGTTGCTGCAAATTCAGCTATTTGATGGTAGGCATTTATTTTCATGTCCCTTATCACCGGAAACAAGAATGGGATGGGGATTCTCACGTAATCATTTTGGTCAAATATTCTTTCAATCTGTACCCTTGAAAAAAAATAATGAAAGTTTATGAGATGTGAGACATATTTATCTTAGTTTTTAGCATGAAAACGTATGTTTTATTATTCTTGAAATTCTTTCCTACTTTCTCTGAAAATTTAGGAGACTGGGTTTCTTTAGTCTGGAATTATATCTCTGTGTAATCTGGAAACTCAAACATGGTTTAGTTTTCTCTTTTGTTGGTAATTTTGATGAAAATTAATCTCTTTTTCTGTAATTTGAAATGACTCTAAAGGATTTATTAAAGAACAGATGGCTTATGGTAAACAATTTTCGAATAAAATATATCAGGAATATTGCACAGAAATTTAATTTATATATCTATCTTCTATTTTTATCCCCTCTCCTACCACAAAAGGAAGTTGGGATCTTTGATAAAGACTAATATTATACCTGATACTATTAGTGTATGATACTTTATAAAATGTATGTTTATTTTTATTTTTATTTATTGTTTTTCAGAAGTTTGTTTATTTTTGAGAGAGAGCACAAGCAGGGGAGGGCCAGAGAGCAAGGGAGACACAGAATCCGAAGCAGGCTCCAGGCTCCGAGCTGTCAGCACAGAGCCTGATATGAGACTCAAACCCACGAACTGTGAGATCCTGACCTAAGCTGAAGTCAGATGCTTAACAGACTGAGCCACCAAGCATCCCTATTTTTAAGTATGGCATTAGGCCCTATACAATATATATGTTTTTATTTGCTTATCATTGAAATAATGGAATAAATTATGAGATTCAGGGGAATATAAGAGATAAGAACTTAAAAATTAAAAGAGCTCCTCTGAGGAAAGAAAGGATATGACATAGTTATAATGTTTAATAATGTTGCATGATCATTTTTAGCATTTTCACTTGAGGCTAAGAGACATTTGCATCAATAATATTTTACAAATATGTTTCTTTAAGGGATAATATTCCCCAATCCCAAAACAGAAACTAGGATAAGAATTCACTAAGAAGTACTAATTGGACTCTTGAGTATAAAAATTCCATCTGTTTTTAAAGGACATTAGTGTGTTAGCAACAGAGTACTTCTCCTATAAAAATATCTTAATTCTAAGGAAGGTGTATAGAACAAGGTCCTAAATAGCCATTAGTTAATTACCCAGAATTCTCTCTGAACTGATATTTCTAAAAGCCTACCTTATTAAGAGCTAATGGTTGAAATGATAGTCCTTAAATGCACATGTTTTAAGATACTGTGAAAATAAAAAGCATTAAAATACATTTAGCACAATTTAAATTACTAACTATATTTAGGCATAAATATCTAAACAAAAATATCCCAAATATGTCGCATACTGTGCATATCAAAACTGTATCATTAAAGACCTAGCTCCATATATGTGAATACTTGAGATATAACTGCATTTGGCCAGACGTGTGCGCGCGCGCGCACACACACACACACACACACATTCCACTTTTCAAATATTAGTTGCATGGGGTGCCTGGATGGCTCAGTCATTTGAGCGTCCAGCTTCGGCTTAGGTCATGGTCTCATGGCTCATGAGTTCGAGCCCCATGTCGGGCTGTGTATTGACAGCAGAGCCTAGAGCCTGCTTTGGATTCTGTGTCTCCCTCTCTCCCTCTGCTCTCCCCTGCTTGTGTTCTATCTCTCTCTCAAAAATAAACATTAAAAAAAATCAAAAAGTCGCAGGATGTTATTTCTGCTTGTATTTAAAGCCGCTGCTATCTTTACATATCTTCCATACTAACTTAACTTTCTATTTGGTACCTTTTAGTAAAAATACTGAACATCCAACAAAAATTTTATACACACACACATATATATTTAACACATATACAGTTTGTTACTACTTTAGATAATCAGAAAAAACAAAGAAATTCAACTTTAGTGTTGTTTTCAATTTTGTCATTAATTCTTCCCTGATTTTTCTTTCTAAGCTCTGTTATCTTTGACTTTACAATGCCTGTCATATTCATAAATCCCAAGTAAGTTTGAAATGTACAAGAACTTTAATAAGTAAAGCATCAACACCCCTTTTGTCATCAACAGAGCTCTAATCAGCAGCGTGATCAGATTTGTTTTCAGATATCCATGTTCATTTGTATTTCTTTCTGCAAATGGAGTAGGGTACATAAATTTTCCCAATGAACCCCACTCTGCCTTGGTAGCTACTTCTGCACCCTAATCGCTTAAATTTCACAACAGTGATAAAAACAATATAAAGTTGAGGAAAGATAACTGTATCACTACAAGGATCAGTGTTGAGAAGGTTTTTAAACATGCCCCCTCCCCAATTTCTTTGACACCCTCCCTTCCTTTTGGCAATCTCATTGAAATCTGATCAGGCTTGTGCCTACTTGGACCTTCATGGGATGATTGTGTAACTCCGGAGGCTCAGTCATAAAAGATGATGTAGTTTCTGCTTGTTTGCTTGTAACACTCATGATTAAAGCCTTGAACCATTAAGTAAGGCCAGCCTGAGTCTGTCATGCTGCAAAGAAACATGGAGAAAGCCACACAGAACTCTAAGTCCTAATGCTTGAGTCATATGCCAGACATGGGAGTGGACAAGCATTCAGGGATATTCCCATCCTTGAATCTTTTTTTTTTTACTTTTTTTTTTTTAACGTTTTATTTATTTTTGGGACAGAGAGAGACAGAGCATGAACGGGGGAGGGGCAGAGAGAGAGGGAGACACAGAATCGGAAACAGGCTCCAGGCTCTGAGCCATCAGCCCAGAGCCCGACGCAGGGCTCGAACCCACGGACCACGAGATCGTGACCTGGCTGAAGTCGGACGCTCAACCGACTGCGCCACCCAGGCGCCCCTCCTTGAATCTTCCTAGCTGAAGCCCAAGACACTGTGAAGTATAGAAAAGCCACTCCTGCTGTGCCCTTTCTAAATCCTTGTCCCCAGAAAAAATGAGCATAGCACATTATGATAATTTGATTAATTTGTTACATTTGAAAAAATGGTAAATTTTGATTAATTTGTTACACAGCCATGCTAACTTTAAACATATACCATCTGCTTGAAGAATGCTTTGAGAAATTTTTCTAACATATTCTGTAGGCTGGGTGAGGAAAGGGTGAATTAACCCAAGGATTTACTTATAAATGAAAAGGGCCCTAAGAAAAAAGGTCCTGATGAAGACAACATTAGAGTAGCAGACAGAAGTTATAAATGAGGGGACAGTGGGTATGGGATGCTTCTGCTGGAGTTTGAGAGAAGCACATTTTAATTTTATTGGCTATTCCTGAATATACATTCAGTTTGGCACAAGGCACAAAGGAATTTCCAGCTTGCTTTATTTGGTCTGCATTCTTAGGTAACATAACACATCCCTTCTACAAGTGTCTAATATGTTAAGGAATGCTCCTCTGAAAAGCAACCAAGTGTCCCAAGTCTCTACACATTTGTAAATGCCTAAGAAGTAGAAACCTGTGAGCATGTTGATTAGGGGACTTCATGAATCTTCTATGGATATATCTTGTCCTTCCCCTTGTATAAGCAGCAACCCTGAGAAGAGCATTGAGCACAAGAATAGTATGGTATATTTATATTTTTAAATTATAATCTTGGCTTCAATGTGTAGGGTAGATTTGAGAAAAGCAAGAGTAGAATTGAAGAAATTTTTTGCAATAGTTCAGGTGAGTAATGACAGTGCCTTAGACTAGGGAGGTCACAAGAGACAGAGTCTCACTTTATCTTGAGAGTAACTGTAAGAGTTGTTGATGGATTTAGGTCCGTTGTAGAGGTAGAAGAGGGTTACCCTTTTTTTTATTTAATTTTCATTTAGTTTTTTATTTATCAGATGAACTTTTTTTTTCATTTGTTATTTGAATGTCTGTGTATACATGTGTTTGTATCTTTCCTTTTTTCCTGTTGTTTATCTTTTTTTTTTTTTATAATGCCTTTGACTTATGACCCTACCATGTCTTCTAAGGAAATTAAATCTTCCACTTTAGTATATTTTGCCAGTATAATCCCAACTTGTCATTCCCCTTTTACTTTTGTTTATTTTGTAATTAGATTTCCATTTCAAAGCTTAACATTTTTATTTGCAAGTATTTGGCTTTAGAAAATGCACAGCTCCAAAGATGTTTCTAAGTCTCTAATCTAAAGCTAAATAAACACCAGTGTTTACCCACTGAAATAATTATGTTTTCTACCCTCCCTAAATTTTAATACTTTTTTAAGGAAATAAGCATAGTGTCTCTAAGGAATAATTTATACCATAGGCTTTACTCAAAGCAAATTTGATTTCTGATTTCCAAAAAAAATGTTTATACTAACAAATGATTGAATTGCATAGAAATGCTTACTTTTTTTTCTTTGTTTTGCTTTCTTCCAAAACAAACCTGTGTGATCAACATCTGTTAAGCTGTGTCAGATTCCTTTTTCATTCTGTGGATCTGCATTCTGTGTTTCTCTAAATGGATAAAGGATAAGGCAATAAATATAAATGATTCCTGTTTCAATTTTGCCTGAATTTGAAAGATACAGAGAAGGAACAACTCATGTCTGTAACAGAGCCTTTATCAGCTACAGATTCTGAACCAACAGACTTCTACCCATACAGAGGGCAGAACAGTTCTCTGCATTTGCTTGCATATGTCTGAGTGACTTTTGGCTTCCTAAAGTGCATTCTGCTCAGTGACTGGCTTGTGGCACTGTGAAGGGATGCATCTTAAGAGAATAAATGAATCTCATACTAATAAGTTTTAAAATGACAATTATATAAATATTTGATTTGTCAAAATTATGCTAATTATTAGTTAAATCATTTCGTTCAAAATATTTGATCAATTCAAATATTATAGGGGCCACAGATGTTGAAAGCTCAATCTAGGGGAATATGATTTATTTTATAGCATAGATTCCTGCAATCTCTGGTGAACCATGCAGGCATTGGAGAGAATGACATAATTTTTAAAGGTATTATGAAGAGATCTTCAAAATACATTAAATTCATGAGAGCAGAGGGAAAAAATGGAGAGTATAGTTTTGTTTGTGTTTATATTGGAGATAACATGCATATATACAGAGTCAAATATATATTTGTTTTTAAAAAAATAACAGAAAAGAAAAAATTAAAAAGTGGTACTTACCCTTTAGAGAAAGGGAATAGGCACCAAAGTAAAAGGAGACTTCATTTCTTGTTTTGTTTTTATTTTATAATTACTTTACTCCTTAATACTTTTTTTGCTAGAATACTTTGTTTTTAGAAAAAAAGACTGTTTCCATACAAAAATGCCATGTTTGGATTGCATACTTTTTTCATATTTCGTAAGTGATAATGGCAGTAAAAGAACACCTTTCTGGTTTGTTGTTTTCAGTGCAGCATTGGATAAAGTACCTGCAAATTTAAAAGAAGTCAATTTATTTTTTTTTTATTTTTTATTTAAAAAAAAATTTTTTTTTCAACGTTTATTTGTTTTGGGGACAGAGACAGAGCATGAACGGGGGAGGGGCAGAGAGAGAGGGAGACACAGAATCAGAAACAGGCTCCAGGTTCTGAGCCATCAGCCCAGAGCCCGATGCAGGGCTCGAACTCACGGACCGTGAGATCGTGACCTGGCTGTAGTCGGACGCTTAACCGACTGCGCCACCCAGGCGCCCCAGTCAATTTATTTTTTGTAAGAGGACCTGCCAGATTCAGTGCCCTCATCTCTTTCTTTGTGTTTAGGCGGACCCACTTCACTGTACTTTTCCTTAGACTTTTAGTACATCCAGGGGTCGAGAGTGGGTAGGTTCAATTCAAGGCAGTGAATCATGACAGAGCCTTCTGGTCTCCCCAGATGGCGGGGAGGGGGAGGTGCTCTTAGTGTTTATTTACACATACAGAGGAGCTGTAGCCAAATCAAGGTGATCCTAAGTATCTTGGTTTAAAACGTACAGGACATTGTTTTTACAATTTAATTATTTAGTAGTGTAGAGGGAAGGGAGCACAATGGCATTTCATATTTCTAAGTATGCCATCAAAAAGTAAAGAAGCAATAGGAGAATGTGGGATTTTCAAGCAGGGGAAAGACTGAAGTATCTTTCTATAGGACAAAGAAACTAGAATGGAAGCACTTACCATGTTGGATGATCCTCTCATTAAACTTTTCTTTCTTGTTTTATTATTTCACAAATAATAGCACTTATTCCAGTACTCCAAAACAGCTACTATAAGCAGTTTGATCTTTTCTCTTATACTCAAAAATAACAGTGAGGGGAAATTATTATTCAAAAACTTGAAAACCTTTCTTAGCTCACAGGTCATACAAAAAGCAAGCAGCTGGCTGGATTTGGCCCAAAGGACAGATTTTGCCAAATGAAGTACAGTAACAGCCCTGTTTTAGTAAAGGAAGGAGCAAAACCTAGTTGTTCTTTCCTTGATAAATAGGAGGGAGTTGTGCTTGTCTTTTCTTAATAGTGAAATGTTTATAATGCAATTTTAAAAATAATAAATTAAGACAAGAAAGATATTTATAATCTTTATCCCTCTTAGGTGACTAATTATCTTTTCTTCCATCCACCATAGATATAATTTTATATAGTTATTACCACATAATGGTTATACATATAGACTTGGCTTGTTCTGTACTTACCTAAAATTATGTTTCCCTTATTGCTTCAGAGTATCATTAAATGCCAGTTAAATGTCATATAATGTATTATTAAATTGATAGAAGCAATTTGCTTAACTTAAGCACAGATACAACAATAGTTAGGTAATTATTTCCAATTTTAAAATAGATACACTGTAATGAGTATCTTCAATTTTTTGGAGTTTTTTAATTTTAGAATCAGTTTTAACATGAAAAGGTGCTAACTCAAAGGCTGATGACATATCTATGTATATGGTTATTGATAAATTTTCTAAAATTGATCTCTAAGTTATTATACTGATTTATGTATCCCACCAGAAACAATTATTATACATAGACATATTAAAATTTATTATGTTTTTAGTAATTCTTAAATGCACTGCTGTCTCTCTTCTGTTTTAATTTGCATTTATTTTACTACAAAAAGTCCATTACCATTTCCAGAATTCCTGATTGCATTTAACACATTAGAATTGCATTTTCACATCCATTGCTTTTCTATCTACTATATTATTGATCTATTTTTATCAGTATTTATAAGCTTTTTTCATAAAGCATATTTATAAGTAGTCTCTCAGAATTGCTTTTAATATTTGCTGGGACTTCTTTCCTTTTTCATTATATTTTTGATATAGAGAAATCATTTTTAATCATATGTAGTCAGTTGAGTCATGATTTCTTTCTTTTTCCTTTTGTCTTCACATCTAATAATTTCTGTTTTTCTAGCAATATGATAAACTTCCTATTGGACAGCTTTTCTGTACTTTGAATGTTTTACCTTTGCTTTTATGTCCATCTGAGATTTAATGTTTATGATATGAAATATGCATGTACAAATTTTTTGGAATTCATCTAGCCAGTGAAAAACTGTATATAATTTTAGACCATGGGAATGACATCACTGAAGAGAAAAATTTGTAATCCTCTCTTGAAAAAAACAACTTGTAGCAGCTTATGCAGACCCATTTCATCACAGAGGGGATCACATTTCATGGCTCTCACTAAAGCAGGCTGTCATATGTAGGATACCCAAGAGATTGCCACATAGGTTTTGGGTCAGCAGACAGTAGCAGAGTTTGAGTTAGGCCTTTTCCTTTGGAAAGTAAAAAATGGAGAGAGCATGCATTGTGAAATCAGTATACATTGGTGGTTTCTCAGTATGGAGCCAGGACCAGCAACATCAGCATCTTATGGAAACTGTTAGAAATACAAATTCTTGAGCATACCCTAAACCTACTGAACTGGTAACTGGCACAGGATCTAGTAATCTGTGTTTCACAAGCAATTGAGGTGATTCTGATACACCCTCAAGTTTGAAAAACTGAGAACCACTGGTATACAAATCAAGACCTGTATTTGGCTTAATAGGCAAGCAGATCTTGCCTTTGTCATTATCAATCTTTATGTGTGTAAAGATAGTTTTATTGTCTATTAATTACAAGTTCTATTTTTAATTGTTGTGGAACCACAAGGCTGTTTACCATAAAGGCTGTACCATTATCTATTCCCACCAACATTTATAAGGGTTCCCTTTATTCTACAGCCTCACCAGCGCTTACCTCTTATTTTTTATAGTTGTCTCCTAATAGGTGTGACATGGTATCTTATTGTGGTTTTGATTTGCATTTGTATATCTTCTTTGGACAAATATTTGCTTAGCTCCTTTGCCCATTTTCAATTGGATTACTTTTTTGCTAATGAGCTGTATGAGTTCTTTATGTATTTTGTATATTATTCCCATTATCAGATATATGATTTGCAAATATTTTCTCCCATTCTGTAAGTTGCCTCCAGTTTATTGATTGTTTCCTTTGCTGTGCAAATCTCTTCAATTTGATGTTACTCTTATGTGTTTATTTCAGATTTTGTTTCCTGTTGGCTTGGTGTCTTACCTAAGAAATCATTGCCAACACCAACAGAATGTCAGGGAGCTTTAACTCTATGCTTTCTTCTGGTTTTATGGTTTCAGGTTTTATGTTCATGTCTTTAATCCATTTTGAGTTAACTTTTGTGTAAGATAGAGGTTCAATTTCATTCTTTTGCAAACAAATATCCAGTTTTCCCAACTCAGTTTATTGAAGAGACTATCCTTTCCCCATTATGTATTACTGGTGCCTTTGTCAAAAATTAGTTAACCTTTATATATGGTTTTATTTCTGGGCTCTTTATTCCCATTTTCTGTGTGCCTGTTTTTATGCCAGTACCATACAGTTTTGATTACTATAGCTTTGTAATACAGTTTGAAATCAGGACATATGATACTGCTGCTTTGTTCTTCAAGATTGCTTTGGGTATTTAGGGTCTTTTGTGGTTCTGTATACATTTTAGGAATTTTTGTTCTATTTCTATGGAAAATACCATTGGAATTGTGAAAGAGAATGAATTGAATCTATAGAACTCTTTGAGTGGTATGGACATGTAAATAATATTAATTCTTTTAGCCAAGAACATTGGATGTCTTTCCATGTGTTTGCGTCTTCAATTTCTTTTATCAACATCTTATAGTTTTCAGTGTACAGATCTTCCATCTACTTGATTAAATTTATTACTAAGTATCTTACTGGTTTTGATGCTAGTATAAATGAGATTACTTTCTTAGTATCTCTTTCAGATAGTTTGTTGTTAGTATATAGATACAGAATTGATTTTTGTACATTGCTTTTTGTATCCTGTAACTTAACTTATTTTTATTCGTCTAATTTTTTTTTGGTAGAGTCTTTAGGATTTTCTGTACAGAAGACCATGTCATCTGCACACAGAGATTATTTGAATTTGAGTTTTTCCTTTCTGATTTGGATGTCTTTTATTTCTTTTTCTTGCCTGATGCTATTGGTTGGCCTTCCAGTCTTAGGTTGAATAGAAGTTGTGAGAGTGAACATCTTTGTTCTATTTGTGACTTAGAAAGAAAGCTTTTAACTCTTCACCTTGAGTATAATGTTAGCTGTGGGCTTGTCATAAACAGCCTTTATTATGCTGAGACACTTTTGTAGTAGTTCTCTTATATATTCTGCTTATTAACCCCTTATCAGATATATGACTTGCAAGTATTTTCTCTCATTCCATAAGTTGCCTTTTCACTCTGTTATTTGTGTCCTTTGATTTACAGTAGTTTTAAATTTTGATATAATCCAAATTTCCTACTTTGACTTTTGTAACCTCTGTTTTTGATGTTATAGTTAAGTCTTTGTCAAATCCAACATTATCAAGGTTTTCCCCTTTGTTTCTTGTAAAGGTTTTATTATTTTAGGTCTTATGTTTAGGTCTTTCATCCATTTTGATGAATTTTTATATATGAAGTATGATGTTTCCACATCCATTCTTTTGCATGTGGATATCCAGTATTTCAACACAATTTGTTGAAAACTGTCCTGTCCTTTACCCAGGGAAAAATCTTGGTACTCTTGTTGAAAATCATTCAACCATATATGTGTAGCTTTATTTCTGCATTCCTGATTTTATTCTGTTGGTCTGTATAGCATAGTGTATGTATGTATGTATATATATATATATATATATATATATATATATGCTATAAATATATATGCTATAAATATATAGCATAATTTCTTGATACTTCTGATTAAATCTTTGGTAATCCTAGAGTCTATGTAACTTTGTTGCATTTGCTGAACTATTTCCTTGCAATAAATTTCCTAGAAATGGAATTGTTGGGTATAAAAGAATGCATGTTTATAGATATTTCCAGATATTCTGAAATAATTACACTATTAGGATGTAAGTTTATTTTTTATAAACTCATTACTTGTTACTATCAAACTTTTTAATCATTTTCCATGGGCTATGGTTTTTTCCCTTTTTGTCTGTTAGTATACGTATAGCTGTAAAAGTTAGGTATTGCTTTTATTACATTATGAGTGTTTCTATATGTTCAGGAAATGCTTAAAATGTTCATGAGCACTAATGATGGAAAAAAATCACACAAACATCCGTGCTGAAAAGATATATCATCTCTAAAAGATGAAAAAAAAATCTCGTTGGACTCAAATTTCTCTCTATGCAGGAAGGCAATAAAACATGAATACAAAATATGAAGTTAAAAGATTGTGACTGAAGGTATTTAAATCAGCTAAACCATCATTCTTCTACAAGCACCTCACAGATTATATGACAGGCAGACTCATTCAGTATGCCACCCACACACCAGTTCTGGAAATATTTCATATGAATGTGAGATTAAATAATAAGAAAAAGGATAACAGTAATAAAAAAAAAAGGACAACAAACAGTGGTGCTAGTAAAGCATGGTATTGTGTAATTATAAATTAGGGTGCAGCAAAAAATTAAAATAAGATATGAAATGTTTTGTAGAAAGTAGATGAATGTGAACCTGAAGAAAATCATATTATTATGAAACTTTTAGAAATATCTATTAAAGTATAGGTTACACAAGTTACCTCGTCTCTTCAAGAATGGCAGCCTGAAAAAGGAATGTATAACTTCTAAATAATTTGAGCCCAAGTGAAGAAGATTTGAAATGTGTGCTTGAGAAAAGAAACAGGGTGAGTGTGAAAACGTAAAGGAAGATAGTCAAAGCCTCCTTACTGGAACAACTCAGAGTTGCTTTTCTTCATCTCAGATTTTATGTAATGTTTAGGGTAAACATATAGGTATTATTAGTATTATTTTATGAAAACAAACAGAAAAAATTATAAATATTATAATTACAGTGAGAAAATTTTAAAATATCATTATCATTTTTAACAGCTAAAATTAAGAAGAAAATAAGCCATTAAAAATATTAATGTTGCTGTATTTGTATACATATGATAAAAGGCACAGTATTGTAAATTGTTAATGTGGTATATATGTTCAGTCTTATATTTTATATACAAACTCTAAAGAAACCTTTTAACGTCTTCCCTAAAGTTGAAAATGTGGACAGTTTTTTTATCATAATTTATGAAAAGTATGAAATAATAAAATGACAACATTAAATCTCTTGGGAAAATTTAAATTTCACAAATAATGCCTTGTCAAGGAAATAATTAAAAATATATTGATATAACTTAAAATTAAAAATGAAAATAATGGCTTTTATTTAAAATATTTAGGATATTTTAAGACCATGTTATGATAAAAAATGATTCTCTTAAAATTTTATTTTTTTTAAACACGGAAAAAGCATTCACTTAAAATTTAGAATAGAAATAGCAACAATAAGAAACATAATAGGTTAAGTGAGTAAAATGATTTTATTCAACAAAACAACAAATACTCTGTAATAAATTAGAGCATGTTTATTTGAAAAGGCCAATAAGAACCTTTGCTATATTTAATTAGTAAAATTATTATAAAAAATACTATAAATAAAAAATACCCTGAGAAAACAGTGGGCATTCCTGAAAGTAAGAAGAGATTTATAAATATTTATTTTATCAATAGATATTTTATAGAATTAAAATACCTTTTCACTTCATGTAGAGTTTAGAAAATGATGGACTGTTTTGTAATTAAATAAAGAGGAATAGCATAGATTAAAAAAAAACCTAACAATTTGCAAAAGAGGAAATTACAGATAAGAAATTATAAATAATATATGAAAAAATTGATTTCATGAATAACTTAAAATAAGACAATGCTAAATTTAGGGTTTATGCTAAACGCTAAATGCACTAGCATTCCACTAGTGCAAATATGGTTTAGTATTTGATACTTACAAATATAATTCACCACATCAGTAGTTCATGTAAGAAAAAATCATTTGGCTATCTCCATTGAAGCAAAAGATAATTTAAAAAATTCAACACCAGTATTTGGAAATTTCTTAGCAATGTATGAATAGTATAATCACTAAACAGTTTGCATTAAAGCTATTTAATTCTACTAACCAACATTGGACTTAATGCAGAGGCATACAGGCAATTTGTGAATTGAACAACTCATAGTTTTTAAACATTTTTGTGTAATTTTTGATTATTAAAATGAAAAACAATCAGATTTCACTTTTTTTCAAAAAATCAGAAGTAGAATAGAACTCTTGCAAAGCAGTATGTTTTCCTGAAGAATCACTTAAAATTTAAAAACGGGGAATCGTTTAAATAGATTTTGGTATATGCTGTTAAAGAAACTTTGCAGGAAAATATCTGTTGACATGAATATTTTAGTAAAATATCCTATTCATAAAGACTTACAATTTAGTGTTTCTGTAAATTATATAGGCATGTGTCTGTATATAACTAATCATAATATGATTAGAAGTTTCTACCGAAGACATTAATAGTGGGTGTCTTTAGATATTTAGGGGAGAGTATTATACAAAATATCTATTTTGAAAATTTTCAAGTCACATCTTGAGTATTTATTACTTGAAACAAAAAGTTAAATCCTATACAAATTTAAAATGTCGTGTTAGGGGCGCCTGAGTGGCGCAGTCGGTTAAGCGTCCGACTTCAGCCAGGTCACGGTCTCACGGTCCGTGAGTTCGAGCCCCGCGTCAGGCTCTGGGCTGATGGCTCAGAGCCTGGAGCCTGTTTCCGATTCTGTGTCTCCCTCTCTCTCTGCCCCTCCCCCGTTCATGCTCTGTCTCTCTCTGTCCCAAAAATAAATAAACGTTGAAAAAAAAAAATAAAATGTCGTGTTATTATAGGAAAGAATGAGAATTGATGATCAATGTGTATAAAGGTGACTGTGCCTGATTTAATATATGATATTGACAGATCTAGGTAGATGAGCTTTTAAGTATAAGGTTATATTTTATTTAGTGGGAACTTTACCTTGGCAGCTGTGTTTAAAAGGAAAGGTATATCATAGACCATTTAATTCCACGGGTTCCTTTTGCTTGTGGAATCCTGGGTGTATATGACAGGATTTGTTATTTCACTCAAGTTTATAATCCTTTGATAATCTGTCTGAATTTTGCAGATTTCAGTTTCTTTTCACTCTCTCCTTCTCTTTGTCTTTCTCATTATCTTTTCTTTTTTTTCCTTTTTTCTTTCTTTCGTTCTTTCATTCTTTCTTTTGTTCTTTCTTTTCTTCTTTTTTTTTTTCAAACCAGTTTCTCCTCCCCAAGTATTATTTTAAATTTCAGGGCCGCCTGGCTGGTTCTGTCCGTGGAGGATGTGACCCTTGATTTCAGAGTTGTGACTTCAAGCCCTGCATTGGGTATAGAGATTACTTTAAGTAAAATGTTTACAAAGAAAAAAAAAAAATTCAGAGAGAGTGCCCTGTTTCACTGGTAGTCCACAAATCAGTAAGCTTGCCGTGGTGGTCTTGTGCCACCACCATGAGTTGGTTCTACTCATCCAAAACTCAGACCTTGCCCTAATTTTTAACATTTACGACATAAACTAATCTCTACTTTAGACAGATTACACTGAAGGGCTGTGAAAAACAAAAGGGAATTGTACCCAGACATGACTACTACATGTGTGGCCTCTGTTCTTATTCCACAGAGTCACCACCATACAGCAGCAAGCTCATCTCAGCCACTAAGAATGACCTCCACTATAGTTGTCCCCTCTCTGAGTCCAGCCACCTACTCCCTAGAGTTTTCTTGTTTTCCTTCTAATCTCTGCAATGGATGTTGATTCCATTGGGATTCTGAGGGCCTCGGGCCTGAGACCTTCAGACAATATGTCAGAATACAACAGTCCCAGTCAGTTTAGGTCCAAATACTCATTTTCTCCATCTAAATTGCATGTAAGCAAAATGATCCCGGTTGGTCTTTGTCTCTCTCAACTTCCCTTTAGGGTTTTCTGCCAGTGTGAAATTAAGATATTCTTCCTCCTCTTCCCTAGGCTTCGGATCAGATCGCCTCTGGTTAACTACCTGGACACAGATCTTCCCTAAACAAAGAACAGTTTTCACAATAAATGCAAGCAAAACCCAATATGGGTGAAAGAAACATTATATGCATACATTAGAGCCATAAGTGCAGCCATAACTTTCATGAAGTGCATGATACAGCCTCAGTAAGAGCACCAGTTTAGGCATACAGGAGTTTCCCATTTTTGTAGAGACACCTGGCCTTTAACTTACTTTTACTTTTATATAAAAGCCTAGAACAAAGCTTTCAAGAACTTAAAAGCCACTGGGGGGGGGGGAAGTTTTATTAAATAGCATTTTCCTGTAGAAATCTAGCCCACTTAATATATTTATTATTACCCCACCTGCTGAGTTCAACTTGAATATGTGTATACAGGCAGCCTTGGAGTTAGCTTCACATGGTGAATAAATGGTGCCATAAGGCAGAAAACGCACTGGCAGTGTGTGGATATTTTGTCTGTGAAATCCCTTGAATTTCTTGATGTGGTTTGTAATATTCTATTGTTTTATTAAGCTGTTCTATTTATAGGAATTAAGGCACCATGGGAAAACAGTGTGAAACTTGTAAGAGGGTCTGCAATACATTACAGACATGTTTAATAAATCTTGTCTTGGTTTAAGAATTGACACATTTTGGCTTGCAGGAATGAGGGAAGTTTAATTTTCTACTCCAAAGTATAAATGAGCACATGTTAATGTAGTAATTGAATACTGCATATTTCACATGTTTCCTTCTTAATTACACTAAGAATAAGGACAAGTGACTTGTTAGTCTGTTGAATTGTTCTGAGGCTGACACAAAGTATAGACTTTAAATTTATTCAGATTACCAAGTTTGAATTATTTTTATAGCACTCTAGCCACAATTAACTAACTCTAAGCTGATATTCAATATAAATGATAATTTTTACTGTCTAAGGAAAGAATTGGAGCTGGTGCTAGTAAATGCAGGTCTTATTTAATGTAATTTTTATTTAAGGATAATGTTAATTAAAAGTTATATTAATAAAGCTGTCTTTCTAATTTCTTTGTCATAATTGTTGTTTTTTGAGTTTCAAAAAAATGGTTATTCTAACAACTAATTTAGTGTCCACCAATCTTTTGAGATAACAATATCTTTCTTATTCAAGACACATTTTTTCTCAATTAGCCTTAAATTTAAAATGATTAGCAATTAAAGTATGCCATCACTGGTAAGATGATATGAGAAATACCTCATCCTAAAAATGCCAGTCATTTGCAGAAGCAAAATTATTCCACACTTCCATTTTGAAAATTCTGAAACACAGACTTTTAGGGCCTAATATTTTCATACAAAAAAAGGCAAGAATAACAGTACCTCCAAATATTACATTTTCTTAATTTGGAAATTCAGATTATCTTAAATTATATGGAAACCAAATTATTTGTCTTAAAGCTGATTGACTTTATATATATATATATATATATATATATATATATATATATATGACCATTTCATCTTTAATAATATTAAAGAATCATTTCATCTTTAATAATTTTAACATAAAGAAACCTATGGACTTTAATTCTTCCATTTAGTTTATGCTAAGTATTGTTTTCTATGCCTCAAGACTTTTCTAGGAAAGTTCCTATTCTTGGATTCTGCCCCCGATGTGCAATCTCTAAATTTCCTTTACCCTGCTCTCTTTCTACTTTAGAAGTGGTTCTCAGTATTTTGGTGATATCTGAGGACACCTTAGATCATCACAACGAAGACAGGAAGTTGTTGTTGGTTATGTAGTGGATAGAGACCAGTGATGCTGCTGAATATCCTACAATACACAATACAGCCCTCAGAAAAAGAATTATCCATTCCAAAATGCCAGTAGTGCTGACCTTGAGAAACTCAGCAGTAAAGTATCAGGCTCCATGTGAAAAACACACCCTTAACCACTGAGCCCAGCATTTCCTTTGAAAGTAGCTTCATCAGCTTTGGCATCATTGGTGAAGTCTATTTCAAGAAAGAGTGTTTAAGTGTTGCATGGAGTCAAGTCACTTATTAAGTTAACAAGTCAATCAACTGCAAGTCACAAATCAATAATAAAATAAGCTTCATTAACTTTAACATTTTCTCCAAGGAACAGTTTGCTAGATCATGCAAGTAGAAATAATGCCATGGGTGCAGGTATTAAAAAGTAAAAACTGGATACTGATAATATGCAATTTTGTTATATAATAGAAATATAAAACACAGTGTTTTTATTATAATATTTGAGAGAGAGAGAGAGAGAGAGAGAGAGTGAGAGCGAGCGCAGGGGAGGGGCAGAGAGAGAGAGGGAGAGAGAGAATCCCAAGCAGACTCCCCACTGTCAGCACAGAGCCTGATGCAGAGCTCTATCTCAGGAACTGTGAGGTCATGACCTCAGCCCAAATCAAGAACTGGGTGCTTAACTGGCTGAGCCACCCAGGCAACCCTATTGAATGCAGTGTTTATTATTTCATGAATTGGACTCTGAAATTTATGCATGGGTTTTACACATAGGTAATGTCCAGTAAAAACAGTTATATTAATAAGACACTAAATAATTGCTCAATTTAGCAATCTTCTCATCACCATGGAATTTTGAAAATACCATTCAATGCATAATGTGAGTTATTTAAATGATATCTAGTTTTTTGTAGTTATATACATCTCTATATATCATGCAGTTTCTAGTCACATGATTATGTGTTTATATCGACAGGCAAATAATATGATGGAAAAACCTCATGACTCAAATGGTTACATTGGATAAGAATTTAGCCAATTAAAGCTCAGATATATTCTCCATTTCATGATTTACTCACAATTTTACCTAAAATGCTAATATAAATGAGTTGTTATACAGCCTAATAAGACTTGAATTACAAGAATTTTGCTGACACTTCTGTTAACAGACAAATGACTCCAGCCTTACCAGTTAGTTCTCTGTCAAAAGCTTCCTGAGCCACAGGAGTTATCCACCATATTCATGTTCTACACTTTTAGCACTTAAGTTTATGACACTCCTTTGTCATATACTGTTTTAAAAGATAAGCTGAGGCATTAAAATTTTTAAGAGTTTATTTGAGCATGCAGCAATTTGAATCAGCACCAAGACAAAATTGGGTAGTTACGAGTACTCCATGGGCAGGAGCTAGAGGGAGAGATTTTATTGAGGTGGCGGGGAAGCAAAGCAAAAAAATTATTTGATTGGCTAAAGCTTATGGATGCCTTATTTGGGAAAACCTGGTTGGCTATTTGTGATTGGTTGTTCTTAAGTTTAATATTTGTGGATTAGAATGCACTGATTCTGGCTTGGATTTTGGTTTGCTTACATAGGCTGCTAAGGCATTAGAACCACCTCAGTGTAATGTCCCCCTTGTTTAATTACCTTAATTATTGCAAGTTTTTAAATATTATTGTAATCTGGCTTTTAAAAAGTATGCATTATTTCCTTTAGAAAAATACCTTGAAATTGGATATGTATATTTATTGCACACCCATTTCTAACATCATGCTAAACAAGTAATGGTAAATGGTACATCATAGAATAATAGTCTTACTTTTCCTATTGCATCTTATAGTCAGTAAATTGCATTCGTAAGATATGTGGCTGGAGAGAACAGAATTTGAGAACAAAAAGAGAAATTTCTTCTAAGTGTTCTAATTTTACCTTTAGGTCAATTGCTTGGTTAAAAAGAAATGGTGGGCCTCAGCCCACCAGTCTTCTATCATGTGATATCCATTATTCAGTGCAGTTTTTGTATGAATGATACCATCCTCTGCAGGAACTAGAAATGTACTCAGTCCTTGTTGGAAGCAGTTCAGTACTCTCCATTGTCCCCTTGCAGGAGATCTCAGCCTACACAAACTCATTGTCAGGGGAGAGATGCCCAGAGGTTACAGCTCCCACACTTTATTTGACTCAGAGTGAGTTCATTGCCTAATTTAGTCCAGCAGATTAGTCATTGTCCATAAAATTTTAGTTTAGTGTAAAAGTCAAACCTGGTCAGGACGGAATCTACCTCCAGGATCGTGCGAACTTAGGGTTCCTGCTTGTGTTTCCCCACACTCTCAGGAGTAGTTGGTCTAGATAATCTTGTGGTGGGCCAGCCTAGTAGCTAAGGGCATGGGCTTTGGAGTCCCAACTCCATGGATTCTAATAATGGTTTCATCTTGTATTAGCTGTACAATCTTAAGAAATTTATTTAAAATCCCATGCTTCTGTTTTTTCATCTGTGAAATGAAAATAGTAACAGTACCTATAGCATATATTGGAACAACAAAAAAAATACACAGTTTAGAGTTGTGACTAGAGTAAAGTAAATGTTAAGTAGATTTTTTTTTTCATTTTGGTGATTGTTATCAATTCTGATGTGTAGCTTATCACAGGCAATGAAGGGCTGACCTTGTATACCCCTTCTTTGCCAGCTGCACTTCAGCTGAACCCTAGAGTTGCACATATGAATAGATGGAACAAATTATAAATTATCTTTGTTTTAGCTTTTGTATTGAGGTATAGAGCATGCGTCTCCCCCGTCCATTTGTCTTCTGAAAAAAAACCTCTCATGTCCCTGTTGCTGAAATGAGGTACTTGCCTAATCAGAGTGGGAAGTCATTTCTCTTTTTTTTAATAATAATAATAATTATTATTATTATTATTTTATTTTAGGGAGAGAGAGCACACACAAGTGTGCAAGTGAGGGAAGAGCAGAGAGAGGGGAAAAGACAGAGAGAGCAGGTTTCACGCTTAGCACAGAGCCTGACGCAGGGCTCGAAGTGAGGCTCAATCCCACAACCCTGGGATCGTGACCTGAGCCGAAATCCATTTCTCTTTTAATGAGGGAACACAACCTCTTCTCTGTCTCTGTCTCTCTCTCTTTTTAATTATCTAAATTTCAGGTGTACAGCATCTTCTACATCTGTATACATGACAAAAGTGATGACTGCTACACATCTAGTTACCAGCCATCACCATACAGTTGACCTCCTTTATCCATTTTGGCCACTCCCCAACCCCTCTCACTCTGGTAACCACTAGTCAGTTCTCTGTATCTATGAATTTGTTTTTAATGTTGTTTGTTCATTTTTTGTTCATTGTTTGTTCATTCTATATATGAGTGAAATTTTATGGTCTTTGTCTTTCTCCATTGGGCTTATTTCATTTAGCATAATACCCTCAAGTTCCATTCATGTTGTTACAGATAGCAAGATTTAATTCTTATAGCCAAGTACTTTGGTCATTGTGAATAATGCTGCAATGAACACAGGTAATAAGACTTTTCAAATTAGTGTTTTTGAATTCTTGGTTGAATACTCAAAAATGGAATGGGTGGGTCATATGGTAATTCTATTCTTCTTGAGGAATCTCCATATTGTTTTCCATAGTGGCTGCATCAGTTCACAATCCCACCAACAGTGTACTAGGGTTCCCCTTTCTCCACGTTTTCTCTGGCACTGATTATTTCCTGTCTTTTTGATAAGTGACATCTCATTGTGGTTTTGATTTGAATTTGCCTAATAATTAGTGATATTGAGCATCTTTTCATGTGCCTGTTGGCCATCTCTATGTTTTCTTTAGAGAAATATCTGTTCATGTCTTCTGCCCATTTTTTAATTGGGATGTTTGTTTTTTGTTGAGTTGTATGAGTTTCTTGTATATTTTGGATATTAATCCCAAACCAGATATATGACTGCTATATAATATACCACATATAAATATCTTCTCCCATTCAGTAGGTTGCTTTTCATTTTCATGATGGTTTCCTTTGTTATGCAGAAGCTTTGTAGTTTAATGTAGTCCCATTTGTTTATTTTTTTATTTTGTTTTCCTTGATTTTGGACCAAAAGGAATTACCAAGACTGATGTCAGGTAATTTACCACCTGTTTTCTTCAAGAATTTATGATTTCAGGTCCTGTACTCAGCTCTTTATTTGAGTTAATTGCTGTGTATGATGTAAGATAGTGGTCTATTTTCATTCTTTTGCATGTACTGTCCCATTTTCCAAACACCATTTATTGAAGAGATTGTCCTTTCTCCATTGTATGTTCTTGGCTCCTTTGTTGTAGATTAATTATAAATATATGTGTAATTTATTTCTGGTTTCTCAATTCTATTCTACTGATGTGCATGTCTGTTTTTTTTTTTCCAATACCATAGTGTTTTGATTACCCTAGCTTTTTATACAGTTTGAAATCAGAAAGTGTGACACCTCTAGCTTTTGTGGTTCCTTATAAATTTTAGAATTATTTTTTCTAGTTCTGGAATTTTTAAAAAGTCTTTTCCAATAATTTATTTAATATAGGTTTACTGTAGGAAATATAATTTATAATATTTTATAAGCTAGTAGTTATAGGATAATGTCTGTTAATAAGCCAATAAAGAAATAATATACTCCAAACAGTGATAGATTGATTATACTATTGTTTCAGGGAAAGGGGAGATGAAAGAAATAAAGTCCAAATTTAGTTAAAGAGTACCTTTCTATGAGTTGGTTCTTGGTATAGGTAGTCCTTCCAGCTAAAACCTTGGTATCAGCTGTTAGCTTAGGTCTCTCATTGCTGGGGCACACAGCTAGTGGGTTACAGCACCAAAGTTGGCGGACAAGGTAGGCTTCTCTGAAGGGTTTTACTCTAGGGACCATTACAAGGCTTGTGTCAACAGCTCCCCTCTAAATTTAAATTCAGTCATGTTTTTCTAGAAATATGTTTCAGTTAGCCTGTATAGTTTCTGTGTCTACATGTTTTAAACTATTAATATCTGTTCATTTTTGCCATTACCTTTATTAAATGTATTAAATTTTATAAGACTGTATACAGATATGAAAAGCAGTGTTCTGAATTTTTTTTAAAAAAGATGCTAAACTCCTACTCATAGCTGGTATCTAGATAGCAGTAGAATCCTGCCAAATTCCTCTCAATGTCCCTATTAATTTTCTTTCAAATTCCTCTATTAATTACTAAATTGAGGTTTCTTTGGAGTTTTATTACTGCAATGGCCAATTATAAATGTGAGAATTTTCTATTGGGAAAAATGTTTTATATACAACTATATTTTCATAGGCAGTAATGTACAGTAAGTAGCAAATTGCATAAATCAGTCAAATATATTTGTGTGGTGGGGCACGTGTTTGTATCTGTACAAATATATATATATATATATATATATATATATATATATATATATATAATCAATAACTCTAGTAGGGAAATATTTTCTGATGGGACATGCGTTTCAAGGTAATATCTAGATAGTTCTTATTTACATTCTAATTATGTGTTAATCATTAAACCCAGAGGGTGTAGGAATTGCAGTGATAAGCATCTAAGCTCCTGTTGCCTTGTTACTTATATTCCTGCTGAATGGAATGAAATCCACTCTATGCTGCAGAAGCATGTTCCTTTTTTCATTTGCTATTGTCACTCACTATTAACTTTATGCTGTCTACTTTAGATGAGAGTGACTCAGGGTCATTTGGGGACCTTGTAACAAAAACATCTCACTTCCTTGAATAAATGCAAAACCAACTCAAAGGTGCTACTATTACATATAAGCTGAATTTTTAAGCTTTTTGTTTTTCCCCCCCACTTGGGCTCTATATAGCTACAAATAAGGAGAGTTTATATTGGGACCTGTTTAATAAAATAATTTTTTTTTTCAGTTGAAAGGCTTTTTTGTTGTTGTTGTTGTTTAGAAATTAAGGGCTAATTTATAAAGTCACGAATTGACCGTTGAAGACTTCAATCTAGGCAGGTAGCAGTTTAACATTTCCTCATCTAATTCACTAAAAAGTTATTTTCACACATTTTTATTTTATATATGAGATGGATGGAGGGGTTTTTAGTGGCTGGTATAATAGCCCACAATAGATCTAATTTTGTTAGGGATTCTAAGGAAAAAAGATGACTAAATATTCTCTTGTATTTCCTTGATATTTATAACCTATAGTTTGTTTGCTGTAATTCAGTTAGCATGACTTAATTAGAGACTGGTTGCACCTAAAGCAATTTGATGCCTTCATTTAGAGACTACAGGAAAAAATGGTTAGGGAAATTGTGATATTACTAAGGTCATTTTGCTGGTTTGTTGTTGAGCTTGGACCATGACACAGGTGCTCTTAATGAGAGTACCAATGCAATAAGACATGTTTAACTAAAGGACTTGAGCAGGCCTGGTAATATACTGGCAGTGATGATCAATAATATATATATATAGGTTTTATATATATATAGGTTTTATATATATAACATATATATAGGTTATATATATATATATATAAAACCTATTCTCTTTTGAGAAAAAACTTGATAGTAAAAGATACAAAAATATATGCAGATAGGCTCAGCTGAATATTATTAAATCTATCAGGGAAAATACTAAACATGCATTAATTAAATACAAATATATTGCTATACTTACCATATGTGGATACTGATATGGAGATATATATATATTTAATACTCAAAACCTTAGAAATTATATACTATTATCCTGTTATTTTCTTTTTTTTTTTAATTTTTTTTAACGTTTATTTATTTTTGAGACAGAGAGAGACAGAGCATGAACAGGGGAGGGGCAGAGAGAGAGGGAGACACAGAATCAGAAGCAGGCTCCAGGTTCTGAGCCATCAGCCCAGAGCCTGACACGGGGCTCGAACTCACGGACCGCGAGATCGTGACCTGTTATTTTCATTTTATAGATAAAGAACTTAAGGACAGGTGAACTTAAATTTTTATATCCAGCTAAAGACAGATATTTTTTGCTTACTGATACAGTGCATATTCAGTAGGTATTTCTTAAATGGAGCAACAGCTAATAGTGCTGCATTAGAATGTAAACCTATATTCTTTTTACTTCAATATTCATGTAATTTTTAATATACTGTCTTACTTTCATTTGAAAAGTATGTATCCATATGGCAGAAAGAGAAAGAATATTGACTGATGGTATTACTTGAGCATTAGTTGATACAGAATATCTGGTTGGGCTATTTCAATTAAAATTATTCTGTACTTCATAGAATACCATACACAAATAGGCACTACCATATGCTGAGAAGGAATATAGCTAGTGAATAATTATAAAACTTTTGTTTATGGAAGGGCAAAGCCAATCAACAACAGCAGTGTGATGACAGTTACCAAAATATAATTGCTAGATATGTCAGGACAATATGCAGAAAATAGTAAACACAAATACTAAATCTATTTTTTACCAGATAAACAGCCTGAATTCTAGCTATATTATACCAGAACTAAGCATTTTGTAGGTCTTTGTGTGTTTTGCTGTCATCATTACTTAACCCTAAAAATATCTCTTCTATAAAATTTTGTGTTACCATCCCCTTCCTTCTAGAAGATAAACAAGATGTAAAAGGTAAAGAGATTTATCAGCATGGTTCAGACACAAAAAGAAGAGTAGGGTGTAAAATATCGATACTAATCAATCAGCCTACTGTAACAGATGCCTGATTAGATATGTTTATGTAGCCAGGGAAGACATTTAGTTTAAAATCATTTACAAACTATTCCAGACCATTTTATAATAAAGTCAGAAACTTGATTGATACCTGAAATTAATTTGGCATAATTTAGGGTAAAAAGCAACTCTTTTCTGGTATCATCTTCTATTCTTCTGATTCATATGTATTGCAGAAAATGAATTATAACCATAAAGAAATTACCAAAAAGTTACATATTTATCAAGCCAGTTTTTTTCCTGTGTTTTTCAGTATGAGTATAGATTTTCTTTCATGGTTGTAATTAATAAAATGAATACTATTTTGCTTTCATCATAAAATTATTTTCATATTTTAGTGGTTGCAAATATTTTATAGATTAATGTGCCATGTTTCAGTAAAACAAAAAAATCTAGTTTTTTTGAAGTTTATTGTGTGCCTTATTTTCTCCTTGTCTAATAACACAGCACTGCATATATTTTAATGTATATTCTTTTATTTTGAGACATTTTAGAATGGGTACACTAGGTTAAAGGCTAGGTACATTTGTGTGGATCTTGATACATACTGCTGAGTACATGACAAAATAATTATTCTAATTCACATTTCTGCTATAGATATAGGATTGAGAGCAAACATAAAAACATTTGCAATATTATTTAAAATGTAATATCTGAGGGGCGCCTGGGGGCTCAGTTGGTTGAGTGCATGACTTCGGCTCAGGTCATGATCTTGCGATCTGTGAGTTCAAGCCCCACCTCAGGCTCTGTGCTGACAGCTCAGAACCTGGAGCCTGCTTGGGATTCTGTGTCTTCCTCTCTCTCTCTCTGCTCCTCCCCTGCTCATGCTCTGTCTCTCTGTCAAAAATACATAAACATTTTTAAAAAAAAATTTAAAAAGTTAAATGTAATATCTGATAATACAGTTAATATGTGGCTTAACTTTTATTTATTTTCCTAGTTAGTAATATGTCTTTTATATTTTTTTCCGGTGTGACTTCCTGAATTTCTGATAGCTTATTACTCTTGTCATTATTATAAGCATTTTAAGATATCATGTGGAAACAATGCCTTGTTCTATTGCTTTCACTTTCTTTTTAAAATTTTCACTGAAGCAAAGTTTGCATTTTCATGTAAGACTTTGTTAATCCTTCTTTGTGCAATTTTTTATATCATCTCAAAATTTATGAAAATGACAGACATTGAAGACCAAAAATGATTATAAAAGATGGAACCAAGAGTTACCAGGATTTCCAGTTGATGTTGCCATTGTTGGCCCTAACAGACAAAATGCTCATGTTATGTAAACCATATGATGTCATTGTACATGCATTTAGTTCTATTCATAGCTATATTATTAACATTTGTGATTTGTGATTTTGAAAAGGCTGTTAAGCTTATCTTAATTTTAGGTTCTATGTTCATATCAGTGTTGTTTAAACTATATACACTGAGACATCAATTAAATATACAATCAGCATATTATTAGGTAAAATTCAATAATGTAAAAAAAATACCAGAGTAATATTGCTCTGAGTAAAATATTTTTGGTTTAGTAAAATATATTATTTTCTATGTATGATAGTAAAAATAAAATATAAATGCATATATAAAACAAAAGTCCCTGAACTAAATTTCACATTTTGTTATTTTATCAAGTTCACTACATAATCTTCCTCAGCTGTGCCCAATTTCCAGTTAAATTTAATTAATTTCAGTTATTTTCAATTATTCTATATTTTGGTTTATAATTTGTAGGAGATGCAGGAGAGAAACATCAAAGGAAAGACTTCAAAAGGGAAGGGCTGGAGAAGGTGCAAGGCCTTAGGACATGTTTACACAGCTGAACGCAGCTGGGTTCCTAAGGAACGCCTAGAGCCATTAACATTGTCCAGGGCTGGATCCTCATTCACACCTGACCCTTCCTAGTGATACAGAAACCAGTTAACTTGAAATTCAACCTTGAAAAGCTAAACCATTAGATTGTTTAACACACTTGCTTAGCTGACTTTATGCACATAGTCTTTAGCAATTATCCTAATGAAAAGAAGCTTCATTCTGGAGTCAGGGACCTCATTCTGACTCAAGTATGAGGACTTTCACTTAACTGCACTTTGTGGACTCATCTTTTGCGACTCTGGCCATACTCCCTGCAACAATAATTTTGATTTTATTCTTATTTACAACTCCATTTATTTGCTGGAATCCCCATCCTGTGATATATGCACTTCTTTAAAATAGTAACCAAAATTATCTTTAAGTCTAAGTCTTGTAACTCTAATATTGAATCATCTATGAGTCTGTTTGTATTATTTGTTTTTTCCCATTATTTATTCAAATAAGCCAAGCATTCACCTCTTCACATACTATTATCTTTTTTCCCTAATGTATTCTTCTCTCTTTGTCCTTCATATTCACCTACTTCATTCTTACTCATTCCTTTAGTCTCAAAAATTTGGTAATTTTTCCATTTCACAAATATATGAGAGCATTTTACTTGAAAGCCCATTAAAATATTATTTTTAAAGATTCCTTCCCTCATTCTCCAAAACAAATTATCTCCCATTCCTTTTCATAACAGCTTCTTTTTTATTTATTAAAATTTATCATAGGGGTGCCTGAGTGGCTCAGTCAGTTAGGTGTCCAACTTCAGCTCAGGTGGTGATCTCATGGTTTATAAGTTTGAGCCCTGCATTGGTCTCTGTGCTGACAGCTCAGAGCCTGGAGCCTGCTTTGGATTCTGCATCTTCCTCTCTCTCTCTTCCCTCCCCCACTCATACTCTTTTTCTCAAAATAAATAAACATTATAAAAAATTTAAAAAAAATATCATAATTAGGGGGCACCTGGGTGGCTCAGTCAGTTAAGTGGGCTACTCTTGATTTCCATGCAGGTTATGATTTCACAGTTTGAGATGGAGCCCCGTGTGAGGCTCTGCACTGACAGCATTAGCCTGCTGACAGTTCTCTTTTCTCCTCTCTCTCTCTGCTCCTCCTCTGTTCATGCACACTCATGCACACATACGCTCTCTCTCAAAATAAACATTTCAAAATTTTTTTAATTTATCATAAACTGTAAGTCCTTTATTTTCATTTTTATTGGTTTAATGCCCAATTTCCATTCACCCCAAACCCCACTTTGTTATGTTTATACTATCATTACTACTCATTAATATCCTATGTTATTAAAATCTTTTATTTTATAAAATGAGGCATGGAGTTCATTTGTATGTGTCTATATTTCAATACAACTTTTTCTGTGAATATATTAATATGAAATTACCTTAATATACACATTGGGATTAAATGTTTTGAGTATGGACATTGAGATTCCTAAATTCAGCTAAACATGTATTATAAAATGTTATTTAAATTTTAACAAGTTAAGTGACTAATTATCACTACTATCAGAATTGAGGCACTGTTAAATCATGATAAGTAAATTGGAAAGGGAGAAAAAGTCATTAATTTTGAAAAAGTGGATTCAAGTTTCTTCTTCATGTTGAATGAAATTCAATTAGGTACATAATTAAAATGTGTCTGATGAGTAAATTATTTTTAAGCACATGCATGCATGATGTGCTTTTGCTTTTCAGTGTGTGTGTGCACATATGCACGCATATGTGTGTGGGAGAAGCAGGCACAATGTAATTCTGCTTTTTTGCCATTTGAGCGTGAAGTTAGGAGGAGGATTGGAAATATTTGGTAAATCACCGTATGAAGAACTTTACATATTGAGGATAAAGAAAACATAGGTAACATGACATCCTGATGGCAGGGTAGAGCAAGAGCAAAAGGTTACTGGGATGTTGTTATGTTTTATTATGTTGTTTTGTTTCTGTTTTTGTATTTTTAAATGTTTTTTGTTTATGTTTGGTTTGCATATTTATTTGCATGGTGTATATTTTTAGTCCCAATATCCATCATTGCACCTTGTCCCTTTTATACTGCAAGATAAACAGTCCCCTGTAGTGTAGTAGTTTTAACAGGGTTTTAGAGTCCTGGGTTCTAGTTAGAAGCAGAAGAAATGGACCCTTTTTCTTTGACCACCATGACCTGGAAATAATACACATCAATTCTGCTCATAGTCCTTGGTGAGGATTAGTTACATGATCCCCACCTAGATTCAAGGTATACCCTGGCAGGGCAGCAGCCCCTTTTTGGTGATGGCATTATACTTTGGAAGAGATGCACACACCATTTTTCTCCCCCTTTTAGTACATGTTTTGGTTTGTTTTTGAGTCTTTTTTTAAGTAAGCTGTATATCCAACATGGGGCTTGAACTCTACCTACAGAGCCATTCAGCTGTTCCCAGTACATGTGTTTTAAGAAGCTATTCCCAGGGGCACCTAGGTGGCTCAGTTAAGCTTCTGACTTAAGTTCAGGTCATGATCTCATGATTTGTGAGTTTGAGACCCACATCAGGCTCTTGCTGTCAGAGAAGAGCCTGCTTCAGATCTTCTGTCCCCCTCTCTCTCTGCCCCTCCTCTGCTCATTCTCTCTGTCTCTCTTTCTCTCTCTCTCTCTCAAAAATAAATAAATACACTTAAAAAATATGTTTAAAAAGAAGAAGAAGAAGCTATTCCCAGCACACCTAGTGGTAGAATACATGACCTTTATATAAACCACTCAGGAAATCCCAATCATCTAGTCACAGAAAATTATTAATAGGGGGGACAAAATCCACTAGAGTACTGGAGTTACTTCATGCAATGAAACATTTATTAGTTCTTGAATCTTACTGTACATGGAACTGGAGCTACTAGAGCTGTTTTGAAGCGAAAATTACATTGGAAACAACACATTGGAAATCAGGCCTGAGAAGGACCAAAGAAACTGGTTATACCAGTGATACTTTGAATTTCTGAGTCAACCTGTATCTGAGTATAGAATTTTGATTTACACAAACTAAAATAATTTTCCCTTTTATTTTCACTCAGTTTGAGTTGAGATTTCTTTTACTTTTAAAGTTCTTAACTGATACAGGCTTTTAAGTTTTGTGGAGAACAAATAATATTTTAGAAAAGAAAAAAGTATTGAGGATATTGGAAGTGACATCGGTTATGTAATAATAATTGAATTAGAAAAAATTAATGTTTACTTATTTTTGAGAGAGAGAGAGACAGAGTATGAGCCAGGGAGGGTCAGAGAGAGAGGGAGACACAGAATCCAAAGCAGGCTCCAGGCTCTGAGCTGTCAACACAGAGCTCGACATGGGGCTTGGACTCATGAACAGTGAAATCATAACTTGAGCCGAAGTCGAATGCCCAACTGACTAAGCCACCCAGACGCCCTGAACTTTTGATTTAGATATTGAAACCAGGTCATCAGTACCATTTATGTGTTTAAACTAGTTCACTTTTGGAACAACATAGATGTAGACTTGTAGGCATGGTGGTTTACTGGTAAATGTTTAATAATTGGCTCTCCAGGTATTATTCCAGCATGAATACTGTGTGATATTTTTGCTTACATTAATGAGTAAGACAAAAGTGAAACAGTATATACATATATTAAAATTTTCCTTGTTCATCAGTGACATGGTATATTTTGCCCCATCAGATCATAGTTTTCAAATATTACATATTTGAAATTATATACATTATAATTTATATTTATATAATAGCTATTTATAATTACATAAAACCTATTTATAATTAAATGGTTATAAACAGTATACTTTTAAGTTTAATCTGTTACTAATATTTTCTATATCACTTTCTTAAGTGTAGATACTCAACAAAATAATAAATCATATTTTGAACTTCAGCTTTTGCTGATTTCCTTGGTGTGAAAACTCCTACCATGGTCAGTTCCATATTACTAAGGTGAGGTCGCTGAATGCTCTGTGTGTAACAAAATGGTTTTGAGATAACAAAAATTTGTATTATATCCTTAGTTCATAAAGTCTCAAATCTGTAAATGGAATATTAGATCTGCCATATCAATACTATATGTTTTATATAAAGCTCACACATAAGCACTGTCCCCCTGTTCCAGTGTAGGACCAGTTGTGGGTGGAAACGTCTGCTACCTAGGAATTATAATAAAAGTATGGTCACTTTCTCTCATTCTCTCTTACCTCCTCTCACCCTTACTTACTATTGTTTCAGATTGCCCCAGAAATCTTCTTGGTTGACTTAACAATTATCAAAAGGTTTTTTGATCTCTAGTCCTAGCAGATGTCAAAAGATATTTCTCTTTTTCATGTACACATTGCTAGATCCTTAATAGCTCCATTGGACCAAATTTCCCTTGACAAGGATGACATATTTTTTTCTTCATCTATCTAGTACCTTCCAAACTTGATTGGTTTCTGTTTTTGTTGTTTGTTCGTTTGTTTGTTCGTTTTTTGGGCAGAGGGGCAGAGTTTGCAAACCCTTTCTGTTGGGGGTATCACCAGGTTTTAAAATGGCTTCAGGCCGACACTTTCTCTGTCATATAGTCATCTCCTGTGTGGAAAACACATGTGCATATTTTTTATCCAGACAAACTGAAAGTAAAAGCCAGTCCCAACACTGTTTTAATTCACTAGTTTATAGAAGAGCAGTTGGATAGAAATCATGTCTGGCAAATGGAATAAGTTAAAGTTACCTGCTCAGATGGCTCAACCTTTTTATTAAGATTTGTGGAGAAGACACATTATTTCATTTCCCTTAATTCCAGTTTCCCAAACAGCTTCTCTCTTGCTCTCTTTCTGAATAAGTTGCTCTCTTAAGTTTGCATTTCAAAGAGATGGTTTAGATAAGAACTTCCAGAGAAGACTGGGTAGAATATTTACATCTCAAAGGCATAGAGAAAGAATGCCTGTTCCTCCAAGTAGCACTTTTGTTCCCTAAGGCCAGAATTTTTCAATATAAGCCTTCATTTTGAGATAAATAGTGGAGGGTTTGGAATTAGTTAAAATGGTAGGTGAACTATGAATTGTTTCTAGAGCTGTTTCTGGTTTTATAAACATTTGTAAGATAAGAGCAGTTGCTTTTAATTGTCCAAAGAATTGGCTTGCAGCCCCAATGATATCAAGAGGTTGAACTACCCATTCAATTAAATTATCCTCAGTTTTCTTCTTTATATCAGGGAGAAGATCTTCACCTAAAACGGAAATAAAATATTCCTGTATTCTATTTTACAGCTTTGTCTTTCACTTGTTTCTCATTCCCTCTGAGTCCATTTAGCTTAGAGGAGGAGGCCTAAAAATGTTATCAGGCTCTGAATATCAGCTTTCAATTTGAACAACTTCTAACTACTGAGATGCTTAAAATATCATTTGAAATATCTTGCCAGAAAAAAAAAATCATCATTTTTAGCCAGGACTAGTTTCAGCCATTTACAAACAGTAAATGTTCCTGGAAGTATGAACCACTGACCTGTAAAACCAAGAGGCATCCCCAAAGAGGGTGGAGAAGATATTACCCTCCCAAGATCCAAAGCCACCCCCAAAGATAACCAGAAGAAAGAGACATTTTTTTTCTGTTTAAGGGAATAATGTAGCAGTTTATCACAAAATCCCTCATGGTTCTGTTAACACTATGAAGGGTTCTTATGGGGACCCTCCTTCCAGAGTATATACCGAGGTATCTGTAAGGCCACTAATTTGGTAGACTTTTGTTTATGTTCCTGCTGTCTCTTAAATTTTTTTTTTTTCAACGTTTATTTATTTTTGGGACAGAGAGAGACAGAGCATGAATGGGGGAGGGGCAGAGAGAGAGGGAGACACAGAATTGGAAACAGGCTCCAGGCTCTGAGCCATCAGCTCAGAGCCCGACGCGGGGTTCGAACTCACGGACCGCGAGATCGTGACCTGGCTGAAGTCGGACGCTTAACCGACTGCGCCACCCAGGCGCCCCTCCTGCTGTCTCTTAATAGTGGAAAGACAATTCAGACAGAGGATGAGTAGACTGAGTACTCAGATAACGAAAGGCAGGGGGGTGGGGGGGTAGATAGGAGGCAATAGGAGTTACCTCTGCTTGATGATCTTGTTTTTTGTTTTAATATATTTTTAATTTGGCATTAGGCTTTTTAGCAAATATGTCAATGAAGCTATTTTGGAATTTTGAAACTTTTTGGAGACTTATGCATACCAATTAAAATTGATACCCCATTGTATTTATTTGTTTTGGGAACTCTTGCTTTCAAATTTTTTTTTCAATGTTTATTTATTTTGGGGACAGAGAGACAGAGCATGAACGGGGGAGGGGCAGAGAGAGAGGGAGACACAGAATCGGAAACAGGCTCCAGGCTCTGAGCCATCAGCCCAGAGCCTGACGCGGGGCTCGAACTCACGGACCGCGAGATCGTGACCTGGCTGAAGTCGGACGCTTAACCGACTGCGCCACCCAGGCGCCCCAAGAACTGTTGCTTTCAAATGCACTTCTAAAATGATCAATCTTGTGTAATTGGAATGTTCCCTATTGGGGTTTGGCACCAATGCCCAAGAAAGAGTTTGTGACATGTCTTTGTTGCAAAAAGGTGGTTTTATTAAAGCACAGGGACAGGAACAGTGTCCAGAACAAGCTGCCCAGAGATTGTGAGGAGTAATTGATTATATACTTGGGAATTGGGGGAGGTGAAGGCAAGGGGAAGTTTAGAGGATTTTCCATATGCTAAAGAAGACTCTCAGGATCCTGGAAACCTAACTATTGTCAAGCTAAGGTTGTTTTTCCCTCTTGTAAAGCATTCATATTAAGACAGTTGGGAATTCCTGGAGGAATGCTGTACTCTGCGTGCCTCAAATACTTGTCAATGGGCTGCAGGTTATAAGGAAATTTAATTTTGTCATTTCTTTCTGCCTTTGTTTCCCACATCATTCCCCATAATGGTCGCTGTAATTCTAGATTGCCTTTAGTAAAATTTTTCCATTTTTGTAGGTATGTACAGCTTCTGAGACCCACATTACTTAGCCATAAAATAAGCAGGTGTGCCAGAAGGTGGCACTCTCAAATCTTTGGAATGTAAGGATCCTATTTCTTTTAGGTACGCCTTTGGTGTCCCAGAGCAAAATTAATAATACCTAACAGGGATGTGTCACTGGCTTGAGGATTATGTGCATTCCTCATTACCTGGAAATTTTCTTCAGGTTGCATGTGACCTAGTGTCAGTCTAACCCATTCCGTAGCCACCTAATCCTAACATGAAAGTCTTAGAATTAGGTGGCAAGTGCTTTAACAGCTTTTAAGTGTTCCACCCGTGCCATCCACCAATTTTGTAGCTTTGGCTTCCACGATTCCCATTAGCAATGGCCTTTACCTTATGTGCCTATTAACAGAAATCAACAGTAGCCTGGACAAGAGATGGCATTTTGTGCCCCGCTAACAGTTTCCAATGTGGAACTGAGTACTGAGGAGAGGACCCAACAAATGGGGACTGCAAACTGGGATTCCAATCAAATGAAAAACTGCAGAATGAAGCACCAGGAGTTCCCAATATGGCGTCTGGGGACTGAACCAAAGTCTAGGGGCTGAGGTTCTGGTAGAACTGTTACCTTAAGCTGACCTGCCCTGGACTAGAAAGACAATTATGATTATTATAATTATGATTATTTATTTTAGAGAGAGAGAGAGAGAGAGAGAGAGAGAGAGAGAAAGAGGGACAGCAGAAGGAGTGGGGGGGGAGGTTATCCTGAGCAGGCTCCACACTCAATCCCTCAATACCTCAATCCCCTCAATCCCATAACCCTGGGAGCATGATCTGAGCCAGAATCAAAAGTCAGATGCTCAACTGCCTGAGCGACCTAGGTGTCCCTAGAAAGCCAATTAGACCAAGAGTTCAATGCAAAGAGAGCAGAACTCAGAACTTAGAGGAACTTACCTGTGGCCCTAAGAAATGGCAAGAAAGAAAAATAATTCAAAGGATTCATGAGTAATTGTGCCTGTGTTTCTTGTTGTCCCCTCAAATACACACATTTCCTTTGAATTCCATTACTGCCACCAAAACAGGTAAACCAAAATTCAACTCCATCATTTCTAAAGATCTTATTGCCTTTATTCGGTGATTCATGAATTGGGGAGCGTTCCATCTAGCAGATAGAAAGGGGCTCTAAGAAGCCATAAAAATGAGACACTGTTATAGACCAAAGGGAATAGGACAAAGATATTATATTAGAAAAAGGAAGGTTGGTTGTGACAAGGTCACTTTCCTTCAGGGAATAAAGGGAACTATCAGACAGATGACCTTACTAGTGTTGACCAGGTGATTCCTTATTGACTGGTTTAAGATTCTGTTTTCCTGGAGTGGCCAAACTGTAATTAAGTTAAATCCTGGTTTGTCAATATGAGGCTTAACATAAGTAACCCCATTTGGTGCCTTTGTCTTATTTTTAACACACTACAATTAAGCTAAGGTGTAGGTATACCACCCTCATTTCCTTCGGTGAAGGGTGTGTGTGTGTGTGTGTGTGTGTGTGTGTGTGTGTGTGTACATGTAAGTAATACCAGGACAACTCATTCCAAAGAAGTCCTTCTCACAACATCTTTTGTCCCTCTTAACTCTCTTGGCCCTTTTGTGCCCTCACAGTGTGTTCAAGAATCACAGTGTATAATTGACTTTTGACAAAATTCTTTGTAAAATCTGCATGTGATTTAGTGTCTGCTTTGGAATTTGGCATCTATTAGATCTTAGTACTTCAAAGAAAGCTTGCTTTTTAGTTGGTTATTACACCATCAATGTGGGTAACACCATTAGATTTTTCCAATCCACTATCAAAAGCTGCTCTTTCTTATATCTTATATTCAAACAAAGGAAAATGTACACATATGTGCACAAGCATATGTATATGTGCATATATGTTATATGTACCACGTAGTCATCATATTTAAAAGAAACAGAAAAACAAATAGACAAAAAAAACCATAAAAGATGAAATGAAATCCATACAAAATTCATCTCCCAGGAAAATCTACTCTGTACAGTTTATTTTGCCTCCATATACAACTAAAAATATGTACAAAAGTAGACTCCCTAATCATCCTTTTTCCTGTGTTCTCTGCCTCTACTCACCTTGCTTTATACATTGTGGTCATCATTCCCTGTCAACAAATACAAGTAATTTTATTTTAATTTTAAGGGCAGCATGTGTTCTAATCATGAATGTATTAATTTTTCTTAACATGACCCTCTATTATTGAATATTTGGGTAGGATGTTTGTTTCTATGTAAACTATACTATGAACAAATTATATGTGTATCATTTATGTTTATTTCCTTAGAAAGGTATACCTTTTTCATTAACCAAATAAAATTCCCTCTTTGGGTGTTCATTTGCATTTCAATAGGTATTAAGCCTTAAGCCAAAAGTATACATTTTTAAAATAGAAATTCAAGTATCAGTTAATGAGAAAGGGATATATTTGGGGGGACATATTATCTCTTTCTGTTCCTTGAAAAATCTTAGTAATTAGATAAATTGCCTGTTACTGCCTACACATAAATCTGAGTCAAATTATTTATGTTATTTATATGATAAGCCCTCCTTATTAATATTTTGGCAGTTGGTTAGTAATCTCATCTAGCAGTCTCTCTCCGTGTTACATTAGTTCATTCTTTTGGATTGTTCCAAAAATCTTCTGCCAGAGGATTATGAAATAAACAAAGAGGAGAGACAAAATGGAAGGTGATGCATCATTATTTTTTTTTCTCAAAGTCCAATGCAAGTTGATGGAAAGCACAGGCTTTTAAAAATATATATTGCAGGTGTTTCATCATTTCGTCTTTCCTAATTGTGAGGATACTTGGCAAATTTTAGAGAAATACAACAGTGATACAGAACTCACATGCTTTTTTTTTTCTTCTGGAATTGTACATTATAAGTAACTTGCACGAAAAATGCATTATGAATGTAGACAACTTTAAAATATGGTGACTGCACAAGGATGTCAATTATACTCTGGAATAAAACTCTTATCTAAGTAACATTTAGTTTCTCTTAGTTACCTGCACATTTGTTAATAGAGTATTAAAGGTAACTACTTTAAGACTAAGAACGTACACTTCAAGAAAGTAATGATCCAGACTGTTTAATAAGATGTGCAAAATTGCATAGTGTATTTAATGATCAAAAGTTGGGAATTTAAAAATTAGATCTAAAAATTTTAAGTAACTATCTTTAAAAGTGATCTCATATTTTTCCCTTAAGATTGCTTCTCTCTGTGACTTGCTTAAAAAATATAAATAAATAAACTGACAGCAATAACAACAAAAAAGCTCAAATGATTTCTACTGAAAAAAGATAATAAATCTGTGATCTGTGCAAAGAAAAAAAAAGGCCCAGGGAACTTTTAAAAACTGCTAATTGGGTAATATTTAGCCAGTATTTTACTTATTAGTTAATATCACTGAATGGAATCCTTGGCATAACCCTTTCATAATATATATATATTATTGGAGAGAAAAAAAAAAGTGATCCTGTGCCTTTAATTTCCCTTTCTGAGAGAGGGAAGGCTGCACACCACTGACAGGCTCACTTGTTCCCGTCTTTAATGTGCAATCTGTTTTCTCCAGCGGAGGGCACTCAGTGTATCACAAACTCAAGCATTAGCACCAACAAGCTCTGAGCATCATCAGTCTCTGGAAAGCCTTCTGAATTAGACAAGGGCTGCCTCTCAGCACAGCTACAAAACACTTTAAACCTGACCAGCTAAATGGATAAACCTAGCCTGCATAGCTTTTAAACTGGGGTCTCATACAGCACAGGAGGCCTACTTGCTTCAAGAACTGAAAATCCAGAGGATGAATTGCTTTATCTGGGAATGGCAAAAGCCAGCACAATAAGGAATGCCAGGTATTCTGAAGATTTTCTTTTTTTTTTCCTTTTTTTTTTTTTCACCTCTCTTTTTACAGAGAAGTTGGTTACCTTCGAAATGGGCTGTAGCTTTTTTGCACAGATTGCCAATTACTGCTGATGGGTCTCTGGTGAATTACACAATGGTCCTCAGAGCTTAGAGGCCCTCCCCCTCCCCCCCCCCACGGGCTTCCTTTTCCCTGCCCCCCCCCCCCAATCCCACCCCATGCTGATTTTTTTTTCATATATGTATATATATTTTTTGCCTGTCCTCTCGGGGGAAGTTTGTATGGGGCTACTAGCTCACATGCGGGATCAGAATGGTGTGAATGACAGCCGCACTGTGTCATGAAGGTGGTGGTGGTTTCAGCACGAGAGACCAAATAAGAAGAAAGCTGAGAGAGGGGGGAACCGTTTTTGGATGACAAAGGATGGGTAAGTGAACTTTTGTTGTTTCCTTCTTAGCAAAGCTGATCCTCTTGGCTTCCTATTCTCAGTCGTGGCATTAGCTGATAAAAGACGGGGAAACAGGCAAAAAGCAGCAGCCTCTGAGTTTGCCAGTTGACTCAGTATAGTTGCTATTATATTTTTAGATCATTTTCCTTTTAGTAGTTTTTTCTTTTTAAATCTGTAAATGCATAACACGGACTCAAACAGACTCTAGAGAAATATCTTTAAGACTGTCTCTTCTGTATGCGTTTCTACAGCTTGGGAATTGAGCCTGAGATAAATATTGTGTTTGCTTCTATTTCTTGATAATATTAACCACGCTTGTATTTCTGGTCGCGGTCAGGAAGAATGTTAACACTTTACTGTGTGTGTGTAGGGGTGGGGTCGTTACTTTATCAGAGGTCGCTCAAGGGTTTGTTTTATCTTTGAAGCTGTATCCTAAACACAGCTTCCAAATTTCCAGCAGTCATTTGCCAGTCTTATTTTTTCAAGTGTGACTGGCTTTTTTCCCCCCTTTCCCCTGTCTGGAAGAGCTGGAATGTATTTCAATGAGATTGTAACTGGCAAAAGGACAGAGAGCAAGATCGGGTTTCAAATTAAAACAAAACAAAACAAAACAAAAACCTGGTTGAGTGAAGGAAGGAGAGCTTTTTAATTAGAGGTTTGGCTGATTGCCTCTTGCTTAAAATATGAATATTTAAGATAAATAAAGAAACTGCAGCACATAGGGTTCCCCCCCCCCTTACCGCTAAGAAATAATAAATCTACTGTTGACAGAGGAAAGAAGTCCCTTAACATGCTATGACTTGGAAATGCAGCACAAGTGCCAATACATTGCAACTTTGCAGGTTTTTGGAAGTTAATGGAGGTAGGGGAGGAAAAAAAAAGTCTGAGAAATTTGAGCAGGTCGGTTTGGAAATGGGGGGTAGTAGTCTATTGCTTCTCTTCTTGTTTTTTCCCCAAATTTGCAAAAGCAACTATGTTAAAAATAACAGCAAAACTAATACTACACAAAATTATTTTTCATTTTATGCAAATATTTAATAAGAATTTGATAATCTTAACTTTGACATGTTCTGTGTTATCAGTAGTTAGGGCTCTGGGCTGATGTATCTATTGCTGGGCAAGAGAGCCACAGTAGGCAGGTCCTCCTGAATGCTGAGAGCATATATGCTTATTAACACGTTGAGAGTACCTCACACTGTTAATAGTCTTCATACCATGCTTCACTGGTTGCCCATACTAGTCCCAATGCCAGTTGTTCAGAGCTCATGTATTGTTATTCCATTATGCAATAAGGATACAGTTTCAGGCAGGGCAAACTTGGGTTACCTTGACAGCTTACTGAACCTCTTTTGTGAAATCAAAGTCTGTTTGCTCAACTAGGAAAGATGTCCAAGTACAGGGTTTTCTAAGTCACAGTTTTGCCATTACCGGAAGACTCGGTACTCTTCATTTTGGTGCTGATGTTCAACAGAATGACTACCCAAATGTTATTGTTATTAAAATGTTGGCGTTAAGTGATAAGACAGGCTGTGTGCTTTTCAGTGTTGATGACTGTATGAACTCCTGAAACTCGGGAAAGATTTTCTTAGTTCCACGGCACTGTGGTGATTTGAAAATCAAGGAAGAAAGAAGGAAACCTGAATAGCAAACATGCAACACTGAAGAAAATAAGACTTCAGATGTTGAATACATTGTTCTTAAATCAACTGTCCCATGACTGCACTAGATGGAATGCCCCTGATATCGGTAAGCTGGCGGTGATTTATATTAATAGCTTTACAATGTGCATTTGTCTTCTTTTTAATATTGTAGGTTTCCGTTTAATTACGCAGCTGAGAGGCATGCGTGTGGTGCTAGTGCTACTTCCTACACTGCTGCTTGTTATGCTCACGGGGGCTCAGAGAGCTTGCCCAAAGAACTGCAGATGTGATGGCAAAATTGTATACTGTGAGTCTCATGCTTTCGCAGATATCCCTGAGAACATTTCTGGAGGGTCACAAGGCTTATCATTAAGGTTCAACAGCATTCAGAAACTCAAATCCAATCAGTTTGCTGGCCTTAACCAGCTTATATGGCTTTATCTTGACCATAATTACATTAGCTCAGTGGATGAAGATGCCTTTCAAGGGATCCGTAGACTGAAAGAATTAATTCTAAGCTCCAACAAAATTACCTATCTGCACAATAAAACATTTCACCCAGTTCCCAATCTCCGCAATCTGGATCTCTCCTACAATAAACTTCAGACATTGCAATCGGAACAATTTAAAGGTCTTCGGAAACTCATCATTTTGCACTTGAGATCTAACTCATTAAAGACTGTGCCGATAAGAGTGTTTCAAGACTGTCGAAATCTTGACTTTCTGGATTTGGGTTATAATCGTCTTCGAAGCTTGTCCCGAAATGCTTTTGCTGGCCTCTTGAAGTTGAAGGAGCTCCACTTGGAGCACAATCAGTTTTCCAAGATCAATTTTGCTCATTTTCCACGTCTCTTCAATCTCCGCTCAATTTACTTACAGTGGAACAGGATTCGTTCCATTAGCCAAGGCTTGACATGGACTTGGAGTTCCTTACACAACTTGGATTTATCAGGGAATGACATCCAAGGAATTGAGCCGGGCACATTTAAATGTCTACCCAATTTGCAAAAATTGAATTTGGATTCCAACAAGCTTACCAACATCTCACAGGAAACTGTCAATGCGTGGATATCATTAATATCCATCACTTTGTCTGGAAATATGTGGGAATGCAGTCGGAGCATTTGTCCTCTATTTTATTGGCTTAAGAATTTCAAAGGAAATAAGGAAAGCACCATGATATGTGCAGGACCTAAGCATATCCAGGGGGAGAAGGTTAGTGATGCAGTGGAAACCTATAATATCTGCTCTGAAGTTCAGGTGGTCAACACAGAAAAATCACACCTGGTACCCCAAACACCCCAGAAGCCTCTGATTATCCCTAAACCTACATTTTCCAAATCTGACCCCACCCAGCCCACCCTTGAAACACCAAGCCCTTCCCCAGGGTTTCAGATTCCTGGCACAGAGCAAGAGTATGAGCATGTTTCCTTTCACAAAATTATTGCAGGGAGTGTGGCTCTGTTTCTCTCAGTGGCCATGATCCTCTTGGTAATCTATGTGTCTTGGAAACGCTACCCAGCCAGCATGAAACAACTTCAGCAACATTCTCTTATGAAGCGGCGGCGGAAAAAGACCAGAGAGTCTGAAAGACAAATGAATTCCCCTTTACAGGAGTATTATGTGGACTACAAGCCTACAAACTCTGAGACCATGGATATATCCGTTAATGGATCTGGGCCCTGCACATATACCATCTCTGGCTCCAGGGAATGCGAGGTATGAACCATGATCCTCCTAAAAGCATTTCTGCTGCGGGGAAGGAGAGGTAAATGTTTGAAGCCCTAGAGGTGTCTCTAATCACTAGAAAGATTAATGACCCTTTTGCTTTTGGGTTTTTGCTCAGTGTGAAAGGTTACTTAATTAAATTACAACCACCAGGAAATTGACTGTTTTCTTTATTTTTTTTTAAATGGTTGAAACTTGAAGGAAGTTCATTCAAGGATGAGATTAAGTTGGAATAAAGCACTATGTTAAAACATCTGTTTTTTTTTTTTTTTTTTAACAGTTTGTATACAGAGGTTGGACTTACAAACACACATACACACAAAACTTTTTCATTCTAAAATTAACGTCTGGTTCTTGTTGTTTGACTTCTGTAATGGAGTAAAGAAGGAGAGACCAGCTTAATTTAAAAACAAAGTGATTTTACCAAAATTCCAGGAGGTAATGAAGATTTAAACCAAAGAGCAATTTACCCAAGGGTTGGTTTTGTTGTAAATTTTTAGTTATAATTAAAGCATGCAACAGGGATCTCACAGGGATAACTTTCCGTGTTATTTGCCATTTAGTTATTATACCAGCATAGAGAATGTCAGAGGCCTACTGTGTAATTGTATTAGGCTTTTAAAGATGTTTTTCTTTCTTCTTTCCTTCCTTCCTGCCTTCCTTTTTTTTTTTTTTTTAAATTACTGGACATAGATCACTTTTCATAGGTTTTCTTAAGTGCTGGCTATTTGTATGTAATCAGAATGAAACTTAAGTTCCATGTTTTGGCTATGTCCCTGGTAACTAAAATCAGGTCCTGATATTGTGGATGATTTAGCAATAATATAATGACAGGCATAACAGGGACTGTTTGTCAATGTTGCTGTCATCCCCAACAAAAATCATGTATATTCTTGTGAAACTTATCCAAAACTAAGTGATGCAAATATTTACAAATAAAAAGAGAGAGATTTGAGTTCTGGGTATTTTCCCTTATTGTAACATTAGCTTCAAATGAAGGCATTCCATGTTACCTTATTTTCATTTTCATGAGATTGAAGTTTGGATCCAGTTTCTGATTATTTAATTTTAAAGATTACTTACAGTAACTTGCTTATGTATAGAAAATAGTCACAGGTTTCCAACTTGTTGATAAGTAGTACTGGATGCAAATTATTCTTTGCTTGGTAAAGTTGATCAAAAAGTACAAAGATCATGACTGCCAAGGCCTTGTTGCTGGAATAGAGTAGCAAAGAGAGAAAGTAAGTTCTGGCACAATGTTGTCTTAATATCTAATTTTAGATGATTTGTTGTTCAAAGGAAAGTTTTAATGAGTATTTAATGAGTATTTTCCCCTTTTTATTACTAGTTATAACAGTTGGAACAAATAGTTTGCTCTATGATAATATATACCCAAAGTTTCCATAGTTCTAAAGGCAGATGCTGAGGGAAACGTTTTCAGACAAAGCACTGAGTTTGAAATATTCTCCAACTGAGTAGAATTTGGAATACTGAACTATTTTTCACAGAGTTCATTTTCTCCTTTTTGTGTATGATTGAAAATAAGAATAGTAATCCCAGTAAAACATCCCTGAAAGAAACCTGCCTAAACAATTAACCTTAAAAATTAAGGAGAATAAGATATTTTATATGAGTCCTAACAAGACTTGATGATTTTATTGCAGGCTGACATTTATACAGTGTACACGAATATTAGTAAAACAAGTTCATCCTCTTTTATTCTAGATTCTCTTTGTATTTTGAGATCCTCTTAAAGCATAGTAGTACAAAAGAGAAAGGAGAATCCAAGTCCATTCATTCATTTTCTCTGGACTTTTGTAGTAGAGAGGTGATTTTTATTTATTATAATCACCAAGAAAGAAGAAAGATTCTTAAAGAACTAGGACTTGAGTATAGTGATTTCTAAAGCTTTTCCTGAGTTCTTAAATTCCAGAGATTATTCTTTTAAAGACCCTTGACTTTACCATGATTAGAACGAAATAAAAACATGTTTTATTCCATAAAAACATGAGTGTTTCAAATCACATTTTGATACTATGTGTATTAGGTAGAGGGGAGTTTACGGTCATGAAATTGCAGTGGCACTGTTGGAGTTGAATGTGGTGTTAAGACATATTAAATAATGAAGTACATAATTAAGTGTTGTAATGAAGAAAGTTGAAGTGGCAACTCTGCTGAAGTAGATCAAACTCTCCGTGCCCTAAAACATGGGAAATGGTAGGTTATACATTTAAGACCATTAACTCACAGGGTCTAATGAAGCTGCATTTGAGTGAATATTAACCTGTTTTCCAACACAAACACATACAAACATTTCAGCCACCACTCCCCCCTTTTGACAGGATAGTCAGTCTACTACAGTTGTAGAAATAAGTTATAAGAAATGAGAACAGTTATAAGAAATGAGAAAAAGCAAATTCTTAGAAAGTGTGGTGAGAACCATAATTTCCCCTTATGTCTTTGTCACTATGGAGTAAAATTTCTCCTGTTTGAGAAAATTTCTCTACAGAATGAAGCCAAGAGAGAGGAGTGATTTGTCCAATTCTTTTAGGACTATAGAGGTGTGCCGAGTTATAGTCTGCTGTTGCTTTTATAAACCTCACATATCAATAGCTTAGAAAAATAAAGAATCAATATATTTACAATACAATTTTGTGAGGTAGTCTTTTTTTTAATTCAGAACACCAAACTCTACCCAATAAAGCCATAAATACTTACTAGAAAACTTAGCACTAAGTGCCTTGAAAACAAACTGCATTAAATTGAAACTTCCACTTATACACCTGTTATATTTAGTTATTGTGATCTAAATATAGTTCAAATATCCGTTTTGTCTATTTCTTTTAAGAAGAAAATAAAAATATTAAGATCTCTGATTAGAATGGTGTCTCTGAGTTAACATACAAATATAAAATATAGCATGCAGTTCAATAAGTGAATAACTTTGGCTCTATTCTTTATAAGTTTTAATTTTTGAAAAGTCCACGTGCACATTCTAGCTTAATACATTGAAGAAGGATATTATAATACCTTAGGCAGTAAAACTCTCTTATATCTATAAAAGAAGAATAGAGTAGATAGTAGTGAATAATTAATATGATATATGGCACAATTCTAATAGATACATACATCTCAATCATCATACTTTGAGTGGAGCAGTGTGCTTGGTTGAACTGAATCATTTAATTTGTCTCTCCTCAATATGTGCTCTGAAAGGAGTACTTCAAGCCAGAAGGATACAGCTTTGCCTGAAGCTTAGTAAGGTGTTATTAAAAGAGAAAATTGCAAATAGGTACTTTTGAAAATAGTTTGTAGTGCTTTGCATAGCTTTATCTCATTAAAAATATTACAAGAATTATGAAGGTACTTTATTTTGCATACCAAAATTTTACTTGATAATTATACAGAACAATTTTGAACACCTGTTTTTTTCTAGGATATGTTGTATTAACTGAAATTAGCAAGGACCTTTATAAAACTATTGTGAGTATGGGAGAAGAGAGAACACTTCAAGTTTGTCTTGTGAATTAAAAAAAAAAATGAAATTGGTAAAACCTTAACATGAATGAATAAATGAAAGCGGTCTCTAAAGAAATTCTCCATTCCAAGTATTTTAAAAGTTAACTAATTGAAATATAAAGTTTAATGATCCCATAATGCTAAGAGTGCTGCCATTAGGAAAATGAGACTATAGGTGACACTAGATATGTATTTTCCAGATATTTGATATTTTAGTTATAACTCTTCAAAATCAAGTAAAATATAATGGTTGCAATTGGGCTTACTTTATTTCTTTCACTGCTATGCAGTGGGTGGTATAGACCATTTCTAACAGTTTATATTTATTGAATATATTATGTCAGGTCCAAACTATTGATTTAGGAGGGATTATTAACTTCTTTCTATACTTTAGATATTGACATTTTAAAGATACTAAGTAAATTTATGAGAACTAAAAAGCATAATATGTTCAAAGAGGATTTCTAAGTGATGGAAGTCCAATATCCTTGAGTTTAATTTACACCTTACCAATACAAAACTGTAGAAAATAAACTTCATTTGGGGGCTGACTCCCACTGTGCTATGTCAGAATGTTATAATTGAAACTTTGTAAAGCTACTTAAATTATATCAATGTGTGTATGTGTGTGTGTGTGTGTATGTGTTTGTATATATGCATGTGTATGTGTTCATGTACAGAGAGACAGAATATTTCCATTAAAATTCTTCTGTATTTTGGACATTTGAAAGAAACTTGGGTTCTAGTTATCAGAATTTGTTAGGAACATACTTCTTAAGGTAAATGTTTAAAACTCTCTAAAATTGTAGGTATCTCCTGTCTAGATACTGTCTTTCTTAATGTTCTCTTTCTTTCAAAAAGAATTTAAACTACACATTGCCGTTTTTGGTGTGACTTTGGGCTTGTCACTAGTTTCTCTGTGACCCATCACTAAATGAGTATATGCGATGAGCACAATATATCCCAATTCAAAGCTTTGCTCAGGCTAGTAAACTTTGTAAACTCTGTGGGCATTCCCAGGACTGCAAAAGCCAGATGGGATCTAGAGGAAAAGTGAGCTATTGGTATTCATTGTCAATGAGAAATGAAAGAAATTTTGAGTTAAAAAAAAAAACAAAAAAACAAATGGCATGCTCAGGTGAGGAACATTATAATTTCCTTTATGCTTGAGGAGAACATATGTAACACACACGCATGGGTACACATAACATGCATGCAAGCACACACGCAGATTTATGTATCTTTCAAATTCTGGCAAGTAACTGGTTATTTTGAAAGCATTTAAATATGACTGTTTATTAAAAATATCTGTTGTCTGAATTTGATTCAATTAAAATCAATGTGAAAAGAGTTTTTAGTAGAATCTGCAAATGGCAATGGTGAGGAATGACAGCTTCCAAAAATGCCTGACATGATTAATTTAGGAGAGATTTTAAACTGAGGATAAAGGGTCCAATTACCTTTTTTAGAATAAGTTTTTATTAGCACCTCATGGACAAAGTTTTAATAAGATTCCAAGCTGAAAACGTCTGACTGTGGTCTTAGGAATGTACATCTTTTGAGACACCTCAGTAATATTCATATGATTTCAGAGTTTTTCTTCTTGGGATTTTTTTAATATTGTATAAAATCTAGTCATCCTAGTTCTCAGGAATTACATTTATAGATAACTTTATGCATTGGAAGTTGCTTGGTAATATTAGCATTGAGGATGTGGTGACTCATCAAAATTTTCAGGTCTCTAGAGTTTCCTGAATCAGTAAATCAAAGTGGTACACTGGCAACCTGTATATCATCAGACACTGGGAGTTTTGAAAAATTGGTGTGTCTTTGGAGCAGTGAAGAGCATGAAAGTGACGTTAAATATATTTTAAAAATTAAAATTGCTTTTTATAGTACCGAAAGAAGCATCATCCGTGAGGTCAATTTAATAAAATCTCAATATTCTTAAAATGAAAGAGAAATTATGAGGGTATTTTTCTTAGGCACTCCATAAGCCATTAAAAATTTAACTGTACATTAAGGAAAGTTGCGAAGCACACAATTTCCTGTGGCATCAAAATCACTGGCTTTTAAATAAACTGCTTCAAGTATGTTTGAAACTCCTCAATATATGCAAAGGCTATGATTCATACTCCTGCTAAATAGTTCAGAAAATAGTGCTTTCATTGTTAAGAGAAATTAAGGTTTAAACAAATGTAGATGTGGGAAAATTGTTTTTTAAGAGTAAGATGTTTGACTTATGTCAGATATTATATAATACTTGTAAACCTAAGGTTTGGGAATGGAAGGACAGCAAAGCTTGTATGCATTAATAAAAGGTTAAGGTCATCATGAAAATATTTTTTAAAAATCAGAAAAAAATCATGTCCAAAAATTATTAATAAGTTTAACTGAGAGGGAAACATTGAACAAAGATTAATGCCTGGGTATCATATGAGTAGTAAATACATGCATACTAAATACGATTATGATATTAAGCATTATTGTTTGTACATGGAAGTGAGACTTTTATATTTAATATTATATAAATGGTATTCTTACATATAAGTACAAAAGTAACCTTGAAATAAAAGTGTATTTAAATAACCATTGAAATTAAACACCCACATATTTCATATAAATATTTCTAAAATGCTAAAATGTATATTGCAGATATTAAAGTAATATATATTACACCTTTTAATAAACCCTGTTCTTTACTGACTTGTCCAATTCACATGAATTGCCTCAAAAGTAAATATTTGGGGGATATTAAAAAATGTAAAGACATTGAGATAATTTTGTGTCTTCTGTCACTGTCTCAATTTTAGCATGATTGTTTTCTGAATTTTGGAATGTCCATACCACCATCTCTTGGAAAGTTCTCTTCTTTACTTCAGTTTTTTATATGTTTACTCAATTCTCAGACCTCAGAAGGGTACAGATAGAATCATTAAACCTAGCAAGAATGGCCATCTTTTTTTTTTCTTTAATGATTTTTTAACGTAAATTCTTCTAGTAGAAGGAAATAAGGCACATTAAACATTTTTATCACATTGGTTTTGAAGGAAATATTTAAGATAAATGCAGTAACTATAATATTCAAACAAAATTTCATTTATAATTGTCATTTTTACTTACTATTCCAGTGGTTGAAATCTTCAAATCTTATTGAGTTTAAAACTTAAAAAAAAAAACTTTATAGTATATATAAATATTCAAAGCAGACAAGCTACAGTGATTATAGATTTGTTTAAGAAAACTCACTCTTTTTTAGGATCTCATAAGCAAATAGGTCCTTCTAAAAAGGAATGTGCAGGGTTATGAATTTATTCCGTTTTCGGATCATTTTCAAGGTTAATGCAAAACTTTATAGACACTAATTTTGGAGTAGCAAATGATATAGACAGAGGAAAAATAATTGAAATTATTCTATTTTAGAAATTCAATAATCTATTTAATTCATATTCACGGTATATTTTCATTTTAAGGATAACAATTTTGTTTTGCTATCTTTAAATATCAGATAAGGCATTGAAATTACACTGGTTATTAAGACAAATAAGAAACAGTATTTGAATTTAAATTCTGTGCTTGTTTTTAATTCCTCCCTCGTCCCTCAAGTCACATTTACTGAAACATATGTTCTTTCATTTTTTCCTAGTGATCTAATTATTTGTGGGGGGTGAGAATTATAAAAAGTTGATTTCTTGTGTCCTTTAAGTAACTCTTATTAAATACATTTATGTTCACATGAAGCCCTGAAAATATTGCTTGTCTGTTTCAGCATAAATTTAATTATGATGCATTACACTATTAAGTTTTTGGTATTTACAATTTTAAATTGACACCAACATTGTTGTATGTTTCTAATAAGACTTAAAAAAGAAAGAAATAGAAATTAATTGTGTCTGAGTCTTTTTTAGTATGATCTCCACAGATGAAAAATTGTTATTTTCTTCTGTGTTTATAGGTCTGTAAAAGTGATAGCAGAAAGGTCAGCCTTCAAGTACTTTAGGTTGATGGTCAAACCATAGTATGAACCAAAATTGCATTGGTCCAGTGGTTAGATCAAAGGGTGAAAAAAAGGCCTGAGAGACTTGAAACTCACTCACTTTACTTCTGTAATATTGGACAAGTAAATATGTATCTGACCTTTCTGTGATATAATTTTTCCATCTATTGAACTGGGATAATAACTTTCCAACTAACTTGTTGAAATGATTAATGAGCTACTATTCAAAAACCACTCTGAACTCCTCCATAAAAAGCTTCAGTGTAAATATAAATGATTATTAGCCATAAGCCCTACTGTCTACTGAAAAATGCAAAATACATTGTAGCTGTATTATTTTCATTGTTATTATTAGTTATAATGATGGTTATAATACTCCCTGATGTAGAAACAAGTGTTGTGGTTACATTTTTACTAAAGTGAATAATAAACCTGACCTTTCAGTCCCTTGTCTGAGCTGTAATTTAGTTTGGGTACCAGACACGCTAATATATAAATAATACCTCAGGATTTGTAAAATACTCCCTTGGCTGAACGTTTTATTCATGTTTCAAAGACAGTAGCACTTATACTTCTTTTATTAGTATTAACTCTAAGGAAGAAATGGGTTATAGAAACAACTTACAAATTTCCATTCTGATCGAGTTTACCCTTCAGTTCATTTTCTTAATAAGTGGAGGCAGTTTTCATTTCTCCAAATTGTTTATGAATAACAAGTTAATATGTATTTTTAAAAACTGGTATTTCTCTAGCAAAAATATAATATTTAATGCTCTGATGTGTATAAGTATTTATTTTGGTTGAGGATAATATGAGCTCTTATTTTTGCATAAATAGATTCTTACATCCTATTTTTGTCCCCATCCTTGTAATATATTTTAATGTGAAGTATATTTATATTTTAAGTTTCCCCATGGAATACCTCCTGTGATAATGTTGTATGCTGTGAAATAGAGGGCACTACTAGTACAGGTCCTTAACAACAAAAAAAATACCCTACAGACAAAAGAAAAAAAATTATCTTTTCTGGAGAAGACGATAAGTTATTTTCCTTGTGATTGCAAAGGCAGTATTATTTCAAAATGAGGATTCTTCCAGTCATTAAGTGTCTCTTCCAATGATGTATTCTGGAACTAGGCACATAACTATAGAATGGGGCCATGGACCCACTGGACCTACTAGACCCACTATGAAATGGACCTGAGCTAAAATTCCATCGATCACCATGAGCCCCTAATCTAACTCTGGGACCACAGTGATGTTTAGGGGATGCAGGAATTAGTGTCACTTCCAAGTCAATGTCCAGTAAGCCCCCAAACCTGATTATATCACTTAACCCAATGCACACTTTGGTAAATAGCTATATGTCCCTTTGGGAAAGGATGGAAAAAAGATTAAGAGTATACATTTGACACTGTAGCTCTGTCTTTTCCTCAGTGGGATCTGACCTTTCATTCAAATGTTTCTTGGTCTTAAATTGACTCAAGTCTGGGAATTGATTATGGTGCCCTGACACTCTATTTTGGTGATTCATGGTATACTTCTGTTCACTTGACCTAGATCTGGCCTACTTATACAGATCAAGTAAGAATTAGTACTCATGTACTTTTTTCCTAGGGACACCATGATCAAAAAGACCACACCATGGGTCTCTTGAGTCAAATTATTTGATTGCTGCTTTGACTTTACTGTCTCTTACGGTAACTACGTCTATCTTGTCTTTGGCAATTAAGTGCTGACAGGCCCATACCACCTGGGGATTGCATCTTTCCCATTGAAATAGGAATGCCAGTTATATGGTAGCTATTCCCACTGTGATTTTGACCTGCAGCAAAGAGTGACCAGAGAGTCATTAGCCCTGACCTTACTCTTCCCAAACTTCCCTCCCCAGTTGCCAGGTAGTCTAGAGAACTCTGACCAGATTTTTTTATTGTTTTTATTTTTGAGCATCACTGCTTAGATGCCAATCTTGAAAACTGAAAGATGAAAGAATGCTATCATAAATATAAATTTTTAATATTTTACAAATATTAATCTCTCTTGACTTTCTGTCCACTCATGGTCTGTGTTTTCTCAAATGACTGGATGATAAGAAATTAGTTTAAATCAGTATTCCAACTTTATGCTCCTTTAATTTTGGCATACCATCTTTCTTGAAAATGTATATACAACTCTCCACCAAAACATGAAGATTGTCAAAGATCATGGCCTAGATAGACAATACTATCCATTCTCTTTCACATTGCATTTCGTACTGAAAATTTATTGGAACATGGTGACTAATTACATGTGCAAATATATTATGTAATCAATGCTCTCTCAGAATATTTCTATTTTATAGATACCAATTATTAGATAAATATTGCTTTGAAATATGAACAGGTACAGTTTTGTACACCTGATGTATTTTATTTATTTTCCATTATTTTCTAGTTATACATGAATGCTTCTTTAGAAAATGTTGAAAACAGGTTATTTACAAAAATAAAACAGTTGTCAACAATTTTCACTATGCAGTGATAACACTAAAAATTTTGCTATTTCACTTCTATTATGTGCACAGGTAATGTATGTGAGAGTTCATAAAGTTAATTTGTTATTGAAAACTATGTATAGATATATGTTACTTTAAAGTTCAGATTTTGTGATGGATAGAATCACTTTTAAAAATACTGTATTTTGAAACTCATTTACTTACACCTTCTTTTTTGTTGGACATTTATGCTGAGTCGTTTCACTGTTAGGATAGTTCTTCAGTGACCTCTTCCTTTAGGTAAATTCCTTGAAGAGAAAATACATAGCCAAAAGAATGAAAACTTTAAACTCCTTAATTCATCCTACTACACTATTCCCTCAAAAAATATACCTATTTGTGTTAACACATCCATTGTATAAGATTTAACATTTTCCCTACATATACACCAACATTATTTATTATCTTTTATTAAACAAATTGACACATTATATTTTGGTGTTTAATATTTACATTTTTAACTTAGTGCATTAGGATTTTTTTTGTGTGCAGTATTGTGTTATTGGATTTCTTATTTTGAAATAGGATGTATGAATAGTCCATGAGGTCAACAGTAGTTTTCATTATGTTCTCTTACATTGCTTTTATTTTTAGAAAGGCCTTTCCCATCCTTTATGTAGGTAAATATTCACTATGTTTTGATCATTTCCTCTGTAGGTATATTTTTATATTTAATTCTTTAATCTACCTAAAATATCTATTAGAATATAATGTGAAATATAGTCTGAACTTGTTTTTTCCTCATTAAAGAATTATGATTTTGTCACTGTGTTTCACATCACATTAATGTAAAACTATATATTCATGTCTGGTTTCTAGATTTTGCCATGGATCTATTCTCTATTCTTGTATCAAAAACATATTTTTACCTTAATATGGTTTTAAGATACATTTTAGATTATAAAGGTGTCTTCTTCTAAATTCCATATAGATTTTTAAAAACTGTCTTGGTTATTTCTTGCTATTTTCATTTGAAATAAAATTTTGCATGTGTCTCTTCCTCCTTCTCCCTCTTTTTAATCTTCTCCTTCTGGAACACACACACACACACACACACACACACACACACACACACACACACATGCATGCACATGTGCACACGCACACACACACAGTATTTTGACTGTCATTATGTGGATCTATGAATCAAATTGGAAATAATTGAAATCTCTACACTTGTCAAAGGAAATGTTATGGATAGCATAAAAATGGCATAGAACTCAATTTGCATTACCTGTCTTTTGTGTCCCCAATAATGATGAGTTGATTTGCTTTATTTTAAATTTCTAATGCATATATAAGATCCTAAGTGTATAGATGCATAAAAATTATTATCAACATATTTACAAAATCAATTAATTTCAGGAGACTAAGTTGATTTCTTTTTGAAATTTCTAGTTCAAAAATAAGTTTATAAAATACAAAATTGTTAATTTTCTCATAGTTAACATTTCTTTGTTTTCTATTTGTATTGACTAAATCTTCTAGAATAATATCAAACAATTACAGTGATTTTAAGCAATATTTTTGTTCCTTATTTTGATGGGACTGCCTTTTCTGTTTTTGTCCATTTTATCAACTCTATATTCATTCACTTGTCTATTCTACAAAAATGTATTGTTTACTTTCACTAGTAGGCGTTAATACTGGGCTCAGTGCTTGTGTTTACAATAGCAGATGCAATACTTTGTTTTAGGTAAAAATTATTTATCACATCATTATACCTATAGTATCATTACAAAATACGTATTTATCAGGATGGACATTCAATTTTACTAAATGACTTTTTGGAATTGTGTTTTTTTTTCTCTTTGTACGGCATATCTTTCCCTCTCACTTTTATTGATTTTATGAATTATATTTTATTTCCTACTTTAAAATGTTATTTACATTTCTGGAATTAATTATGGTAGTTTTTTTCATAACATTCTTCTTAGATCACCTCTGATTGAATTTACTTTTATTTTCTTTGCAATTTTTAAATTTCTCTTAATTAGGGAGGAGGGCCAATATTCTCTCTTTATCAAAAGTTGAGTTATATTTATTAATATATTTTTTCTAGCTCTGAGATGGTTAAAATAATACAGGTATTATCTCTTCCTTGAAACTTGAAAAATAGCCAATGAAAACCCCTTTGTATTGTCCCTTTGTGGATATAATAATGAGAAAACATTATACATTTTACTCAGATTTGTTCACCTTTTGCTGTCCTTGAATCAGAATGTTGAATTACAGTTTCCTAGAAAAATACTAATATCATTAAAAATTTAACATATATAATGATTTTTATTTTATGTAATAATTTTTTAGGCTTAGGCAACTTCTCTAGTCATGTATTTTTTCCTTCAGTCTCTGTGGACCACTGTACTAGAAATTGTAAACGAGGCAGGTGAGTTTTTTCACTCTATACTCCTATAACCCAGAATCAAACCATTAGATCATTAGATACTAGATGCACTTTTTCCTTAAGAATGTCAATTCCTTAAAGATAAAACTTATTTAATCTGATTTTTATATATTCTGTTTATTTTTTTAATTGCTAAAGATTTTCAGCTTTATTAATAATTTTAAAAGAATTTGGAGGAGAATCACCTTCAAATTATAAGGAATTCTATTAGTGTTCCATTTTCTAAGGTATAACCTGACCTCTGAATGAATGCCTCCACCAGCACGCCCTAGCATCCTAAGTAATTTTACCTGATTGTTAAGGCCAAATTATTTCTTTATTCTAATCAGGGGTCAGAAAAATATTTCTGTAAAGGACCAGATAGTAAATATTTTAGGCTTTGTGGGCCTTATGCTCTCTGTCACAGCTACTTAACTCTGTCATTTTAGCATGAAAACAACCACAGAAAATATGTAAAGGAAGGTCACATCTGTGTTCCAATAAAACATTTTTTACAAAAACAGGCATCATGCTGGATTTAACTCATATTTTACAGTTCACTGACTCCTAATCTAGATCATGGCCATAGGTTTTTAAAGACACTGGGGTCTTACCCCTCAAAATAAACTGTGTAGAATTCCCTCCTTATGTGGTATCTTCCTCCTCTATTGCTCTTATTCCTCTTCACAGAAAATGTTTCTAAAAGACTCTACCCAACTCTGCCTTTCCTCATCATTTAGTTCTCCAACCTGTTATAATCTGTCATCAGAGCTGAAGCCATCAAAACAGCTCTTGCTAAGTTTGCCACTGACTTCATGAACACTAAATGTGATGACTGTTTTTCCTCGATATCTTAATGTTCAACACTTGGTCTTTTTTTTCTTCTTCAGATGTTCTCTTTGGAATTCTATGTGGGGCCATTCCTTTTCCATTTTATAATGTTCCTTTTTTATATCCTCTTTGTAAACTAAATATATTCCCTTATGGCTTCATCCTCACACTTTCTCCAATCCCCTGTGTTCATTCATTTTCTCCCTCTCCATCCTTCACTCTGTTTTTTTCTCTCTGAATGATCACATTCAGATATACAGCATATATTACCATTATTTTTACTAATAAAGTTATTTATTTATTGCTTGACCTCTTCTAAGTTCCCCACATGTATAAACATTTTCTACTTGACATCTGAATTCATATATATGATCCTGTAACCCATTTTCAAACCAAACCATGGTCTTTCCTTCCAAGCCAGTTTTTCTTTCAGTGGTCCTTGTCTTGTGAATGAAACTATCCATTTCTGCAAGTCAGAATCAAAGGAATCATACTTGACCCCATCCTCACCATTACACTCCATAAAAAATCCATCATGAAGTCCTGTTGATTTTGCTTTTTTTTAAAAATTTTTTTTAATGTTTATTTTTGAGACAGAGAGAGACAGAGCATGAATGGGGGAGGGGCAGAGAGAGAGGGAGACACAGAATCGGAAGCAGGCTCCAGGCTCTGAGCCATCAGCCCAGAGCCTGACGCAGGGCTCAAACTCACGAACCGTGAGATCGTGACCTGAGCTGAAGTCGGACGCTCAACTGACTGAGCCACCCAGGCGCCCCTGATTTTGCTTTTTAAGTATCTCTTGAGTGCCACCTTTCTTGTCCTGTTTAGTCTCTCTAAATGATCTGTTGCTCCATTGGATTTATTCTCTACACTGCACAGTGGTGTATCTTTTAAAATGAAAGCTGATCATGTCATCCTCTCCTTAATTTAAAGCAATTTAGTGGAGTCCTGTTCTTAAAATGAAAATGAAAACTCTTAACATGACCTTAAAAACACTGAAAGGCCCTGCCTTTACAGATTCTTCTCACATCACACTCCTCTTGCTTTCAACCGAAGGCCTCCACACTGCTCTATACTGGCCTCCTTTCTTTTCCCTTTTATTGGTCATGCTTTCTTCTTTGACAGCATCATTGTATAAACCCAGCCCTAAGTACTCCTCACTCAACTTCCTTAATTTTCATTCATCAATGCCTCAGGAAGCCACTGCTGAAATCCTTGTCAAACCTATAGTATTTTATTCTTGCTTATCACCACATATTTTTTGTTAGTGTTTTAATAATGACTTGGTTAATATCTTCCAATTCTGTCTATTCAAGGACAGATAATATATGACAATTTTTGTTTGATTTTATATCTTAGTGCCTCATCCCATGTCTTATATGTTTACTGAAATAATACTTACTGAAAGAATAAATGATGGAATTCCATCATTTTACATCTCTTAGTTATTTCCTAACTGTTAAAAATAATTAGATTCTCTTTGAAAAGTTTCTTCATAAATTTTTGTCTGAAAAATTAGTAAGCTTATTTCATGATTTGATATTTAAGACTGTGGATTAACTTTAGGATATAGATTTGATGTATGCTTTTTAATATACATTTTCCTTACTGACTTTCTTCATTAATATGTCATTCCAATATACAATTCATGTTCAATATGACAAAACATAAGGACGAAAATTAGAAAGAAACCTCCATATAACCCTTTTACCGTTTTCCTAAATATTTCTGTATTTTTGTTACACAAATAAAATTAATGAAGCAAATTGTTTATAATCTGTTATTTCTATTTGCTCTATTGTGAGCATATTTACACATAAATATTCATCTCCAGCATAATTTTAATTAGTGGATGATAATATATATTACTTTGCTGTACATGGGTTCTAGTTTTGTTTTGGTGGTTGTTTCAACATATTTGGAATAAATATGGCCACAGTTGTACTATGTCTATCTAAATATACTTAATTAAAAATTTATAATATTTTAAATTCATCTTCTCCACTTCAATACTTTAAAATTGGCAGTGATATTTTCCAATTTAGATCAAAAGGTATTTTGTTGTTCTTTTAATATCCATCACTTTATTAATGACATATATAATTTTTTACATTTGTTTGGCCTGTGTATAGTTTACTTTCTGTATTTTATGTTCATGTTCTTTGCCAATTCGTAATTTTATTGATTGAATTTAAATTAGTTGATTAATGCTTTAGCTTCTATAACATCACAGATGATTTTTCCAGAGCTTTTCATTTGTCTTTTAATTATTTTAGGTGGGAATTTTGACTGTATAATTAGAAAAATAATTTCATATATTTAAATTCTATATTTTATTTTTTGATTCTGCCTTTTTTGTATGGTGCAAAGGTTATCTCCAGAAAATATTAAATAAATAATCATTTTTGTTTTCCTCTAATAGTTACATGGTTTTATTTTTTGCATGCAAGTCATTAATTCAACTAACTTTTGTTATCAAAAATGTTACCACTTCCCCAAACTCATTTGTCATTTACTCACAGCTATGGAATGTTGTATTTGTTAATTTACAAAGCATTGAATACTTATAACACATATATTGTTTTATGCATATATGCTTATGTGTTATTTGCATGGATTATGTATTCACATATGTTTCCATATATACAAATATATATGAATACACTTGCTCTTGTGTTAAATTTTTTGTTTTCTTAATCCTTTTTCACACTGCTTAATTAATATAATGGGTTAAATTATGTTAAATTATTTATATTTAAAAATTTTTTGCTATCATTTTCATCCAGTTTCTAATTATAAAAGGCACTGTACACACACATACACACACACACACATGTGGTTCTTTCCACTATCTTGTTTTCTATTGCTTTTTATCCTCTCCAGAACCATAGTCTAGAAATAAATCATTGTTAACGCTTTGCTCTGTATTATTCTGGATACTTTCTGTGCATATATAAATGATTACATTTTTCTTCTCAATTAATATTATACTAGCTGTACTTATCTAAATACTGTTTGTATGCTTTTGGACTTTTTGTTTAATGTGACATATCTTGGACATTTCCCCATGACACCAAATAAAAATCTACCTCTTTGTTTTTAATTTTTTAAAATGATTCTTATTGGTAGACAAATGAGATGTTTGAGGATATGGAGATGAACTTTAGAATTATTATGTCAGTAGTCTAATAAAATTTCTTTGATACATTTATTGGAATTGTGTTTTTTTAAAAAATTATGTGGAGTGAATTAATATCTTTTAAATTCTGAATGTATAATCTTGGGATATGCTAAAACTCTAATTTCTATTTGTGAGTTAAGTGTACATTAAAATACTAAGATATTCTGCACACAGGAGAGTATTTCCATATATGTGGTAATTATTTTTGTTTCTAATAATATAATGAATGTTTATATTTTAATATTTTCTCCTATGTGTTTTGCTATCACCCATCTAAATGCAGATTTGTGTGTATATGCTGGGCAGATGTATTTTTTAATGTGCATATATAATCAGAAACAATTCAAAATATTCTGATTCTGTTTCAGTATATTTTCTTTGGTCTGATAAATAGGATATTCTTTATCCATTATCTCTCAACTTTGCCAGTTGTTAAACTTCACATGCTTCACTTTATTTTATTAGTCAATTTTTTAAAATGACGACCAGTTAAGAAGCCTCTGAGATTGCTCTGCAATGTTCTCCTCTCTCACCTTCACAAGTTTTGAGGAGGAAAAACATTATTGTGGATAATTTGGACCCACATCAGGAAACATTCAAAGTGGTTGAGAAGCGTTTATAGTTGATAATAAGGCTCTTCTGGGGGAAGAGGGTGCAGCAAAGTAGCCTGGCAGCACTTCTCCAATGAGTGTTCCTACTGTGGGGAGGTAGACTTAGACACGGTGCTCTGAGCAGTATCATTTTCTTCTGTAGTATTTTTTTTTTGTTAGGTTTCCTCTACCTCTTACTATTTTTTGAGAGACCAGGGAAGCCAAAATAAGCCTGTGAGTTTGGGGCAAAATGTTAGGAAGATGTTCTATTAAATTTGTTCTATGGGTTGCCCTTAAAGGAGCTTAGGCAGACTCCTATGCCTTCAAGAGCAAGAGAGTCAACTAACTGAGGTTATGTGAAACAACATGTATAAATAAAGCATTAGAAATTAATGGGACTATGGAAACCTACAGTTTGCAGAATATCTGTGGAAGCTTTCAGAATTTTAACACGTCTGGATAGCTGAAATAGATTTGGTCACATTTTTTTTTATCTTCTCTTTTTCCTTTTTTTTTTTTTTTTTTTGTTTTGGTTATCTAGTTAGTGATTGATTCTGAGCTTTAAAGGGTTGAAAGCAGTCTTTGTGATTTACATGTTGTCCACCCCAGTTTACCAAAGCTAGGATTAAGAACTAAAGCTATGGCAGAATTAGGCAACTGATGAAGCTTTTTTTGAATTCTTTATTCTCATCATGTCTTTACCTCTTTACATCTCAGAGACACAGTTAACATCTAGCATAGCTGGGCAGACTGAGGTAAGTGTGTAGAGAACCAGAACCAGGAAAATTTCCCTCAGTGTTGTATAAATTCTGAGGCAGCTCTACTTCACATGCACATATTTCCATTCACAAATTGAAACTCCTAATGTAGGAAATAATGTAGTGAAAAGTTTCTCAATGTCAGTACTATTGACATTTGAGGCCAGATAATTGGTGGTGGGGAGATGGGGTGTGTTCTGAGCATTGTGGGAAATATGACTGGCCTGTCTCCATTAGATACCAGCAGCAACCCCCATCTTCCAGTTGTGGCAACTGAAAATGTCTCCAGATACTGTCAAGTAACTTTCTGAGGGAGTGAGCAAAATCGATCATGATTGAGAACCACTGATTTGGTACAAATAATCTGTTCTTGGAGAGGTAAGGATTTCTGTAGCCTAGGAAGGTTCACTAGTGATCCTAAAACTTAAAGAGTTGGATGTCATATCTAGGGAGCAAGGGGTAATCTATGCAGAGTTTGGTTGTAATCTCAGTCTCACTTCAAAATTGAGGGCATGTTTGTGTATAGGGTTTTAATAAAGTGGTGTCAGGATTTTGCTGATGATAAGAGCGTTATGCTTTGCTTTATCGTGACTCTTAGCCAAGGTTAAAGTACAGACACGTTTCTTTAGGTAAAAATAGTCTAGCAAAGAAAGACCATACCACACAGTATGATTTAGAGAATTTTGCATGAGGAAAGGCAATGGTGGGTGAAGTTAGTACATTGTAGAAAAAAATGTGTAACTTCCCACAAAATTTCTGAGTAATTGGGTTTGGGAAACACAAATAGTACCCATCAGGCCCAAGGATATTTAATGATTTGTTAAGCATCAGTGAATTTAAGGCTATGGCTATATTTGTTTGTCTCTTACATGTATGGAGAGGGGGAAAAAAAAAAACTAGTAAAGTTCCTACACTCAGTTCAATGTTAGGAGATCTGCAAAGCAAGAATCAAGGGGGAACTGAAAAGCAAATAAAAGGTTTTGGACACACAAAATGAAAATGTATAGGAAGAAACTAGCCTCAGGAAGAACTTGAGGACTGACAGAGACATTTCTGTAATTTTCTGCAATCTTTCGGAAGATAGTTTCTCAGATGACTTGCTCTATTGGAGGAAGCAATTTTCACGGATGGTAGAGTTTCCTCCTATTATATGGGAGAGAGATGGTTAAACTCCTGATGAAAGATTTTTTCCAATTGAGTTATAGGCTCACAAGTAATGAAATCTGAACAAATGCCATAGACTGACTGGTACCACAGAGAGGCTGAAATTAAAAAGAAAATGTTTTTTTTTTTCTTTAGAAACACTTTGGAGTCAAAAAGACTTCAGCTAAAACACTAGCCCTGCCGTGTTTAGCTCTGGAAATATGGGCAGATTATTTAGCCTATGTCAACCTATTTTCTTAACTATAAATAGTGCCACTATGTGTATAGGACTTAATGCAACCATAATGTAGTAAAAGACATAACATAGTCTCTGGCACACAGTGAGTGCTCTTAACAAAGGCTAGCTATTGCTGTGACATTGTTATTATGCTTGTGATACCTTACCTCTTTATCCAGATATCACTAATCTTCAGTGATATCTATTAAGTTACCAGTGTATGAAGCATGGAATAGAACATGTATTATTTTGGATAATATATATATATAATATATATCAGATATGATTATAATTATATAAGATATCATTATAATTTTTCTTTATATACATATTTAAAATTTCATATGAATCTATCTACCTCTCTACATATCTCATGTTTATGTGAGTGTGTGTGTATGTGTGTGTATGTAAATATGGATGTAGACCTGGACTTAAAATATTTGTCTTCTTGACTTCTTGAGCTATTTGAAAAGTGTGACATAGATAGATGTGGAAGAAGGCTCTGGTAAAAAATGCACACTGCAGTCAGCATTTACATGGAATAAATGTATATATTAAGAAGAAGAAAGTTTTCAGAACAATGACCTCAACTTCCACTTTAAAAAAATAGAAAAAGAAGAGCAAATCAATGTCAATATCAATCAAAAACCAGAAAAATAATAAAATTAGTGCAACTTATTCTATGAGGGAAGCATTGCAATTGATTAAACTCTATTCAGACTGATCTACCAAAACTAAAGTACAAATACACAAATACCAATATCAAAAATGAGAATGGTAATATTTCTCCAGATTCTAAAGATATTAAAAGCATATTAAAGGACTATTAAAACCATTTTTGATAACTTACACATAACTTACAAACTCCTTGAGAGACACAAAGCTACCAAAGTTTACTGAATAAGAAATAGAGCACCAGAATATCCTGGTATCTATTGAATAAATTAAATATGTACTTAAAATTCTTGCCACAAGTGAAACTCCAGGTATGTGTGGTGTCACTGTAAATTCTGTCATATATTGAAGTAAGAAATAATACAAATTCTACACAAGTTGAAGAAGATTAAAGAGAAAATTAAGAAGAAACACTTTCCAACTCATTCAATTAGGTCATCATTACACTCTCACCAAAAGGAGACAAATAAATTACAGGAAGAAAACTTCAGGAAAATAAACCAAATAAAAATATCTGCAAAAATTGTATACACATTTTAGCAAAACATACCCAAAAATACATAATCATGACCAAATGAGGGTTATTCCAGAATGTGTGGTTGATATTCACATCTGAGTATCAATGTAATTTATTCTATAACAAATAATTGTCTCAGTACATGCAGATAAAGCATTTGAGTATATTAAATATACATTTCTAGTAAAAACTCAGCAAAATAGAAGGGAACTTCTTCAACCTGATAAAGGACATCTATGAAAAATCAACTAACAATCACACCATACTAGTGACAGACAAATGCTTTTATCCTAACATTAGGAAGAAGGCAGAGGTGGCTGTTTTAACCATCTATTCAAAATGTGTAAATTCTAGCCATTGCAATAGGTAAGAATAAGAAATTAAAGCATACAGAATGGAAAGAAGAATAAGAACTACTTTTGGGATTCCTGGGTGGCTAGCCGGTTGAGCATCCAACTTTGACTCAGGTCATGATCTCATGGCTCATGAGTTGGAGCCCCAAGACGGGCTCTGTTCTGACAGCTTAGAACCTGGAGCCTGCTTTGGATTCTGTGTCTCCCTCTCTCTCTCTGCCCCTCCCCTGCTCCTGCTCTGTCTCTATCTCTCAAAAGTAAATAAAACACACACACACACACACACACACACACACACACACACACACACACTACCTTTATTTGTAGATAACACAATCATCCATATAGAAAACCTAATGGCATTTACAAAAATAATAGCTAAAAATGCTCCCAGCATAAGTGAGTTTAGCAAGATAGAGGGTACATTTTTTACTCAAAAAACCAATGTATTTCTTTTTTTTTCTTTAATGTTTATTTATTTTGAGAGAGAGAGAGGCAGAAAGAGAGGGAGACAGAGCATCCAAAGCAGGCGCTGCACTGTCAGCGCAGAGCCCAATGCAAGGCTCCAAATCAAGAACCGCGAGATCATGACCTGAGCTGAAATCTGTCGCTGAACTGACTGAGCCATCCGGGAGCCCCCAATTGTATTTCTGTGTTAATAAAAAATTGAAATGAAAACAGTGATGTTTATGATAACATCAAAAAATATAAATTGTTTAGAAATAAATCTGACAAGAGTGCTCTAAACCTATATGAAGTTACATAATATTGCTGAGAGAAATTCAAAAAGGCATTAATTACAAGTAAGACACAGGGTGTTTATAAATTGGAAGAGTCAGTATTGTTATGATGTCAGTTCTTCTCAGATTGATGTATAGATTTAACACAATCTCAACCAGAATCACAGCAGGCTTTTTTTCCCCCAGTGGAAAATGACACATTGACAATGAAATACTAAAATTAATACTGAATGCAAAAGACTTAAAATAACCAAAACAAATGTGTAAAGGAAGAACAAGTTGAAAAGCAAGTTGCCTTATTTCAAGACATAAAGTTAGTACTCAATACAATGTGGAATTAAACAGGAAGATAGACAAATAGATCAATAAGACAGAATAGAGAATCCAGAAATAAACCTATACATAAGTGGACAGTGGTTCTTTAACAAAGGTGTAAAGGCAGTTCCGGGGAGGAACACAGTCTTTTCAACAATTAATGCTTGACATCAATATGGTAAATAAATAAATAAATAAATAAATAAATAAATAAATAAATAAATAACACTTCACACCTGATACCAATTTAATTCTATGGATCATAGACCTAAATGTGAAACTGAAAACTATAAAGCTTCTAGAGTAAAACACAGGAGAAAATTTCTTCTTGTATATGATAGCAAAAGCATGATCTGTAAAAGAACAAAGTGATAAATTAGAGTTCTTTGTCATTAAAGCTTCTGCTCTTGGAAAGGCACTTTTAAGGGAATAAAAATACAAATGACAGATGGAGAATATAACTAAAACAGAAATAATGGGTCATTCCAGTAATTATACTTCAATAAAAAAAAAAATCTATGGATGCCCGTGTGGCTCAGTGGGTCAAGTGTCTGACTTCATTTCAGCTCAGGTCATGATCTCATGGTTCATGAGACTGAGCTCTGCATTGGCCTCTGTGGTGACAGTGCAGAGCCTGCTTAGGATTCTCTTGCCCCCCTCTGTCTCTCTGCCCCTCCCCTGCTTGCGTGTGCTCTCTCTCAAAATAAATAAATAATAAAAACATTTTTTAAGTTAAAAAATCTAAAATAATCAAAACCAAATGAGGTTGTTAAAAGCATTTCTGTCTATAAATTTTTCAAATTTATTTATTTTTCCTCTTTTAGATTCTCTATACTCTTAGGCAAAAAAGTTTGGCAGATTTTCTGTTGTCTATTATCATTGAGCAAGAACAGCAGTTGCTCTTAGTCACAAATTCTTTACCATGTTGAAGAAATACTCTTCTTCATAGTTTGTGATTGGTTTATTAGAAATGCATATTTAAGTTTATCATACAGGTATGCTGTATCTATGGAAATTATTTCTATTAACTCATTAATAAAGTAGACTCATTTTATGAGGTTTTGTAAGTTTCAACCATCATTGCTGTACTAGTAGAAACTATTTTATCATGGAATATCATGGTAATATATAGCTAAAATAATTTGGCTATAAAATATTAAGTATTTTGTATCTATATCTGCAAAGAAAATTAATTAGTACTTTTCCCCCTTTGTCATTTTTATTAGCAGAATTAAACCTGTTTTGTTAAATGAATTGTGAAACTTTCCATAATTTCTACATTCTCAAATAGTTTTTAGTACATAAAAATGGATACTTACTTCATTTATGTCATCCCTAAAATTCTTGGGGATCCTGTGCCTTTTGGGGAAGATTCCTTAGCTCATTTTTATATGACGTTTATAGTTGAGGATTTATTATATTGTCCTCCTCATAAAACAACTGAAAATTTCTACTTTAGAAATTAATTTTTAAGAGATTCTCAACTTTTTTTGCAGAGTGATATAAATAGAACTTTGAAATTTGAAAGTAAAGGGCAGTTTTTTTATTTATAATTCTGAAATTATACACTTTTCTGTGATTTTACTCTCAAATACTGGCATCTAATATACCTATTTATTCTTTTTTCTTGATTTTGTTTTTAAGAAGTTTTCATATATATTTACATTAAAATGGCTTTAAGAAGTATTTATTGAATATGCCACTTTGTCTCCTGATTTCTTATTGCTGTTTCATTTTTTCATTTTATCTTTATTAATTTGTATCTTCTCTGAAATATATATTCCTATACCATTTATATTATTAAGCATGAAGTTTAGCTTTTAACATCCTTTTTCTTGTTTCTTAATGAAAGAAGTTAAGTCTATGGCATTTCTTCAGAGTATAGTTTTGGTTACATTTTATGAATTCTGATGGGTACAGTCTGATGGCTGATCATTTCCAAATAGATTTCATTTGCTATTTTATTTCCTAGATTCCTTAGATTTATTAGGGAGAATGCCAAGTTTGGTTTTTTGTACTGTTGATTTTTAAGTCTATTAAAAAATTATAGTTAATTTCTAATTTCATTACATTACTTACTTTTACTTTGTGAGATAAACTAATAATGTTTTTCTACGTTGACCTGCACAAAAATGTGTAAGGATTATGGGCCTTGGGTACGAAAATGTACTATTTCTTTCTAGGGTATAACTTTGCAAATATTAGCACTTTCAATGATATTGTTTGAGTTATATAATTTATTGTTTGCCTGATTTATTGATTTCTCAAAACTAAAAGCTATATATTAATTTCAGAGTTTTCTATATGTCAATCCTAAATTTCATACTGGATTCTTATGTCTTGATCCCTTCCATTTGTAGTATGAATAAGTTTGTGTATATGCATTGTTTCTTATCATTTCACACATTAGGTGTTAGGAATTTTTATGGCCCCTGGAAATAGCAGCAATTAGAAATATATGTTGATACTCGTCTATAAAAATACTTTTCACCTAAGTTCTATGAATTTTTATATTAATTTTTCTATCCTGCATAGCCTGTGTGAGAACCATAAATGAAAAGTGGCTGGCCACTTTTCTTTGTGGTGCAGATCCTGGGTCTTTGAAACTATGGTGGAAAGTAGAGGAGGGATTAAATGTTTGCCTATTTTCAGGAACCACTATTTCATGATATTATGCCCCTTTATTTATGTAAGTCTGTCTCAGTAAGAATTTGTTTGTCTAATAATGGTGTTGGAGGGTCATCTAATATCTGTAAAAATATTATCTCTCTTAGTTTTCATCCTATTTTAAATTTTCCTCCTGTTTTATTTGTATATGATTTAATGATGAATTGGGAGAATATAGATCAGAGTCTGCTAGCTATATGCCATTTTATATTTACAAAACCCCATGCATATTATTTTTATATCTATAATATCATAGTTGAGTATTATTAGTTCCCTTACACTAGGTAAGCCTGACATTCCCAATTTTAAAGGAAATTGATTGACCAGATCTACTGTAATAGATATAACATCTTTTAAAATACAATGTCTTTGTCTTTAGATAGCAGTTGAATAATTTCGATCACATTTTACAAAATATGAACAAATCTAAAACTCAAAATAGACATCACATTCTCTAGCAAGGGAATAATTATTGTACACAGTTATATTCTGTATCACACTAAATTGTCTTTAAATATCATACAGAGAATACAAAGGAACATAAAGGATGGGAAGAGTACATGAAGATCATTATAATTTAGAAGTCTAAGAGTAAGGTTTTGTCATATTAGCTCATCTAGTTACAATTCTTGCAGGTTGTGAGAGGACATTAATTTTTTTTCATGCTAAATTATTTAGGCATGCTCTAAGGCTAACTATGATAATTATTCCTCAGGCACTGAAGTCCGTGGTTTTGAAATAAAAAACTCTTAAAGATGCGTGTTGTTCTAAATGTTGAATATGTTTCCTTCAGCAGGATTATCCAGTATAAAGTAGTTGAATTTTGCAAACAAACTATTCTTGTTTATTTGCTTTATTGATTTGTGCAACCATAAATCAGAGACTATGTTAGACATGGTTGTTTAGATAATTTGAGTGTCAGTCCCCACTTCTCCAAATACTGAAAACAACTTCTAAGAAAGACCAGTACGTGGTAGGTAAATTGCTGTTCTCTGTAAATGAAAACCTGAAGGACCGACCATCTGTGGATATAACTCATGTGCTATCTGCTACAAAAGGATAATGTTTGCATAGGTTCAGACAGATTATAGTCTTCTGGGCAAGAGGCAATTTGGGGAGATCACACATAAATGTCATAGAATAGAATTGCAAAATGAAGATATATAGAGACCACTTGATCATCATTGTATGTATTACTAATATATACCTGTTAGGATAGTAGATGATGGGTAATGGTTTATAACATTTTATGTGGTCACAAGGAGATTTGGATTAATAAATCCCTTTGCCCCATACTAAATAGTTCAGTGCTGTGTGTAAGACTCATTCTAGCACCAGGTTCAAACATGGCAAATGGATAAGAAAAGAGGATGTTCATCAGTTTATTAAATTTTGCAATTGATTAGATCTTCATATTGGAAATTAATTCATATTTGTTTGTACTTGTACTAAAGAACAGCTTGTTATTTAACTTGATTGATCTGCAAATATGTCACTTTAAAATAACATTAAAGTTTCAACATGTTGCTCTTTCAATTTAATTTTTAAATTTTCATTATTTAACTGATATTTAGCTGAAAATAAGACAGATCTTTTAATATTCTGTAAATTAGTGACCAGAAATTTTTGACTATTTAATTTTGCATTCTTACTGTATACTATGTGATCTCTGATGGTGCTCTTTCATTCATATGAGAGGAGAACATTCCTAATATAGATCTGTCATTTTTAGATATTTATCACAAGAGCTGGAAATGAACATTATCATTCTTGTGAAACACCAAATGGCATATCTGTGATTAATTCATTTTTTTCATTTCAGTGGACTTATTTGAAAGTATACATATAGACCACTGATCAATCAGACCTTATGTGTAAAATTTAAAAAAAAGTTTTTAACTTGCTTAATAATATTGGGTTTTTTTTCATAAGAAATATGCATTTTAGTGGATTCATTCTTGGAATCCATAATATACCATGCTTTTCCTTAAGGTAGTCACAAAGTAAGTACATTATACTTCTTTACACAAATTCTAATTGGCAGAATGAATGAGAAAAAAGTTTTATTTTTCCCCCAAACAGGCAAATATATCATAATGGAAGGCAACATTTCCTCTTCCCTCTTTTCCGTTCTTTTTTTTTCTTTTGAACAGACAGAAAAGATAGTATAGTCAATTTTTAAAATTTGTTTCCAAAACCCATTAGTTAATATATTGTCAACTTCCATGAGAATAGCTGCTATCCGTTTATTTCTGATGAAACTGCTCTATTGAGTTGAAAGGAAATGGATATCCCAATCAATGTGAAACAATAGCTAATTAAAATAGTCTTCTGACTTAATTGTGGAAGCATAGATGTGTAATAATCACTGAGTATTATTACCCTAAAAACATGGTAGAGGTTTTAAATTTGTTTTTTGTTTTGTTTTTTTTTTTAATGTATCGTCTCCTTTGAGGAAGTATATGGATGAAACCGGCAATATTTATTTTTGGAGTGCCTCCAGGGCTGTCTTCTTAAAGGACAAATCTTATGTTACACTTCTGATTTGAAAACCTCTTTGATTTCTGTTCCCTTCCAGAAAACATCTAAATTCCTAATTTCTTTATTATCTGATTTCAAACCTTCTCTCTGGATTAAAATCCTGTTAATCCCCATTACACTTTTTTTTTTAATTTTTATTTTTTTGTAGCAAGTCCCATTGGTCCACAACTATACAGAAACATCACATTTTTCTTCACTTACTGGGACTTTGTTCATCATTTGCTGTATATGCAGACTATACTTTGCCCTATTTTATCTACCTAGAAATCGCCCTCATTTAATATCCAGTTCAAATTTCTTCTTCAATTCTCCAATTTCGTGGTGCCTTATGTTTTCCCAAGGTTTGCATGTTCTCTCTGTTTTTCCTCATTTATATTACATGAAACTCTTTAAAAAATATTTTTGTTCACATACTGTGGTCCATATTTGAATTTAAGTTCCTTGGGATAAAACCTATTGTATTTACCTTTTATATATAGGAGTCTTTATAATAAATTGTCTGACACATAGAAGTTTCTCAAAAATAAATTGTGAAAGTAAAGATGGTCTGAAGAACATATTAAATATTACAAATAACCCATTGAACAGAAACCAGTTCTGGAACTTATTATAATGCTAATTGGCATCCTGATTCATTGAACATTTTGTTTTAACCTGTGTTTTCCTAGTCTGTCTGCAAAGATTCTATGCCTAGATATTCTATTAATAAACATGTCATTAACTTCTGTTTGTGCTTGGATGAGCTTGGGTTATAGTAATTAAATTCAGTGATTGCAAGATTATTCTTTATTAACTGTTAAAAACAATAAAGGGAAAGTGAGTTTATCAATATAATGAAAAAAACTGAAAATTTGTTAACTTTCAAGCATTTGTACTTAATCAAATAAAAATAATTTCAAAATTAGAGTTATACTTACTAGTGTCAAAATCATTTTGTGGATGTCCAAAACATGTGTTTCTATTTAACATACTAACATTTATAAATCCAAACAAATTTAATCATAATTACTAATGCTCTGGTTTTCAGTAGCGTTCTTGACTTTGAGAAAGAGAAAGAGATTATTTAAAAAGTAAACTATACACGGGGCGCCTGGGTGGCTCAGTCGGTTAAACGTCCGACTTCAGCTCAGATCATGATTTCGTGGTTCGCCTGTGTTGGGCTCTGTGCTGACAGCTCAGAGCTGGGAGTGTGCTTCGGATTCTATGTCTCCACCTCTCTCTGCTCCTCCCCTGCTTATGCTCTGTTTCTCTCTCTCTCAAAAATAAATAATAAAACATTTAAAAAAGTAAACTATTCATACACACACACATATACACACACACACATATACACTTTTCTCTCTCTCATGTATATATTTATATATTTATATACTTATATTTATATACATACATATACAGTTGTTTTTTAAGAAAGTCCTCATACTCTAGACTAATCTTGAATCCATAGGCACCCCTTTGTGGTCTTATGTATAGCTCGAAGATGGAGACATCTTTCCAGATACAGACAACTAATCTTGCAAATGTGATTTCAGGACCTTAAATTGTACAAGCCACCTCAAAGGGGCAGACCATCTAAATGTGTTAGAGGAACAAAAGGAGAATATATTTAAATTATTAGAAATACTGGCATTGAACTGTAAAAACAATTCAAATAAACTGCCTAAGAAATTGCCTATTACTAACTGAGGTGGTTGGCTTCCCAGTGGCCAAAAGCCCTGACTTAATTTCTCAAACATTATCCACTGCCTGCCCATGAATGACACAATTTGTTTCTTAAGCTATGTGTGTCTAGACACACAGTCTTACCCTTCAGTAAGACTCAAACCTGCCAGATAAATGCAGCTGAACTTTTACTTCAGTAAGCTGTGTTCTAATGGTGACACGGTGACACATATGATTTGCCTTAGACAAACATTCTGAGTTAACACCGTTGTAAAAAAAAAAAAAACACCTACTTTGAAATATTGAAATAAAAAGAATCTTTGACATACAATACACAATCAATACATTCCAGCTATTAATAATGATACTTACTCTCCCAGCTATACTTAGATGGTCAGCTTGTTACATTAACCAAAATAGTGTTAGTAAATTCATTAGATAGGTAAAATTAGTTTTTTCGTACCAATCCCCCAAGGTTTTCTTCATCCACATTCATTCAGATTTCAGTCTGCACTCAAGGTCATTTTTATTTTCTTCCTGCCTTGAGCTTTTCCCTTAAGAGGAAACTCCATGCAGTCTTCTTCTCAGGATGTTGTCCTCCTCTGTTCTATTCTCATCTATCTGCCACATAAATTAAAAAAAAATGTCCCAAGCAGTCTTTTAGATTTTCATCTAAGAGGAAGAACTCACTTATTGTACCTGAATTGTTAGACAATATATGTGCATTATAACTTGGAAACTCATGGCATTTAAACCCAGTAACTTGAAGTTATAGATTAGATGGAAAAGTATTTTTGGGCAATGGAAAAACAAGGCTTATTATTGGCAGTTAATACTAATTAGTTTTTCAATTAAATAAAGTACATTCTAAGCAAATGAAAGGGTAAAATTTTAAAACCAGGCTTGTAAAGTGATACATATCACTTTAAATTATATTAAAATTACAGTAAGATAAAGTGGATATTGCTATGTTGTCTTATGTCTAAAAATGTACAAGTCAATATGTTATGTAATTATTTTAAACTCCTTTTAAATTTATCATGTAATCACTCTTCCTCTCTGGATCAAGACCTTTCTGGAATCTGTGTCAAATTTAATCTTCATTATCTTCATTATCTTCAAGTAGAATGGAAAGTTAATCACATGTCCTAATGTGTCTTTTAAAAAAATATTTCTATGGATGTTTTTGTGCTCAAAAATTCATTGTTTTTTATGGTAATTTGTATTTCATTTTTTTCTTTCTTTGCTTTTTTATTTACTTCCTGAAGTATCAAAAATCTCATGTAGGGCATTCAATTTATTAGCCAATGCCTTGCGGAATTCAAATGAGAAATAAAGGTTCCTCTTATCCTCTCACAGTTGGAATAAAGATTTGCCATATTATACTGGAAAAAAGCACCAGTGACTTCAAATTAGTGAGAATCATTTATGGTCGTTCATAACATGCTTCCCCCATCCATGATCTCCTTTTTATTGAAGTCACTAATTCAAACTCAGGGAAAGTGTAGCTATCCATTGACCCAAAAACATAACACATTTGATTTGAAATTTTAGAACATTTTTCAGTATCTTCAAACAGCCGATTAGATATTAGAGTTGTACACTAGTGTTAGGTCATACAAATTGCAACAGAAGTTTACAGCAATCCAGGACTGTTAGGAAAACTGGTCCCAAAATAGGGGGAAAAAGCCACCTCTCCCCTCTTCTTAGGCTAATCTGTAGTCTCCTAAAGTAAGTTCACCTGGGGCAGTTGCCCTCATCTCTTGGATAAATATCCTCTTTTGAAAAGAGATTTTCCAAATTTTATGTATCCATAAAGAAAACTGGCAAGGGATGCCTGAGACACATACCACATGCTTTCAAAAAAAAATTTTTTTATAATCTTACATTAAAAAGCAAAGAACATGGAAAGAGAAACAGGGTACATCTTAGTGCATGAGGAGACCTGGGATGGTATAATTTCAGCTCTTGACTTTTTCCCCGGCTTTATCTAGAACCTAGAAGGTGAAGAGACTCCAATAGCTACGGAACTACTATTCTTGCAAGATTTTAATTCTGTCAAGCCTTTGTATTTGTGTACCTAGGCAAAGGCAGAATTAATCTACTCTATTCTGGTTAGGTCCGTGATGTGCAAACAGGAGGGGGAAACTATTGGATTGCCTTGCCAAAGCCAGATAATGGTCATGGTTAAGAAACCATGTTCTGGAACCAGATTGTTGCATTTAAACCTCAGCTCTGCCTTATCCTAGATTTGTGATCCCAGGCAGGTTACTTTACTTCTTTGAGCCTAAATGTTCTCTTATGTAAAATGGAAACAACACTATGCCCATGACTCACAAAATTGTGAAGAGAGTTAAATGAGCTAACATACCTATAGTTTGGAACAGGGCTTCTCAATAATTATAGTTAATATTCATGTTGATTCTTTCAGAAAAGTGTCCATAAGTGGGAGATGGATGAATACTTTTGGCGGAAGAATTGGGATTTTCTAGGCAGGAAGTGAATAGAGGGATGGCGAATGTTGTATTTCCATATAGGTTGTATCTGAACAATCTTACATCAATTGAAGGACTTTTCAGATATGGCCGTTTGGGATGTGCTAAGTGAATCTTTGGCATCTGGTTGTAGAGTTCAACCGTGAAGAAACAAAAGAGAAAAAGAACTATTGCAATCTTTCTGTCTTACTATCTTTGTCACTCTGGTACTCACTTGTACGTTTCTCTCTCTCTCTCTCTCTCTCTCTCTCTCTCTCTCTCTCACACACACACACACACACACACACACACACACACACACGCTTCTAAAACAGTCACGTATAGCAACTTTGGAGCATCAGAATGTTGGGAGAGTGATGCTGAATGACTCATATGGTTATTCTTTTTGTAAGTTGTGAGCATTTATGCCTGCACTTTCCTTTTACCCCCTGCTGCTGTCAGTGTTTAATTTGCCTGCTTTATTAATAGTGGCAATATGAAGTAGAAAGAGAATGATCTATCTAGAAATTGAAATGATATATTAATTGATTTTCTTGAGACTGTTTGCCTTCACAGTGGTGAATTGAATGAGTGTCCAGTGAGTAGCTAGATATTAACCCTAGGTGAGGTAGCTGCTAATTTTCCATGGCCTGTTCTCTCTCTCTCTCTCTGCATTTGCTAATATATTGATATTAAATGAATAAACTATTTTGGGGAGAAAATAGGATAAGAATTATCACAAAGCATCTCTCAAGAAGAGGGAACACCTTCTGAATCATCTGAAAGTAATCTGCTACCAGGCAATAATGCTGGGGATATTTTACAAGAGCAAGGTCTCTCGACTCTTTTGTGGCTCCTCATACTTGATAGTTTCCTCTTTAAAGCAAAAATCCACAAACATCAACTTTACTGATTGGGCAGGACTTGCTGAGGTTGATAATCAGAGGCAATGTAGTTTAAAGAAAAGCACATTAGGCTGAAGCAGACCCCATCTCTTCCTTACTCCAAATTCTAACATTGCCAGTGCTGATTGAGCACTCTGGCTCTGGGAAGTTCATTTTCTTCATCTGGATGCTGGTGACCTCACCATAATATGCCAAATTAAGCTTGGAATAAGGGTGAAATGAGATCCTAGATGAGAAAATATGTGTCATATGTATTATTTAAAATATATATTTATTTTGTTCCTTGGACAGTCTTTTCCTAGCATTTTATGATTTGATTATTAGGTGGCTTACAGCCTTTGTGAGAAGAAGTGTGTAATCATTCGGAAGGGATCTGAGGATCCAGGGACACGAGAGAGAGAGAGAGAGAGAGAGAGAGAGAGAGAGAGAGAGAGAGCGCGAGAGAGAGAGCGCGCGCGCGCAGGAAATGGCAGGAAGGAATGTCAAGAATCCACCTCTAACCCTGAGACCCACTGTGGTTCAAGATGACTTATAAGGAAATAATGCACAGTGTACTGTCTGTAGGTCAGTTCACTTTCACAGTCAAAGTCACCTCCTGTTAGTTAGCTTTGTTTAGAAGTCTGCAGAGATTAGTACCCTGCTAAGGTGCACATTCTCCAATAAACTCTGAGTACTTGCTGTTTGAAACCTCCAGAGCTTTTACAGAGTGTACTGTACTGCCTATTTGATCTTTTTTTTTTTTGGTCAGATATATGTTGTTAACAGAAAAATATTCATTTCTGGAGTATCTCATTTCTTATACTTTTTTATTATGGGTGTTAGAGAGCCCATTGGAAGATTTTCACATTCACTTTCATATATATAAAAAAAGCAGACATTGACATTAATGAAAAGGTCAAGAAGGAAATTACATTGCTTAAGAGACAGAAAAGTCCTCATGTAAAAATAAATATGGAATTGCATAAAAATACTTCACCATAGGAGACTGATCAAGACTAGCCCTTTTTTTTTCCTTTTTGGAAAAGATAAAAATTGAACTCTTATGTGGCAATTATAGCAGACATCATCTTCACATCAGAGACTACTTACAGGTCTTTAGAAGTAAATGCCTCTGAAATGACATGAACAAATAGAAGTCTGTTTTCTCTAATTGAATATCTTGGAAATCCAGATTGTTTTCCAGGAAAGGAATTATTGTATATATGCCAGTGTATGCATAGAGACAAACACCTCTCAATTGACGGGCTTTTGTTACAAGTCTGAAACTTGCCTAGGACTGAACTAAGTGCTTACAAAAGCAAAGTTTCTTTCCTTAAGGAATACCCCCCCCCAAAAAAAGTTTAAAATAGTAACCGTTCATATGGAAACTGTATGTTTAGATACCCAAAGCTTTGTAAATGACCCCAAAGAACCCTAATAATTTAAACACATGGAAGAGTAAGTCACATATGTTAGTTGTAGCATTTCACCTGGAAATTTTGAAAGTTGAGCTGTCTGGTATGGTATGTCACATTTGGATAGATGTAAAGATAAGTTTTCACTTAAACTTTTTATTTCAAATGACATCTTGTATTAAAAATGAAAAAAAATAAAGATGGTCTTCTATGAGCTAAGTTTGAACTTGTGTGTTTCCATTATCTCCATGAAAGTCATGATCAACTTTGATAGTATGTGAGAAAAGAATATACAGGACAAGACAAATATTTAGGAGACAGGAAGTAACAACAGGAAGAACAGTGATTCTTAAGACTGCCAACACCGGATTTTAACTGAATTCATCTTGCAATTCAGAGTCTGGGTTACCTTGAAGAGGATACTGAATGTCTATGAGCCTGATTCCCTCATTCTTAAAATAGAATTAGCAATATCTGTGTCATGTGGTTGTGGAAAGCAGAAATACATTTCAAATACTGTATGGCACAGATATCTATTGCAAAATAAATCAATTTTTAAAAAGTAAGATAATGGGAATGTAATATTTTCGTGGGTACTTATGGAAGAATTTAAAACAGAGGTTCAATTCTACAGAATAGGGCCATTACAGTACCAAATTCCCTCCTTAGGACTTCCTTTAGTCAAGATGAGAGACATCCTTATTCAGAAATTCATTGTTTTTGCCATGGTAGTGTTATCCAGTATTTACCCAGAATATTTTAGATGTATCTCACTAAATATTACTTTTATTTTCTATGGTAGCTCTTGATTTTTTAGAAAGTGTTTTTCTGAATCCTCAGCAGATCTTCTTCTTGAGTTGTACATAATGCTAATGATCTCACCATGCAGTCTACGCTAATGTGGTCTACACTCAATCTTCCTCTCTGTCTCTCTGTCTTTGTCCTCTTGCTCCTGTCCCCCCACCTGCTTCTCTGGAGAGACACTGGAAAGCCCAGTAAAACATCCCTATAGAGGTTAACATTTATCATCCTTTTATCACAGTTATGTATTGAAAACCATAGACACGCATGCACACACACACACATACACACCCATCACTTCAGAATTAATTATTATTAATTATTCCACACACACCTACATTTATTTACACTTTTTAAAGTAGCATTTTTGCAAGACAAATTAATAGTATACTCTTAAGGCAAAAGAAAGAGAAGCATCTGTAATCTTACCCCTTAAAGAAAACCATCATTCGCTTATTTTTATGGTAAAATACACTACAGTAAATTTTTCATTTAGACTATTCATTTTCAAAAGTTTGGACTGTTACTATAAATAATGTTTCTAACTGGCTTTAGCATGACAATTGTTCCATGGCATTTAATATTCTATTGTGACAGTGTTTTTAGATTACATTATTTACCATTATATTTTTCAAAATGAATTTAGCTCTGTTTAAAGCCTTAGCCTGCAATTCATAGTTTCTACTTTTTTTTTTGTATTCTAAATTGTTTAAATGATACTTTTGGGTTTTTTCTTTTTTTTTCTTTAATTTATTTTAAATGTTTATTTATTTTCGAGAGAGAGAGCAAGCAGGGGAGAGGCAGAGAAAGAGGGAGACACAGAATCTGAAGCAGGCTCCAGGCTCTGAGCTGTTAGCACAGAACCCCATGTGGGTCTGAAACCCACAAACTGCGAGATCATGACCTGAGCCAAAGTCAGACACATTAACTGAGCCCCCAGGCACCTCCTTTTTTTTCTTTTTTTGATGTAAGAGTTATTAAAAATAATATTTTCTGCTTACTTTTAAATTTTTAATTTTTTTTAATTCTTGAAGCTAATTTGTGACTTTTGTTGTGTTATGCTCAGGTAATTATATATAATTTTGAATTTTTTGAGTTTTGAATATTGGATACTTTGAGATTTCAATTTTTTATTTAATTTTCAATTAGAATATGATCATGTTTGGGTGTGCCTGGGTGGCTCAGTCGGTTGAGCATCTGACTTTTGATTTCAGCTCAGGTCATGATCTCCTAGTTATGGGATCGAGCCCCGCATCAGGCTCCACATGAAGCACTGAGTCTGCTTGGTATTCTCTCTCCCTCTCTCTCTGCCCCTCCCCTGTTCATTCTCTCTTTCTTTCTCTTTCAAAAATAAATAAATAGGGGTGCCCGGGTGGCTCAGTTGGTTAAGTGGCCGACTTCAGCTTAGGTCATGATCTTGCAGTTCATGAGTTCAAGCCCCGCATCGCGCTATGTGCTGATAGCTCGGAGCCTGGAGCCTGCTTCTGTTTCTGTGTCTCCCTCTCTCTCTGCCCCTCCCCCATTCGTACTCTGTCTCTCTCTGCCTTTCAAAAATGAATAAATGTTAAAAAAAATTAAAAATAAATAAATAAATAAACATTTAAAAAATAATATCATCCTCTGTAAATATTCTATGAGCACATAAGAAAGGTGCATCCTTTGTATTGTAAATATTTCAGTACATAGTTCTGAAATAAATCCTCTCTATTACATCATCCCATTTCATGATCATCTTATTTATCTTTCTACAAGTTTGATATCAGGGACTTAGACATATTATAGTTTTGTTCCCCCACAAGTGGGAAAATTAACTTATATCAAAGGTAATACATTTGTGCATCTCACACATATTCATCAAGTGTTTCTTCTCAGTCAGAAAATAGAATATTAGCTTAATGGAGCTGGGATAACTACTTTAGAAGGAAAGAGGTAATTTATTCTCATCATGTAGCAATAGTAATCATATTCTTAATAAATGAACATATGGAAACAAACGAAATGTTTTAAGAACCAGAGAATATAAAGGTGTATGTTTATATAAGCCAACTGGGAGAAGGGTTTGGGGATTTGGCACAGAGGAAACGACAAGAAGGATGGGAATTCTTCTTTTGCATACAGACCCCATGAATGAATTTAGGTAGTTTATGAGACTTCTTTTTACATCTATAAGCAAAGTGTTCTTGGCACTATTTTTCCCCTGAGGAAAGTTTCCATTGAAATTTTTCCCCTGAAAAAAGACCACATATATTTTATTACATTTTCCATTGTGTCTGTGTTAGAAAAGGTCAGTATTTGGGCACTTGAGTGCCTCAGTTGGTTGAGTTTCTGACTTCGGCTCAGGTCATGCTCTCACAGTTTCTGGGTTTGAGCCCCGTGTTGGGCACTGACAGCTCAGAGCCTGGAGCCTGCTTGGGATTCTGTGTGTCTCTCTCTCTTTGTGCCCTTCCCTTGCTTGTGCGCTCTCTCTCTCTCTCAAAAATAAATAAATCTTTAAAAATTAATAAATATAAAGAAAATAAAAGGTCAATATTAATGGGGAAGTATAAAAGTTTATTTTGTGTGTGTGATAAAAAATTATAATCGAGAAAAGAGATAATGTGCAGGATGCTATGGTGGGAAAAAATAATTTATTAAATAGGAAAAGTAGACCTGCAAGCAAAGCAATCAAAAACAAAATGTCATATAATTTGAATTGAAAAAGGCAAAAAAATATGAAAGGTAATCTGAAAAAGAAATATAAAGTGCCAATTCTGAAGAAATGTCAACTTCACATATAAATAAAAAACATGCAAATTACCCTAAAAATTACCTTTTTTCTTCTCAGATTAGTAAATATTTTAAAAATTATTAACTCTAGTGTTGGAGAATGGGTAAACTTTTCTAGAAGACAATTGAGAAATATGTATGAAATTAAAACATGCGCATCATATAATCTAAAAAAATACATATCTGAGAAATTGGCCTAAAGAAATAGACATTCATTTATATTGGCCATGTATGCAGAAAAAATTCTACAGAAAGGGAAACAAATTCTATATAAGGTTACTGTATATTTTGTAAATACTACGTGTCCCTTCAAAACAAATGATACCTTTTTGAAAAACAGTTTGAGCGTTCCCCATCATGGTAGTAACCTGTGATAGTGGCAGTAATATGCAACTGGCTATTAAAATGATGCAAGCTATCTGTATGATGTTGAAGGTTTAATTTTTTTTCTAATATGATTAATGTGTCCCACAAAGTAAGCTAAATCGATTCTTATGAATGAACTGAGTTGTAAAAGCAACACCACCTGTGCTCCTTTGTAGGCGTGAATTGGAGTTGTTTCCTCCACAACACACAGTTGGTGGTATTAGGGAAAGAACAACTTTCCCTTCTATTACATATTTAGGAGAAAATGTTTTCCCATCAAAGTGCATCTTCTCTCTTGGTCGCAAATCTTTCTTGATGTCCATATGTCTGTGTTTCACACAATCACTTGCTTGCAACATACTGAACCTTCCCTTTGCCCAACTTTAAACTTCACAAAATGGAATATAGACGTTTGGCTATCAGCTGGATGAACAAAGATTTGTGTTTACATGCTGTGATGCTGCCTCGCAGTCAACAACTCTGTTGTGAAAGCCTTAATGATGTTCCTGTTACAAAGGCAGGTGTTGATTATTTGAAAAATTTATCCTATTGTGCCTTTATTATTGTTAAGTACTGCAGTTTGAAAGAATTGCTGTTGGTTACACATTACATAGTTGAATCAAAGATGATTGTTGCTACATCTGCAGAAAACAACTCATTTTGACCCTTAATCCTAAACATACTGGATTTAAATAGGCCAATGTGGGTCAATTATAAAGCAAAATGAAGAAAACTAAAGGAAAACTGGGAGTTTATAATTTTCTCTCAATAATTTGGTGCTAGAATTCCTGTAACATTTATTTGACTTTTGAGTATTTTATAATCTTGATTTAATTTTGATATTTTTTAGTCTAAACCAAAACTAGCTATCATAATGATTCTGTTGCAACCTTCCTGCCATTGTCGTAGCCACCCCTATTGGCTCTGTCAGAAAACCATAAATAAGGCTAAGTCAACAAAAGAAGAGATTGGACTGACAATTTATAAAAAAGTCCTACCAACCTATTCAGATAGCTGAAGTCCCATGCAAATACCTCAAAATTTATTCAGTGTCTTTTTCTTCTCTGTTTTTCAGATGCTATCTCTTTCCTTTGCTCTCTCTTCTTCGTTTTCTCCCTTCCTTCCTCTGTTAGCCTATTCCTCCACACATGTTAATTTTTAAAGTAATTTTCTTTTGAATACTTTTTCTCTGAAATTTAAAACACATACACACAAACACTTTAAATGTGAATCCCATGGTTGATTTTTTTTCTGCATCACTGACCCAGAAATAACACAAAGTCATGTTTGTGTTTCAGTGTAATACCAATGAGAGATGATAACAAACAAGGACAAAGCAGACAAATCCACCTGGCTCACATTCTAAGTGAACACAAGTGACAGTGAACACTTTCCAAATTGCCAGGACTAATTGAATAAATGGTTACTTGTAAGAATGACGTACAAGCAGTCTTGGCTTGACTGTTGCATTGTTTAGAATTCCACCTGCCAAAGAAAGTGGGAAAATGCACAATAGAAGAAAATCTCTTTTTCATTTCTTTATTAGTGTCACATACACTGATGCCAATAAAGCTGTCAGGCAGATGTTTCGGCTTAAATACCCCTGGCAGTAACTTTATTGAAAATCAACACAAATCATGGTCAACTATCAGTTCTTACTCCCCAAAGAAACAATTAAGTCAAAGTGACAGCTCCAAAGGCCTCATGAGGCGAAAACCAAAGCTCAAGGTCTGTGAGTGGAAGGTGTTTTGTGTCACAGTTGTCAGGCTACAATCGGGTCAATGGTCCTTTCTTTATTTGATTTTACTTGTACATCAGACCCACTCATTTCTACAAAGAAAAAAAAGGCTAATAGAGCTATCAGGTGAGCACTGTGCATAAAATCAATCCTATTAGCCTGAAGGAAAAGCAAAACTCCCGTGTCTGAGTGACATTAATTTGTGTCTATGTCTTTGATTTTACAAGCTCTGGTATTATAACAATAATCATATTTATTCTAAAACTACCTCCTTATGAATTACTTCATAAATATTTGTTTCAAATACTTAGAAGAGTGATTAATGTTTATTACATAATGTTTATTCATTACTTTAATAATATAACATGTAGTCATTTTCAAATTTACACTCATCATTCACCTTGATTCCTCCCTGAAGCCAAAAATTGGGGAGGAAAAATATGCTTATATATGTTTACAACAGTCTCAAAATCTGAGTCTCAAAGTCTTAATAACTTGATAATGAGGATGAACTCTATGTGTATGAATGTGTGTGTGTGTGTGTGTGTGTGTGTGTATGTGTGTGTGTGTGTGTGTCTAACACTCAGAAGAGAGTAGCCTGATCCAGGAATAGAGTCCATATTTTCTGCCTTTAAATAATCTGTTGTTCTGGTTTAGTCACTGCATTTATCTATTTAACTTTTTAAATTTAGGAATAGTAATAAATCTTCGAATCATAATTAGTTTAATAACAAGGGCTATGGGCTTCACTGTCTCCAAAAGATGATATATTCAGTTAGATATTCCGGAAATTCATGTGGTGTTTAATTAACTCATTTATTCCTTCCTTAATTTCTTTCATCAACTGTATAGGTATCCACAACTTCATCTTGAACAATACTGAGGTGGATGGGAACCCAGATACTCTTCCTGGTTTCACATCTTGACACCAACAATTACCACTGAGTAAATTAAGCAAGTGATTGACTTCTGAAGTTTTGTTTTGTTTTTAATGGAACTGCACCTACAAATGAGACTGAGATACAGTTTATTTTTTTTAATGTTTATTTATTTTTGAGAGGGAGACAGTGTAAGCGGGTGAGGAGCAGAAGGAGGGAGACAGAGAATCTAATGCAGGCTCCTCACTGTCAGCAGAGAGCCCGACGCAGGGCATGAACTCACGAACCATGACATCATGACCTCAGCTGAAGTCAGATACTTAACCGACTGAGCCACCTATGTACCCTTGTTATATAAGCTTTTTTTATATGTAGAACGGGTGCAGGAGACCCTATCACACTGAATATTTAGGAAGATTAAATGACATATAGATATATTATTCCTCCTGAGCACCTGCTACATTCCAGGCACAGGGTTAAGTACTGGAAATAGTGTCAGTGAGGAAATTAAACAAGGCCATGCTTTTATGGAATCTTCTACATTTGGGAAGAATTGACAATAAAAAAAAGAACAAATATAGTCACATCTCATTGTTCACAACAGTTGTGTTTTCTAAAGTCACCATGAACTCTGAATTAGCACACACTAAACCACTGCTCCTAGGGGTGGGTTCCTGTGAGCCTCGGTCACAACAGTTCCTGCCAGCTGATCAATACATAACCTTGTTTCCTGTGTGTTTCTGGTTAAAAACACCTCATTTAATATATGCTGTTGATACACTGACATTGAATTCACCGCCAACAGCACTATAACTCATTCCTGAACAAAACTCATATAATACACACATTTTCTCTGTAAGGCGCATCATAGCTCTCTTGCACTTAGGAACACTAGACAGTACTTAAGCAGTACACTTGGGGCCATTTTAAACAGAAAAATCACCAACAAAAGGCACACAAAAATGCGAAAAACATGGCACAAAATAGACTGTAGAAAAGACACTTGTTTGTAGTATGATAGCTGAGAACAAGAAGGCAGAGTCCAACCTCAGATGAGAACATGCTCCCTCAGTGGCAGATTTTTCACAGCTGTGCACATGCCATGACTGACCCTGAAAACAATGCAAGTATTAGGTTTGACATTACAAATAAATTCTAGTGGTAGGGCAAATTTGTGAATACAGATTGTGGATACAGACTTTGTGTGCGTGCGTGCATGCGTGCGTGTGTATGTGTGTGTGTGTTTAAGACATACCAGGTGGTAAAATGTATATGGAGAAAAATAAATCAAGGTATAGGGTTCAGAGAATTCTGCTGCTGATGGAGGTGAGTGTGGGTTGTGTGTCTAAATAGTCAGCAAAGACCTCTATGATGAGCCGTCATTTGAACAAAATCTTAAAGTTAGGGAAGGTGCCAGGTGCATATGTATCAGAAATGTCTTCCAGGCAAAGAACAGCAAGATGCAAATGACTTGAGGCAGTATCATAATTGATTTGCTTAAGGATCGGCAAGAAGGCCTGAGAGCTGAAGTGAGAGAGGGACAGTCTGTGGAGGAGATGGGGTCGGAGAGATTGCAAGGAGACAGGTTGCATGAGGCATGAAACAGGGCTATGGGAAGTCAGGGGGTATTTAAGAGGATGAGTAATGTAATTTGTGGTATTTAAAGTGGATCATTCTGGGGCACCTGGGTGGCTCAGTCAGTCAAGCATCTGACGATTGATTTTGGCTCAGGTTGTGATCTTGCAGTTCATGAGTTCAAGCCCTGAATCAGGCTCTTCTCTGATAGTGCAGAGCCTGCTTGGGATTCTCTCTATCCCCTTCTCTCTCTGCCCCTACCCCGCTCATGTTCCCTCGCTCTCTCTCAAATAAATACACTTTATACTGGAGCATTCTGGCTTTTGTGGGGAGTAGATGGGAGGGAATCAAAGACCCATTTAGGATATTATTACAATTCCAGGGCTTATTACAATAGTTTGGCTGAGAGATGATGGTACTTTGAACTGGACTGGTCGGGAGTGACCAGATATTGGATATATTTGGAAAATATAATTGATAAGATTTGCTGATTGCACAGAAGGTATAGGAAAAGAGGAGTTTATGGTAACTCCATGATGTCTCTGAGTAAATGGAAGAATGGGCTTGCTTTCAACAAGGGGAGGAAAACTGTTTGAAGGGGGCTTGTGAGGAAGGGACAATCAGGAATCTGATTCATGTTTTGAACATGCCAAGTTTCAGACAGAGATTTAAAATGCAAGTGGGAATGTCAAGTCCATAGCTATTGTGTGAATTTGGAGTTTAGGATAACAGCCTGGACTAGAGCTGTACAAAACACACGGAGGACAGGAGTCCAAAACACACGGAGGGTATTTAAAGCCGAGAGACTGGAAGGGACCAGTGAGCAAGAAGAATACAGGAAAGAGGTGCTAAGACTGAGTCCTACTCATTAAATTACTAGGTCATTGTTGTTTTAATAAGTGTTTTGCCTACTTTTTTGGTACTAATTGAGTCCCACCGCATTTCTCATGATTTCTGAAACAGCTGATATGATCCTGTTGTAACATTCTGTATATAATCTAAATAGAAAGGAAAAGTTGTACATTTAAAGAAATATTGGGTTCTATGTTAACAGTACCAGAGTGCAATTTTTTGTTCTATAATTGCATAAGCAAAATCTTAAGGTGAACATATCATAAAATACCAGATGAATTGCTGATTCTGACGAGGAGTCTCCCTGTGATGCTGAGGCACATTTTTATGGACCATCAATAGCCAAAGGTTGTGATTATGCCATAAATATTCTTACCTTACCTGATGTGACAGTCCTTGGGTCTACCTGATTCTTGTCCAATTCACTCACCTTTCTCCTCTTTAGAGCTTCATTGAGGAGGGAACCAAATGCCTTTGTGTGTTATTTTGAAAGTACATTATCATGCCTTCCTTTTCAAAAGCATTTCATGCTTTTCAAACCCTTGCTTTGTGTCATTTGGTCTGTGTTTTATGTAATTTTCAATATATTTGGCATCAACTTGGTGTGCCTTCCAAAATTCTTACGTCCATCCATCTGCTTGTCCATATGCCAAAAACCAAGATAAATGGCTCTTAATCCTTAGTTCTTAAGGGAATAATTGGACTACTTGGAATGAAATATTCTACCTTGCTATATGATATGTGATCATGAATGGCACATACAACTTGGTTGCCTAGTGCTATGTATTTTAAAATGTGTTTCCCTATGCCTAAACATATGTCTGTGCTTTTCATAGCAGTTCTGTTGCTCCTAAAGAAGCCTGCCTAATAGAGATCATACAAATTGATCCTGAGTGACTCACTTCTTAGCTGACCCACTCCAGCCTCTAAAACACTGTGCAATCTTACATTTCCAGGAATGTAAGTTTACTGTGATTCACTGTACTTTTATAAATAAGAAAACTTTACTCAATTACGGCATTAAACTAATCATCACTTTGAAATGGAGATAATTATAGCAGCCTTATTCACCGTTAAGAGCTGGGTGAAAATGTCAGAAAGCATATAAAGTGCTATAGAAAAAGAAAAAGTCCTTGAGTGTGTATAAGTTAGAATACTCAATATATTTATAGCAATATATGCATTCATATGTATGTTTTAAATATATGTGATATACATACATAAAAAATTTTAATCATCTTCCTTTTCCAGAGTGAGATTCATATCTTTAGTTTGCTATAATTCATCATCTCACTTTCTTAAAATCTTTTTATATATTCATCAAAATTAGGGTCTTTATTCTGGAATCAGATGGAAATGAAATAAAGTCTCTGGCTTTCTCATTTGCATAATTGCAAAATTTTGATTTATGTGTTAACCTGGCACTAATTCCCATCTATTTCTTGGCAGTGTCTTTACTGTTAGCAGCAAGCTTATTTTTTTCAGTACATTAGCTCTCTATTACTAAAATTCAGTTTGAATTCTTTGTAGGATTTTTTTCCTGCCCCCTGACACATTCTCTCTCTCTCCATCAAACAGGCTTCTGTTTGAGTAGTTTATTAGTGGCCTTCTGTGAAATAAAGATGCTTCTGTGTGGGCTGTGGTTTCCCTGCTGCCCCTGCTTTCAGAGGCAAACCCTTGCTGTTTCCTCTGCCCAGGCCGATTCTGCAGATTTCACAGACCACCACTGCAGTCTAACTACTTTCCTCAAACGTAAATGCTTAGGTGAGAGTCAAGCTAACCTCGTTCCCTCTTATTTTCTCCTTACTCCTTTTTCTGTCCTTCCTATTAAGATAGCAGCTGACATTGGACATGAGAGGACTGTTTCTGTGTTCTAGAAGCACGGTAACATCTGTACCCACAGGGCATGATCCGATCCTCCTGGGTGAAGGTCTGCATTACTTTTCAATTTCAGCACAAATGTGGCAAAACGAGGCAACCTACTTAGTACTTCTTAAAGCATTACAAATCAGGGTGGGCCCATTTAACAGATATTTCAGTTGTGTCCTCAGTGACAGATAGTAGGGCTCTTATGCTGTTCCCATGAGAGAAGGGCGAGGATCGATTTGGATCTTAGGGGTTAGGCCTGTGTGATTGTAGCCATCGCATCATGGGAGGATGCACGTGTAGAGACGCATGGGAACACAGGACCAGGAGGAGAGCAGGAAGAGAGCCAGGGCGTGTGTAAAGACTCAGACTCCTCCAGTCAAAATTTATGTCCCCACGTCTGGGTAAAGAGTGCAGGTGATATTCCCAGAGCTTTCTGCAGGAGCCCTGTTCTGGCACTCACCACACTACCTGGCAATCCCCTTTGATGTGTCTGTCTTTGCTGTGGACTCTAAGGCCGGGAGGACTGAACAGGTTTTTTTTTTATATTTAAAGAATACAGATTACTCCAAAAATATTTTAAACATGCCTCGATCTTATAGCATATTGTAACAGAATGAATAGTTTGCCTGATTGTGGGCTTCCTGTGGATAAGGAATGTGTATTAAGTATATTTGCATCCTCAATAAATAATGATTCTTAGTTCATATGCTTCCCAAGAGCATAGCATAGTACTGTACTCATAGTAAGAGTTAAATACTTGTCAGATGAGGACACAAATAGAAGAATTGAAAAAGTCAGTGATAGCCAAATTAATGTGGTTTTGATAAAATTTTTTTTCCTTGATACTCTCTGATTTTGGGTTTTATTCTCTGGAGAGGAAGCAGAGGATGGGTATAGAACAAATATTTGAGTTGTTGGCAAGATAGCTCATGATGGATATTTATAATTTCATAGACATGTTGAAGAAAAAAAAAGAAAAATTAATGAAATAAAAGCAAAACACAAGAATAAATAAACAGAAACCATATGACATTACTTTTTTTAATCACTTGGCTGACATAGAGAACTATATGAGAGCCGCTGATTGCAACTCAAAAGTAAACACTAGTGGGAAAAAAAAGACAAATCAATAAATAACCTCTGACATTTATTCAAAATATTTTTTCAGGGTTGACACCCATTGATTTTATAGCACAAAAATGTGTTTCTTTTCTAAAGGTCTTGTCATTTTTCCTACTATCCAAACTTAAAATCACTTTATTACTTTTTTTTCTTAGAAATGTGTGGTTTTCAGAATAAAATGCCAATTTAAATTGTGTCTAAAATCACTGTTACACTATTTATAAACTCAATCTCAGAATAACTAATAACCAAATTACTGTTCTTGGGCCTAATTTCTTTGACATGTATCATTCTTAGAATATGTTCAAAAGGTTCCCTCTGTATGTTGTTGGTTAAGAATGCAAGTGTACAAGCCTATACATATGCACATGCAATCATGAATGTATAAATGAGTGCATATCCATTCTTAGGCCATCTGAAGTGGAATTGTATCCAGGCACTGAGACTCCACACAGGGATGTGTAACGTGACTAGGTGCTCATAAGTACAGTCTCTGGTGGATAAGAATCTAGAGCAGCAGGAGTATGGCTTTTGTCTTTCTTAGATGCCTGCAAGATGGAGAAATCATGCTGGAAGTGTTTGCAGAGAGGCCAAAGTCTTGCTATTACATGTCAGGATGGCCATTCAAAACTGAGGATACATGAATAAACAGAGAAACTTAATGTGCTGACAACCAGATCCTATAAAAAACTCAGAGCTCAGAGATGCCTGTAAGATACATCTTTCAGCCATACAAACCCCTCTTTCTCTCCTTATCCTCTCCTCCCCCAAACCACCAGCCAAAAACCCCAGAACAACAAAAAGTAAAACAGCTATACAAAAATGTTACCATGTAAAATGTGATGCTTAATTTTAGTTGTGATAATAAATTAACATACAGAAAGTGAGAGTTGCTATATTTGGAAGCTTTGATCACAGAATCAAATATTATATTGGAGACAGATTTCTCCAGAAACAAAAGATTGGAAAAGGCACTAGGTTGTGTTGGTGCCTTCGAGATCTGATTTTGTTGATTATTAACAAAGAGAAACAGTGATTAAGAAGCATAATATTATCATTTAACTGTTAATAATAATATAAAATGAAGAGACGCTTTAGAACCTGAAATAGTTGATGGATTGGATTGTTTCATTAGTGACTCTAGTACATTCCATCAGCAGACTTCACTTCCTTGCATTAAGGCATCTCTCCTAGACCATTAACCTCACCTTTGAGGTTATAAAACTCAAAATACTTTAACTTATCTGCCAGATATTCTCATTATTATTTTTTTTTCCTGCTCAGTGGTAACCAAGACCAATTTAATTCCGGCTCCTCTGAAGTAATTAATTTGGGGTCTTTTAAAAATCAGAATTCTGCAGAAGCAGGGTTCTTTTCACTTCTATCCAATTAAATTCACAAGCCTTTACTGTCCCCATATGCCCCTTTCTGATAAGCTCTGTTCAGAATTGTAACTCTGTGGAGAGCTGATCTGAATTTAATTCTATTGTTTCTAAGAAATGTATCCCATAGTTAAGGACTTGTTGTTTTTCTCTAAAACAAAGATCTCCTCCTTACATAAAAAAAGTCATGGTTGTTTAGGGCCTGAGATAGACAAGTTTTATGTTCTGCGAATGGATCATAATCACTAAGCAAAATAGAGGCACAAAGGAAAAATAGTCTATATTGCGTTTGAGAAGCCTGCGGTTTTAATCATTACCTTAGGTACCAGCTGCCCCTATGTATTGCTCTGTTATACTAGTCTAATCAGAGCAGAGACCAGGAACACAATATGTGTGAAAACCAGAGAAATTTTGCTAAAAACAATAAATCCAAACAGAAATCACAATATTGGAACAGTTGTATTCTAAAAGAAAGTGCTTTGTGGGACAACCAGTAGGTAAAATCTCTGGCAGAAACAGATGTGTTTTCCATTTTATAATCATTGGGTTGAACGAGGTTTAAGGGGCGGGGGAGAATCTTAGATGCCTCCCTCTATGATACATTTATAGATCATCTCCCTTGTCCCCCACTATGGTCACAAGACAGAATAACAACTATTAGAGCAACTCCTTATGGACTGAAGAGGATCTCTTCAGACATTTGCTTTTAAAATGCAAATGTCCTTGAGGGAGGGAATACAAGTTATTAACAACTGCAATTTTATGAATTTGCTCTTCCCCTGCTCAGGAAAAATAACCAAACATTGGGGGAAAGTTATGTTAAATGAAGAAGTGTGTGTGTGTGTGTGTGTGTGTGTGTGTGTGTGTGTGTGTATAGTCAATTTTCATTTCATGCAATCCTTCAAGATACATAACTAGCTTCCATTTCAGGATGAACAAGCTATTTATTTATTTATTTATTTATTTATTTATTTATTTATTATGCATTATTTATTGAGAGAGGAGAGAAAGAGTGGTGGAGGTGCAGAGAGAGAGAATCTAAAGCAGACTCCATGCTCAGCACAGAACCCAATGCTGGGCTCCATCTCACAACCATGACATCATGACCTGAAGAGTTGGATGCCCAATTGAGCCACCCAGGCACCTCTGGATGGACAAACTTTTAGTTCACATTAGGTAACTCGTTAAAAGAAGTAAATATTTCATTCATTCATTGATCAAATATCTGCTGAACAGCTACTATTTTGCTTGCTACTATTTTAAAAAATAAAAACTGTATATTATACAGATACTGTACATCAGTCCCAAACATCATGAAGATCATATACTAGTGGTAGCAGAAAGTGTGGGCATTGATAAATTCTATGATCAAAAATTAAGGATTTGAGCTTCTGAGAATATGATAACTATATATTTCATAATTTTATTTTCTCTACCATGCTTCCTCTCACGGTAAAGATGATTAGAATTGGTTTGGATCTTAAATATTAATGATTTCATGTAGTATCTCTCCTTGTGTTATTTATCAGGAAAGTAAGTTTTAAAAGTCATATTTTCAGATATTAATCTACATAAGAAATACTTGGCTAGGTTTTTAAAAAATCCTGATTCTTTTTGCCCAACCCACAGGTTTTAATTTAATAAACCTTGGTGGACAACTATTTTAATAAATATCTGATGAAGGTGGTCCATTGGCCATCTTTTGAGAATCAATCATCCCAAAGAATGGGAAATTAATATATTACCATGATATCAGGCCATACCAATAAGGGTTCTGAAGAACTAATGTGCCTAAGACTAATTCATACCTGAGAGCTGCCTTGTACAATACAAGTGACTCTTGAGCCCTTGAAATGGGCATCGCCCAAGTTGAAACGTGCTAAAAATGCAAAATATACAATGAATTTTGAAGACTCAGTAAACAACAAACAAACAAAAAACCAGAAACAACAACATCAACAACAAAAGTAACATAGCTCACTAATAATTTTTATGTTTATTACATGCTTAAATTGTGATATATTGGGTATATTGGGTTAAACAATACATATTATTAAATCAATTTTGCCTTCAAACATTTTTTTTATTGTGGCTATTTGAAATTAAAAATATTATACATATGGCTCACATTATAGTTCTGTTAGATGAATTATGAGTTCTTGCTTATTTAAAACTATGGAAATGATTGCACTGTTGTCTTAAAGTTCTTTCCCATGATCACATTACTGTGGCACATGTAGGTCTTTCTGATATTTTCCTAGTCTCGCCCAGGCATTAGCCACGTGGACCTACATGCTGTCTTTACTTGCTGTGTCTTGTGCTAGCCTTCATCCAGGCTGTTTTCTGCCAAACAAGAATCCATCTCTACTACTATACAATCCGTCAAGCTCAGTTCAAATCCCATCTTCCCTAAGAAGCATTCCCATTACCTGCAGCATTTATTGTGTAACTCTGAATTCATCAACTCATTGATTCACTCAGAAAATAATTAAAATGGTACAATGGTAATGTTTCCTAACATTGTGTACTGTAGAGCTACCAATCATGTGGTTTCCAGAGGAGATGGGAGATGTGCAATCACTGGCCACACTATTATTATAAAATACATCTCTAGAGATGGTGCTGCAGTGCAATTATGATAAAATATGTACATTTACTTCATCACCATTATTCTGCTTGTAAAAAAATGTATTCGACTAGGAGGAAGATAAGGTCTGTGAGTGAGAAAAATATAATCTTAGAATCATGTCAGAACTGTAAAATATGTAATGACCTTTCATTCATACAAAATATAGCTGCTATTCTTGGGGTGGATTTTCTTGGAGGATAATTACAGTCATAAATATATACTTAGAAACTATAAACATTTTCTAGTATTGTGTTGCAAAATAGGTATCTAAAACTATTATGAATTTAGTAATTATGGCCATTTGATTTATTGTTTAAAGAGAGTAGTTGTACTACTATTTGAGATTTACAATGTGCAGGTTATTCATGAAAATGCCTTCATCTAGAAGAAATTTTTTTTTTATTCACTAAGATGATATAATCAAATAATAATTAAATCCAGCATTAACAATCAAAATAATTTTCCTCTCTGCTTTCATAGTCATTTCTTCTTTTAGATTTTCATAATATTTGCTTAGATTCTTCCCTGTTAAATCAGATGGCCCTTGCTTCTCAACCCCAACACACACACACACGCACACACACACGTAAACATGCACATGCATGAGTATGAATACTCATAGAAGGGTGTCTGAAAACAAGAAGTGTTGTCCTACTCTCAAAATCATATGTGCAATGATTTCTGCACAGGTAGATAATTTGTGATTTTATTTTTCCTTATGCTGATTGCTAATTAGGGTGGATGCAAGACCCACTTTGTTTCCATTTAAAAGCTTTTGCTTGTGAGTGTTTCATCATCTGTGAACCCAGCAACAACATGAATATCAAAGAGAAAGCTGTTGGTAGATCTTCCTGCCACCTGTTTTTGTTTTTTTATTTTTTTCCTGGTGAGCTGGTAGTGCATTTCCATATGCTAGAACATTTCCTTGTAAGGTTTCCTTATGTCAAGGCAGGCATTTTATTAACTGATTGGCGGTGGTCAGGAGTGAGGGTAGGGCTGAGTCAGGAAGTGTGAGGAGGACGCTGGGTGAAGGAAGACTTTCCAAATGTCTGGGCTGATTGCTTTCCTTTTGCAACAATAATCATTGCTTTGAGAGATTAGGTTTTGTTTTGATAATGACTTCTGTCACATATTTTGATGTATACTGGGGATGCAGTGGTGGATACTCCAGAGCTCACATCATGGTTTATTCCAGCACCGGGAGGAAGACACAAGCAAACTGACCTTTATAAAGGCATAAGAAGTGCTTTGGTAGAGGTATGCACAGGATATCGTGAGAACAGAGTAGGTGGGGCATCTCAGTTGAGATGTTGGTTAAGTGAGTAGATAACTAAGGGAAAAAGACAAAAGATGTTCTTAGTTGTTCTCAGTTTGTTCTCAGAGAGAAGTGAATTCAAGATCCCATTTTATTTAAATGTTCAAGGGTTATTACAGAAAGATAAAAACAACCAGCAAGTTTTTACTAAAGGCAAATAAACAAAACAAATCATCGGTGAAAGAAATAGCAGTTCAGCCAACCATTTGAGGCAATTGACTGAAAAATCATTCTACTGGTTGCTCAGTATAATTCAGTACTCCCAGGGTAAGAGACCAAAATCAGCCACAGAGCAGGGGATGCTGAGTAAAAAGCGTCCCAAATTCTCAGAATGAATTGATCAACTGTGAAGGAGTTGGTTAGATCCCCAGAGAAGGATAATATGCATGCATTGTAAAAAATAGATATTTTTTAACTTCAAAATAATCATGCTAGTAGTCCTCATTAGTAAAATGATACTCTTTATGCTTGTTTTACAGGTTTTTACTATCCTTATTTTTCATTGCATAGAGATAATTAGAAGTGGGGAATGGGATATTTTGACATTTTCAGTCCATATGGCCTCAGAAGTTCTTAATTCCATGATAGTAAGAAGGTATGCACATTCAGTGACAAATCTGAGAAGATATTTAATCAGCACTCAAATGAGCAGAGCCAAGGAACTCCAAATACCAGAGTTCTTGCTGGCAAGTATTGAGTCTGAATAAATTTCGCTACATTTGAGAATGTGTACAATAACCAGAAAATAATGTCCATGGTAACAGTAGATACCTCTGGGGGACTTATAATTTATTTTTATGTATTTTCATGTTTTATGAAATAAGTGTATATTTTTTAAATAAGAAACAAATTGAAAATGTTGCACAACCCTGGTGTGTGCACGTGTGTATATATGCGAAAATACATTGACATTTTAAAAAAGAGAAAATGTTGAAGTATGCCAAAGGGTTAATTAGAAATGATTGACTCTGAGTTGAAGATTTTTTTTCTTCTCAATTACTTGATCATTTTCAAATTCTTTAAAATTTAGTTTATATTCCATTTCTAATATTAAATGGGGGCAAACATTGCTTTTAGGAATGTCTGTCAGGCTTGGTAGAGGATAGGGGAAGTCGGTTGGAGTTCCCAGTGTCACAACAGTTTACTAGGATGCAGTTGCTTTATTGGAAGTTACTGCCCCAACCTGAAGGGGGAGGGCAAAAGAGCCACATTCCTGGGGGCATTTATAGTGGTGCTCCTTCCTGGCGCTCTCAGTTCAGGTACAGAGAACCAGTTTCTTTAAGAAATTCAAAATGGGGGTGCCTAGGTGGCTAAGTCGGTTGGGCAGCCGACTTTGGCTCAGGTCATGACCTCACAGTCTGTGAGTTCAAGCCCTGCATCGGGCTCTGTGCTGACATCTCAAAGCCTGGAGCCTGCTTCAGATTCTGTGTCTCCTTCTCTCTCTCTGCCCCTCCCCCAGTTGCGCTCTGTCCCTCGCTGTCTTTCAAAAATGAATAAGTGTTAAAAAAAAAGAAATGCAAAACACATTCTCTAACTACCAATCAAGCACTTAAAATATTTTTATCTTACCAACTAGCCTACATTTGAGATAGTGTCTACATCATTTCAAAAGGAAAATTCTTTCATGATTAATTATCTTATTATGTGTGAATAATTATTTTGGTCAATGAGCTATATAAATCATCATTTTAAATTTGCTTCTTATCATTGTCAGGACTTACTAAAATGACCTCAAGAAGTAAACCACCTGGGGAAACTTTTTTCTTGCCCGATACAAATGGATATGCAAAAGAGATTTGTCATCCTCAACCTCAGACTAGCAGCTGTAATGGCTATTCTCTTATAACAGAAAGCTCAAAGAAGTTAAGTAACTTAACCAAAGTCATACAGCTATCAAAGGTGCACATTTTCAGTTCAGTAGTCACAATGCTTCTCTTACACAGAACTAAATTTGGTTAATAATATATATTTTTTAAGAAAGAAAATAAAACTTGTTTCTGATCTAAGAAGCAGCCTATGTTAGCCTGATTATGGGGTGGGGGAGTATCAGAGAATTATCATATTAAATGCATAGAGAAAGTATGTATGTTGTTTAGCAGCTATGCAGATATTTAGGTATTCCATCAATTCTCCTTATGTTTTCTTGCATTCTTCCATGTGTCCATGGAGAATGCAGATGTGGAATTCTTTCAATTAGTTCACTCAGTTGGAAAGAGAAATGTAATTTGAAGATTATCATTTTTCATCATGATTGTAGAATAGATTGGGACTTGATGAGATGGTCATTGTAATAATAAGAATTACATATCTAAGCATAATACAAGGCAGAAACCCATTTCTAAAAGGCAAGATTAGCTCATGAGCATTTGAGATTCCCTAAGCACAAATGATTATTCAAGAGCCACACAGTTTGGTGGTAAGCTCTTTCTTTCTTTTTTTTTTCCACCAAGACAAATTCATACACTAAGAGTGTAAAGCTTTTTAAGTGTGTCATAGAAAAAGAATTCATATCTCTGTCCCTTGTTTTATTAAAATATATTTGCCTGAAATCTATTTCACTGAAGCTTCAGCTACGTCAGGCATAAATATATTTAATAATAGATGTTTTTATAAATGGCATGGATGCCTTCATATGATGTTTTGCAAGGGGCTAATATTTTATGGAAATACTCTAGAAGGGGCTATACAAGGGCTATATAAGGGCTATAATCAAAGGCTAACCCCTATTTAAAAAAAAAAACAACTGAATTTGTATGTCATTGAGAAGGGCTTTTACAATGTGTTTCATAGGAGGACCCTACTCTTAATAGTTATATATATGTGTATACACATATATATAAAATCCTAACTTGAACATGCTGAGTTCTAGTTACCTATGAAATAATCACCTTAATTGTGTCATCCAAAAGATCCAAATAGGCTTCACTTTTATTTATTCTCTTGAAATCCATATAGCTTAATATTAATGTAACAAAAGTTAAGTTAAAACCCAGCACGCCTCTTCCAGAAATAAGGTGAAGATGAGGTTGCTTTTTGTAAGAGGTAAACAATAGTTCCTTCACGCATTTTGTGGAATGGAGAGTTTATCATACTAGTTATTTACTGTTATTTTAGATAAGAAGAATATAGCTGAACTTTTTGAACAAATATAAGTAACAGGTTGTGATGTAATCCAGATTTTTAAAAATCTGGATAGTTTGCATTATAAACTTAAAAAAAATACATAGATGATGTAATATCAGAATAGAAAAAGAACCAAAGGGCATGGTGTCATGAGCCCATGGATACGGTATTACAAAGTTATTGGTCAGATCAATATATGTTTATGATCAAAATCAGAGCTCATAGACTTAAACTTCCCTCATTTCTGAATTTCTACTGAAATGACAAAATATGGCAATGAAAGAGAAAATTCCCATCAACATTGAAATGTAAGAAGCCACTCAAATGTGGGAAATATTGAAGAATTTCTATAAAATAAATTATAGCAGTGAACATTATAATAGGACAGACAGTCCAGTCACTGGCCATTCGGTGAGTCTCTGCAGGGATGGAGAAGCCCACCTGGATAGAAAGGGTGGGAGCTGCACATGAAATCCCACTAACCTTCTTTCATTTGCAGCGGTAGAAGCTGGAGCCAAGAATAGCCTTTGGGCAGTTGATGGGAAGTACAAATTGATCTCATTATTCCCCCAGATTTCTACCAAATAATGAGTCCATTCCATAGGACAGCCCTGCAGTGGTGCTGCCTCCTAGGTTACATTTGGCATGTATGGCTTTTTAAGGAAAGCAGGGCAGTGCTACAGCTGGCTCCAAATGAAAGGAGTGGTGCCAGCTCTAAAGAGTGCCACTGACCCAGCTAATGCCTGCTGCTCTGAGAAATACAAAGAGAAACAATTTGGCAGAAAGGTGAAGCACTATGTCTCTGCTCTTTCTGGCTATAGCTCCCTTGCTACTCCATGCTGGCAACTGAAAATAGAGCAACTTAAAACTTCCCCTTTATTCCTTTGGTCCAGAAATATTTGAACAGAGATCTGCACAATCTCTGATAGATCCCATCTCAAATCCCAAAACTGGAGAAGAATTATTGACTATCTGCACTATGTAGGGGTGGAAAATATTGGATATATGCAAGGACTAGGTTTGAAGAAGAGAATCAATCTAAAGATGAAACCAGTGCTACTTATGAGGCAGATTTGGCATTTCTCTCACCGGGATAATTTTAACCATCATCCAGGTGATTTCCCTGATTCTATCCCAACTCCCTTTCTCTAAATCCACGTATGCCCTGCAGCCAGAGTGATCCCTGAAATAAAACTATGTCAGGAATGCAGGGTCATCTGGGACTGCATCTCTTAGAAAGTGACCTTTGTGTTGATGCATGATGAAGAGAAGAAGGTGCCAGGTGATGATATTTGGGGCGACTGTTCTAGACAGAGGAACCAAAAGGTCAAGGCATTAATTCAGGAATGAAATAGGTTTTGTGGAGAGACAAAAACAGCTTGGATGGCTTCAGTGCACTGATGGTAGAAGAGAAAGATAAAAGGTGATATGGGGTTGTTAGGAAATGGACAGTAGGAAGAGCTCATTGGGTCCTATAGTATCTGAACCATCATTAGGAAAAAAATTTTTAATGGAAAGCTGTTTAAGTGTTTCTAAGTAGAAGAGATAATGTATATGATTTATCTTTTAAAATATAATTCTGGCTTCTGTATGGAAAATGAATCAAGGCAGGGAGGTTGCCGTGGAAGCTCTTGCTGTATGCAGTCCAGCTGAGAAGGGAAGGTGATTCGATTAGAGATGTAGAGAGGTGGATTATGTGCTGAGATGTAACAGAACTTGATGAGTTTTTAGATTGTCTGTTGAGAGGTGGGGGGTAATGGGGAAAGAAAAAAAATCAAGAGTGGATTTTAGCCTAGCCAACTTCACTTACTGAGATAAAAAATAAAATAAAATTCTAAAGGGGAAACAGATTTTGTGGTTGTGGTGAGAGAGTAGGGAGTAAAGTGCGCTCATATAGCTTTAAGTTTAATATAGCATTAGACAGTTGGATATTGAAATATTGAAATCTCCAACTCCAGGGAATGAGTTAAGTTGAGGATATAATTTTAAAAATTAATTAGCATATAGATAGTATTTAAAAACCACAGGACAAAAAGAAGTCATCAAGAGAATAGCGAAGAAATCTTGCCAAAATGTCCAGTGCAGGGGTGGGAGGGTTGGGAGGGTGGGAGGGGTGGCGAGGGAGACAGTAGAGTTTTTCAGAGAATGAACACTCAGCACAGGAGAGTGCCATGGGGAATGATGAGAGGAAATAAATGATGGTGTTACAGAAAATTGGAGAAGGAAGTAGTATCAGTAGGAGGGTTTAAATAAATGTGATAAATACTAAAAAAGGAGAATAAGATAAAGTCAGTATATATCCCATGGATCTGAGAGATGGAGGTCACTGGTGACCTTGATAAGAACCTTTTCAAGAATGAAGGGGTGGAAGCTTTAGTGTAAGAAGCTGGAAAAGGATGGAGTTACAGATGTTGGTCATAAGGGTAAGGGAGGTGTTTATTTTATATAAATTACAGTACATGTTTGTGGCTGGATGGAATAAAATGATAGAAAGAGGGAGATTGACGATGTTAGAGCAAAAGGGGATAATTACAGGAATGAATTCAAAGGGTGAGTAAAAAGAGATAGAAACTAGATTACCAAGGGACAAATTGAACTTACTTAAGGAGCATGAATAGTTAACTAGCTTTAGTCTGAAAATGCAGAGCATTTGTGGAAAGAAATGGGTACATATTTATAAGAGGAAACTAAATCAGTTTCTTATCAGGCAATATCAGTAATTGAGAGTATGATTTAGAGGAAAATACTGGACATATCAGAGAAGTTTTAGGGTGGCATAGTAAACAGTAAGTAGTAGAATTCACTATGATTTTCTGGATTAAGTACCCACTTGAAATTTGTGAGCACAAGTGTAAAGTGAATTCAGTCAGTAGGGATTCATTATTTTCTGTAGCAGTGTTCAGCTGATTGGGTATTAGTATCAGTCACTAGTTTTGATAGTTTGACAAAAAAGTTCATGGTGGGGGAAGTGAAAGGATCGAAACATGTTGACAAGTATGCCTACCAACTATGGAGAATGTACAGTATATTAGGTAAGGAGGAAAGTGAAGTCATGAAGAGGTAACGGATGAGGAAAATTCATAAACATCAGTGGATTGCAGACAAAGGAATATTGGAGTGAGGCCATAAGAGTTAGTGTCCTGGAGTGGTGGAGAGTGACATTTTACAGTGGCTGTTTGTAATAGAGATTTTATTGGAAATGTAATTTCTGTGAGATGGTAAAAAGAGTATTTGGGGTGTAAGATATCTAGGAACTAAGGGTCAGGGGGAAAAGAGTGTGGAAGTGAAATGGGGAATGAGGTATGTGCACTTCACCTTTAAGCTGGACATGTGCGGTGTGTTGAATGGAGGAAAGCCTGCACTGGAAATAGTGTCATCTGGGGCCAGTCACATTTCAGGTTGGGCAACCTGTTTACATAGAGGAGATGTTTGAATACATAAGAAAATTGGCTGATGTCAGACCTTGAGTTCTATATCCTTATGTTTTAAATCTGAAATAAACACTGAGATACTTTAAAAATTAACATAAAGGTACTCATAGGAGAAAATATATGTATATGAAAATGTTCAAATGTTAATAGCAATCTTTTGAAAATAAGATATGATAGTCTCTGTGATTTCAATGCTTGGGATTGCATAAAATTTTAAATCATTTAAAAAACTCGTGGATCTTTTAGGATAAAATAGGAAGAAGAAAACTTGTCATTCACTAAACAGATATTTATGAAGCATCTATGTTGTTGATACCAATGCAGGTGCTGGCAGTATATTTGTGAGCAAAACAGCATGCTTCCTGATTTGACTCAATTACTACTCTAGCTCTCCTAACTTTTCTGAATTTAAGTAATTAGCAAGATTAAAAAACAAAAAACAGAGGTCTCTTCTCTTTGTGACCCTAACTAGATGGTGTCCATAGCATTCTGAATAATTGCAGTTAGCTAGTTTTCAGTATACACTAAGAATTTCTTCTTCAACCAGTTGGATTTTATGCTTAACTAGAGTCTGTTGAGTTTGTTCTCAAACTTGTTTCTACCTTGTGCTTGTTTTGTAATGGTGCAATTTAATTAAATGTTAGATAACTCTGAGAGCTGTTTATTCTATTTTTTCTTTTTTAAATTTTATAAAAAAGTTTATTTATTTTGAGAGACAGAGAATGAATAAGGGAGAGGCATTGAGAGAGGGAGAGAGGGAGAATTCTAAGGAGGCTCTGCACTGCTAGTGCAGAGCCCCACACACAGGGCTTGAACTCACGAAATGGAGAGTTCATGACCTGAGCTAAAACCAAGAGTCGGATGCTTAACCGACTGAGCTACCCAGGCGCCCCTGAGAGTTGTTTCTTCTATGAAAATTAACTTGAATGATTTCAGAAATGTGGTAAGGGAAAATCAATGAAAGCAATTACTATATAGAATTAGGTGTAGGTAAGACAACTCTAAGGGATTGGGAAAATGTAATAAAAAAGCAAATACTGCTGTCAGATTCCCTGGCTAGTGTATGTAAATTCTTGCTCCACTTTGAAGAAATAAAACATAGACTTTCATCAGAAGATAAATGAAACTACACTTATAAGTCTTAAGTTAAATTTTTTTAAATGACCTTAAAATTTTAAAATATTTTCTTGTATGTTTTATACATTCCTCCTGTTACAGTCACACAAATATGTAATAGTAAATTATAATAGAGCTTTTTAAAATTTTTTCTTCAACGTTTTTATTTATTTTTGGGACAGAGAGAGAGACAGAGCATGAACGGGGGAGGGGCAGAGAGAGAGAGGGAGACACAGAATCGGAAACAGGCTCCAGGCTCTGAGCCATCAGCCCAGAGCCCGACGCGGGGCTCGAACTCACGGACCGCGAGATCGTGACCTGGCTGAAGTCGGACGCTTAACCGACTGCGCCACCCAGGCGCCCCTAATAGAGCTTTTTAAAAAGAGTATGAGGTGAGGGACACCTGGGTGGCTTAGTTGGGTAAGCATCCAATTTCAGCTTAGGTCATGATCTCACAGCTCTTGAGTTTGAGCCCCACATGGGGCTCTGTGCTGACAGCTCAAGCCTGGAGCCTGTTTTGGATTTGTGTCTCCTTCTCTCTCGCTGCCCCTCCCCTGCTTGCACTCTGTCTCTCTCTCTTTTCTCTCAAAAATAAATAAACATTATTTTTTTAAAGAATATGAGGTGTTATAAGACGAGATAAGAGAGGAGGGTATTTGTTATGTGGAGTACTTAAAGACACTTGTGTTGAGATCTGAAAGATAAGCAGATGCTAACTAGATGAACCAGGGGGGACTTTACTCTGGAGAGTAGAAGTGTTGAGAAAATTTGGTCAATATGGCAGAAAACAGAAGGAAGGAAACAAGAAGAAACCAAGGGGAAACAAATGGTAAGTAAAATTAGAAAAGTCTAAATGAAATTCTGTCATAGTAAGAGTGAATGGATGAAAGAATATACAAAAGAGAATTCAACAATATGCCTTTTATAAGAGATATACCAAAAACAAAATTCCACAGAAACATCAAAAACAAAAAGATAAAGAACTATAGATAAGGCAAAGAAATGCCAAAAATAATATTACTGTAGAATAGGAATATTAATACCAAGAAAAGTGGAATTCAAGGCTAAAAGCAGTTATCAGATAGGATGGATCATTGTCTTTGACAATACTTTGACAAGGGTCAAAAGTATAATCTAAGTTAGGGAAGACCACAAATGAATTTTTATAAGTCAGTATCTTAGAATGAATGCTTGCAAAGGAAATAAAACTTCAGCAAAACTGATAAAATAAAAATTATAGTGGAATATATTAATATATGTATCTGTACTTGGTATAACAGAAAACATCACAAAAACAGGGATGTCTGACTTTAATAATATTAACAAGTTTGGATTAGGAGTTCTATTAACTTTCTCCTTTGTTGTCAGAAATTTTTTCCAAATATGTATAAGAGATCAATTACAATATCATTTAGAAACCATCAACAGATTTGGTTGAGCCAATAGGAAGAAATTAGTTTTGTGAAAAAGTGCATTGGATAAAGACTTGGAAGGTGAAAATATAAATCTTAACTCTTCTGGTGACCCAGGGTATACTGAATCTAAGTCATAAAATCTTGCCTGAAAAAGCCATCGTTTTAGCTACTGTTAACTCATCCCCAATATCACTTTCTATTCTTGAATGTGACTATCAGAACCAACTACATAATTTGCAGGATGTAGTGCAAAATGAAAATGCAGGGCCCCTTGTTAAAAAATTATTAAGAATTTCAAGACAATGACAGTAGAACATTAAACCAAATCCAGAGCCCTCCTGAGCTCACGGCCCTGTGTCACTGCACAGATTGCACATCTGGTCTCTCTTGATAGCTCATTCCTCTGCCTCCTAATGTGATCCATTAAAATGATTTTACTCTATTTTTACTGCTGCAGTTGATCCCATGCTATCTCGCACCCCCCACTGCATATAGAGAATCTCTGTATTTGTTAGAAACATCCTTAAAATGAATTCATGACACATTGATTTTCAGAACCCTGCAAATATTTTTATGGCGCTTGGAATAAAATTCAAAGTTCTTACTAAGTAATCAGACCTCTGCTTTTCTTGGTTTCAGTTTTTCCCCTTTACTCCCTGCATCAAATCCATCAGTCAGTTCTACTACCCACATATATTCTGGATTTGTCCAGTTCTCTACAACTCCACTGCTGTCATCTTACTCCATGCTACATGGCCCACTATAATAATTTTCTGAATCTTCTCCTTGTATCTGTTTTTATCTTTAGTAAGCCATTTTGGTCATAATTGAAGATAACTTTTAAACCATAAATTAGATCATAATACTCCTATGGTTAAAACCTTCTGGGGGCGCCTGGGTGGCGCAGTTGGTTAAGCGTCAGACTTCAGCCAGGTCACGATCTCGCGGTCCGTGAGTTCGAGCCCCGCGTAGGGCTCTGGGCTGATGGCTCGGAGCCTGGAGCCTGTTTCCGATTCTGTGTCTCCCTCTCTCTCTGCCCCTCCCCCGTTCATGCTCTGTCTCTCTCTGTCCCAAAAATAAAATATAAATAAATAAATAAATAAATAAATAATAAAAAAATAAAACCTTCTGGGGCTTTCAACTGCATGTAAAACGAAATCTTAACTCCTAACATTGGTCTACAAGGATAACTCACATCTTCTCTTGCTTAGCTCTCAAAACTCCCGACTCGCCTACCCCTTCCTGTATCCTATAAATAGAAGTTTACCAGAAGCAGGAATTTTACCTTTAAACATGCCAAATTGATTGGTAACTAAAGGCCTTTGAACTTTTACAGATCCTTTTGTCCGGAGACCTTTCACAGCTCATGGCCAACTCTTTCTTCCCGTTTCTGTCTCATTCAGCTACTGCATCCAAGACTTTGTAACCTGAAGTGACTTCTCTCCTCTTGCCTATCACCCTGTGTGTTGTATTTAGAGTAATTATCACCATCTAAAATCACCTTATTTATTTAGCTAGCTATTTCTCTTAACTACTGTGAAGAAAAGTGTCTTGCTCTTTGCTGTATTGTCAGTGTTTAGAATAAGACCTAGAATTTAGATGTTCAAGAGATTTTAATTGAATAATTACAAATGGAAATTGTCTCTAACTTCTGTAAGAAAATTACAACTATTAATAAAAGATTGAGCAAGCATACAGCAGAGTTTCCCCCACATCCAAAATAAGACGAAAGTGCACCATACTTGGTTTTGTATTCTGAGTCTTGTCTCTATTCAAGTCCATTGAACCTCCATGTTTTATTTTCTAATTCATTAGGAAGAATAGCAGTGATGCTCAGATTGCATCTAAAAGTCAATTGACAGATATTCATTGATTGCTTCTTATATGCATTGAGCAGGATTCGATGATGTGAGAAATTAAAAAATATAACATACAATGTTAGAGGGACTGGATTCTATCTAACACTGTGATCCATGGGATTTATTAAAAAACCTAAAGGAAATTCATAGAACAGATTGGGATTGAGACACCCAGGGATGACTTCAGGAAGAGCTAATCTTCAGATCAGTCTTTAAAAGAAAACTGAATTGGGATTGGAGAACAAGACTTGCAAATGCAATTATGATCCTTTCCAAATAATTTTATGAGATAGTATGTGAACTATTTTGGTTATTGCAAAAGTTTACATATAGAATCTTTGGAAGATAAATTAGAAAGTTATGTTCAGATTGTGGAGATCTTTGGATGCTAAGTGCATTTAAAAATTAAAATGTAGGCAATGAAGATTCATAAAGCCTTTTTGGCAGGGGAGTAATAGTGGGGAAGTAGTATGTTAGGATTTAATCTGTAGAAATTTATAGAATTTATTGGACTAGCAGGAACTTGGAATAATTATCACCATCTTACGCCATTTTACATAGGAATTAAAGTTGGAATATTATAATCATCTAGATATAAGGTGATAAGTGCTTCATCTAGAAGGTCTACAGTGAACATTGAACTGGGTAGGTAAAAATAGCAAGCCTTTAGAATGTGACCAAAGGTAGTTATTTTGGAAAAAAGGAGATCAAATTCTTGGGTATTGTTTCAACTCTGCCATATAAGAGGTGAAAGGAGACAAGAATAGAGACGCCTGGGAAAAGTTGATTTCTGCTTGCATAGATATGTTTATTTCTTTTCTTTTTTTTTTCTAATTTCTTAAAGTATAGGTCAATTACATTGCTGATTATTGGCACTTAAGAATAAATACACTTGGTCTGTCTTCTTTATTTAGCTTTAATTTTTTTAAATTTAGCATTATTACCAAAAACACGTAGTTAAAAACAGAATCAACAATATATGCCTTACTGTATTATTTAAGTTAAAATTTAGATTTATGCTCTAGACTCATAGACTTTGGGAAGTACATTTTTTTGAGAATGAAACAAGATTATTTCTTTATTTACCCTGTAACTTTGTACCTGGTAAGATTGTGTGGGGGGGGGGGTGGGGTGGGGTGGGGGTGAGTCTGGTGGCAGGGGGCAGTGATACTTAATATTACATAGCTCCCAAACTGTTGAACAATGTCTCTCTAAAGCAGGTATAAAGCTACTAGGCACTGTCATCAAAATCTTATATTAAATTTTTAAAATAATAATTTTAATCTTTAATTGTTAACTACATTTTCATCTAACAATTATTTCTGAGATAATAATAGCAAGAATTTATCCAACAAATATTTGTTTAGTGTCTACTATCTACTCACCTGAGCTATGTGCTGGAAATGTTAACATCGAACAAGTGAAACATAATTCCTGACCTCTTGGAGGTGACATCCATCATTACTATAGACCTGGTACTGCTTAAGTATTTAACATACTGTATCAGTCAAGCTTTATTGCCCAAAGCAATAGTAACTGGTTGATTTAAGTTTGCACAGAATTCATTTACAGTGGAGCTTGAGAACAGGATCTGAGGTGACATGGCCAGTACCACTGTCCAAACTTATGCCAAATGAAACGATCCAGTGAAGTTACATTGTGGTCACACTGGGTACTAAAAGCAGCAGTTGGCAGCACTGACCCCAGCAACACAACACACTGGACCATAGAACTGCTGCTTCTGGGAATTAGATGTCGCTACTGCCAATGGCTATCTCCTTCCACAATGGATTCTGTGTAGTCTCGCTGCTTTATATCAGTGGCTTTTGATTCAAGGTCTGTAGAGGGTACATATAATTGGCAGAGTCTAGGTCACATGATTGTACTCTAGTAATAAGGGGGGTTGGGAAATGAGCCTGGCATTTTGAGCTTCTACAGATGCAGGAGTGCTTTACTTCATGAGGTAGGATATTCCCTAATTAAAGGATGCCAGTTCAAAATTCTGAAGAGGCAAACAAATAAGAAACAAAAATGACAAATATCAACTCCATGTAAATTATCTAATTTAGGACCTACTACAACTCTGGTACTATTATAGTTATTTAAGACATGAGATAACTGACATGCAGAGATTCTGATTAATACATTAAACACCCAACATTTTAACCGAGTCAGATTCTAAAACCTATTGCCAATGACCCTGTGCCAAAAACTTTTCTGGATTTGCATACTTTGGGGATAACTTGATGTACAATAAAAGATTATATTAATACGTATTCATGTTGGTTGCAGTGGTCAGATTCCATAAAATTTTAAATTGCTTATTAACCTAAAATTTATAGGCAATGACAAGAAAGAGATATATAAACTTAAAAAATAATTTGTGGTTTGAAACTCTTCCTTGTATTAGGATTGCTCTTCCTTATGTTAGGACTTATAACGTATGTCACACAGTTGGAAGGAATTGTCAAAATATGTTTAACTTATCTATATTCAAGATCATCAAATTTCAAATATTCCAATATCACTTGCACATATATTAAAGTGACTTGAACCTGCCACTTTCCATGAATATTATGTGAGGATCATTGCCTGCTAGTATGGTCAAATTTGAAAACATGTATTAAAAATACAAAACATGTTCTTAACTTTGTTAGGTACACTCAAAAGTAATATACCCTTTCAATTCTCACCAAAGAGCATCCATGTAACAAAATAAGATATTACAGAAGAAATCACTATGCAACTGGCTATTTTCACTCCTAGAGTTACTCCAAGCTACTCTTGCTCATGCTCACACAAGTATTTATAGTAATATTGTTCATAGTAGCCCAAACTGGAAATGGTACAAACGTCCATTTAGAGGAGAATTGAAAATAGATTTTTTCTTTATACCATAGAATACTATACCAAAGTAGAAATAAATTAATTATAGCTACATACATCAAGATGAAATAATCTCCAAAGCACAGTACTAAATGAAAGAAGTCATACACACACACACACACACACACACACACACACACACAAATACTATAGATAGATGATAGATAGATAGATAGATAGATAGAATGACTCAATTTATATGAAGTTTAAATTTTTTTAATGTTTATTCATTTTTGAGAGACAGAGACAGAGCACAAACATGGGTGGGGCAGAGAGCAAGGGAGACACAGAATCCAAAGCAGGCTTCAGGCTCTGAGTTGTCAGCACAGAGCCTGATGCAGGGCTCGAAATGTGAGATCATCACCTGAGCCAAAGTCAGACGCTTAACTGACTGAGCCTCCTAGATGCCCCAATTAATATGAAGTTTAAAAACAGGAAAAACCTAGTTATTATAGAATAAGTAATAAAATAAAAAATAAGTAATGAAATACTAAATAATATGTTATTTTGTAATATAGCCATAATGGTAGGGTCAGAAAGAAAACAAGGTGTTTGTATAAGAGTAAGTGTAGTGCTGTCTTGGGAAGTAAAGAGAAGATATGATCAGAAATTAGTAATAGGGGGTCTCTGAAGATACTGGCAATGCTCAATATTTTAACCTGGGTAGCTTTTGTTTTTGTTTTGCTTTATTATTACTTTCATACAACATATACAAGTTTTAGACACTATTAATTACATAGTATAATCACATTTAAGAAAAAAAGACAGAGAAATGTAACATATCTATGACTCCTTACTTAATGCCAGAATCTACAGGTTTAACATCCCTTGATTTTATGTGACTGCTTTTGTTGGAGTCTTTTAGAGGCCATGAATGCAAACAGGGCTAATTCTGTGCTAAGTAGTTGGGAAGAGATTTGAATTTTGTGCAAATCTTCCCTTTCCACATCCATCCTTTTTATCTTCTTTTCCTGTCCCTAAAGGAAATGCAATATCCAAAGATTTTTACCTCACTTCCTGTCTCCCAAAGTATTCGCTTGTTTTCAGTGTGCTCTATAGGAGCCAATGAAGTACCAACAACATTGCTTATTTTTGATCTTTCTTTCTTTATCCATCTCCCATAGACCTTTTATTTATGTCTTTCTCTTTTTTTAGATTATAAGCAGGGATAGATTAGTTCAGGTAGAACACATAACTCTACATTTATTAGCAATATGTTAGTTAATTAAAATCCTAATTATTATATTGTAATTGGATATTCATAGGCTTTTTAAAAAAGTTTATTTTGAGAGAGAGAGAGAGAGAGAGAGAGAGAGACAGACAGACAGAGAAAGCAGAGGAATGGCAGAGACAGAGGGAGAGAGGGAATCCCAAGCAGGCTCTGCACTGTCGGCACGGAATCCAACACAGGACTTGAACTCATGAACCATGAGATCATGACCTGAGCCTAAATCAAGAGTCAGATGCTCAACTGACTGAGCTACCCAGGTGCCCTCATTGGCTTTTTTTTTTAACAGTGAGAAAATAGGTTATTTTAATTAGAGATTATTTTTGGGAATGAAATATGTTATAAATTTTGACAATTTAATTTTTCCCAAGAATGTCATATTAGCATGCCCATAAATAATAATCCTGGAATGATTCTTCATATTCGTCATATGATTCCACTTAGACATGACTCACCTGACTATTAGATTCAGAAACTACTTAGAGTGCTAGTTTCAACTGATTTAATATTAATCTTTGGGATGATCACTTAATTAAAACAAACAAACATAATAGCACAACCATCCAAAGGATTTTGGACACAACATATTTAACTCTTTTTATATTATTGTATTAACCAGTATCCCCAAAGCACAAAAGTAGTGAGAAAACAAACAAAAAACATTGAATTTCTAAATACACAATACATTAATTTTAGTTCCCTTTCCCTGCAAAACTCACTATGCTATTGAATCAACATTGGATGCACCTATAGAGACCATGCTATTTCCTTCTGTTCAACACAACTACTTTTCCTCTTCCCAAATCAATAGCCCAGCAGTGAACATAGAGCAGCATGCAATTTCTACACATACAAATATTTTCAAATTAATTTTTTTGAAGTGTTACTATCATTAGTAGAAAAGAAAGGAAATTGGCATTCTTGTCTTAGCTCTGCCACTAATTAGCTGCATAATTTTGAACAGTTTGCTTTATCACTCAGGGCCTGTTTAGTTTTGTTTTTTCCTTCAACTGAATCAGAGAGTGCATATTGCAGAGTATGAGCTTGACAGCTATGTTTTATCTGGTTGGTTATAATGTTTTAAAATGCTTTGAGTTACTTGTCAACATTTAAGATTTTAAGTTTTTCACTTAAAAATCAGGATATCCAGCATTTTATGCCTCGTTGTGGATGATTTCAACTTGTTGGGGATATTCCTCCCCAAGCCTGAAGTCACAGACCCCTCTTCCACTCCAGCCATTCACAAATGTTGTCAACTTTATCTTCTAAGAATCTTTCTAATCTAATTGGCCTCTTCATCCCCAAAGCATTGTCACTTGCCTGCATTATAGCAATATATCCTATCTTTTGTTGTTGTTGTTCTTGTTTTTTGCCTGTAGTATCTCCTTATTCCAATCAAATGTGATTGCATTCCCCAAAACAACAATTAAAAGAAAGTCCTTTATTGGACTGGGGACAAATCTTAGATCATGGTACAGACAGAGGGACAGGGACAGTCATGGTGGGTACTATCTGATCCCACAGCTGCATCTGCTACCTCACTCTCCCACATTCAGACTCCTTCCTGGTCTCAGAAAACTATTTGGAATTTCTGAACTTAGAGGATCTCTTGCTTTGGGGTGTTTGTATATGCTGCCTATTCTATCTGTACCACCCTTGCTTCTGTCTCTTCCCAGTTATTTCTTACAGGAATTGCAGTATTCAGTTCCTGTCTTTAACTTCAAGCCTCTGCTGCAGAGTCAGGCTTCCTGCTCTCTAGTGTTCGAGCACTGTGTGCATTCTTTGACCACATGCATCATTGCCAGCTTTGTTTATTAGTCTAATTACATCAACATCTTCTTTCCATTCTTAAAACACTCAGTTGCAAACACTACTCATTTTCTTGCTATCTTCTCAGTCTTCAGCAGAGTCAGACAAAACCATCTCTTAAAACATCCCCGATCCTGTCCACAAAGGGGTCGGTAAGCCAATTGCATTGAAATCACTGGGAATTTAGCTCTATACCAAACCTACGTAACAAAAATCTCTGGAGGCAGGGCTCTGAATTCTTTATATTTTAAACAACTATATTGGGTAACTATTATACCCATTGAAATTGAAGAACCATGCCATAAATTATTATTTGTTGGGATGAATGTGTCTATTCCAGCCTATTTAGATGTACTCTTCATCTTATTTGTGTGTTCAACTTAGTCTAATCATAGTTTTGCCATTTGCTTGATCCCACATGTATTTTCTTAAAAATAACATTTTTATCAATCTCAATATTAGACTTATAAATCAATAGGTTCAGAACTCAGTCAAGTGTGTTGAGGGAACTCCACCTGGAGAGAAGGCTATAATTGCAAAGGCAATGTTGACAGCTTCTTAAAGAACAGATTTCATGCAAAGCACTGAAAATATGAAATCTAACCAGTTAAAGAGCTTCCTTGACTAAGGCTTCTTGAATTTATTCTAAGTTATTAAGTGCCAAGAAAGTATCACATGTGTGATTAGTTTTGTGCAGGACCTCATTTAAAGAGTTTTGAATTAACTGCTAGCACTTTAGTTACATGGGCATGGGACCTGTGTCAATCTCTTCTTAGTGCCATTATATCAAATTTATTTCCTCAGAATCCGTAAGAAAATTAGAAAGTGAAATGAAACTATTTGTGAGTGCCAATTGAAAAATGAATTACACATTTCAGATTCCTCCTGCTTATTCTTCCCTATACTTCCATCCCCCAAAAGTATTTAAATAATTTTTATAATGCTGTGGTACAATTTTATGACTAAAACCTAAGATATTTCATAATGGTGAAAAATGGAAAGTGTGACATAATAAGGATTAAAACTCCTGCTAATTATTAAGGATATGGTTTTAATCTTATTACCGGAGACTCAGGCTTATAGACATGAATGATCTCCTGTTCTCATGCCTCCTTCTCTTTGGGTTCCTGAGTAGACACACACACACACACACACACACACACACACACACACCATGGCACAGAGTGGAAGGAAGTTAGAGAAACCCTTGGCAAGCCTTGTCTAAGATGCAGAGCTCTAGAAAAGGCTGAATTAGAGCAGGCCATTTAGACTTAGGCTTATGTAGGTATCCTTGATCCTCTGTTTCTTAATATTTTTAAAAAGTTTTTTAATGTTTGTTGTTGAGAGAGAGAGAGAAAATGAGAGACAAGAAGGCAGAGAGGGGAGACACAGAATCCAAAGCAGACTTTAGGCTCCAAGTTGTCAGCACGGAGCCTGATGCGGGGCTTGAACTCACAAAGCGTGAGATCATGACCTGGGCAGAAGTCAGATGCTCAACTGACTGAGCCACTCAGGTGCCCCCTCTGTTTCTAATTTTAGAACACCTGGGGTCAGTTATGTCTGTGGACATTCAGAGATGGCCTGTCCCAAGCTATTCTTTTAGCAACATGGAATTGGGAAGAGAAGGAAGTGACCATTTTTGAGGGTATGGGTTGGTTTTGTGGAGGAGGCTGATTCAGGTTATCATCTATATTTTCCCAGCCATCTAAATGCAAGGAGATGGACGAAGAGAAAGGTTAAAGACTACCACGTTGGAAGGTGGGAATGGGAGCAGGCAGGATTAGTGCAAACAGAGGGAGAGAATGGCTTCTTATATTTTAAGACACTCAGAGTAATCATAGCTCAATCGATATCTAATATTTTAAACTATCTGGTTAACATCTTCTCCTCCTTGGTGAATAATAGAAAAGGGTGTAAGTGGCCATGGAATAGGAAAAAGCATTCATAAGTTCTAAACCTATGTACACTGCTGCTTCTTCCTTCTCCAATTTTCATTTTGTCTTTTCTCTCTGGACTCAGTGTTTAAGGCTATGGACAAGAGAAATGAGACTCTCCCCCTCTAAAGAGAAGAAAAAAGCTATGGGGAGAATCTGGCTTTCTTCTATTTGAGGTTGTTATTCAAATACTTAAGTTTCCTTATAATCTTCTGAAATCTGAGAAAGACAAACCTGTGCCCTCAAATGTCCCATGTAAAAATTCACCCTGATTGTATTTCCCATCTCAAATAATTGACAGTCACAACTGTGCAGTCTGACTCTCTAGAGATTATACTGTGAATCCAAGTGAGAACATGATGCAAATAACCATGAGACACGCATTACAGTTGAGCAGTATGGAGTCCTACAATTTTCAGTAACCACAAAGAGATACTAAAATCCGAATAATAATTCTTTTCCTCACCTAAAAATCCAAGTTCCTGATTGTGATTGTAAGAAACTTGGCATCACTCCACATTTATGTAACACAGAATGGCATCATAACAAATGGTAAGATGTGTGGTCTATTTAGCAAATCACTTAAGCACTCTGTGCTTCTGCTCTCCCGCCTGTGAAACAAAACTAATACTGCAGTGAGGAGATAATGACCTAATACCTGGGAGGTGCTTAGAACACTGCTTAGTGTATTGTAAGTATTTATTAGTATAATTCTCTAAACAGAGTAAAAAATACTGTACTTTTTCTTCCCCTTGAGGGAAAAGGAAGAAGAAGGAGGAAAGGGGCCCAGGATTGAAAGAGAGTGGGAGCTGTCTCTCCACAGCTATGATATCATTGATTTCGATCCCCACGTTTTCCTTTTTTTGTTGTTGTTTATTTATTTAAGTCTATTTTGAGAGAGAGAGACAGAGAGACAAAATGAGTGGGGGAGGGGAAGAGAGAGAATCCCAAGCAGGCTCTGAGCTGTCAGCACATGGGGCCTGACACAAGGCTTCATCTCACAAACCCTGAAATCATGACCTGGGCCAAAATCAAGAGTGGATGTTTAGCTGACTGAGCCACCCAGGCTTCCCAAGCCTCATGTTTTTCTACTGTTAATATAAGGAAGGGCAGTGGGGTGCCTGGGTGGCTCAGTCGGTTGAGCGTCTGACTGTGGTTCAGGTCATGATCTCATGGCTCATGAGTTCGAGCCCCGCGTCGGGCTCTGTGCTGACAGCTCAGAGCCTGGAACCTGCTTCGTATTCTGGGTCTCCTCTCTCTCTCTCTCTCTGCCCTCTCCCACTCATGCTGTCTCTCTCTGTCTCTCAAAAATAAATAAACACTAAAATAAATATAAGGAAGTGCAGTTGTAACATATCCAAGTGATCACATTACCTATATATGTATATCTATATACATATATGTATATGTGTCTGTAAGAAAATATTGCCCCCATTTGTTTTATGGAGAAAAAAGGACCTAAAGGAATAAGGAGGAGAGTGAGAATAAGAATCACATATATGGACACCTTTTCCAGTTCTTTTCCCATTAGAAAACATTAGGAAATGGTAACTTTAATATTCAGGCTGCATAGGGGAACCTGGGTGCCTCAGTCCATTGAGTGTCTGACTCTTGGTTTCAGTTCAGGTCATGGGATCAAGACCCCATTAGGCTCTGCACTGGGCATGGAGCCTGCTTAAGATCTTTTGTCTCTTGCTCTCACTCTCACTCTCTCTGCCTCTCTCCCCTGCTCACACAGTCTCTCTAAAAAATGGAAAAAAAAATTCAAGCTGCAGCGATGAACAAAGTTACTTGAAAAAAAATTGCTGGGACACACACCAGGGTGGCTCAGTCGGTTAAGTGTCCCACTTCAGCTCAGGTCATGATCTTGCAGTTTGTGAGTTCAAGCCCTGCATTGCGCTCTGTACTGACAGCTCAGAGCCTGGAGCCTGCTTCGGATTCTGTCTCGCTCTCTCTCTGCCCCTCCCCTGCTCACGCTCTCTCTCTCTCTGAAAAATAAATAAACATTTAAAAACAATTGCTTTTCTTTATAACAAAATTAGAATGGTACAGATGCAAAATTATAAACTATTTCCTCCCAGGAATCTAGTCATTTTTGTTGTAGGCCAATGAATAATTTAAAGATGAGGCTAGGGAAGGTCCTGTGTGGATTATGAGTAATTATTTCATCATTGAAATAAGGGGTTGACCTCTAACAGAAGCCAGGTATGCTCAGCCCTTGCCCATCAGCTGGGGTTGTCTGTAGTTGAACCACAGTGCAGGATGGGAGGTCAGAACATGCTGAGCTATCCACATCATAGCAGTTGATTCTTATGCAAAACCTTACTGACAGTGACAAAATAGCTAATGCCACCTTCTGTGTAATATGGCACATGTCCTACTTTCTAGTCCCTTGAGAGTGGATAAGAAATTAATTATAGAATGATTAAGGAAAGGCAACATTTTCATAATTTGTTTTCTCTCTTTTTCACCTTTCTCCTGTTTTGGATATGGTTCAATCATTTAATCTGCTTTTTAAATAAACAATGCCTCTTCTGCTTCTTACATAAAAAGGAAATTGTTTAAGAAATAAATTGTTCTAATACAATGCTAAAATTTCCACATTCAGCATTAGTTGCCAAAACTTTTGTGTGGAATGAGCTAAACCCAACAACAGGACTATTGACATTATTAAACTATGGTCAGAACATGTCACTTTATTAAACTATGTCTGTTATAACATGACATCTGTGTACCTAAAAACCACTACGGTATGAAAAATTGTGCAATGAAATCCATAGGGTTTGTGGAAAAATGAGGTTAGGGGAACAACACTCAAAAACTTTGTCAGTGACATATTGAAAAACATAATCATAGGAACCTAATAAAAAGTGTAACACAGTCGTTACATATTGAATGGTTAAGAAATACACAAATACCACAATAAATATGGCAGATAAACTTGAAAAATATCTGACATTTACGAATGGGACTTTTGAATGATTGGGCATTTATGGATTATTATACAGTGATGGAAGGGGGGTTACTAAAATTGGACACTAGATGTGGACGGGCATGGTTAATAGCACAACAAATTGAGGTAACTGGTAGATGTTTGACATGTGTTTCCCACCTCGCCCCCCCCCTCAGCTGGGTGCAGTTTTGTACATTTACCTTGTGTTCTTATCATATTTAGATACAGATATCTATTTCCTTATAGGTATATTTGCTTATACTATATATATATGTATGTGTGTGTGTATACACACACACACACACACACACATACATAAATACATATATACATGTCATTTGCCTTGAAACAAATTTACATTTTCAAAATAAGTGTTATGGTAAAACTACATATAGGAAAAACAAGTGATACAGTATAGTAGAAGTATTTGGAGTTATTAAAGCATTGGAGAATCTCATTAAAGATGTGAATCTTCTCCCCTCCTTCCCTTCCTTATAATTTCTACCTCTGGTACCATGGTTTACATGTTTTTTTGCATCACAAGTTTATGTACCCTTCGGCTTTGTTTTGTACTAGTTTTATTCTTACTTTGGAAACTGTAAACTCTCAAATGACAAATGCTTCCTTCATCAAAGAAATTTCAAGCTTATTCCCAAATATGTTTTTATAAATTTGGGTGCCTTTGTGAATCCTGAAAGCCTGGGTTGTTATTCCCATTGTTTTTCTATACTAGTAGAGGGAGGTGATACTTTTTGCCAAATATGGGTTATAGAGATTGCTAGAGTACTTTTTATAGAGAAAAACTGCATTTATTGGGAAAGTTCATGTAGCAAGGGCATTGTGATTTTACAGTAACTGTATTTAAAGTGCTGTCTTGCTGTGGCTAAAGTCCAAACTTGGACTCTTTTTTACATCAATAAAATGAAAGAGGAAAAACAGTGTGGCTGATGTTAAATCTTAATGAAGCACAAAAGGTGTGAGTTTACATTGGAATGAGACCAAATTAGGCCCCACAAAGGGCTCATTATTACAGTTTGCTACTGATGTTAAATGAGTTATTTGGAATAACCTGAATATCTTATTCTTTTTTTTTTATTTTTTTTTCAACGTTTATTTATTTTTGGGACAGAGAGAGACAGAGCATGAATGGGGGAGGGGCAGAGAGAGAGGGAGACACAGAATCCGAAACAGGCTCCAGGCTCTGAGCCATCAGCCCAGAGCCCGACGTGGGGCTCGAACTCACGGACCGCGAGATCGTGACCTGGCTGAAGTCGGACGCTTAACCGACTGCGCCACCCAGGCGCCCCATATCTTATTCTTTTAATTTTCAATGTAAGATATACATGTTATCATTGAGGATGATCAACTAATAATGTTGTCACTATAGGTCAGTTGTAGTGTTCTCAACCAAGGGTAATTTCTGGCAATCTGGCAGAAGCTGTTTGGCATCATCCAAAGACATTGTTACAATGGAGGAGTGGGACATACAACTAGTATCTATGGCCGGGAGAATGGAGATGGTGTTAAACAGCCTACCGTGCACAGGACAGCCTCCCACAGAAAAAGAATTATACCACCCAGCCAGGACAGCATCTGATTATATATATCATATTGAGAAAACGTGATGTGGAGGAAACATAACATTTCATTGATTTAGATAAACAAATAGATTATCACACACTGCCTATAAATGTTATATGATGATGCTGCTGTTTTGAAAGTGCTTACACTAGGCTGCATATCAGTCCCAGAGGAATTCATAACATGTCACATAATTTTTGTTTGGTGATAACAACATCTCATTTGGCAAACTAAAATTAATAGTGATACTATTAGTAGAAATATTTTTTTCTGACTGCTTAACAGACATTTTTTTTAAATATGTATTTGTTGTCGAGAGGGAGAGTGAGAGCAAGCAGGAGCGGGGAGGGGAAGAGAGAGAGGGAGACACAGAATCCAAAGTGGACTCCAGGCTCTGAGCTGTCAGCACAGAGCCCAGTGTGGGGCTCATTCCCACGAATTGTGAGATCATGACCTGAGCCGAAGTTAAATGGTTAACCGAATGAGCCACCCGGGCACCCGATACCAGACTTTGTTTTGAATAATATTCATGTTTTATTTTATTTAATTACCATAGTGTTCCATGGGATAAGTTCAGACTTTTTTCACTGGTTTACATCTGAGGAAACTGAGAGGTTAAATACCTGAGTTGTACAGCTTGTTGTAATAGAACCAGGAAATGAGGAATGGAGATGGTTTATGAAATCACTTTTATAAATTTTAAAACTAAGAGAGCACAAATTTACTGTAACTGTGCCAAATGGTACACTGGGGGTATAAAATTATATATTGATATCCTGAGCAAGCTAAGATTATTTCTAAATGTGCTTTATTGATGCTTAGGAAACAGTAAACTATGCTCTACTATACTTTCACCCCATGTTATGTCTTACACAATTTTTCTGTTTTTCTTTCCATTGGAGCCATACTACCTATCTTTGAAACCCTTTTGTTAGACACCATCTCTCATGACACAGGGATTTTGAGTACGTTATTATTTATGATGATTATGATGATAAGAAGAAGGAGGAGGAGGAGAGGAAAGGAAGGAAGAGGAGGAGGAGAAGGAGATGGAGGAGGAGAAAGACAAGAAGAGAGGAGGAAGAATGAGGAGAACGAAGAGGAGGAGGAGGATACAAGTAGTTAACATATACTAAGTGAGCCCTTACTATGTTCTAGGAACTGACCAAAGCAGTATACATGTATTATATAACTCAATCCTCACAATGACCATAAGAGTGAGTCTCTATTAACATGAACACCTAGGATGAACTCCCTTACCCTCTCCATGGAGTTAAAAGCTTTTGGCTCAAACAGACCTCCACCCAGATATCACTTCTTCAGGAATATCATCTTTGACCTCCTTGGCTTGGCTAAATCTACCTAATGTACACCTTGAAATACAGGGTTCACATAGTACTGAGTGCCAAATGCAATGAGGGAGGGAAGTGTATTTTGCTGCTCACCATCAGAAATTCTAAGAGTTTATCATAGGGCCTAGAACACAGATAGGATCAGCAAATATTTACCCTCATAATAATGTATACTTGATAGCTGAGTTTAAAGTACCTTAACATATACTCAAACACTGTAATGTCTGCAGGCAGTGTTGATAACAGAAGAGTTTGACACACCTGCAGCTTTGAGGGAAGTTTTCTAGAAAGCACTAATGTAATCACCATGCTACTCAGTAGGTGATATCACTCACAAATTTTGGTTTTGGAAGATGAACAGTTTTGAGTTGTATTGTAAAATTTCTTCTTGCTTCCATCCAAATACATGACCTTTTACTGAGGTTTAGGAATCTGAAATGCTATCACTTATAAGACTCACTGTTATATACTTGATTGAGAAAATGAAAATATAACATGGTGCTGTCTTGTCAGTTAGACTTGTATATTTTGCTTATATAAATAATGATTTTAGATTCTTTAGACAATGATATGTACATTGATTAAAGGAAAATAAATGTGAAATAAATTGGTTATATTATTTCTAAAACTTCTTCACATGTAATGCCCTGTTCTTCTGCATCAGATTTTAACCCACGGTCCTCTGTGTCCATGTTTTCCATATGTCATTGCTCTCTCAGACATTGGGAATGTTTATAGTGCAGAATTTCTGAAAATAACATTTCACAATTTTCTGTGTTTTGTCTGCTAGTTGTCTTGTTTTGTTTTTCCAAGCTGGTAACGTCTATTCTGAAATTTTGTTAATGATACTTTCTTGTTTTTAATAGAAAGAAAACTTCTAGGCAGCAGTGAGGACACATATCCCTACCTCAAATAGTCCTCAAATGATTTATTGACTAAAACACTGAACAGTTACAGTTGCCTAGCTAAGCACCAAGAAATAAACATGTTTATACTTATTCAAGCCAGGAAAACTATGTCCAGCTTTCACTTAGTTGACTGTCATTAGAATATGTGAAAAAAACTTGCCTTGAAGCCTTATGATATATATTTAATGATTGTATACTATCAACTATGTGTCTAATACTGTGAAAAGTATTTATTTTTAGTCATTATTTCTAACAGCTCAAGCCAGATAAGCTTATTATCTTCATTTTACAGGTGAGGGGAGAGAGGCTTTGAGGGAGAGATTCACTGACTTGCTCAAAATAAAATACCTAGTAAAATCTGACATTTAAACTTCACCTGTAAAGGTAGGATAGCAAAAATGTTAACTAATTAGGTGATTGTGAGCATCACATGACACCAGTACTTAGCATGGTACCTGGGATATAGTAAGTACCCAATACATATTAACTACTTGTGTCATTCATTTATTCAGCAACTATTTTTTGAGCATGGAGCAAGTTACTGCTCAAGTTATTGGGTATAATGAAAACATAATAATCATTAAAAAAAAAACTCACTCCTAAGTGAAATAAGCCATACAGAGAAAGACAGATACCATATGTTTTCACTCTTATGTGGATCCTGAGAAACTTAACAGAAACCCATGGGGGAGGGGAAGGAAAAAAAAAGAGGTTAGAGTTGGGAGAGAGCCAAAGCATGAGAGACTCTTAAAAACTGAGAACAAACTGAGGGTTTATGGGGGGTGGGAGGGAGGGGAGGGTGGGTGACGGGTATTGAAGGGGGCATCTTTTGGGATGAGCACTGGGTGTTGTATGGAAACCAATTTGACAATAAATTTCAAAAAAAAAAAAATTTCAGTCCTTGCTCTCCTGAGCATTTATTCTAGTAGGTCATTAATAAAGATTAACCTTTTCAATTCTAGTGACTTGGTTTAAATAAATTACACCAGATCCTTTTCAGTTCAAGGTGAGATAGAGATGTTTAGATATTAAATAGACTTTACACACATGTATTAAAGTATCAAAGTTTGTTAACAAAGTCAAGTTCTTTAGGCAGATTATTTTAGCAGGTTTCATTCATTGTGAGAATGGTTTTGTTAGAGAAAGTAATGTGAGCAGTTCCAGTGTAAACAATTGTGCAATGACAAGACCCCTTCACTGAGTTTGGGAGAGTACCTCTTAAGTTAAATATGAAATGGCCAATCAGACTGTTCCATTAAAATATTACACTCATTCCTACAAATTCAAATCTGTGTGACTAAGTAAGGAAAACATATCTAAATTTTTCTAGGGCACTGAAACTATACTTATCTAAAATATTTCTTTTCTGAGGTTGGTATTTTGAAAATGATATGTAATAAAAGCACATCCATTAGAAAGAAATTATATTTGCACTGCTTTTGAAGGAATTAATTCAGTATCAGTTAATTAATTGATAGCTACTGAATTGGTACTGATTTGAAAGCTTAAACACAGGGACTGCTAAGTTTTAGATTATTTGACATTAACATTCTGAGCAATCAATGTCCCAAATAAAATTATTTTCATAGCAAATATTTAATTCCTTGGTAAACTCTGGAAGATAAATTTATTCTTGACTTTTGTCCTATTAGACTTCGCACTCCCATGCGGTGCTATTTCTCACACATGATTTGCAATACATTCTCAAGCTTGTTTATAGAATATTCAATATCACCCTTCTCTCCTTTGCCAATGCCACATTACTACAGTTACGGTACTGCAGAATAACTTTTTGTTTGATAGAGAAGATATCATTTTTTATATTTAGATACACAGTATAATTTTTAAGAGCACAATCTCTGGGACCTGCCAGCTTCGTTTGTTTTGTATTAGCTGTGACATTCAAAATAATACTCAGATTTTTCTCTGTTCCAGTTGCTTTATTGGTAAAATGGAAATAAATATTGCCTTCTATATAGTTTTGTACTGAGCATTAAAGGAGACAATACATGCGAAATAGCACATCACTGGCCTTTAGATACCATGTGGTATAGTGGTGTCACTATTGCTATTATCATTATTACTTTTACTGTTTTAAGAAAGTCCATATCTTTCTCAACACACCAATACTGTTAACTTCCAAATATTATCCTGTTTGGATTCTGACTGCTGTTGCATTGAATTTAGAGATAAATTTGGGAAAATAGTAATCCTTAGAATATGTCTTTTCTTTCTTTCTTTCTTTCTTTCTTTCTTTCTTTCTTTCTTTCTTTCTTCCTAATTTCTTTCTTTTTTCCTAATTTCTTTCTTTTTTCCTAATTTCTTTCTTTTTTCCTAATTTCTTTCTCATGGATGGTTACTTTTTTTTCTTAAGCTTCTGAATCGAATGAAGATTTTTAGTTTTTCTTGTTAGACAGAATAATAAATGAAGCTATGATTATGTTCATATTTGGCTTTATTTGGCCATACTTGGTTTTAATCCATAACATGCAAATATAGTAGAAGGAGGAAGAAGAGGAAGAAGGAGAAAGGGAGGAGAAGGGGAGAAGGAAGACAAATACGAGTTTAGCATTATAACTCTTTTGATACAGACTGCTAGGAGATTTAAGTTGTGAATTATCTCTAATTTTTTCAGCATCCTGAGTTTGGTCCTGGTTTTATTGCCCTTTTTATAGGTTCAGGATCTTAGATTTAAAAGGGTCAAACAACTTCTTTAGCTTCATACCACTTTTGCCTGAGTCTGAAGATTATCAACAGCACTGCTCTATCTTCTTAGATTCTAAAGAGCCCTACAAGTTATTCTGTGAAGTAACTTTCAGGACTATCCCTTAACTTCTTGGCAGGATCGCATGGTTTGTTTTCATTATTAAGTTCCAGTTCTATGGCATTATGCGCACGTAACAGGGTCTATATGTTTTATGCTTTTCAGAAAGTTTTCAGACTGTATCCTTGCTGAAAACGAAACCAGCTTTTGTAAAATGTTCCATACTTCCTAGAATGAAGAAGCGTTTTCTATTTGAAGGAATCACAGTTTGATATGTCTTTGTTTGTACCTGTGCTAATAACAACCTTTAGTTTTTGAGATTTCTTTAATTTATATTTTTCTAATTATCATCAAGGTAGAGAATGTAGCTTTTAGATTCCATTGTATATTTATGTCTACCATTCCCACAAAGTAATCATTTTCAAAATACTGTTTTAAATTTACATTACTACTCTATTCATTTATTTATTTTGCATTCTATGTCAAGATCATTTTGACATTGTGCTATAACAATATTTTACTTTACTGAAATACATAAATTTTGTTTATTTTATAGTTTGGCAATATGTTTTATATATATTGTAGATACACTGTGTCAACATTTCACAGGTTCAGAAATAAGAATATATTCATCACAATGTTGTGATCTAACTTTGTTGAATTTAAAGAAATTTAGTAAAATATATCAGTTTACATGAGTTTAAATCTCCATACAACTTGGTAATAATCTTGCTAAGCATATCACGTAGCTATACTCATAGGCATACTGTGAATTATTTATAATTTTTAAAAATAGTCCCAACATAGTTTTTCCTCCACTCCCATTTGGAATAAATTAAAAGAAAAAGGGTATATTATAAATGCTCAGTAAATATGTGCTTATACATTTCACTTTTCAGGAGAGAAAATATTTAAACAGGTATTGAGATAATATTAAATGGTTCAAGGAAACAAAATAATCTAAAGTAGATATTCATTAAATATTCTGGCCTTACATTTTCTGTCAAACACGATTCAATTAATTTTGGAATGTACTTTTTAATGTTCTTTTTAATCACTTTGATAACTTTACAAGAGCAATGTTAATGTTTTACATTTATCTAGTGAGTTAAATGTCCCTACCAGAAGTATACTTTTTTCCAGTTCAGTGAGTTTTCATTCTTTTATATGAAAAGGTTATGTCCCAATTTCCTCAAAGCAACTTGTTTTTTTTTTAAATATATTTCTTTTCAAGTATTGAGTGTAATGGCTCTAACACCACGGCTTGAAAAGTCATTGAGGTTGAGATAATACAATTACCTTGTTTTCTTGCATGAGTCCACAAATAGAGTTCATTAAAGGGGTGAATCTCTGTGTGATATGAAGCCATCGTGAAAAACAAAGTGTGTCTCAAATTTCTCATGCTTGCCTGCTCAGAAGAGCATATGTGATAAGCTCAACTTTTCATGTTCAAAGGTACCATTGATATTTCTGATTTCTTCAACTATCCTAAACATCTTGCTTAATCAAAAATTTATAAAAATCATCACATTTATTCAGCTGGAAATGTAACAGGCCAGTATTATTGAAAGGTCATCTCAATTAAAAGGGAAACTCTTAGCAAAATTATTATACCCTGGGTTCTTTCTAATCAGATCACTGTCAAAACAGATAATCATAATTTTCTTCCTAACCCTATAAACCAGATGTATGAGTTATTAGTATAGATTAATTATTTATATTAATATTTAAGTTGCTACACTATGTGTGGATTCTCAGTTGAAAAAAAAAACCCTCTGTGTTGTAGCTGTACCAAGAACTGATTGCCAGCTATATGAAATTCTATGTCCCTAAACTTTGCTATTTTAAGAGATTAGAGAGTTTACAGAATGATTTGTCTATACCAATAAAATATTACTTTCTTTTTTTTTTTTTAATTTTTTTTTCAACATTTATTTATTTTTGGGACAGAGAGAGACAGAGCATGAACGGGGGAGGGGCAGAGAGAGAGGGAGACACAGAATCGGAAACAGGCTCCAGGCTCTGAGCCATCAGCCCAGAGCCTGACGCGGGGCTCGAACCCACGGACCGCGAGATCGTGACCTGGCTGAAGTCGGACGCTTAACCGACTGCGCCACCCAGGCGCCCCTAAAATATTACTTTCATAGCTAATATGTTACATACAGAAAATAGTTGAATATTACCATTATAGGACTAATAGCAAATAATAAAGCCTTGGTAAAAGTGAAGGTATAATGTTTTTTACTTTTTTTCTCTTTCACTGTATTTCATCATCTAAAGGTTGTATATTGTGACTTACCCATTTAAACCATCTAAAGTCTTCTAGGATATTTTTGTTTGTTTATGTGCATGTCATTTCTGAAGGTAATGATCTCTATGATATACTAATCTCATTTCCATTGGTCTTAAATTTGCTTCTTCCTAACATCAATGAGTAATGTCTAATTTTTGTCTCACTTTTTATGGCATTGTACAATTATATAAAATCAATTATTATATTGATTTTATATAATTATCTAACAACGTTAGCATTGATCTTTAAAGACAGATGATTTTCCTATTTCCTAAAGACAGATAACATTGCCTGGAGGCCAGGATATATGTCATGGTAAATATTGTATCACTTTGCAACGTATTTGACTTAGTAAATAGTGTGTAGCCTGTGAATAATTTTAGTTCCTGTTCTGAGCATTCTTTCTTGTAGTAATTCATAAAAAATAACAGCATTTTTTCATCACATTGAAAGAAAATTTAATAATTTTATGATTGCTTTTAGTATCTTTCCTTCAACACTCTACCTTCTTTGAAATTATCAATGTCTCACTTAATCACATATATTTCCACACACATGGAGAGTCAAAACTACCTGAGAGAGATGTTCATGTGGTGGAAATAAAGGAATTCATAACTTAAGGTCGTGATCAAACATCTCTTTAATAGTTGCATTGGTCCTTGTTTTTTTTTTTTGCCATTGTGATTATGGTCAAGGTAAATTGAGTTTTAGTCTCCTAGTTTTACAGTTAAACAAGTTTTGTTTCTATTGTTTCATTTTACCCATCTAATCACATTATATAAAGTGGATGTTATGATCTGTATTTTAGAAATAAGAGACTATGCATAGATAGGGCAATTGACCTGTCTAAAACATTTTAGCTGAACAATCAAGCAACTCAGTTGAAGAATGGTTGAATAATAAAACTTGAACACACGTCTTATGATGCAATTTCTTTCCATGAATTGCATAAATGTCTTCAATTCTTCTAATTACTTAGATTCAAGTTTTCAGTATCAATTATAAGGTCACAAGAACTCTCAAAACTAGAAACAAGACAGCTGGTAAAGATCATTTGAGTCTCCCTCAGCCACTTTAAATGTAAACCAGTGGTTGTTAACTAGATGCTATTTTGCCCTCCAGGGGACATATGACAATGTCTGGAAACATTTTGATTGTCACAACAGGGAGTGGCGGCTCTATTGGCATTTAGTGGGTAAAAGCCAGGGATGCTGCTAAACATCCTACAATGCATAGGATATCTCATAACAACAAAGAATTATTTGGCTCAAAATTTCAATAGTGCCAAGGCTGAGAATCCCTAAACTGGAGGTTGAGGTCCCATGAGGTAGGAGGTGGACACAAAATCTTCAATTCAGCTTCAGTATATATATTAATTCACTAGTACCCATATTCTTCCTTCTGCTCATCAGTATATGGTATGTTTTTTTGAAGTAGAATTGTTATGAGTATATTTTGGTTTAATTCCTGATTCTACTACCAGTTGGCTTACTAACTTTGGGCAAGTCATTAAACCTTATTTACCTTTAAAATAAGAATGCTGTACTAACAATTTCTAAGTTGTGGGGTTTTTTGGAAGGTAAAATAATGCAGGGAAATCACTAAACACCTAGCTTGGAGAGTGAGTGCTCAATACATGGCAGTAACTGTGTTAACTTTGTGTACCAGTGGCCTTGAAGATATATCAATTGTCATGTACAAAATATTTAACTTCAAAAATAACCCTAATTAATTCTCCTACCAGCTCTTTTTAGCCTAGTGGTGAAACAAAATTAGTAAATTTGTTGATAAAATCAAGTAATTCATGTTTCTTAACATATTATGGATTATTGTGTTCCAAAGTTGTATGTAAGTTTATGACTTACATTAAAGCCTTTGAAAGGTGACTGGGTTCTTGGTTATTTTGGTATATTTTGGTATCTTTTGAAACATCTTTATTTCCCTTATTTCTTGTCAGCAATAGTTGTATCACTCTGGCATTTGGAAGACATTATTTCCAATGTAGGCTTTGATAGAGCATCCACCCACCTTACTCTGTTCTGCATCCTAACCTGGACACTACTCTCTGTAGCATTGTAGCATTGTATCCTCCGAATGTTATGCTATATTACTTTGTCTCTGTGGTAAGCTCAGTAGCATGATCTCACATCTAGACACAAAATACAGTTATGTGTAACTTTATTGCTCCAAAAACATACTCATGTACAAGGAACTCTAGAACCTTATGCTCATGCAGACCCATGAAACCAGACTAAGTTGCCCTCTGCTCTGGAGGGATTCTACCAAAACTGATCTAAGGATTTTACTGTTCTACTTCTCATGAAGCTCAAATGAGGGTGGAAACATAAGGTAAAAGGCCATTTCTTGAGAAGTTTTTCCATAATTGACATAATTCTTTTGTTCTCTGTGTTGCTCCTAAGTCTCAGCTCAAAGGTAGATAGGAAAAGGTTTATTGACTCATTCTAGAGCATCATAGTGGCTTAGTAATTTCCTTCCAATCCTGTTGTTGTGTTAGGACTTCAGCTTTTGAAAATCCAGAAGCCAGGGAATTCTTTTGTTTTTTTAATGGCTTCCTTAATTGATGGTTATATGGCTGAAGGTCTTATGGCTGAGAAGAATTAAAAATTGATAGGTAATCAAAGTATTACATAATCAGTATATAATTTCCTTTTACTACAGATAATCCATTTTATAACGAGAGTACTTTATAGGTATAGTCCTTGACTTTTACAAGTTTAGGCATTCTTAGAGTCAATGACATTGGTGCAAGGTTGAGATGGATGGTAATCTTCCTTTTGGCTAAGCAACCTGTTTTGATTTCAGGATGGTATTGCTGATTCTGTTTGATCTTTTCTAGTTCTCAGTTCCTCAAAATATAATATTATAGATTTTGACACATCCTATTTTTCTCATACTGCACTCATAACTTTCTGTTCATCTATTCTCTCTTATTGCCATTCTTTAGGAAATAAATGGGGAGGCTTTCCTGAATCTTTCTACAAGACATCAGCCTTCAAAGGATTGAATGCCTTTCTTATTGGTGCAGGAAGAAGGCTTAGGGGTTCCCAGGGTATGGATAGGTTTAAGAGATTTAATTTCCAGATAATAGCATTTTTTAAAAAACTGACGTACCTGAGAACTGTCTACTGGCTACAGATTTTCTTCATCCACTTCCTCTCTCACAATTGTCCCTCACCCATTTTACAGAAGAAAGATGCAAATTTGCTCAGCTACTGTCTTTTCACTGACAAAAACCATAAAAAAATTGGCACCAAACAAAGGCAGTTAAGAATGTTTTACTTCTGAAGGACAGTTCCAGGAGCAAAGCACAGAAAGTATTAATAAATACTGAAAGGGACATATTTTTATGTCATCCTAGTCACATGCTTTTTGCTTATATCTAGAATGAAGTAAGACTCTGCTTCTTTCAGTACTTTTTACCAGCAGTTTTGGGGTATATATGTGCAAATGTGTATTTATCTCTTTTTATTTATTTTTTATTGAAGTGTAACTAAAATACAACATTATATTAGTTCAGGTGTACAACATATTGGTTTGACAATTATATAAATTACTCAGTGCTCACTATGATAAGTGTAGTCACCATTCAATTAAAATATCATACTATTACAATATTGTTGATTATATTCCTGATGCTGCACTTTTCATCTCCCTATTTGTTTTATAACTGGAAGGTTGTATCTCTTAATCCCGTTTATCTCTTTTGCTCAGTCTTCCACCAATCTCTCCTTTGACAATTCCCAGTTTGTTTTCTGTATTTAAGAGTCTGTTTTTTTTTTTTTGTTTATTTGCTGGTTTGGTTTTGTTTTTAGATTCCACATATAAGTTAAATCATATGGCATTTGTCTTTCTCTGACTTATTTTACTTAGTATAATACTCTGTAGGTCCATCCATGTTCTTGCAAATAGCATGCTCTCATTCCTTTTTATGGCTGAATAATATTACACTGTGTGTGTGTGTGTGTGTGTGTGTGTGTGTGTGTGTGTGTGTACACAGAATTATGCATTCATCAATGCATTCTTGGGCTGCTTCCACATTGTGGCTATTGTAAATAATGTTGCAGAAAACATAGGAGTGCATGTGTCTCTTAATCTCTCAATCTCTTTACTTGCATAAGAATTAGAATTCATAGTAAGAAGACTGTCGTAAGGATATAGGCCATATGTTGATTTTCATTAAAAAAATAGTCCTGCTTTTTCTGAGAGAAAGTTATCCAATTTGATTGATTTGATAATGAGGACCAGCTTTTACCAGTACAGACATTTTCTCTAAACTGAGTGAGATAAATTTTCTTCTTGAAAGTTAAATAAAAATGTATTTTAAAGGGTATGCCATATGCAATTTGCCTTAAAAAATACAAAATACATCTTTCATAATGATCTGAATATAAAATAATCTTAGGTGTAAACTTAAAAAGTGCAAGAGGTTACCTAGGTTTTAAAGCCTTTACGGAGCATATGATTCAAATTTTTGAAGGCCAGTGCTTGAGAGAGCTTTACTATATCACTGGAATAAACTGAAAATATTAAATGGTTACAATGACGTTCTGCAAGCCATTTTTATTGTAAGTGACAAATGCAAGTTGATCCTATCCTATGACAACAACCAAACAAAATATCTTCCCTGAATTGACTTACCTTTATTTACCATGAGATCATGACCTGAGCTGAATTCGGACACTTAACTGACTGAGCCACCCAGGCACCCCACTCCTAACATGTTTGGTTTGAAATTGCAAATAGATAGGTAGATGGATAGATAGATAGATAGACAGATAGATAGATAGATAGATAGATAGATAGGTGTATAGATAGAAAATAGATAGATGTATAGATAGATGATAGATAATAAATAGAGAATATGAACTAGGGAAAAAGCAAAACATTAAGCAAATATTTCAAAACATTGGAACTGCTTTGAATACAAGATATACATTTGTAAGTACATTTGTTTCTTAATAAAATAAGTGTTTCCTTATCTACACCAAATACAAATTTAATGAATATTTAATAATATTTCCTTTCTGATTCTAAGAAACTTGTTATTTTCTGTATGACTTCATTTGTCTTTATTACTCCTATTTTCAGAGGAAGTCACATATAGCAGAAAAAGCAAAGTCTCTGGACCCATAATTGGGGCATGTGATCCTATATTTTGAATTAAAATAAAATGTTTAGTTGAGATGTTTAATATAACAGTAACACGATTAGCTGGAAAAAGGAAGGTCCATTCACTCATTCATTCATCCATGTGTGAAGGATTTATCCAGTACCAGTGAGTACCCACTCTAAAAATGAATGAGACACAGTCCGTGTATAGCTGAAATTCATGAGAAACTCAGTCATTACACTTTAGTGTCCTAGAAGTACAAAGTGGTTTACAGAATATTATAGATACCCTGAAGAGGAGCATATGACAGTATCAGAAATCCAGAGGAGTCCATGGTAAGTGTTCAGTAAAATTGAGTTCTGCTTGATGAAGGTATTTACCTTCTTGTAAAGTGTTCAGTAAAATTGAGTTCTGCTTGATGAAGTGGAAATATTGGGGAACATTACAGATAGACAAAACAAAAATTCTAAATGGAAAAGTACAGTACAAGAAAGTTTTGTTTGTTTTTAGAAACCCCAAGCAGCTTAGTGTGCCCAGGAATTAGGGTGCATGGTTATGTGGTATGGGAGTTGGACAGAAGTAGGGATGGGTAAAGGATACAGTTCCAAAGGTGTTAGGCAAAACCAGAAAAATTATTTTTAAATATCCAGGAAACACATGGAAATACTTCAAGTAAGGAAGTGGTAACATAATAGTTTTATTTTGTCAAAATCACAATAATAGTATGGAGAGGGATGAGTCTAACTATGGAAAGAAAGAACAGTTAGGGGAGGTAAGAAATAGTAGTAGCTGAACTAGAAAATGGGAACAGATAAAATATAGAAGTTGCAACTATGAAAACAAAGTCTTCCAATTTAATAATTCAGTAAAAGTTGAGTTAAATGAAGAAGAAGCTAAAATGACTACTAAGGCTTTGGGGATTATGTATGAGACTATGTTAATGTTACTTCTCAAAACACAGAATATTGGGCTGCCTGTGTGGCTGAGTCGGTTAAGCAACCTACTTTGGCTCAGGTCATGATCTCAGTGTGAGTTTAAGCACCATGTCAGGCTCTGTGAGGACAGCTCAGAGCCTGGAGCCTGTTTCAGATTCTGTCTCCCTTCCTCCCCCCACCCCCTGCTTGTGTTTTGCGTCTCTCTTCCTGAAAAATACATATACATTAAAATTTTTTTAATTAAAATACAGAACATTAAAAAAAATACATGCTTTGGGAGACAAAACAGTGAGCTCAATTTTGAGTGCATAATTTATGAAATTACTAAGAACACTTTCAAATGGGCATAATCATTCAACTGGAAACATGGCTGGATTTCAGAAAGGAGATTTTCACTTCAAATAGCCCACCATTGTATACCAGTATATCAGTACAACAACAATGTACTATATTGGTCAGCATTTATTTCTATTGTAAGTGACAGAAATCCAATTCAAATTAATGTAGAAAAAAATTTCATTCATATACTATATAGTTATTTTTAGGTGCAAATTCATTAGGCATCCAAGATGCCATGTCTCTTTATTCCCTTTGGGTTGGCTCCATTTTCAGGGTATATTGTAAATGCTTCCATCTGCTTCAGGCTTCTCTCAAGCCATGACTGCTATCTCGACCCTGTATTTTCATGTCAACAAAACCTAGGAAAGATAGAATGCTTTTCTTTCCAAAAGCTATACCTAACATCTCACATCTCCTTTATTCTGTTACTTGCTCTTTCCTGAACTGATAGCCATGGGCAGGGTACATGATTTGCTTGGCTGCCATAGGCTAATTTTGTCTCATTGAAGCTACAAGCACCATTGTATTCATCTGGAAACAGTTGGGCTAAGAGCAGAGAAGGTGGTGGTTCCCTTAAGGAAAATTGGAATATGTTACCAAAGAAAGGGAATGAAATACTGGCCATGAAAAAATAATCACATTAAAGGAACAAAAAACAATAAACATCTATTATGTATGGCAATTAAAGCTATAAATTTGGAAGCAGATTACCTTGGATAATGTATAAGAAAGAAAAGTTGTAGTCTTGTGGTCTTTTAAGGAACCACCAACATTTGAGAGGTCCATAGAGAGTGAAGTTTTGGCAAAGACTTTTTGAATGAAAGAGCATATTGTAATTCTTAGATCATTTTCCTGGATCATAAATGATATCTCATAATCTTTTATGCCATATCTGGAATTGTTCTTTAAATGCTTTACTTCACACTTGCCCACATTGAAGCTCAATTGCCATTTGTCTTACCCCACACAGCTTCATGAGTTCTCTCTGCACTTTACTCCCACTGACTCAGCATTCCTTTGCTTAGAAGAACTTGGGTAACTTACTGTGTACTCCCACTTTTAGGTTATTTATAAAAATCTTTAAATAAAATTACTGTCAAACCTGGGGAATGACATTGTTAAACTTTCCCTCCCAGTAGAGAATTAATTTAACTCTGTTCTTTTTCTCCTAATTGTGTCTACTCTTTATCCACAGTAATCAATATGTATTTGTTAAGCAGCACACTATGTGCTTAAAAGTACACCAGGTTTGGGGGCATACTAATGAGTTTAAAGACATTAAAGAGATTCACAAGGCAATTTAACTTTATTTGCTTTTTTTTAAAGCAGTTTCAATGAAACTTTGCTTAAGAGCATGCATTAGTTATGTACAGTGTTCTCTGTTCTGACTCTTTCATTAATGAAAGGCCTTACCTTTGTTTCCAATTGATAATACACAGGCAGATTTCAATTTTCTTCTCAGTTTTAAACACTTATCCAATAAGTACTGAAAGTATTTGGAACCTGTTTCCGAAAAATATAGAACATTTCATAGAATTATTCCTAAGAATGGAAATAGGAATATTTTACTGTGGGTTGTGTCCTTCTCATCTATGTTATATGAGTGATTTGCAAATGTCAAATTATGTACTGGGGCCAGTCTCCTGATGGCAATTTTAACAGACTGAGGTGAAATGATAAAAATAAGGACAATGGCCACAGTTTAACAAATAGTAACATTTTTATAATTGAAAAGCCTATCCTTATGTCTTTCTGATTCTTTTAATGATAATATAACTTTCCTTTGCTGCTGCTGCTGTCTTTATGGGACAAGAAATGTAGCCATTTTAAATATCTGTAGTTGGCAAGTGAAAAAATTGGCAAATTTATGCTTGTCTTCCCTACTTTTTTAAAACATTATGTGGTTTGTAATTTTCTAAACATTAGTGACATTGATTTATATGCCAATAGGCAAAGAATTTTGTCTATGCACCTGAGCTTTCATTTCAGGATCTAAGTAAAAACTATGTAAATCCAAAAACTACAGAGGTTTCTCCCTACTATTCTCTCCTCATGGCAGACTGGCAGCCATATCATACAATCTAAGGTAAAAATATACGTTAAATTAACAGTTCAACTACATAATAGCTTCACAGGGAAGATTCATTTTCAAAACAGAGCTTAATTATCTCATGCTGCTCAATAAATAAATTTCTCTGTATTCTATGCTGGTAGATCCATCGTTGGGTGCATTTATACGTGCGTGGAAGTATGTACTTCTTTTCACGTTAGCCAAGAGGTTTCCAAGGGAAAAATAATTTAACTTGATAAATACATTAGTTAAAAAGACAGTATACATAAAGATAGAATTAAGATGGAGATTTATGACTTGAAAGCATTTCTTTATTTTTTATATTTTAGACAAATATCTCTTAGATACTAACAAGGTTCCAAGCACTTTGCTAGATGCTAGGAATAAATAAAACCAGATCTGGTCCCTCTTCTTGTGGAGCTTAACAAGTAATGGGAGACACAGGCATTCATCAATAGTGTTGGAAGAAAATACAATTTTATAACTTTGAAAACAGAAAAGAAGATATCTATGTCTATATCTAAAGTTATCTATCTATCTATCTATCTATCTATCTATCTATCTATCTATCTCTGGAGAAAATCTGAAGAATAAGTAGAAATTAATGAAACAAAACTGAATGGAAACAGACCAATGTGAGGGGCTAGTTGATGGCCACAACAAAAGATTTGTTGGAGTAACTCAATATTTCTAGGAAAAAAGGGAAGTCTACAACTGTATCATTACCAGGTTAATGTGATGAAAATACTTTGTTGGTTGAATGTAAAGAGTAGACTGTAGGGAAGCCAGGGGGGAATGCATTAGATTTCTATTGTGGATATTAAGAACAGAGGTAATGGTAGATTGGACTAAGAAAACAGTGCTACCAATATCAATGTTCAGAAGTAAATGAGCTTGAATAATATTTAACAGGTATATGTAAGAGGATTTTTGATGAGTTGGATAGAGAAAATAAGGAAATAGATGTCATGGTTAACTCTTACCTACTGATTTGAGTAATTAGATATTTAGGGATTCCATTACGTGAGAAAACAAGGTTTGAAAGAAGACATAGATATAGACTATGCAGAGATCATATACCTTTGATATAGTCAAGTGAAGTTTCAAGGAGCCAGCGGATACAGATGTCTAGAGTTAAGAGTGAGATTTGGCCTAAAGATATAAATGTGTTGTGTCTCTGCTTCTAAGTGTCAATTGGTGTGTATGTGATTACTGTAATTATCTAGGGAAATCATAGAGAGTGAAAAGAAGGCAGATTTTTCGACCGAGTCTTGAAGAATTCTAATTAGTAGAATTCTAATTAGTAGACAAGGTGAGGCTCCAAAGAGCCTACACCAAAGAAGGTGTAGAAGAGGTAGTCTAACATAAGAGAAGAAACAGAAAAGAGAAATGACCAGGAAGACAAGGGAAAATATGTTAACAAAAATGAATGCTGTTTAGAGGCCAAGTAGTATGATGGTTGGAAAATAGCCGATGGATTTAGAAAAATAGGCTTGATTGGTGATCATCATGAACAATTTTAAAGTAGAGTGATGGACTAAATTTATGACCAAGGTGAGAATTGTATAAAAGGCCAGAAAATGAAGAGAGTGAATATAGACAGCTTTCACAAGAAGTTTAACTATGAAACTAGAAGATCTTAGTCCCTACTTTTCAGACATTGTGTTACATTGAACAAATAAAAACAAGAAAAAGAAAAACTTAAGAAATTTAAACGAAAATATTTTAAGATTACTAAATGCTAAAATTCTCACTGTATGAGTGCAGTTTTATTTAGCACAGGTCTTTTTTGTAATTTGCATAGGTTTTTAATAGACACCATGCTTAATCATCCTCAAGAATCTGCCACTGTGATTCAAAGATGTTTCATATTCCATTTAAAATATCAAGCATCTAAAATAAAAAAGAATATATTAGTTCACCTCCTGGAGCTTTAAGATGTTTTAATAAAAACAACTAACACTAATAATGGGCTCATTAACATTTACCTCTGCCATCTATAGGCATCCTTGGATCTATAGCCAAATATAGTATGACTTCTACCAGGAGTGTGTAGATAATTAAGGCTGGAATTTCCTCAAGTTTATAGCAAATTCCCCAAACATTTGTTTTTTCTGATGCAAATTTAGTTGAATAACCTCAAGATATTCTTATCAACAGAGATGGCTATTTATACAATCATCTCTAAGGTGTTATTTAATGGGTTTGTAAATTTTCCTTTTCTAAAATATTGCACTGATCAGAAAATTTTTAAAAGAGACATCACACATTGTAAAATGTGCATTTCATGGGGATAAAGAACTGATCTTGGTTAAAATAAAAATATTCTGTAGGAGGATAATGAACTACCTCATGTCTACTTTTAATGCTTTGGTAATAAAGAGTTTATCTGATCCTGTACAAAGTGACAGTAAGCTTCTATCAGCTCATTATATAATGAGATATACCATGAGAACTTTTGAAGGCCAAGGAGTAAAAAGGTCTGGAGGTAAAGCACTAGTCTTAGAGGATGGGTGGAAAAACATCACTTCAAAGATGATTTTTTCCTCAAATTCAGCCTTATACACTAAACTAGGCTATTTGACTTAAGATTCTGGGTTCTTTTTTTTTTTTTTTTTTAATTTTTTTTTCAACGTTTATTTTTGGGACAGAGAGAGACAGAGCATGAACGGGGGAGGGACAGAGAGAGAGGGAGACACAGAATCGGAAACAGGCTCCAGGCTCTGAGCCATCAGCCCAGAGCCCGATGCGGGGCTCGAACTCCCGGACCGCGAGATCGTGACCTGGCTGAAGTCGGACGCTTAACCGACTGCGCCACCCAGGCGCCCCAAGATTCTGGGTTCTTAACCCTCCCAATCACTATAACATCTGTCTACCCCAAAATAGTTTATATACATTGCTTAATAAATATATAGTTTCATATTTAGGTAATGGCAAAGAATATAACGAATATATAAAGAATATAAAGAATATAAAGAATTTAAAAACAATAGAGCATCTTCTATGTAATTATTAAATGAAATTGAACAGTTATAACAAAAATTGGATGTCATTTAGTACTTTGATATTCTTGAAATGTGGGGCTCATGTACCACAAATTGGCTCACTCGGCATCCATTCCTAACTACCTTATCTCTTTTACGCTAGAAAATTAAACACCCTGTTTTCTTACACAGCTTCTAGTCAGGCATGAACTTGAAGCACATTTCTCACCAATGAGGTCAGAACAAATCTACAAGGAATTACTTGCATATCTACATACAAAGACAAAACCTCTAAGGAAGGAAGGCCTTGTTTCTTCTACCCTATTCCAGTCTGGTCCCTAGATATGGTATTATAGCACATGAATTGTTACCATGAGGCTGCATTAAAGATGGCAGAACAGAAGAGAAAAAATTTGTGTTATTGATGATACTATGGTGCCACTGTTCTAACACTGAACTTTTTTATTTTGTGAGACAAACAAAATAACTTCTTGTTTAAGTAATTGTTATAGGATGCTCATTTTTTTGCAGCCAAATGCTTTCTTAATCTCTGCAGATAGTGATTTGTCTTTATGTCTCAATAATCTTTAGAACGATGAGACCTTATACTCAGTTATTTAAATTCTGGGAATTATTCCAAAGAGATGGATTTATACCAGACCTATATGCCCTAAAATGCATGATTTTGGATAGGAAATTATATTATATGCAAAAGTGTTTATTTCAGCACTATTTATAATACTGAAAAGTAGAAAAATACAATGGTAAGTAGGGGTTGAAAAGTAAATTAAACAAGTGATGTTTATTTAATGGACCATTATCTAACAGTGACATGACTCTTGAAAATGAGTAATGCTAAAAGAAAATTTATTTTAATATAAATAGAAAGTTAAAAATTAATGCTCAAAATTATATACAATATGATTAAAGTGTCATATTAAAGTAAATAAAATGCTAAGTTTTTTTCAAGTTAGTATACTTTATGGAATATTTTGTTGCTATTTTATCATATTTTCCCCTTAGTATGTACAGTAATGAATAAATAGAACTTGTAAAGTTTTAAAACTTTCATGCAAAATTCCAAAAACACACAAAAGTGAGAGTGGTATCATAAATTCATAGCTTCGGATTGTTTCATCTGTATTCCTACATATATATTCTTTTTCCATTCTTGATTATTTTGAAGCTGTTACCACATCTTATCATTTTTCTGTAATAATTTCAATATATATCTTAAAAGATAAGAATGATTTTGTTAAGTTTTTAATTTTAATTACAGTTAGTTAACATACAACATTATATTAGTTTCAGGTGTACAATATAGTGATTCAATACTTCCTTCCATACATCATCAGGTGCTCATCATAACGAGTGCTCTTCTTAATCCCCATCGCTTATTTAATGCATCCCCCACCCCCTACCCTCTGGTAACCATCAGTGTGTTCTCTATAATTAAGAGCCTGTTACTTCATTTCCCTCTCTCTCTCTCTCTCTCTCTCTCTCTCTCTTTGATGTTTTTTTTTCTTAAATTCCACATATGAATGAAATTATATGGTATTTGTCTTTCTCTGAGTTATTTTGCTTAGATTATACTCTCTAGCTCCATCCATGTTGTTGCAAATGGCAAGATTTCATTCTTTTTTATGGCTGAATAATATTCCATTGTATATATTCATGTATGTATGTATATATACCACATTTTCTTTATCCATTCATCAATCGATAGACTTTTGGACTTCTTCCATATCTTGGCTATTGTAAATAATGGTGCTATAAACATAGAGGTGCATATATTCCTTTGAATTAATCTTTTTGTTTTCTTTGGGTAAATACCCAGTAGTGTGATTGCTAGATCATAGGGTAGTTCTATTTTTAACTTTTTGAGGAAACTCCATACTGTTTTCCACATTTGCTACACCAGTTTGCATTCCCACCAACAATGCATGAGTGTTCCTTTTCCTCCATTTCCCACCAACACCTGTTGTTTCTGGTGTTGTGGTGTGTTCTGGTGTCTGGTGTTGTGTCATTTTAGCCATCCTGACAGGTGGGAAGTGATATCTCATTGTAGTTTTGATTTGCATTTTCCTGATGGTAAGTGATGATCAGCATCTTTTCGTATGTCTGTTGTATGTCTTCTTTGGAGAATTGTCTGTTAATGTCTTCTGCCCATTTTTTAATTGGGTTATTTTGGGGAGGTGTTGAATTTTATAAGTTCTTTATATATTTTGGAAGCTGATCCTTTATCAGTTATGTCATATGCAAATATTTTCTCCCATCCTGTAGATTGACTTACAGTTTTGTTGATTGTTTCCTTTGCTGTGCAGAAGCGTTTTACTTTGATGTAGTCCTAATAGTTTATTTTTGCTTTTGTTTCCCTTGCTTCAGGAGACATATCTAGAAAAATGGTGCTGCTGCCAATGTCATAGAGGTTGTTGCCTGTGTTCTCTTCTAGGATTTTTATAGTTTTAGGTCTCACATTTAGGTCTTTCATCTATTTTGAATTTATTTTTGTGTATGGTGTAATAAAGTGGTCTGGTTTTATTCTTTTGCATGTTGCTGTTCAGTTTCCCCAATACTAAAATAAGAAAGCTTTTTAAAAATATAACCACCATGTCACTGTCACACTTACAGGGATTTAAATAATTCCATAATATGATAACCAAATATTCAATTCTTTGCAAATTTCTCTGTCTTATAACTTGTTTTCTGCTTATTTGTATTAATTAGAATCCAAATATGTTCTATGTATTACAATTGGTCAATGTAGCTCCTCTTTCTCTTATTTTTTTCACTTATTGAAGAAACTGAGATATCTGACAGTAGATTTTTTTTTAAGTGTGGCTTTATCAAATTGCATCTAGCTGGTGCCATTTATTATCTTCCTTTATCAGATGTGGATTCAATTTATTGAAAAAAAATATTATATAGATGGTTGTACTCTTTCATGTTTATGTGATACTAACAACCATTTGTGATCAATGGCAAACCCACCTTTTATTAGATTGCAAAAGGGTGGTATTTTACTTTTGAACATTCCTAAATTGTTTATTAACTGGAGTAAAATTTCATCTCTTCAACTGTTTGGTTATCTGAAGATTTCTCAACTCAGGTACTATTGCTAATTATAGACTGGGTAACTCTTTGCTTTGATGGGTTGTTCTGTGCATTTTGCATGTTTAGTAGCATATCTGGCCTCTTCCTACCAAATATTAGTAGTACCCTTCCTCAGTCATGAGAACTAAAGCTGTCTCCAGACATTGTCAGATGACCTCTATAAGCAAAATTGCCCACAGGTGAGAATCACTGGTTTATCCTAAAGTTTATGCATGAAATACAGGATAGATACTTGATTGCTTTCCTCTATTTGTCAGCTTTTAAAATGATGAGTTAGTTCTCAAGCTTTCCTTAGCGGGGATAGATGAGATGTTTTCTGAATATCATTATGAGCTCATTATTTTAAATGTAATTTATATCATGTAAATGTTATTATTCCAATTTATGCTTATTTTTTGTTTGTTTGTTTTGGGTCTGAGTCTCTTCAAGTTGTTTCCTGAATTCATTTGACACATCTATGCCATTGCTTTCTACTATAACAAATTCACCCAAGTTAATTCTGTCCATTTTTTGTCAAGGCCTAGCATCCATTATTTCTCCAAGGAGCCTTGTTTCTTGTAGTAAAATATAGAATTTGGAGAGTGAAGTCTGTGTACTTGAGGTGCGCATTACTTTTTAGGCCTTTCAGCATACAGAAATAGGAAATGTATATATACATACACATATATTTGCGTGTGTGTGTGTGTGTGTGTGTGTGTGCATGTCTGTGTGTGTATACTTGGATTCATACTTCCAATTCAAATCCACAGGATTTTTACTTAATTGTTAACCTGATACTTGTTTCTCTTTTCTCTACTGCTTCAAACCCCAATAATCAATGATGTTAACATAGTCACTTATTTGCTTTATACCCATAGTAGGACAAATTCTAATGTTGCTCTTACGTCTTCACCTCCTGGTAGTCATGCTCTAGTGTCATCCCATCCTCTTGAATGTGAACTGAACTGAGTGAATCACTTCTAATGAATAGAATTTAGAAAAAGTGATGTGATATCACTTCCCAGATTAGGTTGCAAAGAGCGTGACTTCTGTCTTACGGGCTTCCTCTAGTTCTCTTGCTGGTTTGCTCTGCGGAAATCCATCTGGTCTATTAGGAGCTGCCCCAGGGTGAGCATCCCATGGCAAGAAATGAGAGACACCTCCCACCAGCATCTTAAGAGAATCAGAGGACCTCAGTTCAACAGGCAAGGAAAAATTAAATCCTGCCGAAAACCATGTAAATGAGCTAGGAAATAGCTTGATTTTATTTATTTATTTACTTAAAATTTTTTTTAACGTTTACTTATTTTTTGAGAGACAGAGTGTGAGTGGGGGAGGGGCAGAGAGAGAAAGAGTGGGAGACAGAATCCTAAGCAGACTCCAACCTCTGAGCTGTCAGCATAGAGCAGGATGCAGGCCTTGAACACACAAACCATGATATCATGACCTGAGCTGAAGTTGGATAATTAAGTGATTGTCCCAATAGCTTGATTTTAAATATAATACATACAGCCTAGTCCTATAAGATATGTACACACACACACACACACACACACACACACCATCCTTACCACCAACAATTTGAATATTTAAAATATATTCAAAATAGTTAAAAGTTTCCTGGTCATTTATTTTTGTCCATACTATATAAATTACTAGAGATGGAAGCTATATTATTGTTTTAAACTCACGTAACATAATTCCTACCTGTGTGATTATACCACTAGGTCAATACCAAATACTAAATTAGGTTCATTGCTTTATTTTGCTTTTCTTTAGTATAAATTTTGTTTTGTTTTATAGTTATGAATGTATTTACATAGTTCTAAGGTTAAATCCACAAGCAAGGAATATTCACAAAATTCTATTTTCTAACCCTGATCTCTCCATCCTATTGTTTATCAAACCTCTCATGGGTATCCTTTAATTTTTTCAAGAAAATATAATCAAATATGTTTATATATTTATAGACTCTCTTAGGGATATAAGGTAAATAGTAGCAAACCATATATATAGTTCTTCCCCTTACTTTTGCTCATTTGTCAATATTTCCTATTTCAAGATTTCCTTGTCTTGATACCATCAAAATTTTGGCTGGAATATTCTTTGTTGTGAGGCACTATCCTGTATTGTAGGGTATTTAGAAGTATCCCTCTTCTCTATCCAATAAACTCCAGTAGCATTTCTCAGCCCGGTTGTGACAACCCAACACCTTTTTAAACATTGCCAAGGATCCCCTGGGGAACTATATCAATCCCTTTGAGAACCACTGTCTTTGCTATAAGCATAGTATGTTCCTTTTTTATTATTTTTATTATTTTTTAATTTTTTAATGTTTATTTTTACTTTTGAGAGAGAGAGAGAGAGGCTGAGAGAGAGGGAGACACAGTACCCAAAACAGGATCCAAGCTCTGAACTATTAGCACAGAGTCCAAGGCAGGGCACAAACCCACAGACCTTGAGATCGTGACCTGAGCTGAAGTTGGAAAGCTTAACCAACTGAGCCACCCAGGCGCCCCTTAAATTTTTTTTAATGTTTATTTATTTTTGAGAGAGAGAGAGAGACAGAGTGTGAATGGGGGAGGGGCAGAGAGAGAGGGATACACAGAATCCAAAGCAGGCTACAGGCTCTTAGCCGTCAGCAGAGCTCAACGCGGGGCTCAAACTCACAAGCTGTGAGATCATGACCTGAGCTGAAGTCGGACGCTTAACCAACTGAGCCACCAAGGCGCCCCAATATGTTCCTTTTATTTTAAAAAGCTGCACAATATTCATTTGTGTGCATATACCATAGCTTTTTTCTCCAGCCCCTTATTGATAGACATCTTATTCTTTTCCAGATTTTTGCTATTAAATCTTGTGCTTTTATCTTTTTTATATTTTTGCCAGTGTATCATTGGAGTAGGTTTCCCAATAGAATTGCTACATCAAAGCATATATGCATGTGTAGTTTTGCAAGATAATGGCAAATTCTCCCCTCATCCCTTAGGGTTTAAACTATTTTACTTTCCTACCATCAAATGTGAAAATGTTTCCTCTGGCCTCACACACAGTTTATTGAAGGTTAGAATTAGTGCCAATATGACAGGGAGATAGGGTATCTCAGGGTTAGTTCACTTGTGTTTCTCTTATTATTAGCAAGGCTCAGCAACTATTTAGACATTTATATTCATTGTTGTTTTTATTTTCTGTGAACTATCTGTGCATATGTGTTGCCCATTTACTATCGGTTGTCTTGTTCTGTTTCTTTTAGGAGATCCTTATCTATTAGGTATTAACCATTTTTAATGTAAGCAGAAAATATTTTTCCAGTTACTCATTTGTGTTTTTACTTGTTTACAATGTAAAATTTTTTAGATTATTCTTTTTTATTTTAATTTTTTAATTTATTTTTGAAAGAGGGGGAAGGGACAGCGAGAGGGGGGACAGAGGATCCAAAGTGGGCTCTGCACAGACAGCAGGAGTCCCATGTGGGGCTTGAGCTCACAAATCACGAGATCATGATTGAGCCAAAGGTGGATGTTCAACCTGCTGAACCACCCAGGCACTCCAGATTTTTCTTTTTAAAAAAAATCAATATTTTTCTGTGTTGCATCTGAATTTTGAGTAATAGACATTCTCTCACCTCCCCAAATAGACAGGAATTCACTCATGGTTTTCCCTAGAAATTGTATAGTTTCTGAATAATTTTCATTTTTTCTGTTGCATACCATAAAAGGAACAATTTCAGTTTTAACTTTCAGTGTGTCTATTCAATTATCCCAACCATACTAATTTTAAAACGTCATCTTTTCCTTACGATTTGAGATGATATATTTATAATACATTTTCAAATGTATTGGGTCTATCTGGATGTTTTATATAAACACTTTTATTAATGTATAACTTACATGCTTTGAAATTTATTTAAGGGCAAAATTAAATAACTTTTAGTAAATTTACAGAGGTATACAACCATCACCAAAATAAAATCACATAGAAAAGATCTGTTGTTCCCTCTTGCCATCACTGTCTGTTTCCATCTCCAGATCCAGGAAACTACTAATTAATTTTTGTCTTTACGGATTTGCAACTTCTGGAAATATTATATAAATAGTGCATATGATATTTGGTATTTTGTTTCTGGCCTCTTTTACCAAGCATAACATTTTTCAGGTTCATCCATTTTGTAGCATGTTTCATTCCCTTTTATTGTCAGGTAATATTCCACTGTGTGGATATTACTGTATTTTGTATTTATTTATCAGCTTATGGGCATCCGGATTGTTTCCACTTTTCAGCTACAATGAATAACGCTGCTATGAACATTCGCTCAGTGTATTGCTGTGTACAATACATATGTTATGCTTCTTGGGTACATACCTAGGAGGTGGATCGCTGAATCATATGGTAAGTTTTTGTTTAACTTTCAGAGACACTTACAAACTGTTCCCTGGATTTTCTATTCTTTGGTCTATGTGTCTAAACCACACTAATTTAATTATAAAAAGTATATCTTTTATTTCTGAAAGCCTACACCCACTGTTCAATGAGATATTTCCTGATTATTCTTGCTCTTTTGTTTAAATTTCAGTTTTGAAAACAGTAATTTAATTGAAATCACATTATATATATGAAGGGGGGAGGGCATTCTTTATTATACTAACTTTTATATTGAAGAATAAAGTACACCTTTTTAATTTTACCAGGTATTAACCTCGGCTTGTTCCAAGCGTAGAGACACTGGTTTTGTGTCTCTCAGAAGCATATATTTTCGGGTGCTTTTTTTTTATTTTGAGTCTTCTCAACAGGATTCTTCTGTTTTGTGAAGTATCCTAAATGTAGCCTTCTATTCCATTACATCTTACAGTAAGCTTTTGTTTTTTATTATTTATGGCTATATATTTTGGTTTTGATTTTATACTTTTCTACTTTGTTCATTTATCTTGTTGTTTATAGTACATTTCCCATTGACTCGTGGGTTTTCTAGATCTGTAATAGTATCATCTGAAAAAAAAAGTTTTATATCTTTTTTTTTTCAATTCTTATGCCTCTAAGAATTCTGTGTTTCTCTCTTCTAATTGGATTGGATAATACCTCCACTAAAATCTAAGTAATAGTGTAGATAGTGGATATCATTGTTTTAGTTGTGACATTATCAACAAAGCTTCTATAATCCCCCATTGAGAAAATTGTAGTTTTTGGCATGAGGTATCCATCAATTTTTATCTTACGAAGAAAATTCTGCTAGAGAACAAGTTGGACTTAGGTTTGTGTTTGATTTGGTTTTGTGCTGTGTATCAACTTTTTTTTATATATATAAATGGCCTTTTTAGACTTCTGTTTATTTGGGATGAGTTTATTAAGTTGTATTCTTCTAAAAAAATTATACTTTCATCAAATTTTCAAGGTAATTTCTTTTTTAAAAATATTATCTGATTTAATAATTACTTAACCTTTGTCAATTCTATTTTATTTTTAAATTTTCTCTATCTGAACCTTCTTCCCCCAACTACAACTCACATGTTTTTTTTCTTTCTTTTATTAGGCCAGCTGATGACTAATAATATTTTTATTATTATTTTCATAGAAACATTTTTTATTTATTAGTTTTACTGCTTTGCTTTTATTTTATAAAATACTTTGCCACTGCAATATATTTACAAATAAAATCACTGAACATACAAAATACTGAAGAGGTATTAATAGTGATCCTATAACAGAGGAGACCAGTAGAATCACTGGGCCTGGAGTTCAAGTCAAGGGAATTTCAAAGTTCGGCTGTAATAAGAGTAGCTTTTTGATAGAAAACAGGATGAGTCCCTCTCACATGAGTTGCTTAAAACTAAAATTAATTGGCTCTCTTTTTATTTAACTATGAATGTTAGAGGACACATTCAAAGATAAAAGTCTTAATGCCTGATGTACCTGGTTAGTTATTGTTCAATTTATATTGAAAGGATATGTTCTTTAAAAAAAAAAATAGAACCTCAGGAAGTCGTGTGTTATTTTCTGTGAGCATTCGCAAATTGAAAGTGAAAGAACTATGGCATGTTTTAAAAATCTTTAAATGCTGAGTGTATCTCTGGACATCCTCTAGCACTACTTTCAAGTCCATGATAAAAATTCTAGCTCTTGAGGCGCCTGGGTGGCTCAGTCAGTTATGCATCTGACTTCAGCTCAGGTCATGATCTTGCAGTTGTGAGTTTGAACCCTGTGTTGGGTCTGTGCTGACAGCTCAGAGCCAGGAGTCTGCTTTGGATTCTGGGCATCCCCCTCTCTTTCTGCCCCTCACCCTGTTGTGCTCTCTCTCTCTCTCTCTCTCTCTCTCTCTCTCTCTCTCTCTTTGTCAAAAATAAATAAACATTTAAAAAGCTTTTTTTGTTTTTGGGTTTTTTTGGTTTGTTTTTTTTTTTTAATTCCAGCTCTTGACTCTAGGTAGTGACAGTGAGTGATAGCAAACTTGTAATGAACAACTTCTTTCAAGACCACATACTATAAAAGGGCTACATCTATAGCCAGGAAGAGAAAGTTGTTAATAAATGCCAGAAACCCAGATTTGAGAAGAAGGAACTCACAGGTGGGGGTGGTGCCTATGTAGCCACCAAAGAGCCCTGATGTCACCATGTGTTTTCCCTTGACGACCCCTTTAACTTGAAGGTGTTTTTGTTAATGGTTAATGCTAACTCAAAATTTGCTGATTTGGTCTCTGCTGTGAAATTCCTGCATGCTGTCATCTTATAACTGTGGTACTACCTCTATTCCATTATACTTGGGTGCTATTGACATTTTAGTCCAGATATTTCTTTGCTGTATGTCTTGTGAATTGTATGATGTTTAGCAGCATCCCCAGCCTCTATCCACTAGATGCCAGTAACACCTTCCCCTCAGTTGTAACAACCAAAAATGTTTCCAGACATTGCAAATGTCCTTTGGGAGAGGCAGGACAACAGTACAAGCTATTGCATTATATGTTTACTGACCATATTCCTTCTATGATTGATAATTATTTCTTTCCCTTATATTCCTGGAAGTATAGGAGAGGAAGGAGCCTGCTTCATCTTTGTCTCTTTTGAAATTACATTTTTAAATCTTACGTGCTTTTTATTTTTAAGCCCACCAACATTTGCTTTGTAATGCCTGTAGTAGGCCCTGGGGGAAGAGTTATAATTTATAAATTAATAATAGACCCCAAACAAAATAGAACACGTGTCAAAAAACAGGACTTTCTGTTGGCTAGGCATTAATTCTTCGTAACAATTCTCTTAATCAGGCACATGAGCCCCAGGATTAATTTTTGGCTCCAATGTTTGTAATGACAGCATATAGAGTATTACAAAACAAATGAATAGACAAGTCCACAGATAGGGCAGGGAAAAAGAATTTATTTACTAATGCAGTGTATATCATGTGTACTATATACCGAGTATTATGCTAAGTACTCCGTATGTACACATTAGTTAAAAAAAAGTAGAATAAAAACAGACAATATGTCATGCCCTCATGAATCTTTAATCTAGTAGGAAGATATAAAAAATAAACATGATAAATAGGTGAACATCAGGAGGCAGGGATCCTACAGGCCACCTTAAGAATCTGTTGGCCATAGTAAATAAATAACATGGTGTATTGGAAACTAGTAAATGGTATGAAGACAAACAAAGCAGGGCAGGAGATAAGGAGTTCATACATAAAGATGTGTTTAAGTTGAACTAGGATGCATAGTGAAGGACTCTCTAACAATTTATGTGCAAAGTCATGGGTATGGCTTAGGGAAGAACATTTAAATGAGGAAACAGCAAGTTCAAGGACCTAGGGCAGGAGCATTACTACCATGACATAAGGAGTCATGTGACTGGGACAGAATGAATGAAAAGATAAAGTCAAAGAGATGTTGAGGGGGCCACTGTCTGGTGTAGGGCTAAATAGGCATGGGGGGACTATGTACTTTTCTCTGCACACATTTGAGAATCATTGGAAATGTTTGAGAAGGTAATTCTTAGTAATGTTAGGATAACAAGGTTTTACTTCAACTTCCATTTTTCAAAATAAGCAAAGAGTGTATGCTGCAGTGGTCAGAAAGGAATTTTCTGGGGATGGAAAGTCATCTAAAATTTTTCTTTCCTGATCTCAAATTTCCGTGTGACTTTTATATATAAGCATATTGTTTTTCTCAGTTTAACGTACAACATCATCAAAAGATTGAAGTGAACAAAAATATATCAATCGACACGATCAAATCACATATTACTACTTTTTAATTATCAGGAATGTTGATCAGAAATGCTGTTGTCCCTGCATCACAGAGTCAGTTCAGAGAATTCCATAAACCCACATTGTGTTTCAAGAAACATAACAAGAATTTAATTAGAGCCTAAACTAAGAACCTTTGGCACAGATGCTGATTTGGGTTGCTGTGTACCTTTTCCTAATGCCTAAGAGCTTCCCTCATACAAGTCCATATTTTTTCCCTTCGGATATTATCCAATGCCATTAAACTAATTTGTAAGGAGTAGTCATGTAATTAATGAGATTGTGTTCTCCATTTGTTCCTTTCTCTTCTTCTGGAACTCCTATAATTCAAATAGTAGGTAGAGGGGTACATTTTCCTTGTTTCTTAAACTTTCATTCTTACTTTTTCATTATTTTAAAATTTTTGTTTAGTGTTTGTCTTAGGTTATAACAAGATATCATAGGCTGGCTAGCTTAAACAACAGCAGTTTATATTCTCACGGTTCTGGAGGCTAGATGTCCAAAATCGGGTGCTAGCATGGTTGAGTTCCACCAGGGTTCAATTTCTGGTGAGAGCTTTCTTCCTGGCTTCCAGATGGCCAACTTCTATGTCCATACATGGTGGAGAGAGAGAAAGAGCTGTCTCTCTTATTCTTCTTGTAAGGCCACCAATCCAGTTGGATTAGGACTTCACTCTTATGACCTTATTTAACCTTAATTACCTCCTAATGCCCTTTCTCCAAATAGAATTAGTAAAGATTAGGGTATCAACATATGAATTGGGAGGGAACACAATGCAGTTCATAGCAGGGTTGTTAAATAAGTATTCTTATTGTATTCTAGAACATTAATTTTATTTCAACATTTATATATTCTATTATTCTCTTTTGTTTTTAAGTGCATATCATATATATACATGTGTGCATGTGTGAAACACATACGTATATGTGTATGTGTATATGTGTGCATATCTATCTGTCTATATTATTTGATATATATGTCAGAACATTTCTTTGTAATGGCTTCTTGATTTCTGTTAAGAATTTGAAATATTAGGTTTTTCTTTTGTCCTAAAATTCTCTCTTATTAACTCTTCTTCAGAGAAAATCATGTATGGCAATTTGTTGGTTTGATTTCTGTTCTTCAAATAACTGAATTCCTTAAAGAGTAAATTCCTTTTGTCTACTTATACTTACTCACTTACATATACCAATCCTCACATGAGTGAGTGTTTATTATTGGCTTCTCAGTGTAGGGACTAAGAAGTTGTGATTCATTAAGCAGTGAACAGAAGTAATTCTTTCCCTGTGGACTGAAAATAAATGGGCTTCAGAGCTGAGTCTTTCTGAAAAACAAGGGGAGGCTCTTGCTTCTCAATCTTTGACACAAGGAGGAGGGGTAGGTCTTAGGTACATGATAGAAAAATAATTCTAGTTTAAAAAAAATAATTCTTTTTTGAATAGAGCCCTTAGAGGCAGCCAGGACTGTAAGCTCAGTAATATTTCCCCATATGTTAGCATAACGTGTAGGCTGAAGCAATTCATCCCCTAAAGTTGGTGGCACACTGTGGGTCCATTGGTGCCCTGTAGGTACACTCCACTGGTTCACATATGCAAATATGCCTCAGTACCAAGAATTTATGTGTGTGGCATGCCATTAGACCACACATTTCTCTACCTCCCCAATCCCTCCTATCAGTGTCTGTTATTTATATTAGTTGAGTCAGATCAGGGACTTAGCAAAGACAACATCCTCCTAGATAGAGCCCCCAACACCTCTTTGATTTTATTTTTGCTTCCCTCATACTGTTCCAGGGGTGAGAGTTCATCTCACTTTAAAAATTTTGTCTTGTACATCTTATGTTCTTGTTTTATATATCTCTTATAAAGAGCAAATTTAATCATTTAATAAATGTTCACTTAGCAATCATTTGCTATCTTGTTGGTGTTTATACAATTCTGTATTAGGTTTAATTGGATAAATAATTGACTAGAAAGAGTCTTCCTGACCTTCATGAGTTTATTATATAGTTAGCAGCTCAGGCATGATTAAATAAACAGAGATAATTAAAATAAGCCTGGGATAACCTCTCCTGACTTTGATATAAAGTCCTGTGGAAATACAAAATCGTGGTGGTCAGGATGAATTTAGAGTTCACCAAGAGATTTATTGGAGAAGATGTCTTGAAGCAGTTTTAAAAGGAGTCAGGGATGTGAGTGGGTGGAAATTGTTACCTAGCCTGTGTTGAGAAAAAGCAAATGTGAGAATAAATGAAGGTGCAAGGAAGATTCGAAGATTTTCAAGTAAGCCAAGTTCCGATATAGCTTAGTTGGTATGCCTTAAGAAAAAAAAAAACTGTTAAATTTGCTTTATCATGTATTCTTTTTTATTTAGTAAACACAATTTTGATTTAACTGAGTATATTTCAAGCTTACTTCATAAGTGCAAACCAGTCTAGATTCAATGATAATTACCAGATTTCTACAATGTGATTAGGTGTATTGCAGGAAAATAGAGTATTTCCATGTCTCGTTCTCTGATTTTACCAGTTGTCTGCAGAGAAATGGTACAAGAATAAGAAATGCATACCCATTCCTCTGACCCAACCTCAGATAAAATCTGAATGAGTCTTGGGGAGAAAGGATTTCTGTAGTGATGAGCCATAGAATCTTCATAGAAAGTATTCTAAAACACAGAAATAATGCAAAAGACAGTTTGAAAAAGTAGCTGTCAAGAGTTTTAGCATATGCCTGATGGAAACTAGTTTGGCCCAATACATGTGAGCTGTTGATGCCTTTCTCCAGTAAATCATGATGACAAAGACAAATATAAAAAAAAGATGTTGGACTCATGATCCTCACTGCCACTGACTCAGAAACTCTGATGAGTTCTTTAACACTTCTAGTCCTAATAAAATGGTGGCATCATACAAAATGGATAAACCATTGAAATGCAGATTTCTAAAACTGAAGTCTAATGGTGGCTATCTGTGGGATGTTGACTATTTACTTGATGATCCCATCCAGCTTTAATAAGATGTGAGCCACACATTGTGCATATGAAATGACTTCTAAAAGGACTCTGCATATGAACATCCAATCTTTACATCATATGATTTCAGAGTTAGGTGGATGTTTCACTCTAAAATGACAATTTAAGAAATTGTTTTGCAATGCTTATTTTCCATTAAACAAACAACAGGAAGATGGTTTATGCAATAAATGTTTAAAGTGAAAAAAATGTTATTAAGTTAAAAATACTTCTTAGAGGTTTAAGTTAATTCAGAGTAGTTCTTTTTATTTATTTATTTTTTATTTTTTTTCAATGTTTATTTATTTTTGGGACAGAGAGAGACAGAGCATGAACGGGGGAGGGGCAGAGAGAGAGGGAGACACAGAATGGGAAACAGGCTCCAGGCTCTGAGCCATCAGCCCAGAGCCCGACGCGGGGCTCGAACTCACGGACCGCGAGATCGTGACCTGGCTGAAGTCAGACGCTTAACCGACTGCGCCACCCAGGCGGCCCAGAGTAGTTCTTTTTAATGGTTAACTTCTTATGTGTAAATCCCTTGCCTACTGTTTTAGAGACATCTGTTCATAAAGACATTTTAGAGAGTTAAAGCGCACTGGCAAGCTATTTACAAAATGAAACTTAATATAAATACTTTCCTAAGCAAAAGCAAAATTTTTTGAAATACTACAAATTTCAAAGTTAATTTTCATTGATATTAGACAATATTTTTGATTATGTGTTTTAAGAGTTGCAAACCATTTAGGTTGGGTGGGAGCTTTTATTTTTACACATTTAATATAATTTATTAGAGCAAGAGAAAATATATCTGATGTTAGTTACTGCGATGCTTACTTGAAAATCTTGCTCCCTGTTGTGAAGATAATAGAAATATAATAATGTAGTGTGTACTGCCCCACTTGTCTTCACAAAAGAGTACCATAGCATGAAAATAAGCAAGCATTCACTTTCATTGCATTTATATTGTATTAGCTATTCTGAAAATAAATATTATAGATTTCTCACTTTTTTGAAGCTATTTTTAATGTGAAAATTACAAGAAAATCCATATACCAAAAAATGTCCTTTGATTGAAAAAGTCAGTACTTAAGGGAAGATGTAAAAGTGGCAAATGTGTTGTTTTGCTCACCTCTAGCACCCAAAACCGTATTTGGCACAGAGAACACCATAACACAGAGAACAGATTCACTGTTCAATCTTAAGGAGAGAGTTATAATGGCTAGTGAACTAATATTTTTGAAGGCTTTTAAAATATTTTTCATAACTAAGTCTAATAAAAGAAATATAGTATTTTTAATGGTATTTCAATGATACCTCTTTATTGCAGAGACCTAGTTTTTGAGTTGTATACTAATTTCTTTTTTTTAATTTTTCTTGACTCAGTCTCTTCAGTTTTTCTGCCACCAAGGAGACCTTTTTACTAAACATGGAAGTCTAGTTCTAAGCTATGATTTTATATGAAGTGATATGCTTTTACTACTATTCCATGGATAAATGTCCATAGTAAGAGAAACCTTTTGAAATAGTACTTTTCTGAGTTCATTTTAAGGCGAGGCAGAAAACTCAGATTTCTTTTTTCCTTGAGAACGGATTTGTAATCATTTTAACGTTTGACAGTTGTAAGCCTTTGTAAAAGGTGGGTTATATTTATGAATGAATCCAAGGCATTTGATAACAACTACTACAAATACATGTTTTGAGTACATTCAATGAGTTATAGATTTATTTCATTAAAAAATTATAGATGGACTGAATAATTTGTAAGTAGCTACAGAATATTATCTTTTACTTAAGGCCAAAAAGTATAATAACAGCAGGTTTGCTCATTTGTAGGCCCATTATGGAGGCTTTCATGGAGGTTAATGTTTATTAGTTGCTAACTGTCATTAATTTTGCAGTCATGCTTTGAAAATACACAAGATTTAGAGCACAAAATGAAGGAAATATTATTCTATATATATATATATATATATATATATATATATATATATATATATATATATATATATAAAAGCAGGTTGGGAAAGTGGACTCACCATTCAAAGGGAAAAGTACAAAGCATATTTTACTTTAAAGAAAAAGATGTTACACAGACTATGGAGAGACAAATACTTGTAAATCGTCATACTAGTTCTGGGTTCTAAAGTATAAATTTAGAGAAATATTCATCAATTATATAGATAGCCTATAGATGATTTTGGTCATAATCTAGTGATCAAAAATGAATCAGTGGTTTGAATTTGGTTAGTTAATTAGCATTTACTGAATCGCAGTTGCTTTTATTTATTTGCACATTTGATAGATATCTAAGAAATACTTCCGATGTACCAAGCACTGTGCTAAAATCTGTGATAGGAAACTGTATTTGATCTCATGGAATTAAGGCCACTAGGTACATGAAAATAAATAGGCAATCACAATGCAGATGTTGAGAGAAAAGCAAGGTGCTATGGAAAGATAAAAAGATAGTCATAAAAGGGATTCTACAGGAGATTCCTAGAAAAAGGTAGTACTTTTTAATTGTAGTACTAAAGATGAAGCTCTATGTTGAGAAGAATTAAGCAAGAAAATGGGTGGGGAGATAGAATGTTTTATACAAACAAAACAGGTTCTCATATGCACAAAGTTTCCCACATGGAATCAAGAGAGCATGATATTTTGCAAAATGTAAATGTAGGTCAAAATGGTTGATCTATGGAACTTAAGAAGGTCACCAGGAAATCTTACTGGCTACAAAGCTGAGAAAGAATTAATTTAAGGAATTAATATGTTCTTGCACCTCCTAAAAAGGAAAACAGTTTTTAAGTGACATAGATTACAGAGAGTAGTCTTTAATACAGTAAAAGGGAATAAGTACTACCATGAAGAAATGCATTTCTCTAAGCAAAGTCAGTGACATACAGTTAAGAAGAGCTATCCTTCCATTATAAGTATTATGTACAGGAGTATGATTTTACTAAAAGCATTTCCTTAGAAAGGAAATGTATATCAAATATTTGGGTAGAGTGAGGAAACTTACTTATGTTTTTGGTGATTTTACGGTGAAACTGATTTGCAATACACTGGATTGCAAACATGCCAGCACAATTTAGAACAACCATAATCAATATTTCCTCATTCTAAATCATTTCCATTAAATCTCTCTAAAATTGTTATGGAATTAGTGGATTTCAGTAGTACCTTAGAGATTATTTTATCTACCTTCTTCCTATTATATGTGGGAAAAAGCTATTGGAAATAGTAAATTTCTATATTTTTCCAATACAAATTGTATACATTTTAGGTGTATAATGTGATGTTTTGATAAGTGTATACATTGTGAGATGATTACTACACTGAAGGTAATTACTATACCCGTCACCTCACACAATTACCGTAAGAGATCTACTCTCTTAGCAAATTGTCCACATATGATTTTAATTTTGATGTTTTGGTGTTTGACTTTCCAGCCAGGTAGCTCATGTATTGAAATGAATTATTGGTGTTGTGTAAGTGTGAGGGGGAAAGGGCATAAAGTGTGTACAGGGAGGACTGGGAGATTTGTTCATAGATCACATGGATCAATAAGCGTAAATTTCTTGGCATGACACTACATGGCTCACTTTCCTTTAGATCCTTTTTTAATAGCCTTTGTCTTCCTGAGAAAGCATGATTGGATCAGAACAATCCCTAATCACTGTGAGAAATTATAGAAAAAAACACATCTTTTACTGACAGCAGATTATACTTAGAAATCTGTCCTTATGGAGTTTATGGTCTCTAATTGGTTTTAATGCTGATAGTGGCTATGGTTGGCAAAGAAATAGAAACAATTAAAACATACTGAGATAAATAGAAGTATGAAAAGGGCTCTTTGGGAACACAGAAGGAGGTCACTAATCAGACAAGGTTTGGGCAATGAGTGAGGGAAGGCTTCCTTGGGCAGGACAATGAAACTAGTAGATAAGCTATTCACATAACTCTCAATCAACATCTCTCTTCACAGCATTTGTCTGACTGAATTATAATTATCTGTGTACTTGTCCATCTCCCTTAAAGGCAAGGATGTGCCCTTATCTTTATTTTCTCAGCTCCCAGTTCAGTGCCTCACACTTACTGGATGGAAGGAACATGGGAAAAGAGTAAAAAAAAAAAATGGGAGAAAGACATAGGAAGAAAGGGGGAAAAAAGTGAAAGAAAGAGACCTGACATAATCAGGTCGAATTCGGAGCATTTTTTTTTATTTCAGGGAGCAGTCTAATATTCTTTTGACCTCAAGCAGCTTGTCAGTCAAGAGTATTACAAATACTTCCCCATTTTTCTGGTATATTTAAACATATTTGTGATCAGCCCTTCTTGACTTTTGGTGAACGCAGTCACCTGCTGAGTTAGGGTCAAGGACCCTGGCCATCCACATAGGTTAGGAATATCTACGAAGGAATGAACATAACCCTGCATGTAATTAGACAGAAGTAGTATTGATGTTTGTCTGGTGCTTTATACTTATAAAACATGGGTTCATATATAAACATGTAATTTCATTCCAGGAGGTGATAGTGGGTGGAGGGTTAGATGAGGGAGATCCCTAGAGTGGGCATTTGTGTTTTGCTTCTCAATATCAATTCTCTCTCCTGCTGCAGACAGTTTCCCAAATTTTCTGTGAGAAATCATCCCTCCAATTCTCATGTGTGGGTAGAATTTTCTCCAACATGAGCTGTATTGGGTTAAACCAACTGGACTATCTATCTCACACACCACAATAATTGGCTCAGAGTAGCACATTCAGAACAAAGTGGATCATTGCTGTGACTTCTGAGAAGGAAAACCTCTCACTGTCTTTGGAATGTGTAGTGTGAGTTTGAGAGACTAGGGTTGCTGAAGTCAATTGGCTGTCATGAAGGGAAACAGCTTGACGAGGAAACAGAGGAAGGGGACTTGAGGTATGGATCTCCATGACCTCGTGTGAGCTTTAAATGCAAGTAAAGTCAGACATACCCATAATCTTTTCTGTTCTGTGATCCAATCAATTTATTTTTAGTTTAATAGAGTTTGGATCAAGATTCTTCCACTTAACAAGTGACAGAACCCTTAATGATGCAAGTGGTGAACTAGGATAACACCAGTATTTGAGTCAATAATCTTGCCACTAACCAACCACACTTGGTTGACAGTTACCTCTGTGGTTTGAAAATGAACTATAAAAACCATCGAACAAAAACCAACTTTCTTCCTATTTCAAAATACTGTCTGTGAGTCTTAATAGAGACAATGAATATCAAAAAACTTCATAACTAATACATTAATAAATATATTTAAGATACTATTGTTGATATCTCAAAGGATGAGCATCGAGTTTTTCTTACTGATAACAAAACGGGTACAAGAACTAGAGAGTAGAAAGTTAAATTAGGTTATTTTAACTTTGGAGGTGCCTGGGTGGCTCAGTCAGTTAAGCCTCTGACTCGGTTTTGGCTCAGGTCATGATCACACGATTTCGTGGGTTTGAGCCCTGCATTGGGCTCTGTGCTGGCAGCACACAGCCTGCTTGGGATTCTCTCTCTCTCTGTCTCTCTCTCTCCCTCTCAAAAATAAATAAATAAAAAACCTTACAAAATTCATTAAAAATATAAAAATAAAAAAGATATTTTAACTTCTATCCAAATTTATCTCTGCCATGCTGTGCTGCTGGTAAAATGTCAAATAATTTTCAAAATTGCATTTCATTAATAATGGCAATTTCTGAATAATTTGTATACACTGCTCCCTTGATAGTCCAGCAGCCAAAGTTACCCTAATGGGATTTGATTGCACAGACATGACCTTGTGTTTCAATGTTGTCATGGCTTCTGGTATAGACAGACATGATTTGAAGCAGCCAAATTTCTTTTTTAACAACCAGTAATTCACATTTAGGCTGTTCAAAAATACCCTTGGGGTTAGCACATCAAGAAGGCATTATCCCAAGATTAAACACTGGTAGCTGCTTGTAAAATGCTTGCAAATATGGAATATTTGCTTGGTGGCTGAACAGATGCAATTGTAGAATGCTGTAGAGATTTGGGGAAAATTTAGGAATAGAACATAAGGATATTTTTCTTCCACTGTCTTGCTAGTCTTTGTTCAGAGATAAATTAATTTTTTTCAAATGGTATCCTGCTAGAATCTTGGCTATATGGCAAACTTCAGACTCTCTGCCTATGCCTAGTGCCCTTGCCGACTCCACTGACATACCTGTCATTCCTTGTACTGAGAAGATATTTATGTGGGGAGTACTTGGAGGTCCCTGTGAACAATGCCAAGGGGAGGCAGAAGTTCAGACTATGGAATTCTGGAACAGTTGGTCAGTCTTTAAAGACTGTAACCACCCCTGTAACTACGACAATTGTGCCCGTGGGAGGATTAAGATTGAGGCAGGTAACTGGGCTGATACCACAGAAGCTCATTCCTAAAACAAAGTGAGAGAAACATGGTGACAGCATGGTCTCATAACCCAAAACTAATGTCCCGTTATTGGTAGTTCATGTGTTCCTCAGGGATAAGGGTCTTATTTATTTCTGTTTGAAAGAGCCATGAATACTGCTTGACATGTCAGAAAGAGCCATGAATACAGTGAGCCTTGTGTGAATTGTCTAAGTACATACATTGTTGTGGTGGTAGGGTGAGTGCAGTAGAAACGCTAGGCTTTGGGGTCAAATGCCTGGGTACCTAATCCTGGGGCAAGGAGTAAGGGAAAGTGACTGGAATCTTCGGTCCCCCTCTTCCATATTTTACTGAGGCTAACTTGCAGTCTTAAACCTAACATAGTTTAGGGACGCAAAAGAAATGAAAGGCTGTGGGATAGCCACCCCTCAGAGTCCTTTGTTGAGGGACATGGAAAGGGAGGGGAAATGAAGAGGGCCTGAACCTATGCTCCAGAAAGCCTTTCCTGAAAGTTCTTTTCAAAAGTTATCTATTCCTGGGGCGCCTGTGTGGCTCAGTACGTTAAGCATCCAACTCTTGGTTTCTTCTCAGGTCATGATCTCACAGTTTGTGAGCTCGAACTCCACATTGGGCTCTGTGCTAACAGTGCAGAACCTGCTTGGGATTCTCTCTCTCCCTTCCTCTGCCCTTCTGCTGCTCACTCTCTCTGCCTCTCTCTCAAAAATAATTTAAAAACATGTAAAAAATAAAAATTAATCTATTCGTCTACCTTTTATTTGTAGCATTTTTATAATACTTCAATTATTCCTTGCATTTCTAATGCTCATGACTTATTATTCTTGGTAGATTGTAATCCCCTTGAAAATAAGTTCATGTCTAGTCCATTCACATTTCCTCAACATTGTTCCTTGTACATAATAGGTTTACAATGAAAGTTTGTTGAACAGTATTAAGCCCAATATATTTAACTTGCTAGGTTTTTACGGCAATGGTGTATGTAACAGTATCATCTGGGGACATTTTAAATATGCAGACCTGGTCTATCCACCAAATATTCTGATGCATTCAAACAATTTGGGGGCCTAGAACATGGTTTTAATAACCCCCCTGATGATTCTCATATATAGCTCTGGTTTATAATCACTGTTTTAGTGAGCGGAAAAGAAAATGGTGTTGATTTCCTATACATGCATCCCTAGGATAAATTTCAATTTGACCAAATTTTCTTTAGTATCCTCCTTCTCAGTCAGTATTCTTCTCCTCCTTATGGGCCCCCCATCCTCAATGTACTTTCCCATAGGAACTATCTCACTTAATTAGCTGTCTGCCAGATTGGAAAGCAATCCCTGATCAGGTGTTAGCTGATGCTTCCTATGGTGTTACATCCTGTAAAGCAATTTCAATTTAATGGGGAAATGGGAGGGACCAAAGTCTTCAGGGCTTAAGATATCTAATAGGGGTTTCAAGTACCAGTGTGGGAGCTATTTCAGGGCAGGAAGGTCTTTAAAATAGACCTTAAAAATCACAACAAAACTGGCTCCCTACTCATGTGGATGGCCCCATTTCCCCAAATATCAGACACCAGTTATACCTGACACAAAAAGTTTCTGGTGATTACTCTTCTATTGCAATGTAAAATCCTAATGTTAGAAAACTTGTCGATTGTCCTTTTGTATAATATTTTTAAGAACCTGTGATATGTGTTTATGTTTACTTCAGAAACCTTACATGTTATTAACAGAAATAACAAGTTATTTTTCCAGAATTCAAGAAATCATGACTTGTGGAACAAGTTTAGCACTGGCAGTTTGATTCATCTAAGTTGTTTCCTTTCAGGAGCCAAGTCAAGATGTTCTGGCTGGGAAACATTTTCTACATTGCTCATCGTGAGGTTAAGTGGGACAAGGAGTGGTAGCATTGCCACCAGAGGAGGGGGGCTGCACTAGGAGGTTACCTCCTTGCCTCTCCTTACCTCCTCACCTCCTTGCCTCTCCTTTTCTATTCTGGGTTTGATTTGCTTTGTGCTTGAACTTCTTCAGTCAATCTCAGTATCAATTTAGGGCAGATAAGATACAAGCAAAGATAGGATAAAGATAAAGTAACTTTGCCAGTTATTTGATTTTTTAGAAAACATTTCTTCTGAAGGCAGTGAAAACACACATGCACACGTTCACACAGACACAAATACACAAACTCTACAACTTAGAAGACAAACAACCCTCAATCATTTAAATGACACTGTATCAGAAATTCTTACATATTTATTATACTTAATTTGTATACTAATCCTGAAGGGTCAAACTATTGTCTTTTTTTTTCTTCCTGCCATTAACTATCTTGATGGAACTCCCACAGAGCAGGATTCAGTGTTTGCTGAAAAACAACAAGAAAACTGCTTTCAGTGGAAGGATGTTACTTTTATGATTAGATAAAAACAGCTATGTTTTTTTCTGGTAGAGGCTGGCTCACTTACAATATTTTCTCAAAAATGAAAAAATCATTAATAGTGGTAGACAGTAGAACATACACATGTGATTCATTGCACATTTTCTTAATTGACTGTTTAATTGATACTCATTTTTTTCATGGAAACATATTTATTAAACAGAAAGTATAACATCTGTATTAGACACTAGGGATTTAACATGGGCATAATTTCTTCCTTTGAAGAGCTTCAGACTACTGGGAGATTCAGACAAGTGAAAAAGCAATTATAATACAGAACCACAAGGGGCCACAATGGGGAATCAGGGTTTGACAGGGAGGAACATCTAACTTGGACAAGAGGATTGGGAGTCTTCTGGAAATGTGCAGAGTTCCTGGCAATTTGGATAAATGTCGCAAGAAGCCAGTGGCCCAGGTGCTACAATTACTTATTTTTATGAGAAAACACACAATGAGAATTATTTGTGAACAGAATTGCAGCAAATTGAATATTGATTTTATATTATATTTCTTAGTGACTTAAATTCTTCACTTAACAGATAGATGAAAATCCTAAATTGGTAGCAACATCTTTTAACGACTAATTCACATTGAGATTTATGACCTGATATAATTTATAAAATACTATAATTATAAATTATAAAATATCTATAAAATATTATGTCAGGAAAAATATTTCAAACCATGATAAATATTGAGCTATTAACGAAGAATCACCAAATTGGATGATAAATTTCAGGAGCAGATACAACAGCAAATACCCTAATTCCATAGGATTGGAAAACATTATGAAGGGATAACAGGTGCATGGCAGAGGCCATACCCTTAATAAACAAATTTAAATGGGGGAAAAACAAAAAAAACACTGTTATTAGGAAGTGAGACTAAATGATAGGGATAGAAAGCATCAATGCAGAAAACTGATTTTTAAATGGAAAATGTATATGGAGAATATGTTTTCTAATAAGGATTGGTAAGTTTTTTTTTTTAATGTTTGTCAAAATAGAGTATTCTTGTATATGTGTGCCTACAAACTCTGATGTATGAATTCCCTCCTGAAGCTTACTAAGGGTAAAAGGACAAGTGATGGGTTTAGACCAAAGGAACACTAATTAGGCATTTGTAATTTTGTTTTTCCTGTTGCCAGGCTATTTGATGATCACTACATCTTTAAAACCTACACCCAGATCAAAGAGGAATAATCCAAACATGATTTGGAAAATGGTCTGAGCTAGTGTTTAAAGATGATTTTGGAGGCATTTAAATAGCCCTAAGAGTGGTAGGTGAATCCACTTGTAATATTTTACATCATATATATGATTTTTACCATGGCTCCTGTTGTCAAGATTTGCCAATGACCTCTAACTGCCAAAACAATCCGAAACATAAACTAACAATAAACTCAAACTTAAAACAAAACATATACTTGGGGTGCCTGGGTAGCTCAGTCGGTTAAGCATCTGACTTCAGCTCAGGTCATGATCTCATGGTTCATGGGTTCAAGCCCCGCATCAGGCTCTGTGCTGACAGCTCAGAGCCTGGAGCCTGCTTCAGATTCTGTGTGTCCCTCTCTCTCTGCGCCCCCCTTGTTCTCTGTTTCTCTCTCTCAAAAATAAATAAATGTTTCAAAAAAATTAACAAACAAACAAACATATACTCAAAAGTAGATGTGCTTTCACTAAAACTAAAGCTTCATTCTGCAGGGTATCTGTTAGTCTGGAATCAACACATAGTGATTAGAGTCAGCTCTCAAGATTTTCATGCAAGGATTATATCTTTTACATGTAAAACAATATTTTGGGGGTACATCCTAAACATAATATAAAGGTAAATTTACTTGATTTATATAAATTCTTTTTTCTCCTACCCAAATATTATTTTCCTTGTCCCTGTCTCCGTTTTTCTCAAATGGAGGCATGGAAGAATGACATATGTGTGTATGAATTCCTTTGCCTGGACAAATACCACAAAACAAATAAGCAGATAGCAATTCTTTGTGAGATATTTCTTGGTAAGATTTACTTTTAATTACAAGTGAGCTCAATAATCCAGGTCTAAGGAATAAATTCTTCCTCTATAATTAGAAATTATATATTTAAAAGATTGGCTTTATTGACCAACTTTATAATGGTTAACTTCATAGGATATGCATCAGGACCTTGCTGAAGGACAATTTATTTCTCCCTGGGCGTTGGGCAGTATATTTTCCTGGTTATTTCCCATTAGAATGGAAAGACCTATTTTTGATAGTCATATTTTTTAAAGATATAAAATTACTGTATTTGGGTCTTTTGTTGTTTGTGGACTTAGAGCAAGAGAAACTTTCTTTTCAACTGTTTGTCTTTGTATGAAATGGAGATAGTCTCTTATCACACTGATGGAAGACCTTTGAGTTTCATCCATGCATTGTGCAAAGTGGCCTGATGACCATCAATTTTTATAGTAGCAACTATATTATTGCTTTAATGTAAAAAATGATTTTCTTACTACTAATCTAAACTAATATTAGCAAAAGAGATGATATGTATAAAAGTCCCTATTATAAAACCCAATATAATTAATTGGTTGCTTGGTTTAGCAGTTGATTAATAAATTGTTTCAATTTGAGTTTTCGGTCCAAACCATAATGAGCAGTTTTTAGGTATTACTCCCATACTTTTTTGTAGAATTTAATTTACCTGTTTAATCCCTATCCTCCAACCACTGAAAGAAGATCACTATGGCAAATATCAGTCTATTAAAATGTGCATGGTACTGCTGGTTCGCCATCATCTGTTGATAATTTATTCTTTCATTTATTCATCCAGTATCTACTGGTTCTGTACTGTTGGGCTTTGTTACAGAGATAAAAGAAAGATAGTTCTGCTCCTAAGCTCATTTGTGGGGCACCTGGGTGGCAGTGCCGGTAGAACATCCATCTTCGGCTCAAGTCATGATCTCCCAGTGTGAGGTTGAACCCTGTGTTGGGCTCTGTGCTAACTGCTCAGAGCCTGGAGCCTGCTTCAGATTCTATGTGTCCCTCGCTCTTTGCCCCTCCCCCACTCGTACTCTGTTTCTTTCTCTCAAAAATAAATAAACAGTAAAAAAATTAAAAAAAAAAAAGAATCTCGTTTGCTAGTGTAGGAGTCAGACATGTGAACACGCAAAGATAGGAGGAAAATAAGAACTGTGCAAACCAATCATGGAGACCTACTAGACTGAGGAGGATATGAGGAAACAGAGATAATCCAAACAGGTAATCCAGGAAGATGCTGGGTAAATGTGGGATGGCCGGACTTGAAGTCCTGACTCTTGGCCTTCAAATTCCCCTTCTCCTTCAAGGCCACTTACCAATTATAGCTGCCAACGCCTCTTGTTTTAGGAGTAGTTCGTTGCTAAATTAATTTCAGTTGATGAGAAGAGAATTCCTGGAAGGGCATATCTTTGAATCAAATATCAAACACAAAATAGGTATTAGCCAGGTGAAGTTTGAAGGGGAGCGAAGGAAGAGATACTGATGATGAAGAGTGGTATAGTGATGGACTGATGTGATGTTTAGTCCCGGAACAAAAGTATGTTCACGTCTGAAAGATCTGTCACATTTGAGTAAACACGTGTTGTTTAGTAGGATAAAAACAAAGCTTTAAAGGATTAGGGTGGTAAGAGGTGGCCCACTACATAGGCATCACCAGTCTGTACCATGTTCTGGAGCAGTCTCCACCCCCATACAGTTTTCAGTGGTGAAGAAGGAGAAGTACTGTTGGGCTTTATGTAATTCCCAGGAGGGCAGCCAAGTCAAAATTAGCATTTTGCCCATAAATCAAAGTAAATTGTATTAATTTGGTTGCAATTAGAGTGAGACTGATAAGTGGAAGCTTTCAACTCAAACATCTGTGGAAGCTGAGTTTTTATATTAGACTTTTAAAATTACATTATAAGAGTAATTTAAATCATGGCTTACACCTGCTATTTAGTAACACTGATTGCAGAGGGTTTAGTAAGTTTATAAATTCACCTTAAAAGTGACATCACATTTGCCAATAATGTGAAAGTTCAGTGATTTGAAGAGGAGGAGGGGGTGAGAGTTTGTGGAAAACGTTAGAGACATTAAATTCAAGGTAGCCAGTGGTTCCTGTTGCTTAACTAAAAATAATATTTTTTACTATTATTCCATGCAGCTACCTACTTAGAAGTTTCCTGTGGCCATTTTAATTAGCTTTCCCACCACTCCTGTGAGACAGGCAGGTTGCATAATATGTTGAGTTAGATGAATCTGGCTTTCTACTTTTTGTAGAAATTTTGAGGTGTTGATGGCATTGAAAAAAAAAAAACCATATCTCTTCAAGTCCATTTGATAACTCACCAAGCTGAGGCAGAGGCCAAACAAGTGTCCTGATATATATGTTAACAGTGTGTTCGGCTATTTATTATACCCTCGCAGTATTTTCTCTCCCTCTAAAAGCCTCTTTTGTCTCCTTAAGTTTACTTAAAGGCAAATGCTTTTCTTTCTCATAGAGAATTTAAATGTGTCATTTTCTGAAATGTAGAGAAAGTCCTAATATTAAAAAAAATTAATCACAATATTACTATTATAAAATGCTGACACATCAAATTGAATAAAACCCTTTGCCTGGGTTAAGTAGCAGCCTTCTGAAAAAAGATGCTGGGGAAATTAGAGATAGTGACAACGGAAGAGCATGCTTTTTCTGTAGCATGCAATTACAACAATTTCAAATTTGTTTTTCATTTCTATAAACTGGTTATGTGACCATATTTTAAAGTAGAGTGACTTGTGAAATCAGAAACCAGAATACCCTCAGAAAGCCTTCTCATAATAAGAGCTGATCTAAGGACTATTCTGCTACATAAAACAGTAAATTAGAATACAAGTGGTATTATTTATCCAGGCAAGACAACTTATGATTCCAACTGATTTGTGTTGAATTCCAGGATGGATTCTTTAAAATGATAACAATAAATTGCATTGTATGATATTTATGTATAAGACATTTTATAAAATGAAAATAGTGTAATAAACATTTTTCTTCCTCTTAGTGAGTAAAAAGGAAAATCTCTAAACCAAACTTCCTTTTCTAAAATTTCTGTTTCTCATAAAAATGTGGGAAAAAAAGATAGTGACCTATTAAATTGGTTATATTTAATGTTGGCCATTGGATGATAGAGGCAGGATTAGTATAGGAGGAAGTTTCAAGATGGTTATGGTAAAATATGACACATATATCTGAGAGCAGGCAGAGAAAATTTGAAGGGGAGGATTTATCTAAGACCTGCCAATTACCTTAGAATTATTGGGGACCCACTAAGTCCCAACCCCACTACTAAATAATTAGAAATCATTTATTAAATACTTATCAAGTAGAGGAAAAGATAAAGAAGAAATAAAAGGTTAAGGTATTGGATGGTTAATTTTTTACATAATTTTTAAATAATAAGTACATTTATATTATACATGTATTTGAAGTTATATATATCGGGTCTTCCCAATTTCCATTCTATTCATCATTCATTCATTCATTTATTCATCCATTCTTTATATAAATATAAAAAACCCACTTTACCCCCAAATAGTTACTGTACTAAGTACTGTATATCCAGCTGAGGCAATACATAGCTCCTGGTATAAAGGAAATTGCAATCATATGGCAATGATAAGCCAGTGACTGGCAATTAATAAAGTAATTCTGGGGACATGCTCAGGGTATGATTAACCAATCAACTCAATAAGCTTTGTGCTGCTGTGGAATTCTGACAAGAGACCTTAAGACAGGGGTTAGGGTGAAAAAAGCTAAAGAGGGGTTAGGAAGGATTTTGGATAGAGAGAACTGCAATTATCAATATAGATATCTAAAGTCATAGATAATAATCTGAGGCTGAAATCAGTTCAGTAGCAATAGAGCCCTAGAACCAAGATGACGATGGAAGGTGGAAGGCTGTTTTTTGTTTGTTTGTTTGTTTGTTTGTTTGTTTGTTTGTGTTTTTTTGTTTTTTGTTTCATTTTGTTTTAAGAAGGGAAGGGAATGGGTCATAGAGAAGTGGTATTAAAAGGTCAGGATAGAAAACAAACTGTCTATTGCAAGTTTTTCTGTGATCGGTTTGGCAACTTTAAACTTTACCTGAGGTTAACAGGGAGTCAGTGTTACATGGGTTTCAGCACAAAAATGGTATAATGAGATTGGTACTTGAGAATTTTTTTTTTTTGGCTCAGTGTGGTCATGGCTTAAACGTAGTGAAACATGAAAACACTCTTATAGGAATGTAAGACATAATAATGTTGACTGCAATTAGGGTAGTAACTATTAGGAAGCAGAAAATTGTGAACACTTTTCATGAGAAAAGGACAGAATTTTTCGTATCACCATAATACAGAGCCCGAAAGATGGTAGATATTTAATAAATATGTATAGGCACCCATGAAAGGTCACATAGGCCCATCACAGACTGTATTCTCCCCATTGTATTTGTGGGGATTTTCAGCAGAGAAATGGCACAATTGGATAGAGTTTTGAAGTCCCTCTGTGGCTGCTCTGCATAAACATGAGACAAAGTGGTGAGAATGTGGAGCAAGAAATAAAGCAGGAGAATTATCAGGGACCTCCCTTAATTATCCAGGGGAATACTTTGGGCTTGAACTCAGACAATGGTTTACAGGTGGTAAAAAGGCTTTTTTGCAATGCAAACCACCTACACATGGTGATGGATAAGCTGTGAGTAAAGGAGGAATAAATAAGTCAATGATAGTTCCAAGCATTTTAGTCTGGAAGCCAGGTGAATTATAGGGCCATTCCTTAGATGTAGGCATCAAAGCAGATCGTGGGGTCAATTACTCAACTGTAGGCAATAGAACAAAAAAAAGATTGTGAAGTCATGAAGCAGGAAAGAAAATGAAGAACACAGCACCATGCTGTGGAGAAGAAAGACAAAGAATACAGTATCATCAAGTAAAGAACGTGTTTCAAGAAGAATGGGGTCCACATGTTCAGACACTGGGAGGTAAGGTAAAGGTGAAGGTGGAGAATTGTCACAGGTATGACATTGACAGTTTCTGTGGTGCTAAATTGTAAAATTGTGGGTGTGGTTCAAGAAAGAATGGGAGTAAGAAGCAGATGCTGTGTTTACTTGGATGTCCTAGAAGAGTTTTGTTGACATAGGGTACAGAGAATGGTGTAGTGGCTGGAAAGGTATAGAGACAAGGAGTTCCCCTGCCTCCTGCCACTTTAGGTAAAGATTGGGAATATTGTGGTATGTATATATGCTGATACGCATTAAAAAGGAAAAAAAACTTGATGAAAGGGAAGAGATTGAGAGAAATTGCTGATTTAAATTGTTGAGTTTGTTAGAAGAGATGGCTTCTTGTTAATGTTTGGAGGGTTGCCATCATAGGAACAGGAGAGAAGAGACAGTAACATGCAGTGCAGATATAGTAAATGTGAGGAGAGGATGTGCGTGTTATTTTCCGTTAGCTTCTATTTTTTGAGGCCTGCAAATGACAAGGAGAAACTCTACCTGTCTCCAAGTATCATGCAAATTAAGTGGGGGAAAATAAACAAAGGAAAGAAAGCTGTTTCTTGAAAGGATTTCTCAGGAATCCGTTTTATTCAAGGGAAGCCTGGTTTTAGGAAGGAGATATCCAGAGAAAAAATTGAGGGAGTCTACTAATGAGGACATATTTTAAGAGCAGAAATAAGGGTCTGAGAGGGGCTCAAATTAGGCTGTGTGTAGCATACAATGGGGATATGTGCCCAAGTTCAAACTGTTGCATTTTCTTGAGACTGGGTGGTGATGATATTGAAATATTGGAGAAGAGTGGTGGTCTGATCAGGAGAAAGAACGCTTTTGTGACTTTACCACCAGTCTTTTGGGGTCAGTGATGAGGCATAGGGCCGAACCTGGTGGGCTTCATAAATCCTGCAAAGGCAGTGTGTAGGCAGCTGAGAGTCACTTGGGAACACACTCTGTTCCCATTCATATGGCATCTCCTTTAGTTATCTTTGGGATCATTAGTCTGCCACTGCATAAATTAACATTAGGGAGTTGGAAGTGCCTTTACCCAGATTTTCTGATAGCCTTCAATCCAAGTTGTCTGACTCTGCGATCTGTACTTTCAGCCACATCTAAGCGGACACAACGAGGGGATACATAAAAGAATTCAACTGACACATCTTTCCCAATTTCTCTTTTGGAGTCAGTGAAGTATCATATTTAAGGGCACTGATTTTTATTATGTTCTCAGCAACTTACTCTGTGTCTTGCTGAAAACAAATTGCTGAAATGTTTTTGAGTGTTTGATTCCTCCTTATTTATATGTAGACAATAAGGAACCACTTAATTATTTATAAGATTATTGTGAAAATATAATGAGAACTCACTACATGCTCATTGGTTATCGTTAAAGGTCCATAATTCTGAAATCCATACATTCTGAGAACTGAAAGCTGTTTTGTAATTCATTTGATGTTGAAACTTGACCTAAATCTACATGGGACTTTTTTTAACCCTTTATTTGTTCCATTTACTGTAGACATTGATATATTTGCCTAAAAAATATTAATGCATTTGATTTTAGGGTGTAGCTAGACGCCCCCCCCCCAGGTATAATATGCAATATTTAGAATACATGTTTACTTTTCTAAATCTCCGAAATTTTTCTGAAATTTTCTTTTTAATCTTTATTTATTTATTTTGAGACAGAGAGGGCGAGAGCACATCAGAGAAGGGGAGGGGCAGAGAGAGAGGGAGAGAGAATCCCAAGCAGGCTCTTGCAGTCAGCACAGAGACCAATGCAGGGCTTGAACTCAAGAACTGTGAGATCATGACCTGAGCTGAAATCAAAAGTCACATGCTTAACTGACTGAGCCACCCATGCACCCCTGAAGTTCTCTGAAATTCTAAACAAATCTGGCTCCATAGTCAGTGACTGTTTTCTAGACCTGTTTTGTCATCATTATTCATTATCCTTTACCAGGACATGTTGTGAATTGATATGATTATGTGAAATGACTAGTTATTTTGCAAGATGATTTTTTTAAGTCCTAACACAATTAGAAGAATATGATTTATACTGGTAGAAATATTTCGAGCGTTTATGCAGAAATAGAAGAATTGAAAGTTTAAAATTGGGCACAATGAAATGGAAGCTGTTTCTGGGTCAGGCCAGCTAGTTGGCTCCCTTAAAGCCTGATGGTTTGCATGATATACAGGAATTTGCTGCATTCCTGAGTCTGGCCTTAAGCCTTGCTTCTTGAGAAATCTGTCAGCTCTTCTTTCAGAATGGATGTGTCACTTGGGGTTTGGCTCACCGAAATGAAACTCATGAGACTGAAGTGTAACTATAATGCCAGGCTGGTGATTTCCAAAGGGAACCATCACTAACAATGGAATCAGGGATACTTGGTACAGAGTCTCCCTATAGGCAAGGAATGTAGAAAGCCAAATTATACTCAAGGTGTCCGTTTAAAAATGTACCCATAAGGGGATAGCACATTCAGTCTAGCGCATGTGAGGACAATAACATGCGTAGTTCTGTTTATCTGGCATAGAATCAGGATGAAAGAAGAGGGATAATAGTCTGAGTATAAATGTCTAGTGGCATATGCACAAGATAAACTGTGGATAGCTTCATACAAAGAATCTTAGCAGAGATAGAGGAGAAAAATCAAAGTCTGGGGCCAGGGGCACCTGACAGCTCAGCACAGCTCTGGAATGAGCATTGAGTCACATAGATTCTTCTATGTGAGGCCCTTTGTATTCTAGGCCCTGCAAACTGCCACAACCATTTAGAGAGTGGATTCTTTTTTAGAGATGATAAGTAATTTGATCAAGTTATAATCACATCCTGCTGGACTGTAAGTCATCAAGGTTTTTTAAAATGCCATGTCTTATCTTTTCTCTGATTCATTGTCTGCTGATGTCTGTGTTTAATTAGCAAAAACCAGTCTTAGAGGTCTTCCCTCCACCTCCTGTTTCCAAGATCCTGAGGGTTAGCACACTGTAATGAGGAAGGACTGAAAATACAAGCAAAAGGCCATGATGTATGGAATCAGAGGACTTGTGTTCCCATGTTGGTTTTGAAACTTATTCTAGGATAAGAGTTCTTACAGCACCTGTTACACATTAATTATGCAAGTGGAAATATTTTAGTATGGCCTCACATACTTATTTTGGTAATCAGCTAGACTGTGAATGAAAAAAAGAAACGAGAAATATGAAACATCTGTTTAAATTGCATTTATTTAAACTGTATACTCTCTATATTCAGCAAAACTTTGTTGAATGAATAAGCAAATCAGAGTCAATCTATCTGTCAATCATTGTGTCTTGCTATACTGAAAGCCACAGGTTGGAATTTCCTGTTATGTATAACTTATCCATGGGTAAAGTAAAGAATAGCCATGAGACAGTAGCAATGTTCTGTCTTCTGTGTATAAATATCCCTCTCTTAAGAAACATATATTCACTCATTGATTTCCACTGACCTTGTTGCTCAACACTCTAGCAGCAACAATGCTACTTAATCACTTTACTGTTCTTTATGTTGTTCTGGAAACATCTGGTGTGCAGGTTGCTTGTTCTCAATAGTGAATAACTTACCGTCAGCTATGTCGCTGACACATAAACCTCTGATGCTGTTTTTTCCTTAAACATGAGAGTTTTCCTTAAACTCTCATAATCTACTATGCATTATCTTGCTCTGTCATGAAGAAAGAAATCTGTAATCTATCTTGGGTTTTCAGGGGACTTGAGGTTATTTCTTATTACCCAAGGAAAGACCATATCGTGTGCGCATCCTCCGTGATTTATTCAGAAAAACTTCCTCAAAATGTAGACCTTAGAGATAGCTGTCACTTCAGTTTTTTGTTCTTTCTCTCTTTTTCCCTCCCTCTTTCTCTTTCAGTCCTCTCCCTTTTTGTTTGGCTTTTTTCCCTTCATTTATTTTCCTGTATATTATTTTATTTTAGTAAATTATACTTTGTAAGGCCTGGATAATTCGACTCAGAAATTCAGACATAAGAAGTGTACAGTGTGGATCTCTGAGATTTATAGAGAATCATCTTCTAAATAAAGAATCTTGCTTTTGCATGCTCTGTCCAGTGTCAGCTGAAAATAAGGGTAAATGGCAACCACTGTGGAGATCTGTAACTTTTGGATGACTCTGGACACCTGTAGAATGAAGTGAGGAACCAGGGGTGAATGTGGACTTGGTATCATAGTCATCTGGAATACTTGTAGAAATCACTGTAGATACTTCATAAAAATCTCTCTACTCAGTTGAGTGAATATTGGATAAATGAGGATCTCTGCAGCATTAGTTCTGTTATGCAATGGTTGATGTAAACACTGAGGGAAAGAAATGTTAAAAATGAAATTGATATAAAAAAAAAAAAACAGGGGCACCTGGGTGGCTCAGTTGGTTGAGTGACCGACTTCAGCTCAGGTCATGATCTCACGGTTTATGAGTTCGAGTCCCGTGTAGGGCTCTGTGCTGACAGCTCAGAGCCTGGAGCCTGCTTCTGATTCTGTGTCTCCCTCTCTCTCTGCCCTTCCCCCACTCACACTCTGTCTCTCTCTGTCTCAGAAATAAATAAACATTAAAAAATTTAAAAAACAAAAAAACAAACAACAAATAGGGGCGCCTGGGTAGCCCTGTCGGTTGAGCATCTGACTTCAGCTCAGGTCATGATCTCACAGCTCGTGAGTTCGAGTCCCACGTCAGGCTTTGTGCTCATAGCTCAGAACCTGGAGCCTGCTTCAGATTCTGTGTCTCCCTCTTTTTCTGCCCCTACCCTGTTAGTGCGTGCGCTCTCTCTCTCTCTCTCTCTCTCTCTCTCTCTCTCTCTCTCTCTCAAAAATAAATATTTAAAAAACATATAAAACTACCAACCCAAATCAGGTAATACATGTAAAGACCACAGTACATCATAGTTGCTCCATAAATGCTATTTTATTTCTTATTTATGTTGACTTACAAACTATTTTGTATTACATCATTTCCACAGATAGGTACATTTTATTTAAAAGCAAAAAGATCTGTGGTATTTTCCTTAATGCTCCAACATTAAGAGTAAAAAAAAGAAATGCATTCAGCACGAGATGATAAACATAATGGCAAAACCAATGATAATTAAGAGTTTGCATTATTTTCTTTAATACTCAAAATAAATCTATCTAGTAGGCACTATAAATAAGTTTATTTTACAAAAGAGAAGGCTGAGACACAGTTTTAGTAACTTGCTCAAGATCCCAAAGGAAGGCAGTGAAAGTCAGAATCCAAAGCCTGGTCAATTGACTGAGACCCAGAAGAGATGGGAAGCTGTCACCTGGCCCAGACACTTACACGTGTGTGACTCCAAAATGATTCTCTTGCTTTTCAAAACATTGAAAACAGACATACTGTTGTTAGTAGATTGAAAATTTCTAACACATTTTTTATCACTAGAAATCAGTTGTCTCTGCACTCTCCAACATTGTCCCATCCTTGCTAAGGGAACAGTTAGTTATGTTCTAGGAAAAGTAGGAAATTATTTGTATGGGAATTGAATTAATATTATCATATTTTAATATGATTAAGTGGCTGAAAAGATTTTAACTAACCCAAGAGACTATATTCCCAGGGAAGCTTTGAGGATGGCAAGTGCCTTTTAATGGAGAACATTTTAAAGCACTTTTCATTTTAATTTTCCCGTGTGGCTGCGTGCTAATACTGGGTACAAAGTGCCTTGGTTTCTAGAAATGAAAGTTGTTACTTGCAGTAGTCATATGCTGTTTATCATATCCTTTACAGAAATAGGAAAAATAACAAATATTTAATTTAAATAAACAACTAGCTCAGTTGCTTTTGAATGTTTCCAAAATTGAGTTTATCACACAGATAATCCAATGGAGGAAACTTCTGTGTGTGTTTAGTAATATTCAAAGGACATCAGAAGATAGGACTTTAATACTCTCACTGGTAAGAAAAAAAGGAGGGGAGGGCATTCTCTGTTTCATTATTTCCTCATAGGGAACAAAGTTTTAAATCTTTATCCGAGGACGTTTTTGCCCAAGACAGCAAAGTGGCTTTCTCCATTGCAATCACAGACTATGCCTTCACAGTTTTCAGCACCAGGCTGATCTCAACCTTCTAATCCTGTGACCATAATTCCTACAACTTTTGACAGTAATCATCTATATTCTATCTAAGGAGAAAGTATAATCTTGTGATTTCCATATTTAATGACACAGGTATAATTTAACCAAGGTCGTTAATAAAATATTTAAAATTGAATCAAATTAAAGAATAAAACATTCTGGGCTTTTTCCTTCTGGAAACAAAATATATCTGCACTTTTGCATGTCACAAGGGTGTTTGCAAAACTTTTTTCCCTCCTAAGCTTACAGACCATATTTTTCAATAATTAAAAAAAAATTTTTTTTAACATTTATTCATTTTTGAAAGACAGAGACAGAATGTGACTTTGAGAGGGGAGAGAGACAGAGACAGAATCTGAAGCAGGCTCCAGGCTCTGAGCTGCCAGCCCAGAGCCCGATGTGGGGCTCGAACCCACAAACCATGAGATCATGACCCGAGCCAAAGTCGGACGTTTAACCGAGTCACTGAAGTGCCCCTATTTTTCAATAATTTTAATGGAAGTCAAGCCTGTACAAATTGTCTGTGTGCTATGTTTTTATATTGTATGCTATTTTACTTCATGAATGTGGCTTTTCTTTTTGTAGAAGAAAATGCATGGTTCCATTTGTTTTTATTATTGAAGAAGGAAAATGGTCCATATTTATTGATTTTATTTTCACCTGAAAATAGTGTAAGTGAACTAGTTCAGATCTCTTCACTCTTAACACCTCTGTTGCTAAGATATTCCATTTGGAGATTCACAACTGACTGATACAACTTTATTTGTTGGGTCAATGATCCGGAAACCAAGAGTAGGATTGCCATAGGCAATCCCAGTAGGGGTACTTTGAAGCTTGACTTTCATCTTTATCCTTCTAGGGACCAGCTTTTCTGTTTTACTTATCTGTATTCCAGAAATAAGGGGTCATGTGCCCTGCCTCCTTCTCTGTTAATGCTGGCAGCATCAAGAGAGGAGTCTGTATCAAAAGAGGGAATCTGTAGAAAAAAAAGAACCTTAACTGATTTCAGTTTAGTGTGGCCACATTTACACTAGAGCCTAACAGGTCAGCTGACTTGGAAAAGTTTTTTTGCCTTATCTGACATGGCTAAAGAAGTTCCTAGAGGAGTAGTTTCATTCTTTCCCTCCAGTTCTCACCTTTCCAAATTATGGCACATTTAAGGGATTCTTTTGGCATTTTTTTCCCACTTACTCAGCAGTAGCTTGCATTGCTTTTTCAGATAGCAAATGACTGCCCTTCAGTTTGGTTCCATTTCAGTTGAATTAAGCAGAGATCCCTTGAAGACTTCAAAAGTGGCTATCTTCCTTCTCTATTAGTAGTGCTGATGAAAGTTTTCTCTACTTTCATAAATCTTTGTTCATTTCAGTCAACTTCTAATATCAAAGGAAGGGGAGTTTTAGTTGCCTATTGTGAAGCTATCACCATTCTCTGAACACATTCTATGGAAAAAGCCTTTGATCTTTGGCATTCTTAGATTATTCAGTTAAGTTACTATATCAGGAACCGATACTGTTATGCTTCACTGGACAATACTGAAGGATCCTATAATCAGAAGGCAGGATAATAAATCTCACGTATTTTCTATTTTCATCTTAAATCCCTTTTTAACCTCACATCTGCAGTAAAAGGTGGTTCTTTATTGATTAAAAAAATAAGTTTAGTTCTGGGAAATACACTGTAAGAAATAAAAGGTCTGGGGAAAAAAAGCTTTTATGGGGACAAGCTTTATTGCATTTCCATAAAAAACTTTTTTAGACTGAGGGGTCAAGTAAACTAAATTTATTTATTTTTATCATTCATTTACCAAACATTTAACAAGTGCTAACAGTATGCAGGGCTGTGCGTAGTCACTGTGGGAGACATAAAGATGAACTAAACACAGTTCCTACCTGTAAAACTCTTAGGGGAGATGGGAAATATGCATAAATAGCTTGAATACAAGCTCAAAAAATGATGAATGCCACAAGGAGAGCATAAACAAAGTCTATTGAGTCAGTAGCTGTAGAGATTACTTTCCTGCTGAAGGTAAATGTAGAATATGTATTCATAGATGGGTGGGTGTGTGTATACACACACACATGCTTATACATGTTTGTGAGACTTTTTATGTGTCAGCCTTTAAACTGTTAACCAGTCTTTAATGTGCATAAGTCATTTTGGTAGCTTTAATATATAAACCAACAAAATTATGCATGTCCTAATGATAGAATCTAAATGATTCAAAACTTCATCCTGATTTTAATAATGTTCAAAGAAATGTTTCAGTACAAATATCAATTACAAGACATGAAACATATGAAATGATTAATAATGAGCAAAATTGACTTCTTTTCTCTCAGCAAATATTATAGAAACATACCGGTTGGTATCTAATTATTTTAAAAGTGGCAAAAATTAGGAGGGAAACCAAATCACTTAAGAGGAAAAACAACAACAACAACATGAGAAAAACTGATATGATACTGAATGGATATTTATTAAGTGAATGCTAAAGCATCCACGCATTTTGTGAGTGCTTTAAATAATTTGAGATAAGGTCTTGGCCCAGTGGACTTAAAGCATGGAAGTTAAGTTTTGCAACCAGTGCCAGCCGGTAGTCTTATATGTCTGTGTGTAGACATGGAGCAAATACATTTTAGTATCAACACAATGTTATGTTAGATTCAATAAATTTTCAGAGAGAGCAACCTAAATATGAAGGAAGTATCAGAACAACTTATTAATAATTATCAACTTACAGAATTCTGTAAGTTAACTGAAGGAACTTGAGAGAAGTTATAGATGAGGTGGTATTTTCAAGTGAATTTGTATTACAGTCAAAATGATCTAAATTCAAGCACTGGCTACCTTGGGATCTAGCTATGTGATGTCAGGCCAATTTTTAACCTTTCTGAGCCTTTTTCGTAGAGAATAGATATCTTAAAGCTAGGATAATATTAATACCTACCTCCTTAATTGCTTTAATAATTCAATGAGTGCATACGTGTAAAGCTTAAGACTAGTATTTTCTCAGATATTAATTCTCAGTAACTCTTTCCCCCAAAGCAAAAGCAAATAAACTAGCAATAAGGAAGAGACCAAGAAAACGCTGATATGGGGGCATTGATTGTCACAAATATCATGATAATTCTTTACTTTCCTTCATGAGAATCTGGATGGAATCCAGAGGTATTATAACAGAATAAAGATAAGTTCCTTGAATTTTTTATTTAAATCGATTTTATTTTTACACAATTAGCTTTCCTTTCCTCTAGTCTTTTCTTGCCCTGGATTTGATTTTTCTGGTATTCTTGATTTAAAATTATGAATTGTGTTAAAAAACATAAACCTGTATCTGTGATAGAAGATAGAAGAGTTCATGAATGTTTTAAAAATAGAGATACTATCTCCAATACTTCACTGCAGTATGGTTGCCAGATTAAATACAGGACTCCTAGTTAAATTTGAATTTGAGATTTAAAAAATGAATACTTTTTGGTATAATGCCCCAAACTTGCAAGGGGCATATTATATTAATAAACTGTTTATCTAAAATTCACATTTAACTGGGCATCCTGTATTTTTACTTGATAAATCTGGCAAACTGGACTGTAGGAAGCCCACTAATCCCCAATATGTCAACCCCCAAACAAGTCAGTCAACAAGTAATTCTGTATATTCATCTCAGTCTCTACTGGACCTTCCTCCTTACACCATAATCATTCCCACTGTAATAATTGCAATAGTCTTCTAATTGTCTCTGGCCAATCTTTTCTCCACCCAGTAGAAAAGTGATTGTTCTAAAACACAAATCTGATCGCAGTGACTTGCCTGCTAAAAACATGTCAATGATTCCCCAGAGCCCTCTGGATAAAATTTAAGCTCCTTAGTAAACACTGCAGGGTAAAGCCCTAGGTGATCTAGCACCAGCCTTCCACTCCAGTTTATTCACTGTAAATTAAACTCCACCTACAGTCAACCTCATTCTGTCTTCATTCCTCTGCTGAAAAGATCTTCTCCAACCATCACTTCCTCCTTTGGTTAGCTCCTGCTCACCAGTCAGAGTTATATGCCCTTTCTCTTGTGTGATCCCATAGTGTTCCAGTTTTAGCACTTTCTGACAATTATCAAATAGTACTGCAATTGCCTTTTTTTCCCGTTAGTATCCCTGGTTGATTCTGTGCTCTGGGAAAAGGGACTGTGTCTTTTTTAACTTTAATACACACTGTTTGACACATTTTTAAAGTATGTTGAATGAAGACAGCGATCTTTAGTTTAATAATATGTCAGGGCAGCAGGTCGGGTGAAATGAGTGTTTTTGAAAAGCTATAGCAGCAAAACTAAAGTAAGGCTCTTAGTCAGCCTTTATGTTTTGCCCACCTTTGATTATTCGTTGACAGCACAGTTCTTAACGCGCTAGGTAAATGACATCCAATTATTTGTTTAAATACTGTACAGAATTATAGGCTATAATCTTTTTTTTTAATATGCAATGAAGACAGAAGTGAACTAACATGACCTGAGAAATAATTTCCTTACCTTTAATCAAGGTCTTTTAAAAAAATATTTTATTTAAAAACAATTTATGTTTTAATAGATAACATATACACAGTGTTCAAAAAGGGTAGAGAGGGGCACCTGCCTGGGTAGCTTAGTCAGTTAAGTGGCCGACTCTTAGTTTCTGCTCAGGTCATGCTCTCACAGTTCGTGGGTTCGAGCCTTGCATCAGGCTCTGCACTGACAGTGCTGAGCTTGCTTGGGATTCTCTCTCTCCCTTTCTCTGCCCCTCCCCCACCTCGTTCTCTCTTTCTCTCTTTCTCTCAAAATATATAAATAAGTAAATTTTTAAAAAAATACTTAAAAAAAAGTATAGAAAGCATCTGCCCCATCCTCCCAGTCACCTACTTCCCTTCCCAAGATAACCATTGTCAGTTTCCCTTGTGCCCTTCCAGAAACACTTTATGGATACACAAGCAAATATATGCAAACAGAAGCACACATACATTTCCATTGTTTCTATGGGTAATTAAATCTTCAACTGGTAAAGAATATAAAGTTATAAAGCTATCATCTGACCTATTCAAGCAGTGGATTTCATGAGAATAATTTTTTTTTTTGCTCAGTTTCACTGTTTCGATCAGTTAATTAAGTAATTAAATATTCATTAATAAAGAATTTGTAATGTCCTGATTGCAATTTTAAGTGGGTCATGTTCCACAAAAATATGCTCCATCTCACTGTCTCAAGTTTTAAAATTTAAACAGGTAGCCTCTCTGAAGATTATATATTTTCTTTTGTTTTCATTTTTTTTCTTCTCTGTGTTGCATATTTGAATTTCCTGTTCCTAGCAGTCTTTGTACTCATTTTCAATGCCCCAAAGGATTAAAAATTAAAATAGGATTTGCTTACAGAGTATATAGAATTGGATATATTTTATTAAACATATAAATATCAAAAAATATTCTTAAAACAATAACATTTTTATTTTGAATTATTCAAAATAATATTTTATGATTTTTGTCTCTTAATTTTAATTACTATAAATCAAAATTTTAAATGATTTTATCAAGAGTGTTTTATTGAGCATTTTGAAAATTTATGTCAAATTTATAACATTTTTATAATAATAAAACTATTTGGAACTTTAGCATTCTAGAATATAAAGAACATTCTGATTGCCAATGTTAAGAACAGGGATCATGCTTCACACATATTATGTATGAACCATCATATATACTAATTTACCAGTGATATGAATTATTTTGTACTGAAAAATGATTCTCAACTGCTATGTACAGCTCATATGAAAATTGCAATAATGTGTGAGTAATACTGGAAGCACAAAATGAAATAAGAGAAAAATGGATGTTCCACCTTTCTGCTTTCTGGAAAATGATATTTCACTATGCAAGGAGCTATTGCCTTCATGCTAACATTACCTCTTAGCTAAGCCCATCCACTGCTCAGTTTTCTCAACAGTGTCTGTCTAAAACATCATCCATCTTCCAGTGCCATACAATACACACATTGTTATAGCAGTCAGTTACAGTTGTTTCATGGTTAGAAGGAATTGGGCAAAAATGTGAAGAGGTCCCTGCGGTCTAAACAGTATTACTGTAAAGTGCATGTTTAGAATTAAGAGTTTTCCTGTGCTGGACCTTAATGGTAAATTTTGAGTGACAAGGTAGCTATATTCTTTAGTGCATGTTGTGTATGTGTTTGGGATATGCTGTGCCCTCTAAAGCCCAAGACTCAGTGCAGGGGCCTCTCTTACTCATGTAGCACCAAAATAGTCATTGAACTGTTGTCTTTCATAATGATGATTTCCATAAAGGCTCCCCATTGAATTCACAAAACCTAGCACAGAGTCAGACATGTATTAGGAGAGGAACAGAAGGAAGGAAGGAAGGAAGGAAGGAAGGAAGGAAGGAAGGAAGGAAGGAAAGAAGGATAGGAAAGAGAGCTCTTGTTTGTATTTTGTTCAGGCAGAGAATTGTTTCTTTTTGTGGAGTGATGGGATAAGTGGGGGGTTGTTAGCTTATTGGCAGTACCATCTTGTAATAGAAGTTTTAGGTTCCTTTTGGTGGTAGGTGGTTTGAGTTTAGGAAAGTATCAGCCTTTTTTTTTTTTTTTTGAGAGAGGGAGCATGGGCAGAGGAAGGGGCAGAGAGAGAGGGAGACAGGGAATCCCAAGTACCCAAGCAGTCTACACGCTCAGCACGAGCTAGATGCAGGTCTCTGTCTCAGCACCTTGAGATGATGACCTGACCCCAAATCAAGAGTCAGATGCTTAACTGTCTGAGCCACCCAGGTGCCCCAAAAGTATGTCTTTATAAGATGATCACCTGGGAAATAAAGTATCACTTCACTTTGCGAACCAGATAGCATTTAAGGATTCACAAATATCAACGCCTTTTAAATCACTTCTGTGTTTTGTTACTCTATCTAAACAAAGAGGGGAGTAGTAAATAATCACCTGTTTGAAATTATCTACCTATTAGTTACTTAGGCTTTTTAACACAGTTGAATGGTTCTACCTTATCACAACCCTGTGCACCTTTTGTTATGGACCCGGTTTTAGGAAAATCTTTAGTACCTATCCTGCAGGTGGAGTTTGATAAGTAATTCAGTCCCTTAGATTTTCCAGATTTCATTTTGGAACAAAAACATGCAGTTTTCGGCTCTTTGAATTCTTTATTCTTCTTTAAGTATGTTAAAATACAGTTACAGTAACAGTTCAGTTAATCTAATTTGGAATGGCAATGTGATTGGCACTTATTTAAACACTGATACTTTGAAAGATAGTGAAATGTTTACTTGGTATTTTTTTTTCATGCTCATTTATACTTACTTTTTATAAATTTTAAGATACTTATGAATGCACCAGCATTTTGATGGACATTGTGGGAAATTCTCCATAACTCAGTACCTAACTCTATAAAATCAATTATATCCTTGGAACTTTGCAGTGTGTTCTAACTTCTAATGAAATGGTTATATAACATGAATTGGTATTTGTGTTACCCAAATGACTGTTTACAAAACCCTTCTGTTTATAAATGGAAATTTAAACTAAAAATATATACAATGAACTATGTATATTTATATAAAAGAGCACATATAAATATTTACTATTTTTACATATTCATTTATATACTCATTGAAACATTTATTTATTTCACTGAAATGAATTAATGAATACAAAATGAATTACTGACATAAAAAACATTCACCAACATGCTTGCCTTGGGAAATGTTGACAAAAGAGAAAACATCCAACTAAGTTCCAAATTTGGAATACAACTGACACCAAACTAATTCACTACTATTTCATAAATAATACTTTTTAACATTTGCTATAAATTATTTGATCTATAAATAGTTGTAATAGAAATGGAACTTTATAAATTGACCTTGGTGAGAAACAATATTTATAAATCTCAAAATGCTTACATTACATGAACCTGTAATACAACTGCATGAAAAATAATGGCCCCACAAAAATGAAAGAAAGAGATAATGAATGAAGAAGAGAAACTCTCTCAGATTTATTTTCCCCAGTCCAGGGGCTGCAAACTCCATCTGTATTGCTGTCACATTTTTGAATGTCTGGTGTAGAGAAATAATATGCTGGCCTTGTAGCTATGAGATCTGTGTGCTACCGACTGCACAGTGTGACCTTGGACAAGTGACCGAATCTCTCTAGACTTGGACTAGATTATATTTATGGTCTGATCCAGCTTTAACATTCTATATCTAATCTCATCTTTTCTGCGAAGATTCATTTCATTCACTTCTCTACTCACAGGACCTGAATGACTGTTCACTTTCAGACACCCTTACTTTTTTTATTTTTGAAGACTGAAGCTACTAATCTGACTCTTCCTTTCCTGAACATGGGCATGTCCCTTAGTCTTCCATTACACCGTCGGGTAAATCAATTCACCACGCAGCTACAGCAAAGGCCTTCATCCAGTCAGGAACAAAAAGGCTGCATCAAAAGAATAATTTGAGCAGAAAAAGAACAAGGACCTGATCTTACCCCAGGCCCTGTGAAAATACCAAGTAGAGAACCATTGTAAATATCCCGTATCGTATTTTTGTCTCGCTGTCAAGTGAAGTGGTATGAAATTCAAGTTTGAGGACATTTTAATATGATGATCTCTATTCAGAAACATAACACGGTGAAGTAATTTTATTAACTGTTAGCCTTATGCTTTCCAACTCATTACCATGTCCCTAGTTTTTACATAATTTATCTGATCAGGTGTCATGACTTCCCTTTAGGTAAGCTAGTCATTGTTGCATACTGTGAAGGGCCTGAGAAGTTACCTTGCTTGAGAGCTAACAGGTTAGCCTGCCACACCTTCGTGGGAGCCAGCAGAAGGGGCATGAGGACCCAGGGCACAGTACACAGCATAAGCTTCATTCTCACATGGCTTCTCTTGCCCCCCATACTCCATGGGGTAATGCAGAGTTATCCAGTTTGATGATGAGTATGCGATCAGTTTGTGTGACAGCTTAAGAAATAAGCTTAGGCAGCACCAATCTTGTATTTTATGTCTTTTAAGTTTGTTTATTTTTGAGAGAGAGAGAGACAGAGCACAAACAGGGAAGGGGCAGAGAGAGAGGGAGAAACAGAATCCGAACTAGGCTCTAGGTTCTGAGCTGTCAGCACAGAACACAACATGGGGCTGGAACTGACAAACTGTGAGATCATGACCTGAGCTGAAATCGGACACTTAGCCAACTGAGCCATCCAGGTGCCCCCAACAGCTCCAATGTTTTAAAGAGGACTAACTTACAGACCTGCACAACTTTGCCCCAAATGGAGATGTCCTAGATAGCAAAGAAACCTGTCCTTTGCTTAGAAGACCTGCAGAAACATGTGGGATCCATGGAGAATACTCTCCCAACAGTCCTCATAAACAAACCAAAATCAAAAACAACAACAACAACAACAACAAAAAACTTAGAAAAGTCACCTTCATATGTAAATCAACATGCATATAAAAATTAATATATTTCTTCTTTCCTAAGGAAAAAGCAGAAAGATGCCATAATCAACCAAATCTGGTTCTATATAATAGCTATTAAAAGTCCAGGCATTTCCATATATACTTTTGCTCTAATTCCTAAAGCATCTCTATGAGGAATACTACACTATCCTCAATTGCATAGGTAAGAAAATTAATGTTCATGCAGGAATATTACCTGCTTCTTGGTCATAAAACCATTCCATAGCAGCTCTAGGAGTTAAATACAGTAGAGCACACTGAAAAATAATGTATATGAGTGAGGCCTTAAAATGGAGTGGAAATAATAACCACCTTCCAATTACAAAATATCTTTGTTCTATTGACTTATTATAGGCACTGAATTTACGTAATCATCTTGTCAAGAGTCAATAATGTTCAGTGTATAAAACTGCTAAGATCAAATAGATCTATAGATATATGCAATCAGTCACTCTTACTCATGTCTGATAACTTACTGATATAACCTCTCTAAAACTGCTATTTCTTCTCTCTTGTCTTTTGATTGTTTTAGGACAATTTGATGAGGAGTTAGTTTCAGTAGCATATCTTCAAATACTTTCTCTGGAAATTATCTTCTACACCAGACCTTCTAAAACTTTTCTATGTAATATTTTAAGTATATTCTATATCTTTATTTTTAAGATTAATAGAGTTTACTTATTACCTTGGTTCATCTGGTATTATGAGTGAAGTGAGAAAGTTTGAGATCTATACATTTTCAAAGCTTGTTTTAATCCTTCTGATCATTTTAAGAATATCATAAATCATGCCTATTCCATCTGAAGTGTTTTGTTAGAAAATTACTCCTATTTTAAAGCTCATCATTACCATAGGACAACTGCCCAAGTAGTCAGTCAGTGAGATGGTTAATCGAGGAGCAAAGAATTACACTACACAAACGTTTTTGAAGTCAACAATAGCTAAGAGGATTTGTCCCTGCCAGTGAATCTACTTCAGAAATCTCTTTGGAACCACAGTAAACACAATTCCATTCCCTTTCCTATTGTTAATGTTGTTGTTAGTTAACTTAATTTTGCCTAAGCCTTAAGGATAAAAGGTTGAGAAATGTACAGTTAGAATTATTAATGGAATTTATAAAACCAGATGGGTCATTAGAGTGCAATATACTCTGATCCCTTTTGAAATAATCTATTTTCTGTTATCCCTTGATCTGTTTCTCAGGCTCAAATTTTAGCCTACCGAGATCCTACTGTGATTGTTACCTCTTAAAACGCATTGCCCAACAATGTGATTTTTTTTTTACCTAACAGTGTTTTCATTCTTCACTCTGTGTTTCCTTCCTATGAGCCCTTTTACTGGGTATGGTATTTAGAGGATTAAAAGAAGTCCAGTATAATTGAGAGATTATTAGATCTTTGTCAATGCTTAAGACTTGAGAATTATAATTTTCATAGTTTTGCTGTAGCATACATGATGTGTATAACATGTGAAATTTGTCCTTAGTAGAGATGAATTTCACTTTACAGTAAGGTAAAGCCCATGTATATTAGCTTTAAATCTGAGCTTGCTGTATCTGCATCAAATTCCCTTCACCAGTCTATTGCATCATCAAAACTGGTTTATCATATTCTTTGGAATAGAAATATTCTTCCAAATTCCTCTTGTTACCACTTTCTTTTGCTTTTCACTAAGGGGGATAAAGATAGATATTGCTGAACTTAGGACCCATTTTTTCTTTAATCTTTTCCTTAAACACACTAGTCTTCAGTGATCTTTCAGTCTCCTGAACATAGGGGGAGAAGTAGCAATAATTAACATTTATTGGGAGTTTAATATATGTTAGACATTGTACAAAACACTCACTTTTTCATAGTGACTTAATTTCTTAAGTTCTTTTAAGGAAGATTGAGAAACTGGGTATTGGAACAGTAAGATAATTCAGATAAAGTCACACAGCTAATCAAAGCTGGAATAGAGATTCAAGCCCAGTTTTCTAATTCAAGAGGCCACATTCTAAACTAAGCCATCAAAGTTCATACATATAGTGTTTTTAGTGATCTCTGTTTTATCATTTTATCTCCCTAATTATATCACAAGATCTTTGAGGGAAATGACAATGTCTTATATGTTTCTTGCTCTTTCATACAGTCTAATTTCTTGTATACTGAAAAGTCTTAATGGATATTAAGCCCTTAGTTGAACAACTGATGTAGTGAATTATAAAACATGCTGTTTAACAAAATACAAATATTAAGAGTAACAATAAAAGAGCCAGCAGTAGCTTATTTCTTCTAGCATATTTCTTGTCATTCATTTACAACCAGCTCTTGTTAAATGAAGCACTGAAACAGTACAGCTGACCGTCATGGTCTTCATATTTGATCTTGCATCAGAATCCCTTGGAGGGCTTGTCAAAGCACAGGCTGAACTCTACTTTCAGGGTTTATGACTCAGTAGATCTGGGGTGGATCTGCTCATTTACATTTCTAATAGGTTTGAAGGTAATGTTGATGCTGGTCTTCCAGGAACCAATCTTTGAGAAATCACCAGTTAGGGATTCCAGAATCAGACTGGTGGAGCTACAGCCCCAACTCGATCACTTATATGCTATCTATTGAGCAAGTGATTAGTATCTCTGGCCTCCATTTCTTTATCTATGTCAAGGGAATATCAGAATTTTTTGTTGGGTAAATAATATAGCATACATAAGTTGCTTAGAACAGTGTCTGGTACACGCGCACGCACACACACACACACATATGTAATACAGACTCCATTAATATAGCCATATTTATTTTTATAGTAACTATAATTATGAAGTTGCAAGCATCTAGATTACCAGCTCTTTCTTTGACTGCCTTTGTGTTGTAATACAAAAAGCAAAACATTAGGAAGTAGATTCTATGCCATGATTCTCAGAATAGCGGAGAAGAAAAGAATGACATATGAGAAAGGCATGAAAGGCCTTACTAGAAAATCCAAACAGAAGAACCCGGATGGCTCAGTGGTTGAGATTCCAACTCTTGATTTCTGCTCAGGTCATGATCTCATGGTTCCTGGGGTCAAGCCCCGTGTCAGGCTCTGCACTGACAGCACAGAGCCTTCTCGGGATTCTCTCTCTTCCTCTCTCTCTCTGCCCCTACCCTGCTCACATGTACTCTCTCTCTCTCAAAATAAATAAATAAACTTAAAAGAAAAAAAAAAAAGAAAACCCAACAGTAGCACAAAGAATGCAGAGAGCCACATAGGGAAAATGTACCTGTGAGAAGAGGAAGAAAGCAAGATGATTTAAAAAGGGACAGAGTAGAGGTCAGAAAGTCAGGTAATTTTTAATAATTTTAATGAATATGGGACCCGATCTGAAGTGTACAAAATCTAAATTGAAGGTTTTTAAAACTATCACTGCATTGTGTGTAGTTAACACGATCTGTAATTTTCTCAGTCATTTCACATTAAGTTATGAAACATGAAATTAGGATAAATATTCCAAAACTTAATTTGAAGTACAGAAATATATCAAACATTCTCCCTATTCCTTGTGAACACACAAGCCAGTATAATTAGAAACTGAGGGAATTTCACAGTTTATGTTTCCAAATGAAGAATCTGCCTTTTTTTTTTTTTTCAGCAGGATGTTTTGTAGCAGAGGGTTCTAGTCAAATCAGTTTCTTAAAGAGCAAAAGCAACCATGTAATAGGATAAGGTCTAATGGTATAACGGATGTAGGTTTTGGTATGGTTAGTACTTTACCAGTTGACCCATCTTGAAATTAGATCTGTTGTATACTTAGATTTCAATTAAAAAAATATATCCCTTTATGCTTTTAATAAGATAACTTTATTCTAATCTACAGTGATGTGAGGAGAATATATAGCAGTCACATGATTTCCAACTTAAACCGTTTTAGGTAAAAGGTCATTTTGTGGCCACTGTTGTGAGAATATGTTCCTGATTATTTTTGACTACCTCATGAGGCAGATTATGGGGTAATAAAAATGGATTAACATTGCCAGGACTTATGCAAAGGACGAATGCTACTGCCAGCGTTTTTCAGAGTATAGTCTGGGGGTGCTTGCCCCAGAATCACACAGGGTGTTTGTGAATAGTTAGGTCTTTGGGCATCTTCCAGGACCACTGATTTGTAATTTCTGGGAGTTAACTCATGAATCCATTGTTTTAGGGATAACACAGGCACTTTCTTCTGAGCTCATAACTCTCTGATGCTCACAAGGGTGAGCTTTTGGAGAACTTACATGGCTAAAAATAAATTACTTTTACTTCCTTTAGGTTAGAAAATGTGCAAATACATTAAGCATGCTAACTGGTGATAAAATATCTGCTGAGAGAACAAAACATATTTTAATAAATATTTTACATTTAGCTTGAAAACTGCCATATTTTCCTGTTTGCCACAGATTTAACACAGACAAATCTTCACAGTATATAATAAACTTGATACTTGAGTCTTTACTGTTACTTAAAAGACAGTAGTAAAATGTGCTCCTCACACAAATATTCTTACTCTGAAAGTATCTCAGTAGATATTCATATCACATGATAACAATACACAAGAATTATATCCTATAGCTTATTATTCCAGCTGAGAAAGTGAAATGCCTTATATTTTTATTGTATGTTACATATTATATTATAAATTATATAATTTTCCCCAAAAGTCCATCATCCTGTCATAAGAAAATAAGAATGATCTTAAACATTCTTTTTTTGTGCCAAAATGTGGATGCATGACTGTAGAGTAACTATCAGAAATCAGTTGATTGAATATTGTTTTTTCAAAATACCACTAAATCATCAACCTAAAAAGTTATGGCAACTTGCATGTTCATCAAAACATTGGAAGAATCAACTCTTCTTCCAAGTTCCTATCCACATTTACTTATTAATACCATTTTTCAGTTTACTTGCCATATGGAGAGAGATGGCATGTATATATTATCATTTGCATTTAGTTACTGATGAGTGACATCGCAATTTTGTATGCTTCTTGGCTATTTACATATGTCCATTTTACTACTGGTCTAACTTTCTCTTAGTTCTAAGAGATGTTTTATGTTAAAACAATTTGCCTTCTTGCTGTCATAGGGTTGTCAACTTTTTTCTGGTTTGTTAGTCCGTCAGCTTTGTTTATTATATTATCTATCTATACAAGAGATTTAAAATTTCATGCAATCAAGTTTATCAATATTTCCCTTTCTGCCTTTGGTGTATGTCACATGCTTAGAAAATCTTCTTATATTTTCCTAAGGCTGAAATTGGTCACTTAGAAATCTCTATTTCTTTGATGTTCTCAGAAATTAATAATAACAATTATTATTTATACTCTATACTACATACATCTAGTTTACATCTACTTTTGCTACATTTCTTATATTCCTCCCATTTAGAATAATTGCTTTACCTGATCACATGAGTATTTCATGTAATAAGCTTAGAAACTTCAGAAAAAAAATTTTATAAATATTCATAATATTATCCAAACACTAAATCTGCCACTAGTTAGTATATTTTATCTACTTCTTATGTTTAATCAGTTGGACTACATTTTTACCTCATTGTGTGTATATTGTCTTATAAGTTAATTTTTGTAATATGAACTATTTCATCTCACATGAAGTTCCTTGAAAACATTACTTTAATAACCGTATTATTACAGTGAGTGAAGAATGAAAACACTGTTAGGTAAAAAAAAAAAATCACATTGTTGGGCAATGCATTTTAAGGTTATATATAGACATTATATAGACATGCCATTAAGTTTTAAGCATGCTAATTCCTGTTTGTTTGCTATTTTATTAAAAATTATGTTATATATCTTTTTTCATAGTCCTCTGAATAAAATTATCATTATGAAAAATTATTAGAAGTTGAATTCCTCAGTTAATTTATATGAATATATTTTCACATTTTTCCATATGTTACCAAATTGCCCTAAAGAGATGTTTTAATGACTGTTATCTCATGAGTTCTACATGAGGTTTTATATTTAACTGAAACCTTGCCAACATTTGGTAGTGTTTATTTTGTTAAAGAAAGAGAGAGCACAAGTGGGGGAGGGGCAGTGGGAGAGGGAGGGGGAGAGAGAATCTCAAGCAGACTTCACGCCCAGTGCAGAGCCCAATGCAGGACTCGATCTTGCAGACCTGAGAGATCATAACGTGAGCCAAAGTCAAGAGTCAGAGCCTTAACCAACTGAGTCACCCAGGCACCCTGCAGTGTTTCTTAAATTCAATCTATAACAATAAAAATCTTGGGAAATTTAATATACAAAGGATGTTTTTTAGCGTAATCATATGTTTCCATGGAATATTTGCCCTTAAGCATATTACTTAATTAGCCATAAATTCAAAGATAATTGCCAAGAATTATAACTTCATAGTGTGCTGGCTTAAAAAAATATTACCTAATGAAATGAGAGCCACGTATGTCCTTTTGTTTCTTGCTATCTATATATAAGCACACTATTATGAAACTCTAGACTATCAAACACTAAATGAAAATTTTAAAGTAACTAGAAATAAAAGATATATCCCCTACAAATTAATAACAATGAGACTGAGAGCAGACTCCCCACCTTCAGTATGAAGGTCAGGAAACAATGACATTATGTTTTTAATTTGTTGAGAAAAATAACTGCCAGCCATATTAACTACCATGGAAGAAAGATGACAAAGTAAAAGATAAAACAAGATAGAGTTTATCCTTTTTCCAAAGAACCACCGCAAAGGTATAATTCAAAAAGAGAAAAAAGAAAACTCATTAGAAAACACAGGAAAATAACAATTATGAGCAAAGGAATTGATAGTCATATAGGGAAATGTATGTATAATTAACTGTATATATCAATATTAATAGCAGGAACTGTGGAGGAGATTAAATTCAAGGTGGAGGTAAAATGAAGGACAACAATAACATGCTGTATGTGAGAAGAGCCAGTGGGGTTAAACTAATCTAAATGCCAGATGTTATCAGAAAGGAGAGTGGAGTGGTATGTTCTCTTAGGTGTTTCCATGCCAAATATTCATGTTAAAAATATACACATCAACATTAAAATCACATAAATATGAGGTATTGCTTCTAAACTAGTGGAAAGAAAGAGAGCGAATAAAAGTTAATAAAGTGTCACCAGTGAATACATAGCCAGAAAGGAGAGGGGAAAAATGAATAAGCGTGTGCAACAGAAGCACAGACAGAGCAAAAATAGATTTCAAAATATTATTAACCAAAATACGCAAAGAAAATCTACCCTTAAAAATACGTGCTTAATTGAAATGTGTGTATGTATACACATAGCTTTAAAACAGACAACTTTGAACAATGTAAGATTAAAAGCAAAAATGGGAAAATACAGTAAGCGGTTACTTATAAATGAGAGCAACACTAGACAAAATGAAGGAAAAAAAGCATTTTGTAGTGACAAAGAACATCATTATGCACAATGAGAAAAGGAAGAATTCACCAGGAAGACGTATTTCTGAGCCCTTGAAATGTGTAATAGTGTGCACTATGTCTCCTGATATATTCCAGGCAAGCCCATGGGTACTTCACACACATTAACTTGCTCAATACTTATTAAAACCCAACAGGAATGTTCATTGTGCACAGGAGGACACTGAGGTGGATGAAAGTTTAAGTGCTCAGTCTGAGCTCACACATGTAATCATGGATGAAACCAGATATGTACCAGTAAGCCTGGCTGCAAAGCCTGGACTGGTGTAGAACATACAGAGAGACTACCACAGTTACAGCAAGAAACTTTTTCTTCAACATCTGAAAGAATGTAGATTGAATCCATGCATATATGGAACTTTTAGCACCTGATCAGGTCCCAGGGTACAAAGAAAATCTGAAAAATACACAATAGTTTAAAATATATAAAACAAAACAAATTACAAAAATAATAAGTAAAATAAAATAAAATAAAATAAATAAAATATATAAAGCATATTCTCAATGAACATAATTACTCAGAAAAAAGATATGATAGCTCCCAAAACATAATATAGAGAGCAAGTTTAAAAGAAAAACATATATACATACATATACACTTCAGTTAAAAATTGCTGTAAGAAGAATCATAATAGAAATAACATATTTAAAAATGAAAATACACTTATTTACAGATGTGGAATGAATTTAAAACAGGCTTTCAGATAAAAATGTTAACCTTAAGTACATTAGAATAAAGATAAAAAATAAACTAATTTTATTTATGACAAAGAGACAGACATACCACCAAAGTAGGAAGAAAATGATAAAAGTAGTTTTAATAAGACAGAAAATGAATTGAAATATAGGGAAAAATTAATATGTCAAAAATTGTTATTTGAAAAAAAAATAGGGAATTATGTGGCGGAATTACAAAGGGCAGAAATAAATGATTGAAAGTTCAACAAAATAACATTTCAGTGAAGTAGGTAATATAACTACAGACAGTTTTTAAACTTGTAAATGGGTATTATGAATAATTATAAACTAGTAATTATGAAAAAAATTGGGCCAAATGGACTTCTATAGAACAACCTAAATTATAAAAATATTTTTAAAAGATGTAAAATTCTCATAGGAATACAGACATTAAAGAGGTCAGATTATTTTTTAAAAGGTTAGTAGGTTGATTTTACTTTAAGGACACAGGTGCAAAAATACAAAATAAAGTGTTGGCATGTTCTATGAAGCAATAAAAAAATATATATATCCTGACCAAAAGAGTGTATCTCAGACAGGCAAGGATGTCCTAGCATTAGAAAATCGATTTATGTAATTCATCCCATAAACTGATCAAAAAGAGTAAAAATCCATGAGCTCTTCTCCACACATTCAGAAAAGCATGTGATAATATTTAGGATGCCCATAAGATTTATTTACTTTTCTTACCAGATCGGAGATAGAAAATTTCCTCTTTAACCTGATAAGTAGCATTATCAAAAACTTGCAGAAAACATACCACTTTACAGGAAGCAGTAGAACATTCATTTAAAATCAGATATATGACAAAGATGCTACAGCTTAACATTGTCCTGGAGATGCTATCCAAAACAATATATCTTAAAAAAAAAAGTAAATGGTATAAGAATTGGAAGGCAGAATTAAAATTGCCAAAATAATACTATTCATATAGTAAATCAACTACTATCTGCAGGATGATGTACACGAAACAGTTTAAATCTGAGATTGTAGTTGTAATATCAATGTGTTAAAATCAACAGTGATTTTGTGTGCCATAAATAATCAGGAATTTTAATTTTTTAAAAATTGCCCAACCTGTGCCCAGATCTTAGTTATTAACACTACTCTCCAAGAAAAGGAATCAGAGATATTTAGGGAACTGGTTGATTCTAGGGCTGGGGAAGGAATATACAAAATAGGCCTGGAGCATCTTTTAATGCCAGAAAGTAAGAAAGTGCTCAAAATACGAAACAATGCAAGCATCTCAATGGGACACAGCAGTTAAATTTTCAATGAAAGAATTTTCAACGGACAAAGCTGGAACAATTTGAAAACCAAATAAATAATATATTACATCATAACCCCAACTATAAAATAAATTAAAGGTGGTATGAATAATGGATACAATAAATAAATATAAAAGTGTGTGAGAAGAGACAAATCTAAAGAGGAATTCCAAATATTTATTGTAGACATTCCCCCCACACCAAGGAAAGAAGGCTTAATTCCTCATTCCTTGACCATGAGATGTGCTTAGTGACCTACTTCCAAAGAGTGGAGTATGTGAAGGGGAGAAAAAGTAACTTGAGAGTGGAGAGACTTCACAAACTTTACCTCAGGCAGGCGACCTAGGGTAACATCTTCAGAGATCAATCGTGTTGATGGCATGGTGAATCATGATAGTTGATAAACATGAGAATAGTATTTTATTCCTGTGTCTTCCACGAGAACTATAACTTCAGTCTAATCATGGGAAAAATGTAAGAATGTTTTATTAACTTCAATCTAATCATGAGTAAAGTGTAAGATAAAGTTTCATTGAGGGACATTCAAAAAAACAACTGACTAATTCTTCTCAGAACTGCCAAGGTCAATCATCAAAATCAAAATCTGAGAAACTGTCAAAGACCAAATGAAGCTAAAGAAACATGGAGACTAAATGTAAAGTGATACTGAGGATGGAATCATGAACAGGAAAAGGGCATTAGAGAAAAACTTCTGGAGTCTGAGGAAACTGTGGCATTTAGGAAATAGAACATAGCAATGTTGTTTTCTTGTGACAGAAGTAAGGAAGACATCGGCAGGAGAAACTAGGTGAGGGGTATATGGGAACTGTTGGTAGTACCTTTGCCACTTTTCTATAAATCTAAAAGTATTCTGCCATAAAATGAGATTTTTAAAATAATTTTTTAAAGGAGGAAATTGCTCATAAAAAGTTACCTAAGATATAAGATATCTAAGGGTAAATCTAACAAAACAGGCATAGCTATAATATAAAAAATTTTTGAGCCACAATAAAACTTGAATGATGGAGAAAATTATTATTTTATTGGATGAGACACATTGATATTATAAAACTTCAACTATCCCTAACTTAACCTGTATGAAGGGTCATGAAACTGTAACTCACAGGTCAAATCCAGCCCATGGCCTATTTTTATACTGCCCCATGAGGTAGAAGTTGGTTGGGTTTGTGTTTGGTTTTTGCATTTTTAAGGATTAGGTGAAAAAGCAGGGATTAGGAGGGGTAGGAGGAGAGAAGCAGGGAGGGAGAGAAGAAGGGAGGGAGGGAGGAAAGGAGGAAGGAAGGAAGGAAGGAAGGAAGGAAGGAAGGAAGGAAGGAAGGAAAGAAATACAACATGGCTCACAAACTTTCAAATATTTACTATTTGGCCCTTTTTAGAAAAAGTTTATAATAATGATGAAAACAGTATTGAACACGTATGGAGCCCTTAGCAAATGTCAAGCAAGTTTTTAATTGCCTAATTCTCTTTTTTTCCCCCCTCTCACAAACACTACATAAAGTAATAATCATGTTGGGGGACCTGGTGACTTAGTTGGTTAAGCATCTGACTCTTGATTTTGGTTCAGGTCATGATCTCATGGTTGGGGAAACCAAGCCCCATGTGGGGCTCTGCCCTGATAGTATGGAACCTGCTTGGGATTCTCTCCCTTCCTCTCTCTCTGCCCCTCTCCTGCTTGTTCTTGCTCTCTCCTCCTCTCAAAATTTATAAGTAAACATTAAAAATAAGCAATAACCATGTTTTCCTATTTTACAGAGAAAGAAACCTAAGTACCGAGTCAGATAGTTACTTGCCCAGGATCACATATATATAGTCCACAGTGGACAGAGATTCCAACTCAAACTGTATCCCTTTAGTGTTCATACATTTGTGAGCATTGATTGGAATGAGCACACCAACTTTAGGATAGTGGTTATATGTGGGAGTCTAGCTACAAATACAATGTGCTTTTGTTTCTTGTTTAGTTATTTTTGCCTTTACTAATTTTGTTGTATCCTCTCTTCCTATAACATTTACGTTTATTTTTTAAAAACTAAAGATTCCTCTTGAGTTTTTTAAAAACTAAAAGATTCCTGTGTAGTTATTTTTGCCTTTACTAATTTTGTTGTATCCTTTCTTCCTATGACATTTACGTTTATTTTTTAAAAACTAAAAGATTCCTCTTGAGTTTGGAATTTATACAATTTGAACTTTCATTGAGCGATGAGGTTTGTACAGAGAAAGAAAACACAGGGTGGAGAGAAGAGTGAATGGATATATGACATGTAACGTTTGTTTAAAAAAATTTGGGGGGCACCTGGGTGGCTTAGTTGGTTAAGTGTCTGACTCTTGATTTTGGCTCCGGTCATCATCTCACAGTCCATGAGTTCAAGCCCCCGCCCCCGCCATTGGGGCTCTGTGCTGACAGTAAGGAGCCTGCTTGGGGTCCCGTCTCTCTCCTTCCCTCTCTGCTGCTCCCCCGCTCGTGCAGAAATTTCTCTAAACAAACAAACAAACAAACAAACTTTAAAAAAATGAAAAATTAAAAAGTTTTTGACTAAATTTTAGAAGAAAATTGGGAAAGAAGGAACCGAGAAAGCTTAAAAGATTAGAATAAACTGAAGAAACTGAGAGATTAGTTGCATCACATAATAATCTCTGGCAGAAGTTCTAGAAATTGGAAATTCATAATACAAGAAGAAAATTAATACTTGTCTTCCCTTTCACCAAAGGAAACCAGAAAATTTTTCTGTCCAAAATGACTTTGGAACTTAAAATTTATAGCAATTAGATCAAGTAGTGCTACAACCATAAAATGTTTGATGCTGCATTTATTAACTAGATATAGATAAATCTTTGGTACCAGATGGTCTCTAGTAAAGAACTCTGAATGCAGTTAAGATTGGCATTAAAATTTCATAATAAAAATAAATAGCCATTGAGAATAGTCACTCTTTTAGGACCATCCTACCCCAGGGAGTAAATTGACTCTGATCCTAAAGAGAAGTCCCCTATAAGTTCTACAATTATCATCTGATGAGCTTCATTTCCATATTAGAAAAGATGATAAAATCTGTGCAAAGATGGTGGTTTTACTCACATTTAAACAAATACTCTTCAGAAGTGAAATAGTGGGGATTTTTTTTGCTTTTGTATGTTTATTTGTTTGAGAAAACCATTCTGTCTACTATGGAAACTATAGGGAAATGGGTGTTAGGTTTTAGTGCCTGGATTCTTATTTAACATCTTTGTAAATTATGGAAAGAGGAAGTTTGTTGCCTCGTTCCCTGCAAGTCTGTCCCCTCTTCTGTGATCAGTGTATTTATTTCCATTTGCTTTGGAATTCTTTCTTAGCCCCTTGATGTCATATTTCATCACAGCTCCATTATTTTTAATCTCAGTCTTTTCTTTCCTGCAGTGATTTCCTCCAGCATCACATTTTCATGTAATCTGAGTATGCCAACCTTCCTAAAATTTTATATTTTATTCAGCAGTAGAAACTGTGGAGAGGCAGGATGTGAACATGGGCTTGCCTGTTACCTTCAGATCTTCACAACTGGGAGAGTGTGTGTTGAAAACTCCCTGTCTAGTTTCTCAGTTCTAGCAAGGCTTTGACATGCAGGTGACCAGGTTCACCTTCATTTTCCACTAGACTCTTGTGTGGTACTGTCAACTGGTGAGCATATTAAATCAACAAAGTAGACTTATCATTGTGCAGTGACTCAGGCTGTTTCCGTTCCTGCCTGCACTTTTCTGGCACTATGTTAACAGCAGTATCCCCCGCAAGGGACACCTCCACCTCCATTCCCACTCCATTCCCTCTTTGCTTCCTGGACAGTTATTTTCTGTGGGTTGTATATCTGAGTATAGCTTTAAAAATGAAGGGGAGGGCAGGGGCTCCTGGGTGGCTCAGTCAATTAAGAGTCTGGCTCAGGTCATGATCTTATGGTTCATGGGTTCAAGCCCCACATTGGGCTCTGTGCTGGCAGCACTTGGAATTCTCTCTCCCTTTCTCTGCCCTTTTCTCACTCACACATGTTCTCTCTCTCTCTCTCTCTCTCTCTCTCTCTCTCTCTCTCTCTCTCCCTCTCCCTCTCAAAATAAATAAACTTTAAAAAAATGAAGGGGGACAGTAAAAGTGATGAAATCTAAATGAGGTGAATAGTTTAGTTTAATAGTATGGTTCCAAGTTCAGTTCCTGGTTTTGATGCTATGTGCTTAGATGTTTTCATTGAAGGAGGCTACCTGGAGGTACCTGGGAGTTTTCTGTACTGCTTTTGCAACCTCTTATGGATCTTATATTTTTAAAAGTAAAAATTTCAAAAAAGCAAGAAAGGAGAGAAGATGTGAGGCAGTGAGTATCCCATCGACCTCAAAATACAGTACCAGTTTGTATGTTGTATAAGTCTTGGATTTCTGAGGTGGAGACAGACAGAAATTGAAGACATCATTTTCTAACTTTTTTTTTCCCAAGTAAGTTTTGTTTCAGAAAGCAAATCCTGGTTTGTCTAATGCAAAAATTCAATAGATTATTTCTTTTCTTCTATAATCTTTTTTATTACTCTTTGTTGTTGTTTGTTGTTGTTTAAATGTTCATTTATCTTTGAGAGAGAATGCAAGAGAGTGAGAGAGCAGGGGAGGGGCAGAGAGAGAGGGAGACACAGAATCTGAAGCAGGCTCCGGGCTCTGAGCTGTCAGCACAGAGCCCGATGTGGGGCTTGAACTCATGAACAGTGAGATCATGACAGCTGAAGTCAGACGCTTAACCAACTGAGCCACCCAGACGCCCCTTTAATGAACTCTTAAAACTAATGAAATATCTCCAAAGATCTTCATTATAAGTTGTCTGTAAGTCTAAGTTTTAGCAATTTTAAATAACTTCATTTTTTTAGTCTCTATCTACCTTGTTTTTGTTTTTAATTTTTAAATTTCATTAATTTTGTTTTCTTTACTTATTTGTGTTTGAGGACTGGGGAAAATTGCATAAGGGTCTAAGAGAGGATACCATTTTAAGAAAAAGTGTCCCTAATCTGGTTGATATTCCTTATGACCCTTTTTAGTAAGCCTTTTTTTTTCTCTCAGAAATCATTAAGTTTATTTTTGTCAGCAAGTAAATTGTGTTTGACCAGCTGTTCTATTGCACTCATTTCCAGAAAGAATTGAATTTGCTTCTGAACTCTGAACTCACAATGGCTAAACTTGGCAAAATGTGTTTCCTTATCTCTACCCCAAAAGACCAAGCACACACAGTTATTTAATATAATGTGATTTCAACTGTTGGTTTAAAACAAAATGGAGGATTACAGCAACTACAATAGTATATTTTCCAAGAAGCACCATTTTTTGTGTCTTACAGAGTGAAGAAAACACTGTTAACGCTGAAATATTATTTTTGATTTATTCTTCTTTATTGGATCAATACTAATATATGTGGAGACTTTTCCAGACCTCAATGCCTAGTAACCTTTCAGCAGTTTATAATGAAATGACTATGTGTGATTTATGATTTATAATTAAGGGCTTTTAAAAATCACATTATTCCTAAAATGTGCACTGCAGTTCATTGTGTCTATTAAGAATACAATAGGGGGGTGCCTGGGTGGCTCAGTTGGTTAAGTGTCCCCATTTGTCTCAGGTCATGATCTCCCAGTTTGTGAGTTTAAGCCCAACATTGGGCTCCACGCTGACAGTGCAGAGCCTGATTGAGATTCTGTCTCCTTTCTCTCTCTGCCCCTCCCCCACTTGTGTGTGCGTGCGCGCTCTCTCTCTCTCTCTCCGTTTATATATACACATATATGTGTACATATGTATATGTACATGTGTACATATGTGTATGTGTGTATATATATATACTTTAAAAAAGAATACAATAGGATTCTTCAAATCTGGTGCTGTGATCTGCATCTCAGTAACTCCCCACTGAGCAAATTGGCTAGGATATAGAGAATATACAGTAGATTTTTTTTCCACTAATAAGAATATAAATGAATAAATGGCAACCTGCAATTCTCTACGGCATTTCTATATGTATGAGGAAAGCTTTGGTCCCAGATTACATTTTCAAGGAGGTTTGCACAATAGAATGCTTTGGAAAATAGAGATAGATTTTCCTTCTAGGATGGAGCACTTTTTTCCTGACCAGAATTAGAAGGAAAATGTCTTCTTCCTGAACAGTTAGATGATGAATCTTCCAGCATCCTATTACAATATTGGGGTTTTTCTAAGTGTAAGTTGGTCCCTTAGCTATGACATAAGTCCACCGTGTACACAATATCCTTTTGGCTATATCCATCACCTCTGTAGGACTTGGGGACACAAGGAACCACAGCAAATATATAAAGCCCACTCATGGGGCGCCTGGGTGGCGCAGTCGGTTAAGCGTCCGACTTCAGCCAGGTCACGATCTCGCGGTCCGTGGGTTCGAGCCCCGCGTCGGGCTCTGGGCCGATGGCTCAGAACCTGGAGCCTGTTTCCGATTCTGTGTCTCCCTCTCTTTCTGCCCCTCCCCCGTTCATGCTCTGTCTCTCTCTGTCCCAAAAATAAATAAACGTTGAAAAAAAAATTTAAAAAAAAATAAAATAAAATAAAGCCCACTCATGTTGCAATACCATGAATACTACTGTTCTGTGTCTCTTACCCACGAGCTTTGTCTCCTGCCAGTATGTATAAAACTGTGACAGAGTAACTTGCTAGGCTTCAAGTGGAGTAAAATCTCCTTCCCTTCAAGGTTGTTGACATAACTGTTTAGCATGGAGCACAGTATGACTTTGTGAGTAGCTAGAGAGACCATGGGGCAAAGGGAAAGTCTATAGAATTCAGAGGATTAACCTCAGAGTGAGGAGCCGTTGGAAAGGAGTGGTTCAAGGTCCATGAAAGAAACATGACTGATGTAGTTAGGTCTTACAGCAGAATTGACAGGAGAATCTCAAAAACACAAAAAGGAAATTGTGTCTTAGAGCAACCAGAGGCCAGTTCATCCCTTGTGATTAGAGAAAAGAAAGAAGGGATGCCAGTAGAAACTTTAATAGATAAAGAGGTGGAAGGATGAGGGAAATCGAGCCCAGTGGCCACAATTTTCTAAGTAGTCAGGCTATCTGTTGAAAAGCGGAATGGGAATTGAGTGTAGAGAAAGTCTGAGAAAAGGGGATAGTTCTGAAAATGTCAATAAGGAGATGGGAAAAGTAGCTGACTAAAGACAGGTAATGGGATCGATAGGTGGTGCTAAGGGCCCTGCTGAGTTAAGAAAATATAAATCTGTAGAGTTCTTAATACACACTGTGATGTAATGGTCTGTGGCAGAATCAGACACAGAATGATGTCCATTATTGTTTATCTTGGGATGGACCTTAGAGTTACATGCCTGTTCCAGGTCCTAGCTAATTTTACATCCAGAGATGTAGCTGACCATTGGGAGCAAGAGACGACTCACCTTTTGATTTTCCAGTGTTGAAACTAACATACATGTTCTGATACCTCTTTACTACATGATACAGTCCTCCCCATCCATTTAATCATATTACAGATTAAATTGACCTTGTCTTGAAATCATGTGTTAATGAGAGGCCTTGGGCATGGAACTAGAGCTAATTTGCATGGATGCCTTAGTTCTCTTTATTATTGAAGTCTAATCAAACCGTGTCACCAAGGAGCTGTGAGTGATGGCAAACTTCAATGAAGCACTTGGCAAATGCATGTCAGAGAAATTCTTAATAATAATAAATCCTCTGACAAGACAAGAGCACTTAAGTATGATGGTGACATTTTAGTTTACAAAAATAAAGCCAATGTTCTCTGTTCCATTTCCAGGGTCTGAATGGTTTTAATCATGCTGTTTGGCAGATAGCTGCATCAATCCATCCCATCATATCTAAATTCTGCCATTTTTGGCTAGTCATTCATAGACATATTTCTAAACTTCAAAAACAAATCAAACCTCTTTACTTTTCATTTTTGTTCAGCAACCATGGGAAAATTCTGTTATTTACAGTTTGAATATGAATGAAGCCCCTGAGAAATGAAACAATGCTTTCTATTTCCCCCAAATTAGAAACATAAAGATTACTCTCAAATCAACCTTATGCCAAGGTTGATGCTTCAGGAAGTAACATTGCTAGAGGCAGCAGTTATTATACTTTGACTTGGAAACTTGATGGGGTATGTATCTGTAGTCTTCTTATATCAGGATTTTTTTTTTCATTTTCTTATCCCTCTCCCCTTGCTTTCTCAATCCAAACCTAGCATCTTCCCTTGCTTATTTCCAGGCCTGAATTTAGATTAGCCTTAGTGGGGAGCACATCTCTCTTGAAATGGCATGTACGTTGCCTATTTGTAAATAATTGTTGGACCTAATATCTGACCCATAGACTCTATGGGTCTCTCAACTCCAATCTGCTCAACTGCTCCTGGTAACTTGCTTGTGTTGATCAGAAAATTTTGGGGACCTCAGTCTCAGTCTTTTCCTGGGATTCCTCTATGTTACTCACACAGCCCTGCCTCAATATCTTTAATCTCTGTTACTTTCCTATAGCTTAACCCACAATACATTAAAAACAAAAATTTCCAAGGGCAATACCGTATTTATTCCTTTGTCCTTAACTTTTAGTACAAAGACTTTCACTTTGCAAATATTATAGGATAATAGTAATATGACATGTTTTTAATTCACATAAACCATATAGATTTTAATTCAGGCTCTATTACTTTTATTGAACTCATTGTACCAAAGTCTCCTCATCTGTAAACAGAAATATTAAAATGTACCTCATGTTTATTATGCAGATTAAGTTAAAGCTATTCAAACTAGCTTATTTTTTTTATTTTTTATTTTATTTTTATTTTTTTAATATTTTACTATTTATTTTGAAAGAGAAAGCATGTGTGAGTTGGGAAGAGGGGCAGAGGGAGAGAGAATCTTTAGCAGGCTCCATGCTCAGTGTGGAGCCTGATGCGGGGCTCGATCCCACAATCCTGGGATCACGACTTAAGCCAAAATCAAGAGTTGGATACTCAACTGACTGAGCCACCCAGGCACCCCTACCTTATATATTTTTAAAAGGTAGCTTATGTTTAAGGATTCAAAGATAGTTCATAGTACACCAAGGGCAAGGGTAAAGGAAAGATTGAAGATATGAGTGTATATGACTGTCACCATGAACTTCATTTTCCTTCTCATAATTGGTTGATGGCACATCTGCTATCTTCTTTATTTCTCAAATCCAGTTCCTTTTCCTCTCTAAAACACATGATAGCCATAGGTGAATCACCTGAAGAGAAAATGATCTTTCCCTTCCTCGGTACAAATTCCAAATTTTGGGGGAAAAGACAGGTTGTCCTATCTTAGGCACACACCCACACCTTTTCCTGGGTGAGAGGAGGTAGTGAATATTGGCAGGGTTGTATAGTAGAAAGCTGTTTTGTTTTTTTTAATCCACCATTGAGAACATAAAAATCAGGAGAAAGTCTAAATTAAGGCAAAGGAAACAATATTTTCCAAATATAGAATTTACTAATTAAAAGACAGGTTATAGAACAATATTGTCTAATGGAGCTTTGAATGATGATGGAAAAAATAATGTAAAGTATAGCTATCGCAAATAAGGAAATAATATTTGATTTTAATTAATTTAAATTTACATACCCTAGGGGCACCTGAGTGGCTCAGTTGGTTAAGCATCTGACTCACGGGTTCAGGAGTTCAAGCCCTGTGTTGGGCTCTGTGCTGACATCTCAGAGCCTGGAGCCTGCTTTGGATTCTGTGTCACCTCTCTCTGCCCCTCCCCCACTCATACTCACACACACTCTCTCTCTATCTCAAAAATAAATACAACATTTAAAAAATTTACATAGCCCTATATGGCTGGTGACTATTGTATCGGACAGTGTAGCTACAGAATCTTGTAATCAACAACTAAAAGCTATTACTATGAGGTAACTTACAATTATTTAATGGATGTGTAAATGAACCCCTTCCAATCTAGACCAGTCTAGACCTGGAAGGCACACTTATCTGTCATCCCTTATTATTCATTTCTGCAGTTTTTATATTTTCTATAATTTTTCCTGTTCTTTAGATACCTATAAGGAGAAGTATCCTGGGAAAGATGTGTTAGCATTGTTCTGAGAGAGCAGACATAGCTGAAGTCTGCACTAAAAGTCACTGAGTTTCTTTTTTTTAATTTTTTTTAACGTTTTTTTGAGACATGGAGAGACAGCATGAACGGGGGAGGGTCAGAGAGAAAGGGAGACACAGAATCTGAAACAAGCTCCAGGCTCTGAGCTGTCAGCACAGAGCCTGACGTGGGGCTCAAACTCACAGACCCTGCGAGATCATGACCTTAGCCGAAGTCGGATGCTCAACAGACTGAGCCACCCAGGCGCCCCAAAGTCACTGAGTTTCTAAGGGTGATGAAATTGCCAGAAGTTGGATGAGGAAGTGGGAAAGGGGGGAAAGAGCAGACATATTAATAAAATTTGCCTGTTGCACAATTTCATATGAGATGTATTCTGTTCAGAAGTCCTTTAGACAAGTTATTCAATTCCAAACAGGTTACAATCTCAAGTGTAAAATGAAAGATGCATTCACAATCCCTGTCTCATGTACACATTCTCATGGTAGTAACTGGAGTTGCAATCTTGAAGAAAAATAGACAGCTCCTGCTTCACATAGCCTATTGTCTAGTAAGTGACAGACACAAAATAATCAGAGAATGACACCAACAAGTGCAAGGGCGATGAAAAACTATGTGTGAATGGGCAGAGGCATTGACCTATTCTGGAAGGGCTGGAAGGCTTCTCTGTGGAAATACCTTTTGGCTGAGAGCTGCAAGGGATTTTATCTTCATGTAAGAGTGATTGGTAGTCATCAATGATGGAGAGGAAGAAGAGCAAGAAATAGACATGTGACTAGATTGGAAATTTTTAAAAGGTCATTTTTATTGTACTTTGGGGGAAAGTTAAGTGGCTAATGCAGTATCTGGGGCAGAGATGATAACTTGCCCTAGGATGTTGGTGGAGATAGACATTAATGCATATAAGAATGATAATAGTAAGTACAATTCTTGAGATGGAGAGGATATTGGATATTGTAGATAAGTATTAGTTAAAAGCTAAACAGCATTGATGTTTTTCTGTGCATGGATGGTGGTACTTTTCGTTAAGATAAGGGACACTGGAAATGGACAGGTTTGAGAGAAGTAAGAGGGATTCCTGATTTATTTTTTATGAGATTGGCCTTTGACACATGCAATTGGAGATGCCAGATGGAAAGTTAATATAATTGCTTGGAGCTTTTAGGAGTGGTCAGGGCTAGAGATATACATTTCTGAGTCATCTGCTTATTTAGGGTCAAACAAAGTTTGGGGTAGGTAGGAGAAAATAGAGGGTGAGAATATTAAGGAAGTAAAGAAAGCTACCTCCGGATAAGTCCTGAAAGATATGAATCAGATGCAAAGGTAACTAGAGAAATAGAAGGGAAAAGATATGTCCTGGAAACCAGGGAAAAGCATGTTTCCTGGAGGAGGGAATGATCAACTGAGGTGAATCCAACTAGGAATTTAAGTAAGTTGAGTACCGTGAAATGAGCATTATCTCTAGGGGCCTCATCAATAGATGAGAGCTGTTGTGAAGGAGGACAGTATAAGAAGCCAGATTGGTCTGGTTAAATGTGAAGGAGAAGTAAAACAATAGACGTAGAGATGACGAGTGATGTTTTAACAAAGTTGGCCACGAAGAGGACATTCACTGTATTTAATTTTTCCTTAACTTTCAAAGAGATACATCAATCAGTCTGGCACACTTTCTTTTATGTATATATAAGAAATTGTTCTCTCTCTCTCATATATATATGTGTGTGTGTGTGTGTGTGTGTGTATGCACATTATGTAATATATGTATATAGTCAAATTGTTCCATCAAGTAGGAATTTATTGTTTACACTAAAAAGTATTAGTTGGAGGAAATAAAGATGCAAATAAAAACCTCCACAATCTCAACACTCTAACACATTTATTTACATATATTAAAAGGTGATATTTATATTACAGTTAACTATTGAACAATGCAGGGGTTAGAGGTGCTAACTCCTGCACAATCAAAAATCTGCATATAACTTTTGACTCCCCCAAAACTTAGCTACTCATAGCCTACTACTGTTGACTGGAAGACATACTGATCACATGAACAGTCAAGTAACACAAATTTTGTATGTTATAAGTATTATATACTATATTCTTATAGTAAAGTAAGCTAAAGAAAAGAAAATGTTATTAAGAAAACACAAGGAGGAGAAAATGCCTTTACAAGTACTATACAGTATTGACAGAAAAAAAAATTGCCCGTAAGTGGACCAAACAGTTCAAACCCATGTTGTTTAAGGATCAACTATATTAATAAAGTAACTCAAGCAAATTCTCATTATTTACCTTCCATCTATTTAGGTGGAGGTCTAACAGTTTATTTTAGAGACATGCCAAAACTTAAATTACTTACCTTTATGAAAAAACCTGTGTCAAGAGAAAAATCATGACAGATTTTCTGATTGCCTGATTACTGAATGACTCCTTAGTTTATTCACAATTTTCTCATGTAATTAAAAAAAATGCTAAGTGTTTCACAGAGCAGAAAACAGAATTTTAGGATGAAATCAAGCATTATATTCTGCAAATACACCTGAATTTAGTGATATTTGGAAAGTAACTAGGTGATAACAAGACTTTTTTCATTGACTCTAGCAATTCTCTGAGACCATCAATATTCAGTAAACCTGTTCTTGGTAAATTTAATCCACTTAAGAATATTTTTAGGGGTGCCTGGGTGGTTCAGTCAGTTGGGTATCTGATTTCAGCTCAGGTCATGATCTCATGGTCCATGAGTTTGAGACCCATGACAGGCTCTGTGCTGACAGCTCAGAGCCTGAAGCCTGCTTCAGATCCTGTGTCTTCCTCTCTCTCTACCCCTCCTCTGCTTACACTCTCTGTCTGTCTCTCTCTCTCTCTTAAAAATAAATAAACATTAAAAAAAATAGAAAAAAAGGGACACTTGGATGGCTCAGGCAGTTGAGCATCTGACTTGGCTCAGGTCATGATCTCGTGATTCGTGGGTTTGAGCCCCACATGGGGCTCTGTGCTGACAGCTTGGAGCCTGGAGCCTGCTTCGGATTCTGTGTCTCCCTCTCTCTTTGCCCTTCCCTTGCTTTCTCTCTTTCTCTTTCTTTTCAAAAATAAATAAACATTTAAAAAAAATTTTAATAAAAAAATTTTAAAGACTATTATTTTGTTATGAATCAAAATATAAATATAGATCTAGCCTACTGGTAAAAAGATAAAATGTCACTCTTTCTTTTTTTCCTTTAAAGACTGTTGGTTCTTACATATAATTAGTGTTCAACTTCCACTCTGAAAATAGAGATAAGGGTTTGGACCCTGAAAGAGTTGATAGAATCCATAAAAGTGAAATCCTTCTCACTGGAAGGATCAATGTTGGTTTAAAAGTTTGATTTAAATAAATGTTATTTGTTTATCTGCTAAGAGGTAGGATTATGTGATTATTGGGGATTTGTTCTACTCTGGTGAATCTAAAAGCAGTGATTTTCCCACACGGAAATTACAACAACAATGATAATAATGAAAATACTAGAGGTGGTTCTGGTTATCATGGTGATTCTAGGACTTGGAGGCTCATTTTATGTGTCTCCCTTACTGTAAAGACAGCTATTTACTGGAATGGATTTAGTTGTCTTCCTGTCCTCCATCCAGGGATAGAGGCTGCACTAGAGTTTATTGACTCACTGAGTGTGAGGTAAGCTGCCGGGAGATGGTGTGGGAAAGGAGGGAGTGAAAGGGGATGATGGGAATTACAGAGGGAGCAATAAGAATTCAAATGGCCCTGTAAATAAATTCAGAAAGTAGTGTCTCCCAATTTTATTATGGCTGCTGAACTGTTAGAGAGTTGTCTCTTTAAAATATGTCCAGGTGGGTGCCTGGATAGCTCAGTCCGTTAAACGTCTGACCCTTGATTTCTGCCCACATCATGATCTCACAGTTTGTGATTTCAAGCCTCAAGTTGGGCTCTGCTCTGACACAGCAGATCCTGCTTGGGATTCTCTCTCTCCCTCTCTATCTACCCCTCCCTGGATCACACACTCTCTCTCTCTCAAAATAAATAAACATTAATATTTTTTTAATTGAAAATATATCCAGGTAGAGGTTTTGTCTGTAAGTTAATATTTAGACCTCTGCTGGTAATTCTTCCTTTCTTGTTTGGACTTGAATTCAAAATTTCCTATACTTCTCTTGGACTTTATTTTTGAAAAGTATTTATTTATTTTTGAGAGAGAGAGAGAGAGAGAGAGAGAGAGAGAGAGAGGAGGTACAGAGAGAGAAGGAGGCAGAGAATCTCAAGTAGGCTCCACACCATCAGTGCAGACCCCCATATGGGACTCGAATCCACGAACTGTGAGGTCATGACCTGAGCTGAAGTCAAATGCTTAACTGACTGAGACACCCAGGCGCCCCTCACTTAGTCCTTTAAAATGGAATCCATTTTTTTTTAGCTTTCCCTAAATACAGCCCCTATAAATAGCAGTTAGTTTGAAGACTCAATTTTTAGAAGAATTTTAAACAAATGTGTGCTAAGGAGCAGAAGGTAAACATTCTTGTGCTCAGAAGCCACTCACCCTGCTACAGTGTGGCAGGCGTGCTGATGCTGAATGCAAATAAATGTTCATGCAAACACAGAAAGGGAAACAAAAATTTTTTTCCTCTAGCTGTCCATCAGTGGCATTCTCTGCTTCTAAGTGTATGCTTTGTGAGAGAGCCTTCACTAATAAAAGTTTCCCTTTGTGACTTGAATTTAGTTATGTTTAGAGGGAACACATGTAGCTTATTTATCTTTAGTCATTTTGTATCTGTGGTAAATGTGTCAATCATATGTGGAATTATATGTCACTTGTAATTGAAGCTTTCCATTATACCAAGAAATACTCTAGTTCAATTATTTTAAAGAGTTTCTTTTCATTTTAGAATTCAAAGAGTTATTTAATGTGTTTAGTTAAAATTCCGAAGTATTCCTCCTAATACCTTCTTGAAAAGGAGGAGATAAATCTCATATATGCACTTTGTGTTCAGCTAGAGCTGTGGTCTACACATAAGGGATGCAATTATTTATGATACATTCTCCCCCTTTTATTGAGGAGCTGATGTTAATGAGACAGCATTTTAAAGAGCACATTCATTAGTCACTTACTATTTATGTCACAACTTTGAGTCAGAAAGAAATTTTGCATTGAATGCAAAGCTCTGTAAACCATATCAGGATGACAAGACACAGAATTCATGAAATTGTGCATGGCCCCGATTCCTTAAAGGACATAAGGGAAATTACCACCACTACTCCTGTTCAGTAGGATGACAGGAATAATACCTGGTTTTGTTAGATTCCATCTCAATGCTGTCTTTGGAGACAACTCTAGAGTCTTTATTGGTTCAGGACGATACAGTGTATTCTTAGGAGTACATTTTTCTTTTGATTTTGCATCCCTATACTTTTCAGTTTCATTATTTTTCTTCCTTGCCTCCTACTTTTTTTTTTTCTTTTCAACATTCAGTTCTAAGGACTAAAAATATGTGAATAGCCCATGACAACTTCATAAGGAAAAATTTTGAGGCGGAGTGTAATTTTTTTTATTTTGAACCAAGATAAAGTTTACTGTGGATTTTTAACTATGGAAATAGTATAAATTCTAATGGGACAAAATAGCATTGTGGTCAAGAACATGGATTCTGTGGCAAAATTCCTGGATTCATATCTGCTTTTTGCCACTTCCTGTTTATTGACCTTGGATAAGTTACTTAACCTCTTATTGTCTCAGTATTCTCATTTTTATTATTATTTTAACATTTAGTTATTTTGAGAGCGACAGAGACAGAGTGCGAGCTGGGATGGGGCAGAGAGAGCAGGATAGACAGTATTTGAAGTAGGCTCCAGGCTCTGAGCTGTAGCACAGGGCCCGAAACGGGACTCGAACTCACGAACCATGAGATCATGACTTGAGCTGAAATCAGATGCTTAATGAATGAGCCACCCAGGTGCCCCCTCAATATTCTCATTTGTAAAATGATGGGCAGTAATAGTGCCCACATGGATTCATATGAGGGTCCTTCATTAAATACATAAAAAAAGTTGGTTAAAATTTTCTTACTTTTTAAATTAAGAAATATGCTAATATTGACTCTGGGGCACCTTTTGTATATAGATAGTTTTAATCCTAACATCCCGTTTTGTCTAAGTAATCTATAAATCAGACACTTAATAGACTCAGTTATATGGTTGTTATGGACAAAGAGTGATAAAAAAAAGGCAGAAGAAGGAGGAGTCATAATCTTTGATTTTGGGGATCTGCCAAGGCAGAAGCAGTCATATTATTCTTCTCATCACTGTTCACATTGTAGATTTCATAACATGGGCTCTTTGGGGATGACAACTGAATTAGGTCAGTCCCCGTGTTACTGTTTGTTGGGAAGGAGGAGGATAGAGTCAGTTTTAGGGTAGCATCAAAACAGATGGAGGTAACAGGGGCCACAGTGAAGTCAGCCTGTTGATCAAAACTCAACCTTCTCTCTGTCCTTAGCTCTTGTCTTTCAAACCAATTAGTTTCTCCCCTAGAGTAGTTGCATTAGATGTCAGTTTGATCTCTGACTTACGTTTTCCCAGAGTGGTGTGAATCTTAAGTTCTCTTTATGCTTACCTTGCTTGGGGAGAACAGTCTAACATCCTAGGATCTTCTTCTGACTAGGAAATGTCTAGTAAAGTAAGAGGCAGATACTTTAGATGGTTAAGACTATGAACTGTGAAGACAGCTTGACTGGAATGAAATCCAGGAAATGCTACTGTCAGCAATTTAACTAAACTTCTAGGCCACAGTTTTCTTACCTGTGAGGTATTAATGGGTATAATGATAAAAATGGAGAAGCAGGATGGATTTAAGAAATAGAGGTAAAACAAGTGGTATTGGAATGGAGTGGTCCTACAATGACACCAGACTTAGACTTAATCCCTGGTCTTGTGTGTGTGTGTGTGTGTGTGTGTGTGCGCGCGCACGCGCATGTGCGTGTGTGTGTCTATGTGTTTGTCTTTGTCTTTTATAGTTAGGTTAATGTATAGTTTGAAGGCATATCAGGCATAATTAGTCCACCCAGAAGGTAAATGGTGTGTATTCTAGATTATTCTTTCAAATACCTTAGTTGGGGAGGGAGTATATAGAACCATAATTAGCCAAGATGTGGATTTGAGGAAACATTTTCTTTTAAGGTGAAATAAAATTGAAGATTATTGTTTATCTAAGATAAAAGAAAAAAAAAGAGTGAGGATAGAAAAAATGAAGATGGTTGAAATTGCACAATGTCTCAAAAACTAACAGGGGAGAACAAAAAGCTGGAGAAAGGAATTAAGTTTAGTTTAGACAGAAAACTTCCACTGCTAAAATTGCAGGGAAGAATGAAAGAATACACAGTTGATTCATTTGCCTGTGGCAAAAAGTGGAAGTTTCAAAAGTTCTTGCCTGATTGTCCCCCTCTCCACCTTTTTTCCTCCAATGAAGGAGGAAAGATCATTTGCTGGGAGGAGGGAGGGGATGAGGCATATGGCCCTGGGGGAAGGAAATCAATATTTAGAAGAGTACCTGAAAGAGTTCATAGAGAACTTACAGGAACATATTGAGGAGGATCTGGTAAAGTTAAACTCTGGATGAATTTGGGTATTTCATGAGGCTATAACAAGACTCGGAGATTTTTCTTATGTATTGTCAACTGTTCAAGACCAGAAATCGAGAAGCTAAATGGTAGGATTCATCCCAGCCTGAGATAAAATGTGGGTAACTGAACGAGAAAGTTAAATCCAATGGTAAGATAATGATTAAATGGTGGCACGTGTGGATTCTGAGTGAAATATTAAGGGAAAATAATCAATGGATTGGGGAAGCTGGTGTAGGAAGCTGCAATATAACTTTAAAAAATAGATAATAGAATGAGAGTATGTTGAAGTGATTAGTGAGTACTATTAAATGGTTAACATGCCCAATTGTTGAATTTCATTCAGTCTATTACGTTATATCACAATGTCTTGGACTATTGGAGAATCTAGAACTCAAAGTCCCAGTTCTGCTCTGCTATTCTCTAGTAAAAGGGAGTTAGGAAAGTCATTCAACTTTGCTAGGTTAATTTATCTGCAAATTATAGCACTATTTATGTATTGGTAGAATTCAGTTCATATCAAGTGAATAAATTAGTAAATAGACTGGAATTTAAAGGTGGGTTGTTATGAGTTATAACACATTTCTAAAACACTGCATTTCCAGTGAGATATCTATACATATATATATATATATATATATATATATATATAGAGAGAGAGAGAGAGAGAGAGAGAGAGAAAGAGAGCGAGCAGAATTTATATTCTATTATGGTAACTAAGTTGAAGCTTATAAAAAAATTTCACATTAGTAATGTCTCCTTGAACTAATTTCAATTGGCCATAAATACTTCAAGTTAATAGAAAAGAATAGAAGTACAAAGGAGAGTATAAAGCAAATATTATATGCCAGATACTTTACATATCTTTCTGTCTTACTTTGCACCATGATAATTTGATGGAATTATGACTGCTCCCAATTTATAGTTGAAAAAATGAAAAATATTGCAATTGTTTATAGTGGCGGATCCAGGATTCAAACCTGTCTATGAAAGATGACTCAAAATGTGAACCTTCCCCACTACTACTTTGCTCTTAATTTGCAGAGAGATTCGATTGTTTTCTTAATGATAAAACAGTTTACAGCAGTATGTTTTATAAGCCGTAAGCATATGTTGTAAAAACCTTCACATTTTCCTCTAATTAGAAAAATGCTCAGTCAGAACAATGAGACAATGAAAGTGGGCAATTGGGGGAATATGAGATGGTAATTTCTCTTAACTATAGTAGTAAACCTAAAGTAGCATTGATTAAAATAGAACCAAAAAAACCTCAAAAAGAGACCCCAAGCTTGCAAGAATGTTATATATGCCATTTTATATGAGAAAATAGATGACAAAAATGATATCATTTAAATTATTTGATTGTATTGAGGGGCGTGACTAAAAGTCCTTTGCCTTACAACAGACAACAAAAATAAATTTTATTTACATCAAAAGGTTAAAGTTGAAAAAAACAAACAAGAATATAATAACATTGAAAATGTAGCTTGCTTTGGGTGCTATTGACATTTTAACAATATTTACAAATCAAGATAATAATTAACTGATTCTGGGCTATAAAAGTTTTATAACTAAATCCAAATGCAAAATGATACAAAAATTTTGTTACATTTATTACGTAGGATTTAACTATTGAAAGCATCAAAAATTAAGGTAATAAACTACTAAAATATCTTAAGTAAATAAAAAGGGATTAGTATAATTAAGTATGAAATGCTTTCATCAATCAATAAGAAAAAGTTGAACAGCCTAGTGGGATAAAGGGAAAAAGTATTCACAGGGGTAATTCACACATACTCAAAAAGGTTTTTCTTAACCACTGTATGCAAGTTGACCTTTGAGCAATACGGGTTTGAACTTCTTAGGTCCACTTATGTGCAGATTTTCTTCAATAAATAGAGTTCAGTATTATAAATGTATTTTCTCTCCCTTATTGATTTTCTTAATAACATTGTATTTTCTCTAGCTTATTTTATTGTAAGAACGCAGTATATAACACTTACAACATACAAAATATGTTAATCGACTATTTGTTATCAGTACGTCCGTCCTCCAGTCAACAGTTGCTATTACTCGTAAGTTTTGGGGGAGTTAAAAGTTAATCACAGATTCTCAACTGTGTGGGAGGTCTGTGCCCCTAACCCTTGCATTGTTTAAGGGTCAACTGTATATTAAATATTTGTTCCCTGTTAAAATGAAAGACATTTTTAATTAAATTGACAAAAAATACAAAGTTGGTAATAAATGTTAACAAAACCACAAGGCAATGGGCAATCTCATGTATTGCCATTAGTTATACATATTAGAAAAATCTCAGGAATGAAATTTATCATATACAGTAAGGCTTCATATTTTTTAATATAGTAATTCAACATCTAGTAATTATCTCAATGAAAAATATTCAAAGATGTGGAACAATTATGTATGGAAATAAATACTTTCAAAAACTGAAAATAACTACAGACTAGATTTTTTTTTCCTGACATGAAACATCATCTTTTAGGGAAAATGTTAGGGAAATGATTTCAGTTTATATTAAGTGGGGGAAAATTTTTAATTCTAAAGCAGTATATAAAGTATGATCCCATTTTTGTCTAAAATATTATATATTTCAACATACTACTCATAAACAGAAAAAATATAGGAAGTACATTAAAATAATATGTCTGAGTGATGAATTAATTGTTTTATTTAATTTTCATCCCTGTTTTTCTGAAGTCCTCATAGTAAATATTCATTACTTTTAAAATGAGGTATGCATCTGTGTTATGCTCATTGAAAATTAGAAGGTTTTTGAAGGATAATATTGTCTAATGCAATAAATCATACATCATCTTCTTTATCTTAACTTTATATAAATTTTACTCAAGTTTCCAAGTTTGCTGTGGTGACATACTGTCTTTTAATTGTCTTTTGTCTTCTTAACACCTAACACATATCCAGGAATAGAGCAAACAATCAAATTTGGTTTGGCAAATGAATGAAGTTGATATTTATATGCAAAACTCTGGGGAAGATTTGAAGCAGACATTTAGCCTAACTAGATATTTTCCATTTAATTAGTATTCAGGAGGATCAGGAATATTGCAGAAAGATTTTCCTAAGCAATGATTAAAATACCAATATGGAATTGCATATGCCATGATTCTTCATTTCCTATAGAATATTCCAGCTGTGCTAATTTATAATGTGCTGTGGGAAATAGGAAAAGGTCACTATCATCTTTGCTCATTTTGCCACACTACAATGACACTTTTTTGTAAAAGGTTGCTCTTAGTTTTTATTTTGTTTTTCTTCTTTAAAGACTGGAAATTAGCCTTCTCTTCCACTACCTAAACAAAAGTAAAATCAACTTAAACATTTTGAAGTTAGAAAAAAAGGAATGTGAATATAATACCTACATATAATAAAATATTTCAGGCAAAATAATCTGATTCTAGTTCACAATCATGTAACACAGACTGTTAAGTACAACATCTAAATATTATTTTAAGTCACTAAAAATTAAGGATGCATAACCTCTACAAACTGAGAGGAATAAAACATGGTAAATTACTAGGGATCAGTGTTTCATAATTATGAAAGTCAAATGGTACATTATACTCTTTCAAAAGAAATTCAAATGTGTTAATTAATTTGACCTTCATGGAAATCGTAATACTTAGACTGTAGCACATACCCTTATTTTGCAGATAGAAAAGATGACAACATGAAAAGGTTGAGTGATAAATGTAAAGCCCTACAATTAGTCCTAGTCTTAAGGTTGAGTTTCAAGTTTCGGATTTTATAATAATTTCAAGTAGAAATTTGCACTTAGGCTGTACTCTTAGCCCTGTGGTCATTATACATGTTTATGCGAATGGGTATGCTGATATGATAGCATAGTATCAAGGCACAGCAAACGAATGGACACCTTGTCTTAACTGATTCCTTTTAGCAGGATTTCCCAAGACAACACTGATCCTTGTTCTCATTTCTAACAAACTAAGTTAAAGATTCTTTTTGCCTTTCATGTGATTTTCAATCATCTATATCACTTATGATCATCTAGATCTTAAGTAGCTTTTGCTTACTAGTTACTCTTCTCTCTGTTTTTTTTCTTTAAGAAGCAAAACTACTCAAATGAAAGTTATCTTCTAAATTTATTTTGATGTAATAATTGATGACAAATATTATTTCACCAACTGATGAATGATTTAAGTGACTAGTAATTAGTTTTGATTTGGTCATATTTAGTTATTTGGCATTTATGTATAATATGTATACTATCTTGAGAACTTACTGTGTACTAAGTGCTGTGTTTTATCACAGGAATTATCTCAATAGCAACCTTGTAGCAACCTTGATATCTGGGTTATTATAATATTCATTTACAAAAGAGGAGGCTCAAATAATGAGGGATTAAGTAAATTTCCCAAATCATTTACTTTTATGAAATTTATACTGGCCTCTAGGTTAGAAAGAAAATTTCATGCAAGGCCAACCTGTGTATTTATTAAAAATTCATTTACAGTTTTAAAGAACTTAAAACTAGAACTCCAAAGAGATTTTTTAAAATGGGAAAAGTGGGGCACCTGGGTGGCTCAGTAGGTTGAGAGTCCGGCCTTGGCTCAGGTCATGATCTTACAGTTTGTGGCTCCAGCCCCACGTAGGGCTCTGTGCTGAAAGCTCAGAGCCTGGATCCTGCTTCGTATTCTGTGTCTCCCTCTGTCTCTGCCTCTCCCCCGCTCACACTCTGTTTCTGTGTCTCTCTCAAAAATAAATAAACATTAAAAATTTTTTAATTGGGAAAAGTAAATTTAAGAAATTGGCAGAATAAATAGGGAAGAAATCTTAGATTAAAAAAAAAAATGAAGAACGACTTGCTGCTCTGATACCCAATATACTCCAAAGCTACAATAAGTTAAGGAAATCAATCTGGGACCAGAATACTGAAGTGGATGGATTGGCCAATGGTATATATATCTATATACAGGTGCACATGTATAAGCATGTACATGCATACATGTTTACACATATGTGTTGCCTGGATTTAGAACTATATATGCACAAATATAAGTACAAAAGTATGCACACAAATGCGTAAGTAATACATGATAAAACCACATTCATATCAGTAGTAGTGTATTGTTCAATAAGATATATTGGGAGATGTAGATAACAATTTGGTTTAAAAGTTAAGCTGTGTTCTTATACCAAGATAAACACAAGGTAAAAATAAATGAAAAAATTATAAAAGAACTAGATGAAAATATATTATTTCAACATGCTGTCATCTCTCTCTATATTATTCAGAAAAGATAAATGTATAAGGATGTTCATTATAGTTTATGTGAAATAAGGGAAAATGTTGAACCATATGAATATCTAAAACTAAAGAATGAGCTTTATGGGTTATGATTTAACCACAACAGAAAACGATTTAATCTTTAAGTATGGCACTGTAAAGTTTATAAACATGAGAAAAATGTTTAAAATATACAGTGAGCAAGAATATGCATGTCTTTATATTTTGCAGGGAAAAAAGAATAAAGCTTTGAAAAATATACATCAGAAGTTAACATCTTTTAACTAAAGGCACTAGAACTGTAATGTTGCCTACTCTCATATTTAGATCCTTTCATTTCAATGATTGCATTTCCTAGTATTACTACATCTAAACTATATGTTGTGATATAAATAAAAGCATATTTGAAATAAAATAGTTTGAATTTCATTTTTACATCTGTTTTCACCCAGTAGTTAAACATTTTTGAATTGGCATTTTATATTGCTTAACTTAAATATTGTTCAATTCTAATTCATAGAATAAAGTTAGTCATGAATTTTAATTATTTAAAATGATTAATAAGGAAATATGTATAAAATTAATTCTGTCTCCTTGTTTTGATTTGTTTAATATTACCAATAGGCTCCTTGATGAAATGCTTGCAATTAGGCTTCTGGTGTTTATGTTCTTCTTTGTTTCTTTATCAGTCAACTTACTCTGAAAAGAGTAATAGTTGTACACTAAAGCACAACAGAAATCACCATTCTTTCTTATTCTCCTTAATTCCTTGGAGTTTCCAATCCCTGTCACAATAAAATCTTGGTTTTCGATGGAATTGTTGTGCAGTTTAAGGGATCCCTGTATTGTCATGTTTCGATCAATAATTCACATTAAACCATAGCTCTATCAAGCAGGGACAAACCTGGTCTCTCTCCAAATATAAACACCTACAACAATGAGAACTTCTGATTACAACTCAGTTCCAAACAATTTCTTGGGATACCGAGTATTTTAAATAAGGTGGGTCATGCATAAAATTAATTGCAATTCCTGGAGTTTGCAAAATGATCCAAAAGGGTGCTGCAGATCACTGAATAATTGCCAGAGTAATCTGTGTTCAGTGTGTTAGGTCACTGAGGGAGACTAGAATTTACTCCTTATTGCAATCAAATGTTGAAAACTAACACATTTTCCTCTGGCCATCTGGTGAGTTGTACATCAAATCAGTAATATGACTTCACTCCTAAAGTCTAATTATTATTCAAACATTGGGAAGGGGAACTAAACAAATAGCTTTAAACTGTTATTCCATAAAATGGAAGGTCAGGCTCAGCATCAAAAGGAGAGTGAACAGCTTCTCATGAATGCTGAACAGAGGAAAAGAAAGTTGTCCTGTAATAATAGAATCTTCCCTCATTACCGATTGAAGTTCATGTTGATTGACTAGGATTAGGACATAGTCCCAATTCTCATTGATCCTTCATTTCTCATTTTAATTTACACTGTCACATATTTCACACATGTAATGAAGGTGAGTTCATTAATAAAATTGCATGCAATGAATCAAGAAATATTCAGAGGAATATAGACAAAAAATATCAACTGTTCCTAACTGTATTTTATAGTAATTGTTATTTTATTTTAAATATATTTTTACAAATTACATAGACACACATTCATGAAGGAATTCTATTGCCTTAGATGCACATTTTTCATAGTTTTTATTTTTCTTGCCGTTTGTTGTTACTGTGATCTTCTTTTCTACTTTGCTTGGTTCCTGCTTTCCTCATTGTACACAGTGTCCATCAAGTAGTCTGAGTTAAAGACTTAAGATGAGTAAGTCTATATTTTTCTGTGTGTGTGTGTGCACTCAGTCATACACATAAACACACATATATATAAAGGTATGTCTTTCTTTCACAAAAGTATATTATTTTTTACATCTTGCTTTTATTATTCAAATATATCTCATGCAAATGTTCCCAAATCAGTTGGTTTACTTCTGTTGATCTCTTAATATTCCATTGGTACAGATGTACTTTAAGGTCATTAGCCATCCTACTACTTATGGGAATTCAATTTGGTTCAAGTCTTTCACTACTTTACTGTAATAAGTACTGTAATGAACATCATTTTATTACACCATTAAATATAGTTATTTCTTTCCTTAATGTTTTATTTATTTAATTTGAGAGGAAGAGAAAGAGAGAGTTAGCAGGGGAGGGGCAGAGAAAGAGAGGATGCCACATGCCGCACAATCTGCTCTGTCAGTAGAGTTATGTGGGGCTGGGACCCATAAACCATGAGATCATGTCCTGAGCCAAAATCAAGAGTCAGACACTCAACCAAATGGACCACCTAGGTGCCCATATAGTTGTTATTTGTAAGAAATAAAATACTCTCATTGGGACTATCTTGTCCCAAAAAAGGTATGTATTTCTGAATTTTATGGATTTTGACCACCTGATTTCACCTTGCACTGTATCAACTTACATTTTCACCAGTAAAGGTTTTGTTTGTTGTTAGCAGTTTATTTTATTTATTTTATTTTATTTTATTTTATTTTATTTTATTTTATTTTATTTTGTTTTATTTTATTATTTTTTCTTATTTTAATTTCTTTATTTTGAGAGAGAGAGAGAAAGAGGGTGAGTGGGAGATGGGGAGAAAGAGAGAGAGAATCCCAGGCAGGCTCAGCAGTCAGTACAGGCCGAATGGGCTGGATCCCACAAACCATGAGATCATGACCTGAGCCGAAATCAAGAATCCAATGCTTAACTGACTGAGCTACCAGGCACCCTTTTAAAATATTATTTATTTATTTATTTAATGTTTACGTCTTTATTCTGAGAGAAAGAGAGAGAGAGAGAGAAAAAAAACATGAGTGGGGGAGGGGCAGAGAGAGAGAGGGAGAGAGACTTGCAGGCTTTAAGGGTTTTTTCCAGTGATAAGTTTAAAGTGTTATTTCACTGTAGTGAAATAATTTTATTCACAGCATATTCCTGAGTACTCATGAGTCTGAACAACTTTTTATGTATTTTGGATATTTTGTAGTTATTAATTCCACAGAGTAAGTTTTTCCACCTCTATTATTTGTACCTTTGTCTATGGTATTTCTACAAACTGTTTTAAATTATCTTTATACTCCGATGTATCTCCATTTTCCCCTATAGTTTTGGGTTTCAAGTCTTGGTTATCCCTTAATGATAGATTAGACATACAGTTTCAAAGAAGTCTTAAAGAAAAAATTTTCTAAAAAACATGTAAATCCTCATTTATTACCTTTTCTCAAATTCTTCTAAATTCATTCTCTGACACCTCAGCATTATTAAGCTGTCCGTGGGAATATTTATGAGGGGAAGAGTTGAAGTTCCTGACATTAAGGATTCTTTCACTGAAGAGTCTAAACCCAGAACTAGAGGGGTAATCAGAATGTGTTGTTGTATATGAGGTAAGATAGAAGATCTAGATTCTCCTAGATAGCTACCTAGCCTTCTCAATGATAGAATTAATTTATAATCTGTTGGTTACCTACTGAGTTGGGATGACACAACTTTCCTAACTTATGGAAAGTTAGGAACTTATATTCTTGTATATATCGGAATTTAATTTTTATGAGTTTCCTGTGCTACGTCCATTGAAAAAAATTTTTTTTAATTTCCATATATATTTTATTGTAGTAAATATGTAAGCATTCTAATAATACCTGGTGAATTTTGTCCTCTCTTTCCATTGTTCTTTAGCAAAACTGTCTTTTTTTTAATGCTTTTATTCTTTCTTATATACTTTAAAGTCATCTTATCCCTATTTTCCCCATCCCAATAACAATAAACAATAGCATCAACAACAAATATGTAACCAATGGTTGCTTTCATAACTTTTTAAATGTATAGTTAATTTATGGGAAATAAACCTCTGATTAAGAGCATAGTATCACTTTCCATCTTTTTAAATCGAATTTATGTTCTTCAAAAATATGATTAGAATTTTCTTTCCCATTTCTGCTGGACCAATCTTATAAAATTCATCCATAAGCATTATCTAGGTGTTTTTGTAGTAGTGCATGGGAGATTTTTTTTAAATTTCCATCTCCTTTTCCACAAAACTATTGCTAGACCAGAAAAGATCTAGGGTTTTATTTTTTAGTGCATTTACCTTATATGCAGCCAAAATACAAAAGTCAATCAATTTTAATGGCTTTTCATTAGTTCTTAATATCATTAACATAAATAGAGTATTATCTCTACTTTTCTGATGTTATTTCATTTTCTTACTGCATTCATTAGATCCTCCAAAACATCATTGATTTAAAAAAATGGAGCTAGCCAGTATCCCTGTCCACCTCCACATATTATTGGAAATACTTTTAGTGGTTTGACATTTATAATCATATTTGCTGTCAGTTTCAATGGTCTTCCATTTTTGTTTTCTTTGGAGTTTTTAAGTGACTGCTGTACTTTGTCAAATGTGTTTTCATTTAATTTTCTCATTAATTAGTGAATATAAGATTGTGTTAGTAGGTTATTTTCTTAATCTAACCCACCTCTGTATTTATGTAATAAATTCTATTTAAAATAATTTTTAAAAATATTCATGTCTTTTATTTGCTATTATTTTTGTATGTTTGATAACTGTTCATAAGTAACATTTGGGCTATAGTTTATGTGTTTATTTCAAAATATAGGTTCATTGAAATTTCAAGATGGCATCTAATCAAAAGAGTAAAAGAAAACAAATATTATTCCTCTAACAAAAATAACTTTTAATATAATGTTTTTATATTTTTTCCATATAGAGAGATAATGTCAAGTTATATATATATATATATAAATATAAAATATGTATATAAAATTTGACATTCCACTCTGTAAGTCATATTTCACTTGCCAAAAAAAAAATCAACCTTTCCATGACATTATATATGCTTCTATAATTTTAAATTTTGCTTTGTGTTCCATCATGTTTTACGAAAGCATTTTATACTTTTCCTTTTGGTTGGATATTTTTGTGGGTTTTTCCAATTTTTCCTGACTTGTGAATAGTACTGTTAAACTTTATTATCAGACCAAAACATATGATTATTTAAACATTTAGATAGGTTTTGCCTATTGTCAACTCCCGATAGTGTATGAGAGTCCTACTCTGCAACTCTAGTAGTCAAAGTGATTGCATATATAGTTGTGTGTATTCTGGATTTTGTTAACTGTTTTATTTTTTTATAATTTGTTCAGTCATATTTTTAACAAATATTTACTGAGTACCTAATAGGTGGTAAGGCACTGTTTAGGCATCACTAACTATATATAGATATAGATAGATAGATAGATAGATATAGATGTAAGTAGATACAATTATATGGATATGGATATCCTCTTATTTGATGACTCACTTGATCCTATTTTAGACCAGTACTGTGAAAAGTGTGTTCTACAAACAGATGCAGGTTTACAAACACTACATTAATTGAGATTAAACATTTAGAAAGTTTATAGATTGCTATAGCCAAGTATTTTATGTCTGCTGAATTTAAATGTACAAACTTTGGTTTTGTGTATGTATTTTAATTTCATTTTCCTATTCATTTCCTTTATATTTATAAAACCGTATATTCATGACTGAATAAAAAACACAACTAATCTCTCACCATGGATAGCTTGAGAAACATTATTTCAATAAATTACCTGTTTTTTCCTTTTGTAATTACAAAAATCAGCATAAAGGTAAATGCCACACAAAACACATCCATAAAAGTAAATCCACATAAAAGTAACATAAATATATAAATTGTATTCCATAGCAAGGAATAACTTCTAATATTTTGGTGAAATTATTATTGAGGATCCTGACAGGAAATACCTAGTAAATAAAATGAGGTGATTAAAGAGAGAATTCAACAAATGTACTCGTTACAAAGGCATGAAGTTATAATGACAAGGAGTGCTGAAAATTTCTAGGGCTTGCATCAGTGTGAAATCATTGTATCTCCTGTTTGAAGTGGAGACAATGGTTACTGAAAGTCAGTGGAAACTCTAGCTTTAGGGTTTAACCATTTGACAGAATTATGGCCTTTGGTCAAGTCATGTAACCACTATCAGGTCTCAGTGTACAAGGAATTAGCTGAGTAATAAACACTGTCAGTACCCTTCTGTCCTTCCAATTCTGTCAATGCCTTATATCATCCAAATCAACTAGACACCTGGGTACAAGGGAGCCCACTGATGGAGTCCCAGAACAGGAAGAAGAGGGTGGAGAGATTACCTGTAGAGGATGGTGAAGGATAACCTAATGTACATGATATGGACTATCTGAGGTAGTGCACAAATTAAGAAATAAATGAATATTATTTAGAAAGTATTATCAAACTAGTTCTTATATTTTGTAACTAATTTTTTAAAAATCTGTTGTGGTCAGTTTTTTCTTTTTAAGTAAATATACATCTCAGCATTATTTCCATGGGTGCTTATATATTATTTAATCAAACCTCTATTATTGGTTATTTACATTTTATTGAATTATTCAATTGTATATGTAACTACACAATTGAAAACCCTATAGCTATATTTTTGTCTACATCCATGATTATTTAATTTGATTTCCTGAAGTAGAGTTCCTCTATGTTTTGGGAAAAACATTTAAAGTTTATCATAATTATTCCAAGGCATATTGTACCAATTAAAAAATTCCACTAATAGCATGTAGGAATGTATGTTTTTCCATAGCCCAGTTGCCCATGTCCACATCCAAGATCAGGTTCCTCCACACATACACATGATGTGTGTACTGACACACATTTACTTCTCTGTCATTTCGTTAAGAATAAATACTTTCTCATGCTGCTTAAATTTGTATTTGCTAGCAAAAGGTAACATTTCTCAGATCATATTAGGCATTTGTATTTCATTTTCCTAGGAATTGCCTTAAATGACTTCACACATTTTTTAGTGGGTATCAATTTTTTAAAACATCAGTTAACAAGAGCTCTTCATAAATTTGGGTTAATTAAAAGTTTTTATAGTCATGTGCATTACAAAATTACCCTGGAAGTATATAATCTGCTTTCATTTTTTTTACATTTATTTATCACAAAGCACTTCAATTTTCTTTTCAATTGATATTCTCTAGCACAATTTCTGTGTTTGTATGATCTTGATACAAACAACTGAACATTTTTTTCATATTCTTTCATTTTTCCATGTATTTTAAGTAAAACTGATTTTTTTGTCTTTCTTACCACTCTGTGAATCTTAATAAATATTGAGATCCGTGTAATTACCAACATGACTGGGGAATAGAACATTTTCATTGTGTCACCTACTACTGCTCCTTGGTAGTTAATATTCTCTTGTATGCCTAACTTTCAGCAACCACCAATCTACTCTCTGACCCTATAGTTTGGCATTTTCTGAATGTCATATAAAGGAATCATACATTATGCAGTTTTTGAGGATGGCTTCTTTTACTCAGCATAATACCCCTGAGATTCATATAAGTTGTTGTGTTTAACTATAGTTCATCTCTTTTTACTGGTGAGCAGTATTTTATTACTGTACAAATGCACCATAGTTGTTTTTTATCTATTCATTTATTTGGTGACAGACATTTGCATCATTGAATTGTTTTGGGGTTTTATTATTATTTATTTATGTTTTTATTATCAGTGTATCTGCTCTAAACATAACATTCAAGTTTTGTGTAAATGTAAGCATTCATTTCTCTAATATCTAGGAACGAGATCACAAATTCATATGGCAAATGTATATCTAAATTTAAAAGAAACTGCCAACTTGTTTTCCAGAGTAACTCTATCATTTGGCATTCTCACCAGTAATTTTTGAGCTTTCCAATTGCTGCACATCCTCACCAGCAAATTGTATTGTTGAAGCTCTGGTGTTGTAGTTGTTTCTTTCTAGTAGGTGTCTAGTGGCATCTCAGGATATTTAAATTTGCATTAGCCTAGAAGGTTGAACATCTTTTAATGTGCTTTTAGCCTTCTGTATATCTTCATTGATATCTTCATTCAAATCTTTTGCCCCCCCCCCTTTTTTCATGTTGGATTGTCGCTTATTGTTGAGCTTTTATTAGAGTTCTTTATATATTTTAGATACAAGTCCTTTTGGGACCAATAGTCTGAAAATAAATTTCCGAACCTGTGGCTTGCCTTTTCCTTCTCTTACCACTGCATGTCTTAGAAAAGAAAATTAACTTTAATAAAGGCCAATTTACCGTTGTAAAAATGTATTTTGGCAGCTCATTTTTTTTAATCGGTATGATTACACAATATACATTTGATATGGTTATTTATGTTGGGAGTTTACTTTTTGCTTTGTTTTTTAAATTCATTTTATAATTCCGTTTTGTTTCTTCTTTGAGTTGGCTGGGTATTGTTTTTAGTAGTTTCTCTAAAAGTCTTCTGTTTTTAGTTTTCAAAGTTTGATGATTGCAGTACATCCTGACATGGATTTCTTTGAGTTCATTCTTTTTGAAATTTGTGAATTCATCACTGTCACAAAGTTTGGAAGTTTTTAGCTACTATGTTTAATTTTTTTTCTGTACAACACTCTTCTGTTGCTACAGTAACACAAATATTAAGCTTTTGGTTTTGCCTCATAAGTCTCTATGGCTCTATGTTCACTTTTTTTCCTCTTTCACTTCCTGTTTTTCAGATCGGATTATTTCCATTGCCGTATTGTAAAGTTCCCTCATATTTTCCAGGGCAAATCCCATTCTTCTATGAAGCCTAGTCCATTATTTTTAGTTCAAAAACTGCCACTTATCTCTCCTTTATTTTTGTTTCTATGCCAAGATTTGGTATGTTCAGTTCACTTGAAGAGTGTTTCTCTTACTTCCTGGGTCTTTGTTATAATGGCTGTTTATAGTTGTCACATAATTCCAATACCTGTATATCTCAAAATTAATTGGTATCTTTTGTCTTTTTTATTATATCAATGTAATATATTTAATATGATATATTGTGATATATATCTTTTGTATACAGAGTAATTTTGCTTCATATACTGGATATTTTGAATACTATGTTCTAGAACAATAGGTCCTGTTTACATCATAGTGAGAATGCTGAATTTTTGCTTGCTTGCTTACTTATTTTTCTTCTTTTTGGTGGTTTGTGTGACTACCACTCAATGGCAAGACTGGCACAAATTTTTTAAATTATCTATTTTTTTATCCAGATTTTACACACCTTTTTCTTTTTTTTTTTTAATTTTTTTTTAACGTTTATTTATTTTTGAGACAGAGAGAGACAGAGCATGAATGGGGGAGGGGCAGAGAGAGAGGGAGACACAGAATCGGAAGCAGGCTCCAGGCTCTGAGCCATCAGCCCAGAGCCCGACGCAGGGCTCGAACTCACGGACCACGAGATCGTGACCTGAGCTGAAGTCGGACGCTTAACCGACTGAGCCACCCAGGCGCCCCTTACACACCTTTTTCTATCTACTCCATCCTTTTCTTTTTCCTATTTCTCCACGACAACAAACTAATTTCGTAAAGACCTTTATATCAAGTATTCAAACATCTTGGAATATTCTTCCTGCCTAACTTCTTCTCTACTTTCAGATATCAGCTTAAATATTCCTTCTTCAGAGAACTGTTCGCTGACCACTTTTATACTTACGTTTGTATCACAATTTCTTGTTGCCTCATAGCACAAAATACAGAGATTTTGTCTTACCTGGTATTTGTTTTCACCATTAGGATAAATATATCAGGTTTTCACCATAGTAAAAGACACAAAGTAGGCACAAACCTAATAAACAAATAATTGGTAAATTAACAAATTAGCTCAATATACCTTAAAATTATTTCATTATTCTATCTTTAGATTATGCAACAGTCATAGTCACTATATTTTCAATTTGTTTATATGATGTTTTTGGCTTTTTAAGACTTTTTCTTGGGCAAGTCAGTACAAGTTACCTACGTACTAGTGCCATAAATAACTAAAATTAGAAACTAAATTTTTAAAATAGAATACAGAATAAAATATTTTTATTACTACAAGTTTGAGATCAGCTGGTCTTCCAAAATTAATACATATTGGATGAAATTCAACAACTAATTTGGGGTTTGGGAAGCCTAGTGTTTTAATTCCATAATACAATTTGTATTATTTTCTGTGAAACATTTAAATGTTTTTTTTTCCTAGAGCAACCTAATTTATTGTGGGATCAAGACATTTACTTAGGATACCTCTATTATAATGAATGTTAGAAAACATAAGAGCTCTCCATTTTCTACAGAGTAAATAATAATTGTATCTGTGTTAGGACTCTTTTGCTTGAAAGTAACAGAAAACCAATGAGCTAGCTAAGGAAAACAGAAGATATACTGGCTTTGGTTACCTCAGATTACTGGCTTCAGAGATGACTGGCCACAGGGCTTAAACTCAGTCTTTCCATCTACATGTCTCATATTTGCTTTATTCTCAATGTAAGCTTCAAACCCTCTTACTGTAAAAGAGCTTTAGGCACGTCCAGTACAACTGGATCACGCTCTCTTGACAAGGGAGAAAAAAAGTGTTATTTTCTATCAAGTTTGGAATCCTTAGGAAAAACACTAATGACCCAGTTTGGATCATCTGCCCCATTCTTAGGATTCTAATTGTGGCTACTGACATAGGTTCCTAAATTTGAACTCTTGAGACACATCCCACTGGTGTGTCCATTGCTTTGTTAACAGAAGCAATGACTGGTCTGAGACACATATTCCACCATATAATTTCATATACATTATCTTTTTTAAAATAACTTTTATTTTCCAAATTAAAAACTTCCATTTCTTTTTTTTCATTGAAAAATATGAGACCTAATCAGATTAAATAATTAACCAACAGTTATTAAACAGCAAAATGGAGACTTCAAGTCCAATTGTTTCCCTTTCTACTACACTAGGTTTTCTCAACTTTTGGCTACTAACACTTTGGGTTGGGTAATTCTTTGTTGTGGGGATTGTCTTGAGCATTGTAGGATGTTTTAGCAGCATTCCTGACCTCTACCCACTAGAAATCAGTAACAACTCCTGACCTCCAGAGATACGACAACTCAAAATATTTCCAGACATTGCCAAATATCCTTAGGGGTAAAAAACTCTACCCAGTTGAGAATCATTGCACTGTACTGTGGATTTCCAACATGTGTTCTGTGTACACAAATCCTTCATAATGCTCCATGGGAAAAGAAGAGTGTTTCATAAACAAACATATTAAAAAGACTCTCTTTATACTGTAACTTCATGGTAAATTACATTGGGTAGTGTATTTATATAGCAAATAGCTCTGAGAAATCCTGCATTAATGAAGCCTGTCCAAATTTTATTTAACTTCAATGTTGTCTTCTTTCTGAATCACCCATTAACTGACTTAGAACTTCTGTAATACTATGATGCTTCATCCATCTTGATCCAATGCCTTCACATATTCATTAAGCCCTTTATAATCTGTCTTCACAAACTGTTGCTCTTTACAAGGAATTTTTCCCGCTCAAACTTGGAAAAGATCCTTTAGTCCTTACGAATGCCTTCTTTCTCCATAAATACTCTTCTCTTTACCCTGCCTGGTAAACTCCTATTCATGTCTAAAAGACCCATGTGAAAGAGTCAATACTCAATATGAATTCCAAAAATTAATTATTGGAGTCTTCCTCCAAAATAAATTATTTTATCTTAGTGGGCTCTTAGCATTTAACCCAAATTGTCAGGTGGAATTCATTTTTTCATTCATTCAATAGATATGTATTAAGTGCATTGTCTTGTGCAGAATGACAACATATAAAGTTCTTGTCTCCATGGAGAATATAAGTTACCAGGGGACATAAAAGCATGCAATAAAAGTGTGACAAACATTGTGACAAAAATTGTTCTAGAGGAAGTATGGATTGTTCTATATAACTGTAGTAGCTGAAATAATCTATGATAAGGTGGGGAAAGGGTTACTTGAAGGAGTAATTTCTTAACTTAAACCTCAAAGCTAAGCAGGTGGAAAGGAGTATTCCAGGCAGAATAAAAACAAGACTCAGAGGCAGAAGAGAATGTGTGTCATTCAAAAATCACATTCAAAAAACAAAAAGGACTTGATGATAGATTTGAGCATGCAAAGAGAAATCTATTATATATGGAGATACATTTTTCTCCACCTGGTATGTTCAGCTATATGTAAAAGACTGTGCCCTAGTCTTCATGTCTGCCCTTGTGGCTAGAAGAGTGCCTGACTTACGTTATTCAAGAAGTATTTCTTGATAGTCCATGGGATAGTAAGAGATATGCACTGTACGTCACTATGCCCATGGAGGATTTCATTTCACTGGCAGAACATCTGAAATTGGAATTGCAAAATGCTTTATATCAGAGTTTTACACTGCCTGAATGTTCTCTGACTCAGAGGTATTTTATGAGGTTGTGTGATATGCACTGTTAAATTTCCTCCCTATACTCTTACCAAGTAACTTTTTTTTTAATCTTCTTTTACTTTGAAATGTAGATCATGCTCCCTGGGCAAGGTCCATATTTTTATTCTGTTAAGCAACTTGTAGCGTCAAATGCCTGAAAAGAATATTGAAATCATGAGTTATGGAAGCCAAATTAAAATCATTTCTGATGCTCAATAAATGATAAATCAAGAGAATACAAACATAGTAGTGCTATAAATTCTTTTATTTCTACATTAATTTGAATTCCTGGCTCATAATTCCATCCCTACCAATTCTTCCCAAAATATAAGCACTCTTCATTTTTTCCCATGTGATAATGAAAGTGTTTAAAAGGTCAACAATCTGTGTAGAGTTTAATCGTGGTTAGTTTAGTGTTATTTCAATATTCAATATTTAAGTATGTATGTTTCCTTGAATATGAATGCCTAATCTTTAGTAAAGACTTAGGATATGGAGGTAGTATACCATATTTATTAGTTTTGAGTTGTATAATCCTCACAGCAGTCTTACATTGTAGATTCTTTATTATCCCAATTTTATAATTGAAGATACCAAGTTAGAATGGTTCTTCCCCCCAATATCTGTGAGCTTGTGAATTGTGGACGTACACCCTCTGACTCCAAAGCCATGTTCTTAACCACTGTTTTATGCTACCACCGGTAACAGCATATGGCAAAGGGTGTATATTTAAAATATGGATTTTAGTGAAACCAAACAGATGTGTATGTACTAGGTTACCTAACAAGACTAAAGGTTATTTTATGAACTATTTCCTCTTGATACCTTGTAAAAATCTATTAGAATGTGCTGCATCACATTTCTTAGGGCATCTGTTTTATACTAGCATTCCTTTAAATCTGTGTGAACTCATATTCAGAATATAGATTTATGGCATTTTTAAGTGTTTGCCCACTTCTTTGGTCACAGTTATCCATGTGTATCATCTTAGTTGGGAAATGAAGCAACGTTCATTGGAGAGCATAAAATCAAGTTTGAGGGTGAAGAATACCCGAGCTTCTGGTGACAGAAAGCTATCTTCTCAGGAGATGAGCCTATTTTTCTCCTTTACTTGTCCCACTATCCCCAGCCTCTGAGAGAAGAAACATGTCTCTAACCTTCTCTTACCTACTGTCCAGTCTCCATATATCTGCCTCTGACTCATCTTACACTGGAGAAGCAAAGACAACATAATTCAGTGGCAGTTTTTAAGAAGTAAGTGTCTGAAAACATTAGTGATGAGTTATATGGGCTTGATCACTTCACGTACAATTCAAGAGTCTCCCTTTCCTTATTTCTAATTTAGAGCACTAATACATGTATTGCTAATAGAAAAACTTATCTAGTTATTCATTTAACAAATATTCAACATTTGCTACCTGGCTGTGCTGCCCTTATGGAATTTACATGGGGAAGATGGATACTAAATCCATAAATACATAATACATTAAATAAGTATATATACTATCACATAGAGATAATTGCTTTTGATAAAATAAAACAGGAAAAAATGGAGTATGGGAGTAATGGGGAAGCAGGAGGTCACACTTTAGTTAGGATTGGCAGGGAAGAACTTCCTGAGAAGTTGGCATTTCAACGAAGTATATATGAAGTAATGGAGCAAACCATGGCTTTCTGAATTGCGAAGTACTTTGCTCATATTTGAGCTTGCTAATTTAAGTCTCCTCAAATTCTTTTAGAGCGTGGGTCTCAGAGGAGGAAAACTGACCAATCCTGGAATAATGAGATAGGTAAGGCAGAAAACTAGGATAGGGTAAACAATTCCTATCAGAAGCCTCTATTTCATACAGGCATGTGTACAGGGCTCTCTGACACCTATAAATAGTCATGGTGCTTATATGTGATATCCCTTCAGTTATGTAAGTGATTGGGCACTTAGAAGTTGATGCCACAATTAAATTTTGGTGTGCCAAACTGTTTCACAAAGCCATTTCAAGGCTACGTCTTATTAGTTCTATGTTAACTATTCCTTATGTGGCTACATCTTGAAAGGAATATAAAATGGATATGTAAAATGTCCTGGCAGTCACAGAAGCTTTCTATGTCTTTCCCTTAAAAAGATTGATGACTAAAAAATAAGACCATGTTTAAATAATATGAACTTCAATTATCACCACAATAATACATGGCATTCTTCTTTGACCTCCATGCAAAAGTAGTTTCTATAAGAGAGGATTTATTTGCTCTATTCCAATAGCTTTAAAAGTCTCTTAAGTTTAATAGCAAAGAAGGAGATGTACCAGCCTTGATTACAACTGCAAGCAGGGACTGATCATGAGAAAGCCTTGGTGTACCACTGCATAAGGATCAATGACCTCCATGACCTCTACTATACTGATGGCAGAGAGAAAAAGTATATACAAATATATATATATATATATATATATATATATATATGCACACACACACACATGCATATGTATATGTATATACACATTTTAAGCTGTATATATATATATTATATATATATTATATATATAATATATATATATACACACACACACACATTTTAAGCTGTTAATTTTAGGAAAGATAAAGACATGAAAACAATATATAAAACATTTTATAGAAAGTAATCTGAAAAAACTCGAGAGTACCAGATTGTTCAGTGCCTTATAGCTGTTGTAAGACAATGGCTTTTAATTTGAAGTGGAAAGTGATGATTTGGAGGTTTTCATTAGTGTTTTAAGTGGGTTTAACCTGGAAACATAACCAGAAGTCCCAATTCCATGTTGGATCAGTTGGTAGATTCCATAACAAAGCAGAGTATCACACAATAGTCAAGTTAATATAAGCTATTAGAGAAAAAGTAATATATTACTAATGTCTGTAAGAACATAGAGCCATTAAGATGGGAGAATAAAAGAAGCAAGCTAAATAAAGAAGTAACAAGACTCTATAAATGGGAAAGGAGAGTACTAGAATTACAAACAAACATTTCCTAAATATCTATTATATTCCAGGCATTGTAATAGTATTTTAGATATGTTATTGGTCAAAACACTTTTATAAGAGAGTTGTAATTAACAGAGTAGGACTATTATGCTATCCTTTAGTAAACATAGTTTATCTCTAATAGAGCACCATCCTATAAGAAATATGGACAGAAACCAAAGGATAAAGATAAACATACCAAGGAGGGATGTAACTGTACTCAACCAAAGGTTAGGACTTCCAAAAATGAAAACGTGAATAGGTAGAATTGTGAATAATTAAAACTATATAATAGTAAATAGTGTAGGTATAAGTTATAATGCATTACAACAACCAGTAACTATTATATTTTAATGAAAATACTTTCAACTGAACGTAAGAACAATGTAAGATCAATTTAGGGATGTTGAGGAATTTTAATATTGTTACTGAGGAAAATATATTTCAACCTATAATCTGATCTTTCTGTGATTCCTCTCTGAAAATAAATGTGATGAACAATGATTCCTTGAAGCCTATTTAAACACAGAGGTCAAGTAGAACTTGATAAATAGTTTCACTAAGGGAAGAAATACTCATGAACATTTTTTTACATTATTAATATATACACATACACCCCTTTGCTAGACCACTGATAAAATATTTTTACATTAAGGCAAAACTAAGTTTATAATTATGGGGAATAACTATTCTAAAATATTTACTAATAATCAGGGCTGTGATTTACTAATTACAGGGCTCCTGGTTCCTTTCTTCCTTTGACTCTCAACAGAAGTTCCCAAATATCCAACCCATTGCACTTTGTGATATGCTATATTTATTGTTTAGCTTATTTATAAGTCAAAATTCCAACTCTCCAAGTCCTTTTGGAGGAATGAGAGTAAATATTTGTGTATACATATGTGTATATATATGTGTGTGTATATATATGTATGTATATATATGCGTATATATGAATATAACAAAATAACTATACAAAAATAAATACATATAATATATAAAATATATATAATATATAATATGTATTTATTTATATACATAGTTTTGTTTTTGCCAGATTGCAATGGCAATGTGTATGATAGCCCTTGCAGTTAGAAGAAATTCAGTCCCAGAAAATAGCCAGTTTATAATAGGAAAAGGTGTTTTCTGGAAAACTAGGAATGCAAGGTTTTCCTAAGAGACATATTGGCATTTTTATTATTTATGACAATATCTGTGACTTTGCTCTAATATTAAAGTTGACCTTAATTAATGAAAATACACTGAGTGTTCTTCTTGTAAGTTTTTCAGTACCTGTCTTGTATGAAGAGAATTATCAGAAAAATAATTGAGTTGTGTATGTTCATTCATTTTTTGAGGGCTCTATCCCATTTCCATTCCATATTGTTTTGGCAGAGCTTAACACAAAGGATTGGGTTGTCCATTGTACTTGCAAAAATTAGAGATCTTACCCAGTACCAATTTTATTAAAATTTTTGAGAGTACAAGCAACTGTAAGGTAGAATCAAAACAGGAAAAAGTCTAGAACTTCAAACACCATTCCCTGTATCCTCTCTTGCCACATCCAGGCCCAGATTAACATAGGGAGTTCTATTATTATTATTATTATTATTATTATTATTATTTTAGAGAGAAAGAGAGAGAGGAGGGGAGAGGGGCAGAGGGAAAGAGAGAGAATTCTAAGCAGGCTCCATGCTCAGTACAGAGCCCAAAGCAGGACTTGATCCCATGATCCTGGGATCATGATTTCAGCCAAAGAGAGTCGGATGCTCAATTGACTGAGCCACCTAGGCGCCCCAACGTAGGAAGTTCGTAATAACTGTTTTTAATTACATAACTTACAGAAGAGCAGTTGATTTGATCATACAACCTCTCTATTTTCATGTATGTTAATAACTCATATGACCTTTCCCTCCCAGGGACAGCATCCAATAGAAGGACAGAATGGATTGTAGATCTGCTACTTAATCATTTACTCTACACTTTTAATTATAGCATCTTCCTCTCTCCAAACTTTAAGAACAGTCCTGGACAATCATTCCCCCCACCCTGCTGCCCTAGTAATAATGATTGGCCCACTGAAGAGAATGTAAACCAAACAGAGCCAATGAATCTTTCCTGGAATGGATATATAAATCCTAGAAGATTGATTTTTCTTTTCCCTAGCAGGATTGTTAAACCTGTATCATGGCAAGACTCCTATAGTAGAAGAGAATAATCTCAACATGAAGGAAACAAACTGAAAAGAGAACCATAGAGGAGAGGACTAACAGAAAACAGTATACAAATAGTGTTTAAGTCCTGACTTAAGAGTCCTTGAAGTTTTGCTTTCCTTGCATCTTTAGGTCCATATACCAGTTGTACCTTCTCCCCTTCAAATTATGTAAGCTGTTTTTTTTTTATTTTTTTAATATTTATTTATTTTTGAGAGAGAGACAGACAGCATGGGAGGAAGAGGGGCAGAGAGAGGAGGAGACACAGAATCTGAAGCAGGCTCCAGGCTCTGAGCTGTCAGCACAGAGCCCAACGTGGGGCTTGAACTCACGGACTGCAAGATCATGACCTGAGCTGAAGTCAGCGGCTTAACCAACCGAGCCACCCAGGCGCCCCATCTGTTGTTTAAAAAATGGGTCATTGCCGCTTTCTAAAGAGTCCCAATGAACAAAAACACATAGAAAAATCTTGAAGTGAGTCTCACACTGTTTTCATTCTATCATGGATAAAGTACCATTTTGATATTTTGACAACTTAATCATTTTTTCCTGTGGTGTCAAAAGCATTAGGATATGCTGGGCTTTGAGATTAATTCCACCTTTGAGAAAGGTAAAATACGTGGAACTTCTTATATTTTAATTTTTCAAGTAAGTAGTTTTACTGATAGAAAGTTGAGAACAGACTTTTGTTGACCATATGGATGAGTTTAAAAGAAAAAAAAAAGAGGGCGCCTGGGCGGCTCAGTCAGTTGAGTGTCTGATTTCGGCTCAGGTCATGATCTCACAGCTTGTGGGTTTGGGCCCCGCTTCGGGCTCTGTGCCGACAGCTCAGAGCCTGGAGCCTGCTTCGGATTCTGTGTCTCCCTCTCTCTCTGCCCCTCCCCCACTCACACGCTGTCTCTCTGTCTCTCTCTCTCAAAAAATAAGCATTAAAAAAGTTAAAAAAAAAAAAAGCCAAACCACCCATTATCCAATTGCCTAAGGTTAGACACTATTAAATGTTGTCATACTTTGTTCATATATATAACATGCATGTACATATATTCATGTAAAATAGAAAAACATTTTATACATAATACTTAAGAATTATTTTATTTAACGTTTCATAGAAATTTCCTTTTATCATTAAAATTCTTTTTAAACATAGTTTTGGATGGCAGTTTATCAGCTTATTTTTCTTCATTTAGTGTAGGATGAAACTTTGGAGGATCAATTCTCTCCCCACTCAACAAAATATAAACAATTAGTAATATTTTAAATACCACTATTTTGATTGCAATCAGCACTATTGAATAAAGCACTATTAATTGGATACATGTCAGCTTATTCTGTGGGTAGTGAGCAAGTCATTTGAACCATGTGGGCAATTACAAGTAACAGAGTTTAGGGAAGCAAACAATTAAATAACAAAACAATTCCCAAACTTGTGCTGAATGCCTGGTTTACACTCAGCAAGTGGTCTCTCCACCTACAGTCCTGCCCCTCCACATCAGCCCCCTCTAAGTGACATTTACAAAGTGACATTTCTAAAATACAAACGTGAACCAATCACTCAATCACCTAAGGGTCCAACCAAATCAATGTTGCTTAGAGTAGAAGAAGAGCCTGTGGGGCGCCTGGGTGGCGCAGTCGGTTAAGCGTCCGACTTCAGCCAGGTCGCGATCTCGCGGTCGGTGAGTTCGAGCCCCGCGTCGGGCTCTGGGCTGATGGCTCAGAGCCTGGAGCCTGTTTCAGATTCTGTGTCTCCCTCTCTCTCTGCCCCTCCCCCGTTCATGCTCTGTCTCTCTCTGTCCCCAAAATAAATAAACGTTGAAAAAAAAAGAAGAAGAGCCTGTGTGTCTGATCCTGCCTTCCTTACTCCTCTTGCTGGCCTCCAACAGTCGAGCCAAACCCAGGTCAAGCTCTGCTCTTTCAGGTTCCTGACTGTTCCTTGCCTAACTACATTCACAACTTCTGATGGGATAGGATTATTTAGTTTATTCTTATGATAATGGAGTTACGATATATATACCCCTGTAACATCTTCAGCCTAATCAGGCCATCTGGACAAATTCTGCACATCCCTCAGGACCCCAAACAAATGCCCACCCTTTCTGTGAAACTTTTCCTTATTTTCCTCTGCATCTCATGCACTTTGTCTTCTCCACTTCCCTCCCACAAGCTCCTGTGCATCTGGCTGTGAAGACATCTATGGCCCATGCACCATATTTGTTGGCATGCCTGACACCCTCACTAATCTGAGCACCTTCATTTCAGTCCAGGGACCAAGATTTGTGCAGCAATAGAGCTTCAAAGCAAATATAGTGCAGAGAGCCCTCCCTGGCTTTTTTCCCTGAGTACTTAGCATTATTAAACACAGTATCGTTTTTACTGGTACCTCTTTTTATTTATTTTTTTTTAAATGTTGGTCACTCCTTCTAGAATGTAAACTCCCTGAGGATACGATTTGTTTCTATGGTGCTCATGCCAGTATTCTTCACCTAGACGAAGTCCCAGTCCAGCACATATTAGGTGCTCACTTAAACATCTATTGAATGAAAACTATGTTTGGTTAGAAAGTCAGAGGGCTCAGAAGTAAAGATTCAATCTTATATGAGCAGTTTTAGGAGAAGTTGGACTAAATTCTGTAAAGTTACACATAGCTGAATGTATTATAACCAGTCAGTGGAGCAACAGGATACTTCTCTGATGATGGCTATCCTGTGGTTGGTCTTCTCCTGAAACAAACTAAGTGCCCTAAATAGGGAGAGGATAGAAGACACTGTTGATGTTAACATTTAGTAGCCATCTCATCTGAGATTCGTGAAATTCTGGCCAGTCTCTATATTTTCCAAGTGAGAAAACTCAGTTTGGAAATACTGAAGGTGCCAGGTGCAAGGTCCCAAGTAGCCATTGGACCGCTTGGCCTGTTACTTCCCACTTAGCTCTCAAGAGATTTCTGCTCAAAGGGATTCTATATCTAGAGCATGTACAGTGCCTTTTGAGATATCAGGGCTAAAGTATAGAAGCCATTCGTCAGCTTCTTTCAATTTATGTGCCTATGGTGCAGCCTGAAATCCCTAAATAGGAATAAATCACCTGCCAAGTTATGTGAAGAGTCCTGTGTAACTTCTCCCAATGACAGCACTTGTAAACCGTAGATCATGGCTCACTGCACTCTCCCCCAGGGCTTCACATTTTGCTTATGAATGTATAATATATTTGGGAAGTTATAGTTTTAGAAACTGTCATTGTAAAGCTCTAATCCTTATATCCTCAAACTGTGGCCTGAAAGTGTTCTAATGGAATAGTTGTGATGAATGAATGAGAGAGAATGAGGGAGAAGAAAGGAAAGAAGGAAGGAAGGGAGAGGAGAAAGAAAGATGTCTTTACCCCCATTGCAGAAATTTCCCTTTTCAACTACACAGCTGGAAAAATGTCAACCCAAACAGGAAGCTTCAAGAGTTCCCATGGGAAAACCAGTGAACTCCCTGGCCACAAACTCATCTGAAGTGGACAGGGTTGCTCTGACTGTGGATCAAGGGTTTTATGTGACTGGGGTTTGGCAGGGAGCTATCATTCAGTTACCTTCAGCTTCAACTTGTTGCACATCGGTGAGTGCACTTGGACTTTAAATGTAACTTAATCTCAGGTTATATCAAACAGGCTATGGCGTTAAGGGATAAAACCTATTTGCTGAAATTATAACTTTTATTACCAGAAATGAGAGGTCACCAAGGGCTTAGCACAGTATGTAGTAAGAAATACAATGCCATGTCTCTTAACACATGTGTTTTGCTAAAAAGGCAGATACAGATCCTTGTGATGACAGATCCACCAAGTAGCCTGTCTTGTCTTTCCCTGTTATGTTTTTCCCTTTCTCCTCGGTTCTTTTCTTATGTTTCTTTCTTCTTTCTTGCCTCCAGCTCCCTTTTAAAATACCTTCCTCTTTGCTCTCCTCCTCACTCTTCTCTTCCTTTGTTCCTGGTCTAGCTGAATTCTTACTTTCCTTTATTCTGCTTTCCCCCCTTTCTACTAATGTATACTTGTATTTCTCCTTGCATTTTCCCCTCTACACCCCAGCTACTGAGATCATTTTTGAAGGGCGTAACCATGTGAATATTACTGGGCTTACTGTCCCCCAAAAAACATACTGCCAGAGAAGATAGGCCTGCCCAAGATTAAACAAAGGAATAATAGAAGACAAGTAACAAATGCCATCAGTCCAAAATGCTACAATCACATAGAAGGGTAAAGGACCCCTCAACTCCTCTCTTTTTAATCCCTACCCAGCCGATTTAGAACCTATTGTTCTTCCTTTTGCTCTCTACCCTATAAAGAATTTAAATTACTTTTTCAAATATAAAATGTACCATGACTAAGGAACCATTTTACATAACAGTCTTGATTATATATAGCCAAATAGCACTTCATTGTTATTGATATGTTACTAATTACCTTGGAAAAAAAGAGCTCTACACCCACCCAAGAAGAGTGTGATACTAGGGAGATCTAGGAGCTAAAAGTCTTGAAGTTTTATTTAGATACAACTTGTATCCTATTCTCAGGAGGTTATTCCATCTTTTTTTAGTCTTGTATAACTTTTAATATTTTGTACAGTGTAGTTAGGCCCACAAGCTATTTTATTCACACATTGTTACCCTTTGGTTCTGTAGAATGTCCAAATAGATTAATATAAATAACCTGATTGGTATCCTTGCTTCCAGGTATAGAGATGTTCTCTACATTTAATTTAGGAAGCAAATTCTTTCCCTACTATTTTACTGTATCCAACTTAGAGGAGAGAACTATAGATTCAAACACAAAATGGAATGACAACGAAAACATTCACATAAAATGTGTCTTGTAGCAGAGACAGCTTAGGCCCAGTGTTTAGGAGACATTTTAAATTCTGCAATTAAAACAGGCCTGAGGGAGAAAATGGAGCCTCATAAGCAAAATAAGTGAGAAAAAATTGTCAAGTGACGGTCTCAAATCTGCATAAGGTGTGCATGAGATTTTTGTGACAAGATGGCAACAGAGAAAAGGAAACTAGTCTGATACAACAAAATGCAGTATCTCTCCTCTTATTGGCTGGAAATGAGGTTAGATTCTATAGATCCTATTCAAAGTAGAGAAAGGGAGAGGAGTACTTTGATGATAAAAAGGTAAATTATGAGTGGTTTAAACATGACCACCAATATTCCTACTGTTAGAATAAAGCTGATGTACTGATTAGGGGTAAAACAACAACAACAAAATGTTCACGCAATTTTTTTTCCAATATATGATACAAAAAGCTGAAAGCTGCAAAAATAGTTGGTATCACTTCAGAAAGAGTACCCTCATGAAAACAGAGTACATTTCCCAAACCTCAACATGAAAAGGGCCCTCAGAGAAAAAGTGGAGAGAATTCTGTTAGCAAATGGCTCACTGATCATTTCAAATCTTTGAGGGGAGTCTTGACCCTGTTTTCATTCTATCCTCTCTCCCATTCCCATGCTGCATTTATGTTTTATGACATCCATACAGTCTAATTTTATTCCTTTTCCTTTCTGAGGTCCAGAGCTTTCCACTGCTAAGCAACAACTTGACATCTCTACTTGGTTGGCTCAAATGGGTCTCAAACCCCATGTCCCAAACTGAATTCACATCTATAATCTATCTACATAACCAGCTCTACATGCAGTATGAGTAAAGTAAAAGTTGCTTTGGCTAGAAAAATGAGAATCATCCTGGAAATATTTTGTCCTCTGCTAACTGATGAGCTATTTTATTTTAGGTGGCCTAGTGGCAGAGACTGAGACAGGGATTTGCATACAAAAGATGTTCTGTGTCTAGGGAAACAGTCCTTTGGAGACTGTCAGTTACTGGCTTGGGGTTTAGATATGAGGAATGAAGAGTGGTATCTAACTTGCAAGCAGCTTCTTGAATTTTTCTGTAGAAGGAATTAGATGTTAGCCTAGCAGCCATTTTAAACACAGAGCAGGGGAGGGGAAGAGAAAGAGAGAGAGAGGGAACCCCAAGCAGGCTCTGAGCTGTCAGACCACAGCCCAATGTGGGGCTCAATCTCATGAACCATGAGATCCTCACCGGAGCCAAAATCAACTATGGGACGCCCAACTGACTGAGCCGCTCAGCCTCCCCTTAATTCAAATTCTTAAATAATTATTGATTCAACTACTCTCCTCTGTCATTTTACCATCACACTCTTCAAGGCAATAGTTTGCTCTCAAGACCACACATATATCTTCCTGATTATTCCTCACAAATTTACTAATATGCCTCTCACATCTATCCTCCACAGAACAGTGACTTCTTTAAAAAAAAATGAAATCATACCACTGTCTTAAGACACTTGAGATGAATGAGCAAATCTGTAAAATGGCTTACAAAATGCAGTATGATCTGTTCTGTGTCAACCTCTCCTGCTACTTGCCTGACTATACGTCCCCTACATTATTCTAGCTACAGGAGGATGTTAGGGTGTCCTGAAAGCATAAAATCGCTTTCTGCTTCATGGCTGTTGTGCCTGCTGTGGTCTTTCTCCTAAACACTTTTCTCCAGATGAACCTAGTTCTAGATAAAAATTTCATCTTCAGAGGACCCTCCCCTTGCTTCAAACGCTTGAGCCTCCATTTGTCTGCTATCACAGTACACTTTTTGTAACACTTTTGTCAGAAATATATTTATTGTGTGTGAGCTTACCTATTTAAGTGTTTATCCCCTATACCCCACAAGACTGTTAAGCTCCTTGAAAGTAAAAACCTTATCTGCTTTATGTTTGCTATTCCATCCCCTGCTCCAAAACCCCTTCACACAAGCTAAATTTTTAATAAATATATGCTGAAGGAAAAATCAATAAAGTCAAATGCACATGGGATAAAAAGATAAAACCAGGAAGATTGTAGCCATTCTTATGTGAGCTCCATGAAAATCCAGTGTTTCCAGCTGAGGCTTGTTTCGAGCGGGTTTTAGGCAATGATGAAATGCCTTAAAAAATCTGTATTCTGTTGGTTAGGAAACTTAACCTGAGGACTTTTTCATGAAGACTAATGAATGTAAGTCTGGTATCAAATGGCAGAACTAAAACAATTTAGTAACAAGTTTGATGTCCTTTATTCAATGGAAAACAATCCCTGGATTGGGGGACTACAGTGACTCATAAGCAATGGAACACTCTTCCTCAGGGATTTGGGGCAAGAGTGAGTTTTACTGAGCCTTGGAAGAGGCAATGTGGACACTGGGAATGACTCACTAGTAGATGGGGATTTCTGGATAAAGCCAGCAGGTCCTATTTTCTAGAGTAAAGTAAGCTAGATAAAGCTCAGTTGCAGGACTGTCATTAGGACTGTGATTAATTAATTAGGTTTCCTTGATGGGTCTCTCCTATAAGTGCAGGCTCACTTAGGTTTAGATTTGTGATGTGGGCTGGGCCACTGGGGCAGACTTCATTTGTGTTCCCAATGTACAAATGAATGGCATCACTAGTAATTTTAATAAGCTCTAATATTTTTGAGTGATTACTATTGTGCACATACTTTGATAAGTATTTCATATATGTAAACTTCTTTAATCCTCATGTAAATTAGGAACTATTATTTTCCCAAATTCATGTTTGAAGAAATTGAGACCCAGGAGGTTAAATAACTTACACAAGATCACACAGCTAATAATGGTGAAACCCATAGTATAAGGTTTAAAAGAATGTGGACTTCAGGGCCCCTGGGTGGCTCAAGTCAGTTAAGCATCCAATCCTTGATTTTGGCTCAGGTCATGATCTCACAGTTTGTGGGTTCAGGCTCCACACTGGGCTCTGTGCCGACAGCACAGAACTGCTTGGGATTCTCTCTCTTCTACTCTGCCCCTCTCCTGCTCTATTTCTTTCCCTCTCAAAAATAAATAGATAAACGTTTTTAAAAAAGAATATGGACTTTATGATCAGAAAGATAACATTTAAATTGTAGCTCTGATAATTTATTAGATGTGTGATCTTAAGGAAGTCATTTAGCCTCTCCAAATCTGTTTCTTTATCAATGAAATGAAGGTAATAATTAAGCATCTGCCTTCCAGGGCAGGATTTTGGGAAGCAATGCCTTTCAGTTAGGAAATACTTAAATAATGGTAACTACCATCATTGCCATTGTGATTACGTGTTTGTTTCCAAGCAGCAAAAAAATTAAACTGGCATAAACAATAAAGAGAAATGGTTGGCTCATGCAACAGAGAGACATCCCAGCAAGGGTTAGGGCAGGGTAGCCCAGTACTCAGGACTTTTCCAATTCTCTGTTCTTCTGCAGCAGTATTATCTAAAGCCTAGATCTCTTCATTATCTCACCCTGCTGTAGACAATAATGAGGGTGCTGGTCTCTTTCTGGTTTAGAGTGAGAATGTTTCTCTTCCAACCACCAAACACATTCAGGGGAAGGAAGTTCTGGGATTTACTCTGTTCAGAATAACTTTGGTCAGAAAGCAAAGCGGAGAAGAGTTTGCTGTGAGACAATTGCCGAGAACTGGGCTACCGCTCATTGTGGCAAGACAGGTAGAACACAAGATGGTGTGTGAAAATCAGAGCTCTCCCCAGAAGTCAATGCCACCCGAACCTTGTGACTTCAGCACATGGGAAAGGGTGGTTCTCTCAATGAACTTCTGGATGCTATTGAGAGACAATGATGTTGGATGGACAACCAATGATTTTCACTAAAAATTATTACTATTATGGTGTTTTTGTTATTGATGTAAATATCTATATAGCAGATATTGGATATCAACATTTCTAATTTGCACAACTGGTTATCAGTAACAAATCATTTGTTTGAGAGAGATGGGGAGATCTCATAGTTCCAAAATGCCAACTCTCAGTCTTGGACCTTATCTGGCAAACGAATACCAAAATCGGATGGATTTTAAAAATTGTGTGTGAACTCTAGATATTTTACTTTTTTAAACTAATTTTGAAAGTTGTTTGATGAAGATGCCTTATTGATATTAGGATTTGCAAGGGTTATTTTTGCCCTGGCACTAGGTATGTGTTCCTAGCAGGGGCAGTTTATCCCTAAAGCCATGTCAAACACTTATTTTTATCATGTACTACAGAATTGGTATGAATACATTTTTTTCTTGCCATTGAATTCAGAAATGTTCCAACATTTGGGAAAGTATCTGTTGAATGAACTCTTAAGCTTGCCGTATCATTTAATGAAAACAGAATCATTTTTAGTTCAACTATGATGCAGGATCACATCTTGAAATGCTTGGAGTTTATTCTCAAGTGGTTAGAGAAGCCAGATGCTTAGTGAATGTTCTTAATGTCAATTTATTTTACTTAAAGAGGTATATTTGGATCACCTAAGAGAAATGGAAAACTACCATCAGAGTGAGGCTTAGGAGGTTACTCACCTAGAGAGTAAGTTGTGTTTCTACTCATTTACCCATTCCCTCCCACCTCTCATAAAAATGCAGTATAATTGAGAGCCTTCTTCGTAAATTTGAAAAACAATGCTTTTGTAAACAAAGAGCCTAAATTCAAATGTCAACTCTACCAATTATACCTGTGTGACTTCGCTTTACCTTGATTACCCATGAAACTCATTTTTTTTTCATGTGCAATGGGGAGAAATTAATTTAAGAGGAAAAAAATATCCCTTCTATAACTCAGAATTTCAGATCTTAAATTTTAATTTGAAATAATCAAATTCAGTCCTCTCAGGAGACTGTAGAAATTTAGTTCTATTGAATTTACAAAAAGCTATGTAGCAACAGAAGATTTCTTTGTTCTATATTTATAATCCATGAGGTCAAATGCTCATACTAAACGTCTTTATACTTCCCAGATTTAATACCTTTTTTTAATGAAATCTCAAAAATTCTAAATGTATTCTTTGCATGACTATCTTTCTTTAAAAATAAAAAGCATCACTCCTCCCTTGCTAATGTTAAATTCACACATCAAATTTTGGCATAGTTAAAAATATCTATCTAATGAATATAAAATATGAGCGTTTTTCCCCCCAATTTGGTCTTATCTCACATCAAGCCATAGTCACGAATTTATTTTCCCTTTCTTCATCCGGCCAACACTTATTTAGAACCTACTGTGGGCTAGAATCAGGCTATAGGCTGAACTAGTTAAAACACTTCAATTTAGATTTTGTAATGTTTCCTGTGGGGGAGGCCTCTACACTTACTGAACTAACAATTGCCTTTTGGTTATGTAAGACTGATTTAGAAGAGAAAATACTCTCATTTATATACCTAAGCTTTCCAATAAAAGGCAAGCTGTACAATTGATTTCCACTGAACACACACACACATAGACTAAAACATTTTACCAATAAAATCTACCTCCTGTTTCTCTAGGCTTGTAACTTCAGTATGCAGCGGGAATCTGTGCAGGCATGCAAGAGAAAAAAATGTTTTTCTATTCTTTTATCAAAGAATCTGAAGACAGATTGAAATGCATCAATTTCTAGTAACCAGCAGATGGTGCTTTTAGTAATAAATTTATTGGAGGTTACTTGAATATCCTTTCTGTAGTTTTTTTTTTAATAAAACTAACCAAAAATGAGGCAAGGTAATGTTTTGCCATGACATGAAGCTTTTTTTATTGTTATTAATGTATGTGCTTACAAATCTCAACACAACTTTTCCAATTTACCTGTCAGGTATCAGTCAAATAATGAGAGATGAAATATCAGAGAAGCTGAAGTTAATACAGGTATTATAACCCAGTGGTTTATTTAAATGCTATATGCTTTTGTAGCTGGAGTATTTAACAGCCTGCATAAATCCAATTACAAATAAACTCATATATATTATTTTAATTTGTGCTGATTTGGTAACACATTTTTTGTTTGTGTTTATAATATTTTTAAATATTAAAACAGAAAATTTAAATGACTTAGGTAAAATTATGAAGATGAGATTCTTGATGTCTAATAACAACAACTTTAGTAGCATTTGCTTTTGGCATGTTTTATTTGGTCTCTTTCTTTGACTCTGGACTTCTCTCTTATATCAACTTAATTGTATTATGTTCTTCAAGTTGGCCACCTCAAATCCTTTTTAGATGGAAATCGATTTTAAATAAATAGTTAAATAACACTATTAATTCAATGTTTGGGGAACAATCATGCAGATCACATTTGAGGTCATCATGATGGGAAGACTAAATCTCTTTTATAATAGTATGAACATTTTCTTTCTTCTTCCATGGCCTGTGTCTATTAGGTAGGTAAATTAAGGGTGTTGGTGCAACTACCTGTAAGTTTTTTTTACCAGCTGAAACATGGGAAAACAATAATTTTTATTACTGTTGCTTTTGCTCTTTAGTCCCTTGTTAAAGTACCTTATGCCCTTGTGTGGTGGTCATTTTGTCTTTCATTTTTGACATGAGCATGAATAGACATAGCTGATCTGACATTAATAAAGAAAAGGAGGACAGAGGCACTAGGGTTACACAGTGTCTAGAAAAGCTCAGAAAATAGCTAAGTAGGACTAATGGAGGGTAAGTGGGGAGCCTATAGCTACTGGGACACTTTCCCCTGAAGAATCCACAGTGAGGAGATTATATCATTACCTTTTCCTTTTGAAAGAAAGAAAGAAAGAAAGAAAGAAAGAAAGAAAGAAAGAAAGAAAGAAAGAAAGAAAGAAAGAAAGAAAGAAAGAAAAGAGAAAAAGAAAAAGAAATATGCCTTCTCAGTGGGCAGTGCTAGAATGGATATTCTATAATGGTTGTCATAAAGTCAGCAAATTGTATAAGCCTAGATTTTAAATTCCTGATTTAAAAACATACATGGATTTTCATATTTGGAAGGTTAGTAGCAAACATCTTTCATGGACAACAAATCTTGATTTTCGTATACTCAAAATCTATGTATTACAGTTATTTCAAAATGTAGGTGTCCTTAGTTTAAAACACAGGAAGTGGTTATGCTTATTGTGAACTGTGCTGAAGATGTTGCACTTGGACAATTTACGCTCATATTTGAGGGCTTCTCACTATAAAATCAGACATGTTTAATATCCTAGAATCCCAAATCTCTATCAGTTTTTTCCCTACAAGATATAGGAGAAGGAGACATAAAGACAAATTGAAAGCATTCAAAGACTCTTGTTAGTCACTGAATCACTTCCCCAGCTTCACTAGCAGGACCCACCCACAGTTCAAAGGTGACAGAGTGAGAGGCAGTTGGTTGGAATCAAGTAGAAGCTGGGTTTTAGCTAAGTTATTTGACTCTTACCTGGTCTTGGGGCGGGTCCACCACAAAACAGGAATTTATGAATGTACCAAACTCTATCTGCATTTTCCCTACATGAAAAATATAAGTTGTATCTATTAATACCTGGCTACCCCCATTTTAAAGAAATAAATTGCATTCAGGTATACAAAGGGAATCTGGTCCTTAGGTCGGATAGTGGATGAGGGGACTTTCAATAGTAAGAGTGATAGTAAAATTTAAATACTACAAGTATTTCAATTTACCTTGATTTACCTGTTCTTTATATTTCATTTGAGATCTGGAGAAATGATTTTGAAAATGGGTTCTTTTGTTCCCTACCCACTAAACCAAATTAGACATCTTTTCACATTCAATATTAGATCTTTTCTTTAATATGTATAATTATGAATATAGTTCCTGGAGTTGCTATGAATTAATATAAAAATACTAGTCACATTAATTTCCCTATAGCTTTAAATTCACACTGTTCGATAACAGAAATATACATATTTCTAGTAGTTTCCCCCTCCCCCAAAGTCCCGTATATCAATACAGAGATTTCTCAACTGAAGATGTACCATTCTAGTTGTTTTTATTCATACCCTATATTAGCCTCACTTTCAGCTTAATATAAAGATTGGGTATCTGTTTTTTACATTTGTAAAATGATGAGTTAACTTCCAAAAACATGATTTTTTTTTCTTATTGGTAATTTTTTATCAGGCTTCACAGGCATAAATATGAATTATTTAGTCTGAACAACATTTAGGAATAGTCACTTCCCAACAGTTACCTCTGCAGTGTTTCTAAGGACATACCTACTCTGAAAAGTAAGGATACAGTACTTCAGAATAACGTCATGTATCTTATGGTAGAATGCACTGAGAATGGCTTGATGTCACTTCTTTGTTGTTCTATTTTTTGTTTATTTATAATAAATAAATGAATAAATAAATAAGAGAGAGAGCGTGCAAGCAGGGGAGGGACAGAGAGAGAGAGGGAGACACAGAATCTGAAGCAGGATCCTGGCTCTGAGCTGTCAGCACAGAGCCCAACATGGGGCTTGAGCTCACAGACCATGAGATGGTGACCTGAGCTGAAGTTGGATGCTTAACTAGCTGAGTGCCCCACTTTTGTGCTGTTCTTATCAAAAATCCGTAACTTCAATCTAGTAATGAGAAAGTATCAGATAAACCCAAACTGAATGACATTCTATAAAATAACTGACTAGTATTTATCAAAATTGTCAAAGTCATGATAGAAGAAGAAAGCTGGAGGAATTTTTATAGATTGGAGAAGCCTAAGGAGATATGACAACTAAATGCAATGTAGGATGCTAGATTGGATTCTAGTCCTAAAAAGTATATTAGTGGAAAACTGGTGAAATTCAGTATCTGTTAAGTGAGTTTAAAATACTTTATCAATGCAATTTCCTATTCCTATTTCTGTCACTGTTCTATGATTTTATAAGCTGTTAACAGTAGAGGATACTGGGTGAAAGTATAAGTGAACTCTATATTATTTTTGCAATTGTTCTATAAATCTCACATTACAAAATAAAAAATCAGATAGATATCTAAATAATCCACAGCACTCAGAATTTTATATAATCCCATCAGCTTTACCTTAGCTTTCAAGTGTTTATTCTTAGAAATCTTTTTATCAATCTAGCTTCAAGTGAGAGGTTTTTTCGGGGGGTGGGGGGAAGTGTTATCATACTTAACAAATTAGCCATTCTAAAATTATAATTATCACTATGGTGTTAGAGCAAATAGTATACATGCGACATAAATGAATTGGTACTGCCTGTTCCTTTACCCAAATTAGATAAACTATCCCACTTCAAGCCAAAATGATATTAAGTAACAGGATTATTAGATTTGGGTTCTATCCCTTGAAAAAGTAGTTATATTTTCCAGGTGTCATTTTAATTTTCAGCCAATAGGCAATGTGATCTGCAGCACTTCTATGGAAATTTTGGTTCTGAGTTTTCTTTTTCATGGTGCTTTTCAGTCTATCCATGTTCAAAGTTTCCTGTGTGTCTCCACATGAGTTACATGTAATAATTTAGCCATATGCCATTTATGTCAACTAACTCAATCATATAAGCATGCTTTAAATAAAACTCAGAGTTAGGAATTTAAAGGAAAATGCTAATTTGGAAAGGAAAGCAATAATACACTAATTTTGTCTTCTGAGCAATAAAATCCTTCATATGAGTCTTTATTAACATCATCACCAACCTGTGGTGAGTCCTTGTTATTTTGACAGTTCTTAGATGAGAGGTTTTCTGGTTTTGTTTTGGTTTTCTCAATAGGCAGTCAGTGGGTTTAAATTTTATCTATGTGGAGAATGGAAATAAACCAATAAGTCAAGTGCGTTGTTAAAAGAGTCAAATGAAAAAAGGTTGTCTTCCAGGCTCCTGCTAACCCCCACCTCAGCACTGTACTAGTTAAATTGTCTGGTGGTTTACTGATTCTATGGAAACATTAAATAGTATTATCTAATTTTAGGAATATTATTTGAAGCCTAAATGAAGAAAATGCATAAGGAATAAAATGTATATTTAGAGTATAGAATAGTTTTACAAATATAAAACATTGTGAGGAGTATTATATTCATTGGGAGATACCATAATTTAATATAGACCTATAAGAAGGATTTGATGAACATTCATAGGAACAAAGTAAGTAAAAGCTAAAAGAAAGCAGTAAGGAATGCCTGAGTAGAAGACATCAAGGGGCCTCTGGGTGGTTCAGTTGATTAAGCGTCTGACTCTGGGTTTCATGAGCATGGTTTTTGAGTTTGAGCCCTGCATCAAGGCTCCATGCCATCAGCACAGAGCCTGCTTGGGATTCTCTTTCTCTGCTCACCCCCATCAAAATAAATAAATAAACTTAAAATAAAAAGATATTGGACAATATAGACATATTCATTTCAATGACTATTAGAAAAATAATGGCCTAAAAAAAATACTGCTTTTGAACTAGAGGATAAATACCAAGGTGATTACTTTGATCATATTTGCATATTTTCAAATAGTTATGAAATGGCAGAAAATGATCACCATTGAATGTTTTGTATTACATATTTTAGACCACTAGGTAGCTCACTTGGTATGAAACATACAGATTACAATGTATAAATTACTTTACTTTGTTTTTGCTTCCTTTTTATCATGAATTTTCTCAAGTGATAAAAGGTTCTTAAATGTGATTCTAAATGTTTATATAGTATATTCCCTTGTGTACTTGCACAGTGATTTATTTACAGTATCTCCTATAATTTGGTTTTATAGGTTGGTTTTATTTTGAATGTTAGAAATAGAGCCGGGATAAACATTGGCATTGACTAATATTTACCAATGTCAAACTACTTCTTCACCTTAAAAGCAGAATTGCTAGGTAGGCACAATTTTAAGAGTTTTGCCACTCATTTACATATTGCCCTCCAGAAAGATAATAGCAGTTTATATTTCTACCCTTAGTATGTGAGAATATTTTCTTTGCCAAAAACTTGCCAACTCTGTAGAGACATAAAAAAAAAACATGCCACTTTGATTGCTGGAAACTAACATTTCACTGTTTCAACTTGCATTTAAAAAGAATGAAATTGACATGGAACATTTTTTTCAAGAGTTAACTGGCAGACTGTTTTTGTAATTGCCTATTCAAACCTTTGGACTACCTTACTTCTAACCTTTACTGAGCACTTTTTATGCATTATCTTCTTTGTTCCTGACAACCACTCTGCTTGGGAGGTGCTGTAAATTTCTATTTACAAATCAGAAATTGAAGTTTAACCATGTAACTTGTTCCAAATTATAGAACAAGCTATAAGAATCCAGAACCACTGTGCCTCTGTTAAAGAAATGGAGAAACTAAGGGAGGGAGGGAGGAGGGAAAATAGATGATAGATGATAGATAGATAATAGATGATTAATAGATCGATCGGTCGATCGACCTCACAGGACAAGAAAAACAGCCAGGAGTTGATTTTATACTGGTAAGATTGCATCCAAGAGGAGAGATGGAACAGATAAACTAATTCTACTGAAATAAAAGTTTGGACAGGTTTTAACACCTGGGGTTGGGGAGGATCATAGGTCATCTCTGTTTGCTAATTGACCTTGCCTAAAGGAAAGCGAATTTTGTCCCTTCTTCACAGAAGGAAGTAATTTTACAATTTGGAGTAAGTCTCTTAGCCAAATTAGGCTCCTACCCTCCCACAGAAACTAGCAGATAGGGATGCTATCTTCCTTGATGATTACATTACAAAGAGCTAGTTCTCAGAGTCTTGAGAAAGACAGTTCCAGCACATCTTATAAAGGTGGTAAGAGGCTTTGGGCAGAGAAAAAAAAATTCACATTTCCATTGCCTTTACAATTAAACTGCTGTAAGAAAAAGGAAGTTAGGGGCTTAGAGTCAGAAAACAACTTTGTCTAAAGTTTAGTCAAGCTGCAGGAAACGTTAAAGCCTTCTGGGTCACTCACAAAAACCTTTGATATACAAAGAAATTAACTCTGTGTTAGTCATATTGCAAATAGTGTTCGACAACTATATCTCACTTACAATTTAGTAAATTTTATGGCAGTAGCAACCTCTATTTCTTGCAGAATAATGAAAAAAAAAAGCAACAGAGTGGCAGGAAACCTTTATTTAGAAGAGTTATTTCTATGTTATGTAAATGAGTTGCCTACTTATTTCAGTTAACAATGTATTTTAAACTGTATTCTTTGTAAATAACAGCATTCTATAATATCATTATAAAGTTCTATCTGACTTCATTAGTTTTTTTTTTATAATTTAAGCAAATCCCCACTATTTCACATAGATTGTTTTCAACCTAATAAAAATGTGCAGTATACTATTCCAGAAAAATGGTTTATTTTTACATATGTTCTTCTTATTTTTTAGTACAAAATATTTTATAGGTACTTTGCATTTAATCCTATGAAGACCCATAAGAGAAAGGTACTATTTTCTCTGTATTTCATCTGTATGTTTCAGATAAGAAAATTTCATCACAGTGATAGTTATTCCCTTAGGGTCACACAGCTAGTAAGTGATCTTACAGAATAACTTTTAATTAGTAAACCTGTCAAGCATAGAGCATATAATGTTAAGTGAAGAAAAACTGGTTGAAAGCAATAAATATATTGTGATCCTATTCTTAGAAAACTGGTACGGGTATATGTATAAAATATGTAAAAGACTATAAACCATGATCAGAACAGTGCTTACCTTTGTTTTAGATTTTATTTTATTTTTGTTAATCCATATTTGAGCATGGATTGCATTTATAATATTACATAATACGTTTTTATCTTAAAAAAGGTATGATTAATGAAACTTCGTTCACTGAACATTAAAACACAGTAAAATACAAAACAATGTAACAAAATGTACCTAGAAGATGAGAAGTACTATAATTATAGAGACCCTCTGTTATACTTTCAACAGTATTTGAAAATTCAAGGAAACCAAATAAATAAATATCTAGATGTTTTGAACATTATAAATAAGCTCAAACATGTGTAAAATTGTGTTTCCTATGATCATGTGAAATATAGATATCCTCTAAAATGTACCTCTTTGGCCACAGTGTCTACTTTAAGTTACATTATCAACAATTTATAGATAGCAAAAGAACTTTGGCTCAAAATTGAGGACAGTGATCCCCACACAATGTTTTGTTTTATTTTTCATTTTACTTTAGGCTTTTGTAATAAAAAAAAAGAACAGATTTTTGTTCAAAGGAGAATGTAGTAATACATTAAAATATTTTGATTTTCAGTGGAGTATGGTTTCCCAAGGAATTTGGATGTTACTGGGTAGGCTTTGAGGAATCATTGTCATTTAGAGGTTTTATTTTGTTTTGTTTTTTGTATTCAAAGAGAAGTGCATTGGCATAGTTTCAGGAGGAACACTGTCAACAGTATGTAGAATCAACCAAAGTGGAGGAGAGTTTGGGGGCAAGAATATCATAGAGATGACCAGAATAGTAATAGATAAATAAGATGAAAATGAATATGGGATAGAAAGGATGCCAAGATGAAGGGACAAGGTAGAGAAGGATATCATAGCAACAATTCTCATGTGGCTGTTTTGTCACTGAAAGTGGGTTTTGATATAAACAGTCTGACAGTCTACCTCTATGATAGGATATGAGTTCGATTTTCCTGATGATGAGAGGAAATAAAACGATCTAAAGAGATGCTTACTTTTTCTGTCAATTTATTTATTCTAACTTTAGGCATGTATCATTGTTTTTCCCATGAGCTTTCCTCTTCATTTATAGGCACTCTTTTTTTTTTTAATGTTTATCGTTGAGACAGAGCACAAGCAGGGCAGAGGCAGAGGGAGGGGGACACAGAAGATCCAAAATGAGCTCTGCACTGGCAGCAAAGAGCCCGGTGCAGGGCTGGAATTCACAAACCATGAGATCCTGACCTGAGCTGAAGTCGGATGCTTAATTGACTGAACCGCCAAAGCACTCCTCCAAACACTCTTATCAAAGAAAAGTTGTTGGTACTAACTCATTTGACCTTATTCATTGACTTCAGCATCTACTTAATTTTCTCCCTTAAAAATCATATGATTATAGAAGGGCCATATCAAATCTTTATTTTGGTATTGAATTATATGAATTGGTATTTTTGGTTTTTTTTCCTTTTTTTTCCAGAGTAGGTCAAGATTAGATGACGAATTTCCATGTAGTTAGATAAAATTTTAGAAAGGACTTGAGGTTTAAGCCACATTATGGAAGTGTGTGTGTGTATGTGTGTGTGTGTGCATGTATGTATGTGTGTGTTTTAAGAACCACATAGGTAATTATGCAGAGCTGATATAATTGAAATATAAGTTTTACAAACCATAGTGAAATAAGAGGATATTTATTTATTCTCTAACAAAGTATTTAAGTTGAGAAAAAACTTTTGTCCTCAAACTAGAGTTTTAAGGTGAGGTTCAAAGTGGATAATTGAAGCTCTACAAACTGATCTGAAATCCAGTAATGTCATCAAAATAAAATCACATTTACATAATTGGCTTGATACCATGTTGATGTAACTGAATGGGAATTAATAATAGCATTTTTCACTGATTGAAACAATCACAGTCCAGAAGAGGCTGAAACACAAATGAATAAGCAGGCCAATTGTACATCATTAGGAAGATTTAAGTGACATCTAATTAACACTGAGGAATTATATACTTTTGTAGGATAGAATACACTTTTGAGAAATCAATTGGAGAAATTCATATTAATGACAGGGATATGTGGGCAGTGAAATGGATTGAAGTCAAACAACTTTTAAAATAAACATCAGAAGTTTCAGTAGTTTGGGTGCCAAGGTGGGGATTTGGGGTATAGGCGGAATTTATGGGATGATAAAAATATATTGTGCCTACAAGTTATTTGTGGAATAGTAGAAAAAAAATGGAATCCAGTGTCCCCTACATGGATTGCTTTGTATTCATTTAGAATGGCCAGGATAAGAATAAAAATTTACTCATGTTTCTACTGACAACTCAGTAATTGTGAGTTGTCTCTTCCAATTTTTAGTCTATCTTCATTTTCTACCAAGGCTGGAATTCTTAACAGGCTGTGTCTTTTGGAATTTTTTTTAAAGTTTGTGTCTAGCATATGCCTTAGCTTACAACCAAACTTGTCTTCCCTTCCTAAGCGCTGCATCTTTCCTGTTCACTCTTCTTGGTGACTGTGGTGATGGCCCACCATAGGGCTTTCCAAATAAGCTTCATACTTGTCACCATTTACTTAACCAATGCATAATACATACAGTCTTTGGTATATGCCATCCACTGTGCTAAACCCTTTACAATTATTAACCCATTGAATTGTCAAAACAACCTTATGAGGGAGACAGGAAGTATAGTTGCCTGCAGTTTGAGCAAATGGAGGACTTGAAACTTGCCCAATTTCCCATAGCTAATAAGCAGAATTCAATCCCAATTTTTCTGACTGCAGAGATTATGCTTTTAATCTAAATACTCTTGGTTTCTTCTACATCAGCACTCTCTCCTTAGATGCCCTAAATTGAGTAATTCCTTGTGAACTCCAGATTTCACTTATAAAATTCTTGGTAGTCTTCAGGAAATGGGACAGTTTCAATAAATACAAAAATGATACGCAGAGAATATTTTTTTAAAGGGCCAGACGGGGCGCCTGGGTGGCGCAGTCGGTTGAGCGTCCGACTTCAGCCAGGTCACGATCTCGCAGTCCGTGAGTTCGAGCCCCGCGTCGGGCTCTGGGCTGATGGCTCAGAGCCTGGAGCCTGTTTCCGATTCTGTGTCTCCCTCTCTCTCTGCCCCTCCCCCGTTCATGCTCTGTCTCTCTCTGTCCCAAAAATAAATAAACGTTGAAAAAAAAAATAAAAAAATAAAATAAAATAAAATAAAAAAAATAAAGGGCCAGACATTCAGAGTTTGTCAAATTCCTGCCTTTTATTCTAATTTGTTAATGTTGAGCACTGCTTTAGAGTTGCATTTGAATTCAACTCAATTTTTGCCAAACAAACAAACAAAAAAACCCAAAAACCAAAACAAAACAAAAAACACCTCAGTACCCTCAAGTAATTTGGGGATAACCTGTGGCAATATTTGCAAACCTCTACTTGACAATAAAAAGCAAACTGTAGGGGCGCCTGGGTGGCTCAGTGGGTTAAGCGTTTGACTTCAGCTCAGGTCACGATCTCACAGTCCGTGAGTTTGAGCCCCGCGTCGGGCTCTGGGCTGATGGCTCAGAGCCTGGAGCCTGCTTCCGATTCTATGTCTCCCTTTCTCTCTGCCCCTCCCCCCATTCATGCTCTGTCTCTCTCTGTCTCAAAAATAAATAAACATTAAAAAAATTTTTTTTAAATAAAAAAATTAAAAAAAAAGCAAACTGTAGCACAAGCTTAAGTTTATACTGAAAATTGAAATCATGAATTATGAGAAAGACTTAAATATTTCAAATATCACATTCTTACTTTAAGAGTCTATTTTAGGTGAAATGACAGACAAAACACAAGCGTATGTATACACATATAACACATGTATATATATATATATATATATATATATATATATATATATAGTCATGATTATTATTCCCAACACTGTAATGCTTAATGTTATTAAAAATTAATTAATCATCACCTTCTGGTACAGGTATCGACATATTGGTTGTACTTGTCTGATCATCCTGTAGTAGCTGCTAAGCTCTTATATTGAGAGCAGCTTTTGCTGCCATATCAGACAGTAGTCTTGTGACAGATGTTCCATGTTTGATTGAAGGAGCACAGAAAAATAACAGTTTCTCCATGCTTGTGAGACCACAGTTGAAAATGAGCAGTTGTCCCCCTTCCAAACAATAGCTATCAAACTCATAGAACCTTGACATAATTTGCAGCCTGCCCTGCACTAGAATGAAGCAACATAGTCCTTGAGGCTGTCAAAGCTCCATGTTACTAAAACACAAGAAGGAGCCATATTCCTTTTCTGAAAATTCAGCTGTTAGGACCAATGATTATGCAAACACCAATAAAACCTGCCTCAATGATTTTGTGCATTTTCTGTTTTAAAATATTTTGTTGTTGTCTTTGTTACGTAGGTAACATTTTCTTATGGATAAACTTTGACAATAGTTAATAATGACAAAATAGAAGCCATCAATAATCCTAATTGAGATCACCATTGCTAACATTATGGTGTTTATCCTTCCCTACTTTCACAAATGCATGTATGCACACACACACACACACACACACGAACATTTTTAGATACACAAAAATATGAGCTTTGTATATGTAGTTTTATAATTTCCTCTTTCACCTAATATTATCTCACAAAATGTTTTCATGTCATTAAACAGACCTCTTTTTCTTTTTTACTTTTTCTTTTCTTTTCTTTTTTTTTTTTTTTTTTTTTTTTTTTTTTTTTTTTTTTTTTTAACCAGGAGCAAGAAAACTTTTCCTTTAAATGTCAAGATAATAAATATTTTAGACATTCCTGGACAAATGGTCTCAGTCACATCTATTCAACTCAGCCATTGTAGCTCAACAGTAGTCATGGGCAGTAGTTAAATAAATGGGTGTGGCTATGTTCCAATGAAACTTTATTTACAAAGGCTGGAAGTGTACCAGAATTGACCTGTGAGTGAGTCATAATTGCCCATCCCTGGCCTACACTATTATTTTAATATTGGCAGAAGCTTCCATAATATGAATGTGGTTGGGTTTACTTAAGCCTTTTGCTCCCATGGGGTACTCTGTGTGTTTTCAGCCTTTTGTTATTGAAAAAAATCGTACACTGCCAGATTCCACTGTAGGCTTTCCTCTCAGTGCAGTGGTTAATATCCCTGAGGGTGGGGGTGGGGGAGAGGGACTAGCTTTCCCATTAATTACTAACTCTCCCAGTCTGACCTGACTTCCTGGCTTTCTCCTTCCCAGCCAGAGGGCTTCTGTTGTCTGGATTTCCTAGGCTATGTTGTCTCAAATGTGTCCTATTTTATCAGATAAGTTAAATGGCAGCCTTTAATGAGTATGTTGTTTTATTATGGTCTTATCTGCACCTCAATTTATAGAAGTTCTGCAAAATTTTCGGTATTAAGATGGTTCTTTTACATTTCTTGGAAGATCAATGGAGTTTATTTCTCATGTTTTCACATTTCCTAAGTCCTAAGAAAGAAAAGGAGAGAGTCAGATGTTTGTCATTCTGTCCTTCCTACAAGACCTGTTTATTTAATTTTTCAGGACATGTTGCTATTCTAATGTCATTTTAAAAGTGCATTGTTTGAACTGTACTCCAGCTTTGTCTTTCTGTGTTGCAAAGGGTGCACAAAGAATCATCATTAAGCAGTTTTATTTCTGCCCTGTCATTTCTAACTTGTATTAATCTTTTTTTTCTTGAATTTGTTAGTGAATAGAAATGTTTGGGCTTTGTTTCCCTTCCTTTTATGTATATTTTTGTTTGTTTTCATAATCAATGTTATCTATGCCAGGAGATGATGAATTAGAAATTATATTCTTTTGTATTTTTGAGTTTATGTTAGTAGGTTTAGGGTTTCTTTGACTCAAAGTTTGTACATCCTATAGAGATTTAGGATGTGCTTAACCAATACCCCAAATACCCAAATACAGATAATTTGATAGAAACTGCTAGAAAAGAAAGCAGTTTGACTCAAGAGAATGGATTTGTCTTGTTTCAAAGGCTCTCAATGTACATGCACTGCTATGATTAGATAGATGCAGGAAGGGGGGATGATGGAAGAAAGGTGGGAAAATGTAATGGCATTGATTTCCTCTCTTATATAGTGTAGATTAAGAGGCAGTGTCCCAGGTGACAGAACAAAAGGGATTTATGTATATTATTTAAAATGATAAAGAGGTGGGTGGAGGGATGGGTAAAATAGATAAAGGGGATTAAGAGTTACAAACTTCCAGGTACAAAATAAATCTCAGAGATGAAAAGTATATCTTAGGGAATGTAGTCAATATTATTTAATAATGTTATATTGTGACAGATGGTGACTACACTTAACCACGGCGAGCACTGAGTAATGTATAGGATTGTTGAATCAATATGTTGAGCAACTCAAAGCTAATATAACACTGTTAATTATGCTTCAATTAAAGAATATGTTGTAGGAAAGAAAAATTAAATTTTTTCCACATGATAAAAATAAAGAGAGATATAAACAAAGTAATAGCTATCTACAAAACTCACAGGAAGAAAGTGATTAGCCAGAAAATGTGACTAAATCCCTCAAATCAAAAGGGGCTAGTAAGTTCATATTCTCTGAGGTTAAAAATCAAGAATTTGAGGTATCAGCCTATTATTGAGAATTATAGCAGTAACCAATATAATAATCAAAATAGAGTTGAAATGGTCCTCTTAGGTCCAGAACTAAAAATGAGAAAGGGACATATTAGTGTTTTCAATTTCCATTTATTATTCTTTACCATTTGGATCTTTTTTTAATTTAAATTTGAGTTAGTTAACATACAGTACCGTATTGATTTCAGGAGTAAAATTCAGTGATTCATCACTTAAAACACCCAGAGCTCATCACAAGTGTTCTCCTTACTACCCATCACCCACCTCCTACTCACCTCCCTCCATCAAACCTCAGTTTGTTCTGTATTGTTAAGAGTCTTTTGTGGTTTGTTTTCCTCCCTTCTTATCTCCCGCTCCAGTAGGTTCATCTGTTTTGTTTCTTAAATTCCACATATGAGTGAAATCATATGGTATTTGTCTTTTTCTGATTGACTTATTTCACTTAGCATAATACATTCTAGCTCCATCTACATTCTTCCAAATGGCAAGATTTCATTCTTTTTTTAATGTTTATTTTATTTATTTTTGAGAGAAAGAGGGGGGGAGAGAGAGAGAGAGAGAGAGAGAGAGAGAGAGAGAGAGAAAGACAGAGAGCAGGGAGAGGGAGAGCCTGCATCCAAAGCAGGCTCTGTGTTGACAGGATCTAAATCCATGAACTGTGAGATCATGACCTGAGTTAAAGTCAGAGCTTAACTAATTGAGCCACCCAGGCACCCCAAGATTTCATTATTTTTGATGGCTGAGTAATATTCCTGTGTGTGTGTGTGTGTGTGTGTGTGTGTGTGTGTGTGTATCACATCTTCTTTATTTATCATTTGATGGACATTTGGGCTGTCTCCTCAGCTTGTCTATTGTGGATAATGCTTCTATAAACATTGGGGTACATGTGCCCTTTCGGTTCTGTATTTTTGTATACTCTGGGTATATACCCAATAGTGTAATTGCTGGATTGTAGGGTAGTTCTATTTTTGGTTTTTTGAGGAAACTCCATACTGTTCTCCAGAGTGGCTGCACCACTTTTCATTCTCACCAACAGTGGAATAGTGTTCTCCTTTCTTTACATCCTCACCAACACTTTTTGTTTCCTGTGTTGTTAATATGGATTTGTACTGTGCTTAATAAGAAAAGAAATGTCCTATTTAATATCATATATTTCACTATAATTATTCTTTCTTTTTAAATCTTTTCTCTATACAGAAGTAAATAAAATGCCAAAATCATATTATCATGTGCATCTGTTTGTGTATGTGTAATAGAAATAGCATGTGTGTGTATATATATGACAATGACTTATTAAATTTACTCACTTACTTATTAAATGTAAAGTCATAAACATTACATACAGAAAAAGTCTATCTCGCATTATGTTAATAAATGAAATATGCGGTACTAGATGGATAAATATAGTAAGAATCAAAAAGTAACTAGTAATTCGGGGCGCCTGGGTGGCGCAGTCTGTTAAGCGTCCGACTTCAGCCAGGTCACGATCTCGCGGTCCGTGAGTTCGAGCCCCACGTCAGGCTCTGGGCTGATGGCTCAGAGCCTGGAGCCTGTTCCCGATTCTGTGTCTCCCTCTCTCTCTGCCCCTCCCCCGTTCATGCTCTGTCTCTCTCTGTCCCAAAAATAAATAAACGTTGAAAAAAAAAAAGTAACTAGTAATTCATATTTCAGAGAAAATTTCAGATTGGTCTGCCACCCATTCATGTTTTATTCTGTAGGATTTTAATATCCAAAGTAGACTACAAAATATATAAAAGCAGAATATAGCTCATATTTTAGAGAAGTGTATGAATTATTGCCAGGTGAACTGGGAATACCCTGGGGCCCTGAGGCTTCAACCCAGCCTGTCCAAAGATGTCCCCAAAGGCCCTTGGTTGAGTCACAAGAAAGAATTCAAGGATACACACAATGTAGCATTGCAACACAAGCAGAGACATTATTAAAGTGGAAGTACACTTTTGAGATGTGAGAGAGCAGGTGAGAGGGAAAGAGACCTGCAATGCCGGGGTTCAGGTTTCTACTGTCTATCAACAGTTGTTAACAAACAGGTGGAATAATTATTACTTGATGTGGGGATTTCTTGGGAGCAGGGTATCCTGCTTTTTCTTCCTTCTTTGGTCAAGGGTTTCCTGTCTTGGCACCCATCATCTTGGCACCTGTCTGGTTTGGTCCAGCTTCTTGTGGAGGGCTGCCAGGACAGGCCTCAGACATTCCAGGTAGCTGGCCATGACTTGCTCTTTGTTGGCCTCCAGGCATCCTATTAGAACCTAACTAACTGCCTACTCTAACCAAATGACAGATAGTATTTAATTTTACTTTAAAAATGATTTAGAAGATTAGGGATTTCATCTAATCAATTGCAGTTCACTGCTTGGCATTTAACTTTTTTTTTAAATTTTATTACTTTTTAATCTGATTGAGGAACAAGAAAAAAAAGACTGTATTTGAAGATGGGGTTCACATGTATCGAACTCTTCTCCAAATATAGTTGTTTCTCATATCCTCAACTTAGAAAGGTAACCACATCACAGAAAATTGCATTAAATTTATCCCTAATTGGCCTCAGGTTAACTGCTTTGGGGAGGACAGGACGAGAAAGATATTAAGGATTTATCAGCTGCAAAAGCTGAATAGTCATTTGAATACTAGTAGTGTCATATTTGCATACCATTTTGGGATATGTCTGCTCCCAATGCCTCAGGTGTGACTTAATGGAAACTATCAAGTTTAAGGTTTTGCAACATAAGGCTGATCAGCAATATCTGAAAGCCATGGTAAATTGCAGTAGAGCTATTGCAAGGAGGCTGCAGACATTCCTGATGTGAGCTATTGTCCCTGCAAACTGTCGTTGTTAAGTGACCTGTCAGATGCAGGATACAAATGGGTATACAGGTATATTTCTGCTTTAGTTAATATATCACAAAGGCGGGCGCCTGGGTGGCGCAGTCGGTTAAGCGTCCGACTTCAGCTCAGGTCACGATCTTGCGGTCCGTGAGTTCGAGCCCCGCGTCGGGCTCTGGGCTGATGGCTCAGAGCCTGGAGCCTGCTTCCCATTCTGTGTCTCCTTCTCTCTCTGCCCCTCCCCCCTTCATGCTCTGTCTCTCTCTGTCTCAAAAATAAATAAACCTTTAAAAAAATATATATATATATATATATCACAAAGGCAATGCATATTAAAATTCTTTTAAAAATCATATCCTTTATCTGACAACTTCGCTTAAAATAATTTCTCTTAGGTATAATAAAAAATTACAGAGATGCCAATATTGAATAACCAAACCTAATTGAACCTATATACAAATATCTGGGACTGAATAAACGAATTATGTTGCATCCACGCAATGGGTCATAGGCAGCCATTAAGGAGAAGCTGTTGATGTGGACACAGGGTCATCATACATGGTTAAGTATAAGGGCAGTAGAGATCTCAAATGATGTGATCCATTTTCCACACACAAATATATCCTCATACTATAATTTTGATAATCTATATTTTCAGAATAATCTATACTGAATCAGTGATAATGACTTTATAGACATATTTTCGGAAGCTTAGAATGTACAGGCTTAATTGAGAGCATAAGAGATCATTCTGGTCATACCGTTTATAAATTTGCACAATTTTTGGAAAATACAACATCCACCTTTTTCAGGTTTAAATTTAAGGTATCATAGGAAAAAGTCATCTTGCCAACTTTAGTAGCATAACAAAGCAATGATTTTTAGAGCTCAGCAATAACACATGGATATGCAATGAAAATTTTAAAACATGCATTGACTTTTAGGACTATGCTTGTTGAATATTAAAAACCTGAAATTGCTAGTGCCTAAAGCATTTCATTCAGCATAATGTGTATAAACTTTCAAGCCACTTTCAGACACTAGTTTTAATAAATGAGGAACAAGATAGAGAAGGCAGTTTACTACAAAATATTTGGTTTTACAATAAATTAATTTAGCTACTACCTGTATTGAAACTTTGTCCCTAAGATGGGTGAAGTTAGAAAAAAGATTGTCAGATCATATTAGTATGTGAATGGTTTAAGAATTTAAATTAAGTTCAAGCATGCTTTTAAACATGTTCTCAATAATTTCAAAAGCATTTACAATTCAACTTTTATTTAGTATACAGGATTGGCATTTATATAAATATGAGAAATTTGATAAGGGGTAAACAAAATAGTCTAATTCTATGTAAGTCAACAAAGAAAACTAGATAACAGATGTCACCCCGGTGTTGAATTAACTAGTTTTGAGTTTTAAAACAGCAATTAAATAGTAATCTCAAATATGGGGCACCTAGGTGTCAGACTTACGGTCAGGTCATGATCTCATGGTTCCTAGATTCTAGCTTCATGTAGGGCTCTGTGCTGACAGCTGGGAGCCTGGAGCCTGCTTTGGATTTTGTGTCTCCCTTTCTCTCTGCCGTTACCCTGCTCACACTCTGTGTGTGTGTCTCTCTCTCAAAAATAAACATTAAGAAAATTTTTTAGTAATTTCAAATAATTGAGTTTTATGCATATATTTTCAACCTTTGTTTATATGGTTCATTGTCCTCAGAAATTGATGTGCATTACAAATATTCCCGTCTTTCATCTATGTACATGATATGATGTTCCTAATATGAAGAACTGATCCATAATGAATGAATAAAAGTATGGTTAATTTAGACTACATAATTCTTGGCATATTATAAAGAGAACTTAAAGGACATTTTTTTAACAAAACTTAGCATACCATCTTAAGACGATTTGGAGTCAGAAAGACATTCTTTACATCCTGGCTATACTACTTACTAGCTGTGTGATCTAAGATAAGGTAATTACTCTGAGCCTCAGTTTCTGTATATGTAAAAAGGACAAAACAATGCCACTTCTATAGGGTTATTTTAAAGATTAAATGAGATAATATTGGGAAAATAGTGAATATAATACCTATTTACATACTATTTGCCCAATGTCTGGCAGTTATTACTTTAACACAATTATTACTTATGGCATTAGTACACATGGTCTGGTAGCCATTGTAATAAACCAGAGAGGCAAAAGCTATCCCCCTCCAGTTTTTCTGACTTCTATTCACACCAAGTCTCAAGAATTTTTCAGGTCCATCATTTGATTACTTTTTTTTTCATTCATCCTCAGTTATTTCATGGATAAAAAGTAGTTCCATTAAAGATGGACCACTTGCCACTAAACTCTACACTTCTTCCCTCTGGATTCAGAAACTTGGGATTCACTTCTCATGGAACTGCTAACACTCATTCAACAAATTCTGTTGAGTGTTTACCACAAGATCAGCACCGTGGTAAGAAGTGCTGAGGTTAGAGTGGTGTGGACTTCAGGACGCTAGCTTGTGTGTAATAAAGTCTGCACTTGTGCCATAATCAGACCCTACTAAGGTCCCACTACTCATGCAGGCATGCTTATTCATCACTTTTATTTCTTCTCTATCAAAAGAAGTATATAGAAGCTTTTGTTCTTGGAAATGTGAATTATAATTGCCTTCTCTTCTAAAAGTTGATGACTTCAGGGGCGCCTGGGTGGCTCAGTCGGTTAAGCATCCAACTTCAGCTCAGGTCATGATCTCGTGGTTTGTGAGTTCGAACCCTGCGTTGGGCTCTGTGCTGAAAGCTCAGAGCCTGGAGTCTGCTTCTGATTCTGTCTCTCCTTCTCCCTCTGCCCCTCCCCTGCTCACACTCTGACTCTCTCTTTCAATAATAAATAAACATTAAAAATTTTTTTAAAGTTGCAGACAAATCTACTTTAGAATACATACTTACCAACCTGTGATGATTATGCTTTTTTTTTTCTAAAGAGGAAGAAAATACATAAGGGTTTTAAGAAGGTGGCTGAAACTCTCAGGTTTATACTTTCCCTGGTAATATTATAAAGGGGGCAGGGCAGATATATAGCATTGCAGTCATCCAGGAAAACAGGCCTGAAGAGTGGCAGAGCTTGGCATAGATGCCCCACCCTAGAAGCTTCTGTGAGCTGTTCCTCTCTTTTATCCTCCCATGCCTACCATGCACAAAGCCTAGATTATGTTGAGACAGGCTGTATTACCCTACTATCATTTCCACACAAAGTGGTCCTGTCCCATCACTTCCCTAATACCTCCTTGGTAGTAATTCCTCCAGACTCATTCCACGGACCTAGGAAAGGGTGTGTGCATAGCCATTTTACTCAAAACTACTGCAGAAATCTCATCAAGGGTGTTTGGAGTAGTTTATAGCCGTCCACCTGCTGTTGCTGACACAAGTCCCTTCTGCTACCGAATGACTTCTCATGGGATATTACAAATCATAGTATTAGTAAGCAAATATTTTTTGAGAATACCTCCCTTCTTCCATAAAGTGCCAGATACTAGTATTTACTTGTTTCATTTAATCCTCACAACAATATCAATAGCATATTCTGACTTCAAATCCCATTTTTTTTCATTATGTCAAAGCTACTTTGGGGAAATCTTGGAGTCCTGCTATTAATGATTTTGAGTCTTATTGCAAAGAAATCTGAATGATCAGGTTCAGTGATTAAAAATAAGTCATTTTTATGTAGCAAAACTATTAAAATAAATAGATTTACCTACTATTTCTTTAAAAAAGCTAGAAGTGATCTCACAATGTCACGTGGAATCAAAACTGAATAGTATTGTGAGACAAAATATTTTTGTATATGATTTATATTTTATTGCTTTAAATTTGGAATTCATTTCTGATTATTTCTGAGGGAAATTTTAGCCCTCATGTGAGTTTGCAGTGATGGCTAGAAAAGTATGTCTTTATTTTTATCTATTCCTCAGTCGCTCCTCTGATGCATTGAAAATGAGTCCATTTCTGCTTTGCTCTCTTTTTCTACCTAGATGACTTAAAAACTGAGAAACTAAGTCTAAAATAGGTTTTTAAATGATTTCACCTGTTCTCATTTCTGGTGAGTCGTCCATAGCTTTCATTTTCCAAGGTGTTGCTAGGCAATGTCTTAACTTTTCTTTATTTCTTATGATTCTTTAGCCTCTCCATGTTACAGATAAGTTTTGAATAGGGGTCATGGACATACAATATGCCATGTCTACCTTGTGTTTGAATCTCTCTATGGCCCAAGAATAATCAAGTTTAATCTTAAGGGCAAAAGGATTCATTTTTAGTTCTATTAGCAAAAATTCTGCCTAACAATTCAAACATAGGGAAAAACATAATTCCGTGAGTGGATTGCCAGCTGTCTCTTACATTCCTCTTGTGTCTCCTGGGACAAAATAAAAGTGACTGCATTTATATTTCAAATATCAAAAGGCTATTAATGGGATCGTTTTAGCTATAGATTTCTTATTTTTCATAACGTTATGTTAATAAAAAGGATGGCTCTGATAATTTATGCAGTACTGCATTTTGTTAGTAGTAATTACTACTTAATATAGTCTATGTGACATAATGACCTGAAAGAATCTTTTCGGGACATATATCATTCCAGAGTAAAACCTCCTGGAACATCATTATTAGTTATTACATATTTTCTAATAATACTTTATGTAGTTGTTTCTACTTAAATTCTTCCTAGAAATTATTTATTTCTTTAGCTATGGTGTTATGCTTTTCAAATTCAATTACTTTATTATATAAACTAAAAATTAGGAATTCTCAACATTCAGTAGTTTTAAAATTTGAACCATAAACTTTATCCATTTTCCTATAAACTAGTTTAAATATGTAAAGTTAAAAAGAAAAAGTAATCTTAAAAGTTTCATGAATTATCTATTTCAGAGTATATTAAAAATATATAAAGTGTGTTTTCTATGATAGGTTTATATTTGTACTATTAACCCTAGACAAACCAAAAAGTCCAAATAGCTTTAAAAGAGACAATTATATGGCTTTATATCCTGTTAAAAAAAATAAAAGGAAAAAAGTCCATCTATGTAGATTCAAAGTGTTTTTCCATTTGCTACAACTGGGTTTTCATTATGATTTACATCTTCCTTTTAACTCAGTATGTATTACTATTTTTAACTATAAAGGCATTACTATTTTTAACTATAACTATGAAGCCCAGGATTCTACCGAATGCAAGTTGCTGTCTTAATCAAGTAGATGAAAATAATTGATAAGCACAAAATAAACATATGAATGTGCATATTAAATATATGTCTCAAATCCTTTTGTAAGAAATAGTATTTAATCAATAAATGATGATATGCATGCATGTTGTATGTATTTGACTTATATACAACGGGAGTAGCTACCAATAATTGAGAGTTTAATTTTGCTAGTTTAATTTTGCTGGAGTTTATTCTTCACTACAACCTTATGTGCTAATTAGTATAAACTCTATATTACAAATGAAGTATTAAGCCACATATTGAGCCATTTGTCCCAAATTATTCATCTAATCTTTGATAGACCTTAGCCACAATTCTAGGTTGTAATGCTGTTGTCTTAACACTTAATTATTTAGTCCTCTGCCTTTTATATAAAGATACTTTAGAAATCCAAACAAAATTTAAAATGTTTCTGTTTTCATATAATAGTGGCACCAAAAGATTAGTACGGTATTCCAGCTATAACAATTCTGATTAAAGAAAAACGCTTGTGAATAATTATTTCTACAAATTAGATGTTAAAACAACCCCATGTTTTTTAGAAGACATCACTTTTTTGTAGTCTAATAAACTACATGTACTACAAATAAACTTTAGAAAATCAATAATATCTGACATTATATCTTCACATTTGGTGACAGTGTGTTGTTATGTTTCCATATATCTGTCAACATGTTTTCTTTGAAAGATTTAGAAGTGTTTCTTTTCAGTAAGTTATAATGAATATATTCCTGTAGGTTCCTTGCCCACCTTTTAGAGTCTTAGGGTATCTTACAATGGATAACGGGAGGGTTTTACTTAGATAGGCTTTTATTTTTCATGCACATGATTTGAGAAATACATGACTAAAAGTAGCAAATATTCTCCTACTGCACGAAAAGGAAACAATGTCCCTGTGCTTCCAGTCAAGAGACTGAATTTTGAAGTTTATGATTTACTTTAGGAATCTTCTGTGAACTGTCACAAAGTTGAAATCATCTTTCATCATTCAGAATGTGGTAATGAAGAAAATAATACACACACACACACACACACACACACACACACACAAGTAGGAACGGCCATTGTGCATCTATTTCTCTTCTCAACAAAGCTGGTCTGTATTGTTGCCAACAACCATATAGAGTGTCATGTTAAAATGTTTCTTATTATTATTTTTATATTTTTATATTATTATTATTATATTTTTATATTTTTATATTTTTATATTTGTTATTTTTATATTTGTTTTGTTAAGTTGCCCTTTAGTCAGATTGGGAATCTTCCTATATTTGATTAAAGGAACATTTTTATATATTGATGAATATTTTGTATAATGTTTTATATAAACATTTTTACCCATCATCTTCTGTACATTTTAGAAATTGTGTTAGGTGCTTCTCCTAGACCTTAATCAATAATAAATGTTTATCACTATTAGGTTAAAGTTACAACTAATAGAAAGGCAAAATGATAATTAAAAGTGCCAAGAAATTTCCATTTTTATTGGAAAAATGGAAACAAAAATGGCATTTTTCCTATTCCTCTGTAATGACGGTAGCAGGACACTTTCTGATGAGTGCAAGATTAGTCCATTGTAAACTTCATGAGATTAAATTGTGGAGACAATTGCCCAATGCATCACTAGTTAAGGATTTGGGTTTGGCATCTATCATGGTGGTTTTCAATTCTGGCTTTGCATAAAAAATAACTCCAAAATTTCTAGATAATATCCATCCTTGGATTCCATTAAGTCTGGAGTGAGATCTGAGAAATGTTTTAAATATTTCCTTAGTGATTCTCCTATAAAATCATTTTAGAATCAATTGTCTATTTTAATTAGATTGTCTTCATTTGATAATAGATCCACACAGAACTCTAGGTGATGTTACTCCCAATGACCATTTAATCCACTTGTCTTTGGATCTTGTATTATTTATGGAAAGGCAGAATTCACTTCCTTCTTTTTGAGTTTCTCACAGATCACATGCTTATCCATCATACTTAATTCCATAGGGTTCTGCATAACATTCGAAATTTAAATCATCTCACCTGCGTTGGGAAATGATGGCAAGGTTAAAAAGAGAAAAAGAAGTAGCTTATTTTCTTCTTAGATGTGTAAGCTTTTGACCACATGATCTTGTGTAAGTCCTAAAGTAACACTATAATCACAAGGTATTGCCAGTGTGGATAATTGGGATACCCTAAAATTAATCAACTAAGAGCAGGAGTAACACTCAAGTAGAAAATCTCCCTCAATACATTACTTCTAATTTGCTTTAAAGTTCCATTCTCTTTATTACTAAGGCAAAAAAGCCTAAGAATCCTTGGTATGACTGCTTTCAAGGGACAGCATATAAAGCCTTCTGAAAAGACTATAGCCAAGCTTGGTAGAAGAAACCCTAGAAATTGATGAGAGAACAAGCCAGGCTTGCTTACTCCCTGGGTCTCAAGGTATAGAAAGAGAGGATAAAACACTGACTAGTCAACATATGAGGAGGGTCCCTAAGATCAATCTTCTAAAGTCCGTCTGTAGTTTTCTCTTTCCCCTCTCCCTTCATAGATGATACCCCTAAATGGAAGGCACTAACTTTATCAGATGTGAAACAAAATGTGGTAACAATAGGATAATTAGAGTGATTTCTGTAAATCAAGTAACCAGTCTCATTACATTTTAGCAAACTTTTTATAGACCTACATTGGTTGAGTGGACTATTCATTCTTCTTATTTACTATGATGTAAGACTCATACAAAAGATATTTTTTAATAATAAAAAGTGTTACTATGCCCCTTTATGACATATAAAATATTTTAGGAAAATCTCCATATAAATAAATGCAAAGGAAATATGTAACAAAAACAAACAAACAAACAAACCCTAAGACTTACTAATGCTGAATGACAGAATACTAGAGGGGTCTCCATTCCCTAGAAGATCTGTGATGAGATTTGGATGTCAGAGAACCCTGTCTTCTGTACTGATTCCAGGGGTTACTTTATGAGAGGCCTGGAACAGATTTATCCTCATCGCTCTCAGGAGGAATCATCCCTGCTGGAAAACACCTTGATGTTGGACTTCTAGCCTCCAGAACTGTTAGAAAATAAATTTTTGTGGTTTAAGTCAATATGTGCTACTTGTTATGGTTCCCCTAGCCAATTAAAACAATAATGGTGAAGTCATATAATTGGTTATATTAATTTGTCGGTATTATTCCTGGAGGAGGAACTTGCCTGAACCTGCAGACATGGGCCCGACAGTGCTGATCCACCTAAGAATTCCCATCTCACTCAAATAATGTAGACTTTAAATTTTAAGAAAAAGTATATATCCTAGAAAAATTACCAGAAGCAGAAACTTTTCTGATTAAGATAGGGATCTTAATATAGGGGAAAACAATTGCTGAGAAATGAACTGCTTCTGTGTCTAATGTAATATAAGAGGTTACTGTGCATATGTACTTAAAGTAATATGTAAAAGCAAAAAAAAAAAAATCACACTTGCTTAAATTAAGCACTTATAAAAAAAGATCATATCTTCAATTCTAGAAATAATGTATTAAATCCATGAGTGACAGTAATATAAGCACTATGGCTAGAAATGCTAGTATTGGGGCTCCTGGATGGCTCAGTCGGTTAAGCGTCCAGTTCTTGATTTCAGCTCAGGTTATGATCTCATGGTTCATGGGTTCGAGCCCCACATCAGGCTCTGTGCTGACAGCATGAAACCTGCTTGGGATTCTCTCTCTCTCTCCCCCTATGTCTGCCCCTCCCCTGGCTTGTCCTCTCTCTATCTCTATCTCAAAGTAAATAATTTTTAAAAAACTAAAAATTTAAAAGAATTTTTTTAAAAATTAAAAAAAGAAGAAATTCTAGTATTATCACAAATATGTTAATTTGACTGTACCTTAGAAATAAGATGATTTCGATCACCTGGAGTCATTTTATGTCTATAACTTTTTCATGAAGATGAAGTAAATGTACTTCATATTACAACATTTAAAAGTTAGGTAAGTGGAATATATAGGCTAAAAATAGAAAATAATTATATATAGCAAATGTTTGTTTTGATTTTTCCAGTTTTAAAATATAGATGGTGGTACAGTATAAATCCTGCGTGAATTACCCTCTGCAACTGAGCTCAATTCTTTTCCAGTGTCATTTCCAGGTCCCTGTTGCCATAGTTGCTGCTAAGAAAATGCATTTTTCTAAAAGATTTATAAATAATGATTGCAATGTTTTTAGCTCTTTGTAGTGAAATACAATATCCAATGCCTCTGAGAAGAATATAAATCCAAGCACTAGGGAGCCATTCAGGTCACACTTGAGTCTTGTTACAAGTAGGGCAAGAAAAGTGTCTCAGTGGTATACATTAATGTGCACTCTCCTGCCCACTCAAAAGATAAATCCCATGTAGTTAGGTTTTGAAGACATATATAAGACTGTCTTTAAGCTTTATATCTGCTTTTGTTACTCCCACACCTTGTCAGACAAAAAAAAGGTTGTGTTTATTAACCCTTACCTTTTCTAATATTTCTTATTGTCATCATCTTTCCAAATGCTTAGTTAAAATATTTAGTTTATATGAACATGTTTTCCCAAATGCATTGCATTCTTAAAAGCTCTGAAACTTAGGTAAATTCTAATTTTTATTATAACAGGGAATCAAGGATATTATATACTTGATAAGTTTATTTTAATTAATGCTCTTGATATAAATTGAAAGTAAATATTCAAGAGCAAATTTCCTGACATTTTTTCCTCAAAAATCAGCCACTATTTACTAATTGAATTACTGATTAAGTTATTCCACATATAGTACATGTGTTCTGAAGTAGAAAATGTACCAAAAAAACAGTCTAAAAACAGAAATCAAAGAATGATGATAAAGTAGCATAAATGTCTACCATCCAGAAATAAGAAGTTTAATGTTTTTGCTACACACACATACACACAAATACACACATATGTACATATATCTGATATACAGGTATATGGTATATACACATATTAGTTGACTAGTCTAGGCTGTGATGCAATACAAAACAAAATTTTAGTGTGTTGAAACAACAAAGCTTCATTTCTCCCTTATACTTACATTCAACACTTTTCAGTGGAAGGGTTTGCGTCCTTTAGTCACTCAGAGACACCTAGGCTGGCAGAAATTCCACCATCTTGGTACATCACCATCTCATCATGAGGTATCACGTTTTACCACTGCAAGAGAAGAGAGGACTGGTGATGCAGGGATCCACATCAGCAACTAAATGCTTTGGCCATAATTCATTGGCCACAGTTAGTCACATAACACTGACTAACTGATGGAAGTGATGAAGTGTTTTCCTCCCTTATGCCCAAAAGGAGGATGAATGTCTGTGAATAAGCACTAGAAAGATCAACCACGATGTTCTTCTGCACAAATATTCATTCTTTTCTTCCTTCTCTGATTCTTTCTTGTTTGCGCCTCTCAAAATTCCAGATGACATATATAGTAAACTTAACCTTTAGCTTATTTATATATCGATCAATAGAGTGTGTCAATAATAGTATTAATATTTTAATGTTAATAAACAGATAGCTTGGGTACCTGGGTGGCTCAGTCAGTTAAACGTCTGGCTTCAGCTCAGGTCATGATCTCCCAGTTTGTGGGTTCGAGTCCTGCATCGGGCTCTGTGTTGACAGCTCAGAGCCTGGAGCCTGCTTTGGATTCCAGTCTCCTCCTCTCTCTTTCCCTCCCATGCTCATGCTCTCTCTGTCTCTCAATAATAAATAAACATTACAAAAATTTTAAATAGATAGCTATATCATCATTTTTATAGATCCCTAATTTTCCATTATATGGATTTCTGGAAAAATTCTCCACTTTTTCCACTTATCCTCTTCTCTGCTTTTTCTTTTAATGGATTGAGCCACATAATAGTGACAGTACCTGGCACATAGTTTAAAATTTTTCCTCCTGCCTTGTATATGTTTTCATTTGGCAAACACTAAGTTCTCAACAAGTGTTTAGCTCATTACTTTTGGTCATAAATACCACTTTTCTCATTTGGATCCCATTTTTACTACACCTTGTGAATACTCCTCAATTTCTTATTTGGTGGAAGTTTTTTTTTTCCTTCTGTTTCTATACATTTTGGTTCTACTTCTATGCTGTGTCGTATTTTCCTATAGATATTCATGAAAATTTGAAAAGGAAAAGAATCAAGCATACAAGCTCAATGTAGTATCTTGATTCAAGACTAAAAAATTTTCTCTTGACACCATATAGTATATTTAAAAAGCCTACCAGACTTAAAGTCATGTGATCTGGATTTAGTTTCCAATTCTCTTACTAACTAGTGATGTGTTTTAGAGAAGTAATGTAATGGAGTTGAATTTTTATTTCACCATTCAAAAAAAGGGGGAGAATAATAACAGTTTAACTTATTAAAGACTTATTAAACAGAAAAATGTGGGCTACATACTAAAATATAATGGCTACTTGATACAGGTTTATTTTCTTCTTTCCAATTTTTCTCTTATTTAAATAAGTCTGAAGCACACAGAAACTCTGCTAAATATGTATATGTGAATCATGTTATTCTACTTTTAAGCTTTTTATCTTTACCAGCAATAATTTAAGTTTATATCATTGGAAATAAATAAGATACACCCATGTAAATATGAACAAAATTATAATTTTATGGATTCTTCAAAGTTGAACTGTTTTTGAATTAAGAACATACCAAAAGTACACAAGATAGAAGTTAAGGAACAAATAGTATAAATTAATACTAAGATCTTTGTTGACTTTCCATTTTCTAATTCTTTTAACATTATATATTTTATGGTACTCTCTATTTATACCTCAAAAAACTCTACATTTTATACCAAACTAGTTTGGGTTGTGCCATAATTTTAGTTAACCATAGTATGCTCAACAGAGAAGTATAATAAAGCCCTGTCCCTACTAACTATAGTTTTATTTCCACACAACTATAGTTTTATTTCCAACTCCTACCTATGTAATAAAATGTCAAATAATTTTCTTAGTATTAAGAAAATTTATGGCAGCTACTAAAGTCCATCTGCTGGGAACACACTATTGAATGGGTATTGTCTCTACCTTACTCAGTAGACCTGATGTGGACTTATCCATGGACCACGAGAGTAGAAAAGGGGCATGTAGTCAAGCAGTAATGCCTTCCTGTATCAAGTTTGAGTTGAACTGAGATAGAAAGATGCCTGAGCTACCTGATCACCGGAAACTCAGTAGTCATAGATATTTTGGGGAGCAAATGCAGTATGGAACACAAATTCTAAGAACTGTAAGTAATTGAGTATGGCTGGAGCATTAAAAAATCCTGAAACTATAGAGAAGGCAAGAAGAAAAGGAAACGTGAATTATAGGTAGGGCCACATTATAAAGGGACTTATGTGCTAATTCTGGAGCTCGGATTTTGAAAGCAATGGGACACCACTGGGGATGAATTCAGGCATCCAAGGAAAATTGTCAAGTAGATGTTAACCTCTGTTGAACACAGCAGATGATGTCTAGGAAAGGTATCACCTACTGATATTATTGCATCCACAATTGTGTGGACTGGGATTTTCATCTGCTGCATCATGTCTAATGAATCTCACAGTTTAAGATTCCCCTCTAGTCTTATATATGTTTTCATTAATTTTTACTGTTTTAGTTTACAAAATATCTAAGATTGCTTACAAAGCATTAACAAATAAGGAAGCAAAGTCAACTGATAAAAAAGAAATAAAACCCTTCTTAATATTACCATCAGACAGTAATTCCTCCTGGGTGTTTTTCATGAGTTTTAACCCAGGGATTAAAAGGTAAATTAGCTAGGAGTGAGTGGCCATGAGAAAGGATTAAGGAACACTATTTTGAGAAATATAGAATATCACAAAAGAAATTAATTATGTGTGGTTCTTCATAGTAAACAAAGATTTATCTCAGAGTTTTTAAACTTTGGAATATTTTTGTTTCAAACAGAATTGAATAGAAAAAATCTTACTCTATACTCATTAAATATGAAATTCAATCAGCATTCCCACTTTGGAGACAAAAATAGGCTGGTCTGAGTATGAGCCCCAGAGTCCCAAATTGTCAGTAGTAACCCAGATTGCCCACCAAGCAACAATTCTTAAAAACACAAACATACCTTCTTTATCCTGCAAGTGTTATTGTTGGCATGTGATAAAATAACAGGTTTCTTTGTCAACTGTGCATTATGAAGCCCATGGTTAATATAAATGTTAATCAGGGTTATGATAGTAGCTCCAGGGATTATGGTAATCCTGTAGCATATAACGCAAGCATAAATGTCCAATTCAAGTGTAAATATGTAGTTAATGAAGAATACAATCACTTAAACTTTTTATACTCACAGTTTAGAAATGTCAGGGCTATAAATCCATTACCTTTCAAATTTTCCTTTTGAAAATAAAACTCTTATCTTGTAAGTGAATTAAGACATGTTGTTGTAGCAAGGAAAAAATAAAGAACTGAAGAAAGGAAGTAAAAAAAAAAATGCATGAGGCTACTACCACTCTGTGAAAACCCCTTTTACATCTTGTTGATGCTGGACAAGGTCCAGTTCATGCATACAGATCTTCCTTGACTTGCAATGACATTATGTTTGATAAATGTATCGTAAAGTGAAAATATCATAAGTAAAAAAATGCATTTCATACACCTAACCTACTGAGTTCAGTCTAGCTCAGCCCAGCCTACCTTAGACATAGCTCAGCCTAGCCTCCCTTAAACATGCTCAGAACACTTATATTACCCACAGTTGGACAAAATTATGTAATATAAAACCCATTTTATAATAAAGTATTGCATAGCTTATATAGTTCTTTGAATATTGTACTGAAAGTAAAAAACAGAATGTAGGGAATGGTTTTAAGTATGTGGGTTATTGACTTTTGTGATGGCATGTGATGAGAGTTGTTGCTCACCGCTGCTACCCAGAATCACAAGAGAGAGTATCATACTGCACATCGCTAGACTGGGCAAAGAGCCAAATTCAAAATTTGAAGTACAGTTTCTACAGAATGCATATTGCTTTTGGACAGTTTATCAAGTCAAAAAATTGTAAGCCAAATCGTCATAAGTCAGGGACTGACTGTAGTATTTTTTTTAATTTTTATTATTTTTATTTTTTAATGTTTACTTATTTGTTTTTATCTTTTTGTAAATATAATTTATTGTCAAATTGGCTAACATACAGTGTATAAAAGTGTGTTCTTGGTTTTTGGGGTAGATTCCCATGGTTCATCACTTACATGCAACACCCAGTGCTCATCCCAACAAGTGCCCACCTCAATCCCATCACCCACTTTCCCCTCTCCTCCATTCCCCACCATCAACCCTCAGTTTGTTCTCTGTATTTAAGAATCTCTTATGGTTCGCCTTCCTCCCTCTCTGTTTGTAACTATTTTTCCCCTTCCCTTCCCCTGTTGTCTTCTGTTAAGTTTCTCAGTTTCCACATATGAGTGAAAACATATGGTATCTGTCCTTCTCTGACTTATTTCGCTCAGCATAATACCTTCCAGTTCCATCCACGTTGCTGCAAATGGCATGATTTCATTATTTCTCACTTCCAAGTAGTATTCCATTGTATATATAAACCACATCTTCTTTATCCATTTATCAGTTGATGGGCATTTAGGCTCTTTCTATAATTTGGCTATTGTTGAAAGCACTGCTATAAACATTGGGGTACATGTGCCTCTATGAATCAGCACTCCTGTATCCCTTGAATAAATTCCTAGTAGTGCTGTTGCTGGGTCGTAGGGTAGTTCTATTTTTAATTTTTTGAGGGACCTCCACACTGTTTTCCAGAGTGGCTGCACCAGTTTGCATTCCCACCAACAGTGCAAGAGGGTTCCTGTTTCTCTGCATCCTCACCAGCATCTGTTGTTTCCTGAGTTGTTAATTTTAGCTACTTTGACCAGTGTGAGGTGGTATCTCAGTGTGGTTTTGATTTGTATTTCCCTGGTGATGAGTGATGTTGAGCATTTTTTCATGTATCTGTTGGCCATCTGGATGTCCAAATGTTTACTTATTTTTGAAAGAGAGAGAAAATGGGTGGGGGAGAAGCAGAGACAGAGGGAGGCAGTAGATCTGAAGCAGGCTCTGTGCGACAGCAGAGAGCCCTTTGCGGGCTCAAACTCATGAAACCATGCAATTGTGACCTGAGTCAAAATAGAGTCAGAAGTTTAACTGACTGAGCCATTCAGGTGCCCCACTTTCCCTTTTCCTGTCTTCTGGGTAACCCTCACAGGCTTCATCTGTGACTGGATGCTGCTTTGCATAACCAGAGCCTACTGTTTCCATTAGGGCTTTGTTTGGAGATTGCAGCTATGAATACAACATTATAATTGACTGTTTCTATCTACTTTCCTCACTTGTACAAAGAGAGAATCGAAGGTAGGATTGGGCAGAAAAAAATAAAAAAGATTAATTTTGAATAAGTTTTCCTTCAAGTAGCCCATAGGCTTCAATTAATGTCATTTTTACTCCTAAAAGTATGACAATTCTGATATATTCCTTTGGTTATGATTTTTCCCATTGTCTTAATGAGTAGTTTTATGAAAGCTGGTCTAGGCTAAATTAGGAATTCCTATTGAGATACCAATTTAAAATAGAAGCTCTCTTCTTAACTGTCTTTATATCACTGTGTAGTTTCTACAATGACTTTCTTGCTAGAGTTTTTTATTCATATATATATATATATATTCAAATATATATATATAAATATACAATATATATATTCAGAATATATATATATTCAAATATATATATATAGATATATAGATTAGATAGATAGATAGATAGATAGATAGATAGATAGATATTTTTTTGGTGGTGATGTATAGTGAAGGAAAACTGCCAGTTGAGAGAAAAAATCATTTGCATTTTATATAATCTTAAAGTAGCAGATGCTTAAAGACCAAAATATTAGGTAACATTTAGTATGATTTTATCAGTTAGGTTAGTCTTATGATATTATTATGATTTTAAATATTTTGTTTTGAAAAAGATAAAAGGAATAATTAATAGTTAAAAATTCTTAAAAATTCTTAAAATCAATTCATAAAAGTGACTTAGAATTATTGATTGACTGATTTTAAATGTTAATTTATTTTATTTTGATAGAGAGAGAGTAAACATGCATAAGCAGGGGAGAGAGAGGGAGAGAGAGAATCCCACACAGGCTCCATATTCAGCATGGAGCCTGACCGGGGCTCGATTTTACAACCGCGAGATCATAACCTGAGCTGAAATCAAGAGTTGATCACTTTCCTGACTGGGCCATCCAGGCGCCCCTAGAATGATTTATTAACGTAAACTTTTAATACCTTGTATTTTACATATTTAAAAACACTTTCATTTTACTGAATTATTCACTATAATCAGAAGGAAGAATAGAGTCTTAACCTCTTCAAAAATTTAGATTTCAATTTGCATACTCCAGCTGAATTTACAAAACTCAAGCAACTACTCAGTTCAGTGGATCCACAGTATTCTTGCAGCTCTGTTAATAGCAGGAAACGTACAAATTTACCGTATACGAGATTATAATCCTTCCAAAATTTATTAGATTATAATCTTCCCATCAGCCACATCCAGTGCAGTTTAACATGCCATGAACTATCAATAGACATCTATAATTACATATAAGAATAATGTTATTTATATCTAAAGAAATATTTTGTGTTACTTTGCCTGGAAGTGCAGACTTTTAGCTTCTTTAAACTTAGATTTACATTCTTTTTATAGTGTTGCCATCCAATAGGGCTTGTTTTATCCTACATTGTGAAGATGGAGATATATAAAATTGACAAATATTGCATGGCTTACAATACCTACAAGTTTGTGTTGCTTTTCCTCTTCTGTTTTAGACTATCAGGATCTCTTTTTAATATTTCTCCTTCTTAGGGGATTTCTGTAATGCTTGCTTGCAATTACTCATGCTTCTGTGTTTTTGTATTTCTATTGTCTAAACAGAATTGTTTTTAAAATTTTGTGTTAGGGGTAGAGTTAAATTTACATAAATTTAATTATCCTCAACAATTGTTTAACATGGCACTAAGGCATTTCTTTTTACTGCCAGTTGAAAATATCCTCACTGGTTTTTCAAGAGAATTTGTGCTAGAATGCTCACAGATAGGTATTGGAAATACCTACTGCAGGAAACTAAAAGGGCAGGAAAAACCACAAACACATTATTAGAATGGATAAAGTTTTTTAGCCCAGTTTTGTAGCTATCAGAGGTTTATATCATTTGACCTTTAGTTAAATACTCTGAGCCTCCAAGAGTAAAGGCTCTATAGTAGCATTAAGTATTATTGCTCTTATCTTCATCATCTAAATGCAATCTTTAAACTACTTAAGATTCACCTCTCACTGTTGGACACTTTCTTTAATACCTCTGTAATTGTAAAGAGGACTTTGATGAGTGTATTAAGGTTTCCTCAGCTTCTGAGTGAATTGCCTGTTTAGTAGTAGATAAGCAGACTTCAAGGACTGTTGAGATTATCAACATTCAGTTTCCTTTGATTTCTTCATTTTCTAATTTCCTTAAAATTCATCTCTTCCTCACTACTGTGAAATCATGTAAGCAAGCACCATGTTAAGGTGGAAGGAACACAGAAAGACTTAAGAAACAAATTCCATTGCTAACTTCATCACTAACTTTGAATAGGATCTTCAGAAATAGTACTTAATCACCTGCAGAATGGAGTGACAGCACCAGAGCCCTGGTGTGGTGCTATGTATCGAATCATATTTTCAGTGATCTGCTGACACTTTAGAAGAATGAATATGTCACCTGTCCATATGGAATTTTACACATAGTTGTCTATTTCATTTTAAACTACTTTCTGTATTTAAGGAAAAGACATTAGCTTAAAAGAGAAAAGCATTTTACATTTGAAATAAAATATAAATATTCACTAGCTTACATAAGTTTGGATTCCCGGTATGTGCAACCATCTGAATTTAAGTAATATTAATAGAATATTATTCCCTGGGACAATGGGTACACTATGAGAATTATTAACAGACCATGTTGTGCACTTTCAATATATCCAGTACTGAAGGTATATATCCATCTCATGTGACATACCACCCATGGAACAACTTGGGCAATAAGTAGCTGTCATCTACAAACTTCTAAATAAAGAGTGATTTTTTTGCCTCTGGGACAAAGGAATATAGTAATTGCAGTAATACAATTTCAAAATCTGCCCAAGCAGCTGCAAGCCACTGTTTTTACATATATAGGAGACAACACAGCGACAGATACTCTATTACAAACAGTATGGATGAAAGTTGTTTGATAAGTTACCTGCATTTTATTTTTAATTATTTTATGTAACATGGCAGAAGCTAGGGAACTGACACAGACTAAGTGGTCAAGCTTTTGCTTCATGAACTCTTTCTATCCTTGGCTGTTTTTGTCACTTTGTTTGCCTATTTTCCTAAACAAATTTATTTAAGTCAGGGGTTCTATCTCACCCATTTGCATGTACCTGTCCACAGTTGAAAGGTTGCAGCTGTTTGAATGTAATACGCATCATTTCTGTCATGCTTTTTGTTTTTTCTAATGAGAATTTAATAGTTGGGAACAGTTGTAAATTGACAACCCTATTACCTAAATCACAAGTTAGATCAGTCTTTTTATGGTCAAAGCTGAACCACATAAGAGGTTGATATGTGAAACTTCCTATTTCACTCCTACTAATTTTCAATTTACATTTGTCATTTGTTTAATAAGTGAATCGATATTTCAGTCATGGTGGGTCACAGTTCTTCAGTACATGTTTGGGGAGAGCAAGCATGAGAAAGCATTAGTGTTGCTCAAATTGTGATAGATGGAAGCTTCAGTTAAGAAATCTAGGGGCGCCTGGGTGGCGCAGTCGGTTAAGCGTCCGACTTCAGCCAGGTCACGATCTCGCGGTCCATGAGTTCGAGCCCCGTGTCGGGCTCTGGGCTGATGGCTCAGAGCCTGGAGCCTGTTTCCGATTCTGTGTCTCCCTCTCTCTCTGCCCCTCCCCCGTTCATGTTCTGTCTCTCTCTCTGTCCCAAAAATGAATAAACTTTGAAAAAAAAATTAAAAAAAAAAATAAAAAAAATAAAAAAAAGAAATCTAGAATACAAAATGTTGTAGCCATGATGGAAAACAGTGTGGAGATTCTTCAAAAATTAAAAATAGAACCACATATGATCCAGCAATTCTACGTCTGGGTATTTATCCTGAAGAACTGAAAAGAGGATCTTGATTAGATAACTGCATTCCCATGTTCACTGAAGTGTTATTCACAATAGCCAAGAAATGAAAACAACCTAAGTGTCCATCAATGGATTAATTGAAAAAGAAAATCTGGCATATATACACAATAGAGTACTAATCAGCTGAGAAAGAGAAAGTAAATCCTGTCATTTGTGACAACATAGATGAATTTTGAGGGCTTTAAGTGAAATAACTTAGACAAGGAAAAATAAATACTATAATATCTCACTTAAACGTAGAATTTTAAAAAGCTGAACTCATAGAAACAGAAAATAGACTGGTGGTTGCCAGGGGCTAGGGGTTAGGGAAAATAGGGAGATGTTGATCCGAGGGTACAAACTTTTAAGAGGAATATGTTCTGGGGTTATAAGGGATTATAAAAGGACTAAGTTTGGGAGATCTAATGGGTAGCATGATGACTATGGTTAAAAATATTGAATTGTGTATTTGCAAGTTGCTAAGAAAGTGGATTTTAGATGTTCTTACCATAACAACAAACTAAAATGGTAATTATGTAAGGTGAAAGATGTTAACTAGCCTCATTGTGGTAATCACTTTGCAATGCATATGTCTATCAAATCATTAATTGCACACCTTAATCTTTACAACATGTTATATTTCAGTTATATTTCAATGAAGGAGGGAAAAACTAAATTAAAAAAAGAAAATGTGGCATATACATAAAATGAAATATTAGCATAAAAAAGAAAAGTCTGTCATATGATACAACTTGGATGAAACTTGAGGACATTTTGCTAAGTTAAATAAGCCAGTCATAGAAAGTTACATGTTATATGATTCCACTTATTTGAAGTATTTAAAGTAGTCAAACTTATAGAAGCAAAAAATTGGAATGATGGTTGCCAGGGACTGGGATAAGGGGATGGGAGAGTTGCTGTTTGGTAGTTATAGAGCTTCTGACATTCAAGATGAAAATGTTCTAGAGATCTTCTGTATGGTGTTGTAAACATAATTAACAATATTGTACCGTCCACTTAAGAAATTGTTAGGAGGATAGATTTCATGTTTCATGTTATGTGTTTTTTACCACAGTAATAAAAAAAAATAACCTTAAGAGGTAAGACTTATTGGGTGTCTCAGAAGTGGGTCCCAACTTCTGAGACCTTTGGGTGTCTCAGAAGTGGGTCCCAACTTATTCAGACCTTTGGAAATTTGCGAAGGTGAAGAGAGGGCTAGAAAATTGGGAGACCCTTGACACAGAATCTTGGCTAGTTGCTAGCCTCACTGAAAATCCTTCTTAGGAAAATAATTAAGCCATTAAAAAAGCCTCAAGATTCCAAGCTCTGGAAACACTGTTATGATCTGGAAATCATGGAGGACAAAAGGTTCTGGAATCCTGAGGATGATCTTGCTAACTGTGAGCTCCTACGTGGATTTTCACAATATCTTACATCACAAGAAGCTCTGAGCATGGGTTACTGAGTGACACCATAGAGAGAGGAGTGAGACATTGTGCAAACATTAGCCAAATGAGATTGACATTGATTTCAGATGAGATTCTTGAACCAATTATAAAGGAAATTATTAGTGAGTACCTGAAAGAAAGAACACATACCATTCAGTTTCAATATGGGTTCACACAAACTAAGTCATGTCAGACTAATTCAATTTCTTCTTTTAATAGGGTTAGTAGCTTAATAGATCAGGGTGTATTAGACACTGCAAGACAAGGTCTGGATTTCAGCCAGGCATTTTACAAATCTTCTAATGTTTTCCTTGTTGACAAGATAATTGACATGAGCTGGATTTAGGAGCAATTTCTACTTGAAGAAAAGTTACAGCAATTTGTAAAGAATTTTAAAATATTAAACTAATAAATATTTACAACTTTTCATGTGCAAGTCACAGCTATTTGCTTTATATGCATGCTCTAACATTCTCAGTCCTCATAATCTATGAAGTATCATAAACATTCTTCAAGTTAGATAACTGAGGCAAAGGAGGTTTAATTACTTACTATAAGGTCATGTGGACTGTAACTGGCAAAGCCATAATTTGAACTCAGTACATGTAACTTCAAAACATGTACTGTTCATAACATTTCTTAATTATAGCAACGAGAATATAAAAGATACATTCATCAGTTTTGGCATAATCTGTGTCTGAAGTAATAGGAAATATTCTGGATGGTATAATAAACATTAGAGATTGCATCTTTCAGTTAGTTTTCCATGGCTGCTATAACAAATTCCCACAAACTTATTATCTTATAACTTTGTAGGCTTGAAGTCCAACACTGGTCTTACTAAAGACTAAATGGGCTAAAATGAAGGTGTCAAAAGGGCTACATTCCTTTTGGAGGCTGTAGTGGAGAATTTGTTTCCTTGCTTTTTCCAGTTTCTGTAGACTGCTTGCATTCCTTGGCTGTGGCCCCATTATATCTCTAGAGCTAATAATGTTGCATCTTTCGGTGGCTTGCTTCCACAGTTACATCTTCCCTCAACTCTCTTCTGTTTCCATATTCCAAATTTGTGATTATTATATTGAGTTAACCCAAATAACCTCAGATAATCACCTTTTTAAGGTCAGCTGGCTAACGCCCTTAATTTCAGGTGCAAATTTAATTTTCTTTGTAACCGGGCATAGTCATAAGTTCTGGGGATTAGGGTGTCAACATTGTTGCATGGGCCATTAAGGAGAATGGCATACAGTACTCCTTATAGTTAATTCTCTATCTTATGACAAAATGAAATTTGTTTTTGCCATTTGATAAGGATTTTTTTCCTTCTATAACAATTTACATGAGCTTGCTAATGCAATTTCTAGTTTAATATGTCCTGCTTAAAATTTTGTATTCTTCTTAATAATATTCAAACAAATTAATGGCGTATAAGACCCATGAGAGTTGATAATTGTTGAGGGGCACCTGGGTGGCTCAGTTAGTTAAGCATCCAACTCTTGATCTCGCCTCAGGTCATGATCTCTTGGTTCATGAGATTGAGCCCCATGTTGGGCTCTGCGCTGGCAGTGCGGAGCCTGTTTGGGAGTTTCTCTCTTTGCCCCTGCTCTGCTCGCATGCTCTCTCTCTCCCTCTCTCAAAATAAATAAACTTAAAAAAAACTATCGAAGCTGAATTATGGATATATAGGAGATTTGTTATATTAGTCTACTTTTGTATATATTTAAATTTTTTTACTAATAAAGACCAAAAATAGACTCAGATGTTTTATTAGACTGTGTAATAGCTAGCCACATCATAAGAACAATCTAAAAGCAATATATACTTTTATATATTGCACTATATACAATATATACTACAATAGTAGAAGTGTAATGTAGAGACCAAAAGAGCAGGTGATGGACAGCATTATAATGGTTAAAAAACAACTAAATTATGGCATCCACTTTTGAGTGCTACAATGGAAAGAAATGAAGATACAGCTCTAGGAGAGTAGTTAAAATGATCAATGCATAGAAATCTACATAAACTTGGTTGAGAGATTAATATTTAGCTTGGAAAAAAAGCTGGAATATTTTCAGGTATTTAAAGAATCATCATGGTTAAAAAAAGTAGTTTTATTTTCCCTGGGTCCTGAGAAGACAGATATTTAGTGGATCCATGGAAAGAGTTTTTGGAGTCTATGGTAGTTTAAGTTACCCAAAGGTGAAAGAGTTGTCATGAAAGACAATGAGTTCAATAACCCAATGATCTAAGCAACAGATTTCAAATGTTTGTAGTCTCTTCTAACCTAGACTTATAATTTGGTAATGGATAAATTTTGCCCCTTTTAGTTAGTGATAGCCTCCAAAAACGTGTCACATTCTAATTTTTTTCAGTTTTACAGAATCACCATTGGTTATTATCATCACAACAAAGTGTTTAGACAGGTGAAATCTCATTGCTTTTGCCAACTTGCAAAGGGCATTTGTGCATCTTACTGACTAAGGGCAGTGGGTTATAATGCTTCAGGTACTGAAATACTAAGCCCATAAGGGTAGTCATGGGAGGAAACAAACAATACTTGCCAAATGACATTGAGCCAGAAAGTGGTGGAGTCCATATGGCATACACTGCTTACTAACCTGACTTCTACAAACTGGTGAAGTAAGATACTGTGGATGGAGTATTTATATCCCCTGCAGATATCTGGGTCTTTTCTCTCCAGCTATATTGGGATAACTTCCCCTTGGCACCCTTTAAACATACCCTGAAATTCATATTTTTGGCTTTTTACTTTTCTTGGCAACTCTTCTCATACACCTTTATGTAGTTTTGGGAAAATCTTTTCTCAACTGACATTTAGTGCTGTACCACCCTGATTTTTCCAGCAATCGCAGTCTCTTAGCTCTTGCTATGAGATATGTGATGAATGAAATACAGATTTTGGGGGGTGCCAATCAAGCATGCATAGACATACAGATGGTGAATTTTTAAGCTCCTTCCAGATGTCAGAGGACAGTATTACAGGCAAAGGAGGTGTTTTGGTTTAATAATTGGTGCTTAAATTCCTCATTTGTGCATAAATTTAGTATTTTTGTAAATGTTTCACAGGTATAATCTCTTTTGATTGTTACAAGAGCTGTTGAAAAAGAAATGTGTCATGAGGAAACGGAGGAGATCCAACTGTCTTTGCCCAAGGTCACATTGCTGGTTAAAAGTCAGCAAGGCTTTAGAGGTACTACTACTATCCCATGCTCATCCCACCAGACAGGAGGAGAATCGGGCTTTGAACCTTGGACTTCTAATTATAAGTTCACTGCTCTTTTCACTATGCCATATGACCTTTCCAAGTAAAATGCCACATCTTTCCAGCATTATAATTAGCTTTCAGTGTGACTTTGAGGCAGTGATTCTTCCCAGGGAGAAAGAGAGAGAGAGAGAGAGAGTGAGAGAGAGAGAGAGAGAGAGAGAGAGAGAGAGAGAGAGAGAGAAAGAGAGAGGAGAGAGGAGAGAGAGGGATGGGGTGAGGTGGGGAGAGAAGAAGAGAAAAATCCCCAATGAAACATTCCGGTTAACCCTAGCAAATGAATTTGATTTATTTTTCTTATGAAACTAATCAGGGTTGGGATTAATCTGAAATGAATAGCTATAGTTTTCTCATCTTCAGTTTGCCATATAGAGCTACTTTTAAAAGTACTCAGTGACATTTTAGAGTAAATATGACAAGCAAATGTAAATGTAATTACACAAGTCATATATGGTGTGAGTCATTTGTAAAGTTCACTACGAATGAGCTATATTGCACAGAATCCATTTGTCACTTAAGAAAATGAGATCATCTGCTTTTACATATGAAAGGAGAAATTTAACAGTGCATTAAACTCAGTCCAAGCTAGAAAATGTCCAAATTACTACTCCCCGGTGGTTTGTGTTCAAATAATCTAACCATGAGGCTATTCCCCATTCACTCTTCTCTTGACACATACTGTTAGAGAAAAGGAATGGAAAATCTGAAGAATATGTTTTAATATTTTATGTGTTTGAAAGGGTATCTGAATAAAAGACAGATGGATATATCTTTGCCTTAGCTTTACTATTTTATGTCTCTATACTATAAATTTTCATAATGTACAAATTCTAATTTTCTGTGAGATAATATGCAATTAGCCAAGCAATGATTTTTCTGTGTGATATGATTGACTGGATCAGACAGAAAAAGGTTAAAACTTATTCTGAACTACAACAAAGTATTCTTCATGCTATGCAGAGGTACTAAAAGCTGAAAATAGTAAAATTTATTTTCTCAGAAAATAGGCCCTGTGTGCCACTGTTGGTATGTGTAATTGGTTTTGAATGTAACTATTTCCAAAAAGTGAAAGTGTAGAACAATGAGGTATGTGCCACATTATAGAAACGATCTCAAAATGCACATTTTGGATTATCCCTTCTGTTCTGACATGTGTTCTGCAGTTGTAAGTCACTGGGCTTGCCTATTCTGTTTTAAAGGTGAACATGTAAGAGCACAGAATACTGATAGAGGAGATAAAGCTATTCTATCAAGGACGAAGTGAAATAAGGCAACTAACATGCTTACCCACACCCGCTGTCTTTCCCTGGACTCTAAATTTGGCCTCTTCTCCTTGCTTGTCTTTGGTATTGTTGAATCCTCCCACCCCATGCTTTATCAGAGAGAGCTCTCCTATCTCTTCACTGCTGGAAGACAAGGATTGTTTCAGGCCCCCATGTTCTTTCTTGATTCTAAGCCTTTTCCTTCCATATTACTCCAGCAGGTAGAGTGAGAGATAAACATGTCCTAAGGGAAAAAATATATATGTGTATTTAAATTTTATGGTAGTTACATTGCATATCTACATACACTCCCTATGGCAAGATTCCTTCCTTCTCCTTTCCTGCCCCTGTTGTTTCTTTCTGTCTTTCTTTATAGATTTTAGCATATTATATATTTTAATATGTAATGTTTGCTTGAGACTCTGAAATAGTCAGTTTGGGAGCTTTTTGGCAAATCCAAAAAAATAAAAATAAAAACACCAGCCTATTTTAATGGACACAATTATAATTTCATGGTAAGTGTAGAGGACAATATGGAGCTCTTTAACTAAATAGACTTAACTCTAGGAGCAGTAGCTGAAGACATATTTAATACTTGTTTTTTGTGCTTTAGTTGTTTTGCCTATACCCTTATATTTAAGTTAGTTAACTTTTCTCAACTCAATGACTTTTGTGTTTTCCATTTAACTCCCAGTTTTTGAAAATCAGTTCTTTTTTGAAACGTTAACACAAAAAGGATTGTCATCTTTAGTGTGGGAGATCCAGTGAAACTCATCCTGCAAGCTGAACACACATAAATAATTTGTTATTCTTTTTCCCAGGCACAACCTCTAAGAAAATCTTTCACCTTGATTCAATTTGATTTGGTGTCACATTAACCTTGAGTGTCACTCAGGTTGAATAGAGGTGAGCACAGAGGAGAGCCAGCATAGGGAGGAATGCACTTGTAGATGCTTAGAGGCCCATCTCCTCCTATAGATCATCTGGCAACTATGCAAGCGATAAAATAGTTTAATGCTATTTTATAGTAGTAAGCCCTTTGAATTGATTTGCATGCTCCCAATTTTATTTTCTGGGGCATTTTGCAGAATAACAGCCTATAGACTAATTTTGTCTGATTATCAGTTATATTTTTAAATTTTATTCAAGAACATTTACTGAGCTTCTATTAATTATATCAGGCTATATTTGGTTCTATAAAAAAACAACAACAACAATTAGTTTAGCACCAATTATGAAAGAGCTTGATCAATGCCTTGGAGACAAAGGAGAATCAAAACATTATAGAGTACCACCTCCATTTTATATTATAGGATTTTATAATCCAGATTGAAAATTATAGAGAAATCCCTGCAGGAACAAATAACAATGCAAATCAGTGCAAGTGGACACTAATGTGTGGCACAGAGAAGTGCTATGGAAGTTTTAAGGGAAGAGATTATTTATAGGTAGACAAAGTGGCTTATGCATATGTCAGGATGGCTTTAAATGGTCCCTAACAACCATTTTCTTTACTTTCTCTTCTGTTCTCTTCTGTTCTCTTCCCTTCCCTTCCCTTTCATCCCCTCTCCTCCCCTTCCCTTCTCTTTCTTTTTAAGACTTACATTTTGGGGCACCTGGGTGGATCAGTCGGTTAAGCATCCGACTTCGGCTCAGGTCATGATCTCACAGTCTGTGAGTTCGAGCCCCATGTCGGGCTCTGTACTGACAGCTCAGAGCCTGGAGCCTGCTTCAGATTCTGTGTCTCCCTCTCTCTCTGACCCTCCCCTGTTCATGCTCTGTCTCTCTCGGTCTCAAAAAAAATAAATAAATAAACATTAAAAAAAATTTTTTTTTAAGACTTACATTTTGATTTTTGTATAGTATTTGATTTTCATCACTGTTAGTTTTCTAGAATTCTTGCACATTAATGCCCCTTTTTGTGTCCTTGGAGGCCCTCGTAGAGCCTATACATGTAATGGTACTTATGGTTAAGTGAATGGAACCCATGCACAGTGAAAGCCACCAAACCCTCATTACTCTTCCTTCATTTGCTTTCTGCCATACACTCTGTCAAGCTACTTGGTTTTAGAGTTTTAGGGAAGAAGGATGGATGTAATGATAGTTATTTTTAGTTAACTAGTCTGTGGATCCCTTTATATCCATTTTAACAGTTAGATACCCAGGACTATATAGATGTTGTGAATGGGTCATAATATTAAAAATCCAAGAGCCATTTTAATGATAGTAATATAGCCAAAAAAATTCCTAAGATCATGCATTTAAAGTAATAGCAATAATCGGGATTTTTTGTCAAAACCTTTTGACACATTGTAATTTAGGTTTATTAATGTCACTTGGAAATTACTGATTGAGTACCTAAATTTTAGTCTTTGAATACACTAGGGGAAAAAGAAGCCACAGAGGTATAAAGTATTCCCCAATACCAAATTGGAAGCATTTTTGTAAATTCTTTTTAAAATATCTAACCATAAAATATATGGTTAGGTGAGTACATTTATCATCCAAACACCACGACCTTTATTGCACCTGTGATTTTACCATGCTCCTCGGTAGTTTCAGATATTTTCCATAGGTACAGATACAGCAGAAAGCCAAAGCCACTTTTAAAATAACTGAATGAACTAAAACCCTTGGGTTCCATCTCATCTAGATGTTCATTAACCTTTCTGTAAGATTGTTTGGTCTCTTAATATATAATATGGGCAACAGAAGAATCTCCTGCTTTATTACCAGAAAGCTTAACAGTGTGTGTGTGTGTGTGTGTGTGTGTGTGCGTGTGTGTGTGTGTGTGTGTATTCACATATGTAAGAGAGAAAGCAAAAGAAAATAATGGGATGAGGGCTTGGGAAATATAAAATTTAGTATTATTTTCCCAAAGTGAATGTAAATAAATGCTGCCAAGTAATCAAATTAGTGAATTTGATTCACTAGAGCAACGTTAGCCTCTAGTTTTAAGAGAGACTGAAAAAACATATTTTCTGAGGGTCATTTCCTAAAGATTCTCTTATTACTGAAATAAGAAAGAAATAGACATCTTGTATTTACCAGTAAGGAAAAAGAAGATGCTGTTTACAGAATATTAAGGTATGTAACTGGATATATATTATATCAAATCAGTACATAATGAATATGTAATTAGCAGTTTAAGAATCTCACTGGTGGATCTATTTCTAAATGTCTTTAGATGTCAAAAGCAAAACAGAAAACCACAAAAAAAAGTTAAAAGATTTCTGTTGCTTCTTTTATGTATCAATCTTATTATTGTGTTTCTAAAGAAGAAGTATAAAATTAGAACAGAGCATTGTGCTTTTTATCCTGCTTAAACATTTTAAAAACCTTAAATCTAATACCCTGAAATCTCTAAGCTCACTATTCATCTTACAAAGTTTTATAAAGAATGGTTCCCACCCAAAGTTTACCCAAGCCCTTGGGTTATTTCTGTGTGTATGTGAAGGTGTTGTCCTGATGAGATTAAGTATTAGCTTATTTCTGCCTTCTGCTAAATTCATATCAAAACGAAAATAAGGTCTAGTGACTAAAATTTTGCCATAGTGATTATAAATTTAGGTAATAGATAATACAGTCTGTTTTCTTCAGAGTGCTTATTCACTGCATAAGAGAATCTGAACTGTTGAAAATAAAGCAGATGCTCTGAAAATTATCAGGCTTGTATTTAATTTATGCAGTTTTCCCATTAATAGCATTATCTATTTAACACATCCATTACATATCCTCAGTGTTAATTTAGGCAGAAAAAAAAATGTAGCAACTTCAAAAGGAAATCTTCCATTAAATTAAGGATATTGACTTTAATGGATGTCCCAAATAGACATGAAAATTAACAGGATGAAAAAACAAGTTGATTAAAAGTGGTCCCATTATAATTTGTTATGCCACGTAGAATGAAAATATTAAGATGGAATTCACTAAAAAATAGTGCCAATGAAAGATCTTTGTAGTCTAAAATACATGACTTTAAAATCTGTCAAATCATAGAAGCTTAAGTAAAAATATGGCTTTCTTTAATTCTGGATAAACCTGTGTCTTGCAAAACAAAAAACAAAAAACAAAAACAAAACCTTGATAGCTACAAGATTCACTTTGTTTTGATGGCTGAGGAATTGGAAATGGTGATCAAATTCACTTGTTAATGACTTCATTCCATGGAAATTCTGTGCCTTCTGACATGGTCAATTGCTGCCCTTTTTCTTTCCCACTTTCTCCTCTCTTTGTATCCCACACCTTCACAAATATCTGTTATTTTGTTCATCAGATTACTTGAAATTCCTTTTTAATGATTCATTTATTTTGGACATGAAACTCTTCTCCTGTTTTTCAAAACACTCCTATTAAAGTGCCAATATGCCTGAGTAAGCAACTAATAGCTCAATAAAAGTCACAGGTGGCAAGAATCATCCAGCTACGGTGGGGAAGGAGAAGCAAATATAAGGCACAATATGTGAATGGGCACAATATAGGGCAGGGAAGAGGTGGCTTAACAGGGCGAAAGGGAAGGTGAGTTGGAACCAAAGACAAATTATCCTTCTCTATGATATTGCGTATGTCTGGTTCAGCAATGTAATTTAATGTCTTTTTTCTTAATCCACTGATTTATCTATTCAAACTATTTTATTGAACGCTTGCAATCTGATTGGCTTTGTATCGGCACTGGAAATGTGAAGATAAATATGACAGAGTCCCAGTTCAGTCTAATGTAATAGTGAACTATAAATGTAAATTATCATATGGTAATAATACATTTTCAATTATTCATTTATAATATGCTTAGTGAGGGCTTTCCCTATACAGGGCACTGGCTGCAAAGTTGTCCAACATTACTGTCTTTAAGGAGATATCAGTGGAAAAAATTAATTTTAAAACCCCATAGAATATATATGATATATCACATATTGATAAATGCACAGAGAAGATAAGTGTTACAGAGGGAATGATAAATATGCTTATTGAGAAGAGGGGAGGGATAGCTGGGATAGGTTTCAAAGAGGAGTTAGAACATGAGCCTACTTGACGGAAGATGAAGAATTAACCAGGCAGAAAACTCTAGAGAAAGAAGTGGATATTCTGAGTAGTGAGTACAGCAAGTACAATGGCTTGGAGATGTTAAACAACATGATGTACTCAAAGAAATTTAAATAATATCTTATGTTTGAATTACCTATGCTTGTAGAGAATATATGCGTAGCACTTGATGGTAGAAGCATGTTTTGGTAAGAATGTAAAAGTAATCTGTTACTGGGTCATAGAACGGTTTCGATCCTATACTAAGACATTTGGCCATCAGGGGATAATGAGTGGTAGCAAATCCGGGAAGGATGGACAAACAGCATAATCAAAATGATACTGCAGAAACTTCAACCTGAGTGGTAGCCTTGCACATGAATTAGAGGAGGGTCAGCAGAAGTCAGGAAGATCTTTCAGGAGGCTATTTCATGGTCTAGACTCTAGGTAGCTAATGAGGCATGAACTAAGAAAAGGGGATGGTATCAGAAATGAAAGTGGCCAAATAACAACGTAGAAGAATAACATGGGTTATAAAATGAGGATCCTGAGGATCGGCTCATGAAAAAGAACAGAATTTCAGAAAATACTCAAATAAATTTTAATTCCACACAGTCTTCTATTATACGTTTATCACTACACGAAATTAGAATTATCTTTTTTTCACAGAAAAGGGCATTTGGGGGAGAACCAAGCAAGGATGACCTTATTTTCACACCAGTCATCGTGGAGAGACCTGCGTCTAAATAATCTCCTTTTAGTGGACATAAAGGAAGGGCAAAAGGTTGCAATTTCTCAACCTTCCTTGGCAAACCGGGAACAAGACCTATTACCATTTTTATTTTTTTCTTCCAATTAAGCCCTAACTTTTCAATTTTCTAGGTCACTTTTCTAAGCTGTCCCTTTCTTTCTTAAAACCAGTGACCCAAATACATAACTTATTGAGGTAGAGGTTTTTCCTTTTGCTCAAGCCTCTGCAGAGGGATGCAGATGAACAAGAGCTGCCTTATCAAGTCAATCCAGACATTTGCCACAGTTCAGATCTTAAGTCATCATCTTTCTACTTTAGTGCATAGCTGTGGCCAGATGACCTTAAGTTCTGTGTCTCCCAGCAATCACGAGTAGGAAAGACACAGCTGAATTGGTGGGTCCTCCATGAAGCACCCATGTTGCTTAGTAACCAGGAAACATAATTCAGAATTTAAGGGACCAAGGCTCCAGGAGTTTAGTTTAATCTCTTTCTAATAAATTGCTGTTCCCAAAGATAAAACATTTAACTAGTTAGTCTCTTTTGTTGTTTGATTTTTGTTGAATATTGTAAATATCTTAAATAAGACAAATGCAAGACAAAGACATTTCTAACAAACTTCCTGTGCTCTGAAAGAAAAAGAAATTAAGAAAGAAAGAACTTGGCAAAAGACCTTGTTTACAAGTGAGCTCTGTATAATCATGCACTGTATAACTTTAGTATTTTTTTTCTTTCATTAAAGTCATTAGTGATTATCAGCAATTGGTATATTTGAATTTCACTTATACTTATAAATGGTACCAGCTTAGAATATCTGGCAGACACTTTGATTCAGTAAGTTTCGTGTAATGACATATAATCTATTGTCTTCCTTAAATCAGTGAACGCCTGTCATTAACAATGGAGTGTGTTAATTGCCTTCCTTTACCTTGTCTTTTCACCAATATTTTATCTCTATGTTTAACATATTGCCATTAACCTAGTCATATTTATTGAACCTCTTTTGTGTGCTACCATGCTTAATAAATTATGGATCTGTCTAACCAGATTCATGGTGTCCTGTTTTGCAAAGTCTAGTTGGGGAGATGGACATTTAACCAACTTATACAAATATATAATCATACCTTGTAACAGTTGGTTTGAGTGTAAAATGCTGGAAGCTGTGAGAATTTATAACAAGAAAACCCAAACTAGGTGAAAGGAGGTGCACCTGTGTGGCTCAGTGGGTTAAGCAGCTGACTTCAGCTTAGGTCATGATCTCACAGTTCATGAGTTCAAACCCTGCATGGGGCTCTGTGCTGACAGCTCAGAGACTGGAGCCTGCTTGGGATTCTGTGTCTCTTTTTCTCTCTGCCCCTCCCCAGCTCATGCTTTGTCTCTCTGTCTCTGTCTCTCAAAAATAATAAATAAACATTTTTTAAAAATTTTAAATAAACTAAAGGGAAAGATGAAGCATCAAGCATGATGCCCCAGAAGAAATAAAATTTGAGATAAAATATGGGAAACAAGTAGAAAGTAAGAAAAGGGAAGAGAGAAACAGTTACAAGTGAAGGAATCAGTGTATGCAAAAGTTCAGTGATTCTCAAGCTTCAGAGTGCATCACAATTATCTGGAGGGCTTGTCAAAACAGACATTTCTGGGGCGCCTGGGTGGCGCAGTCGGTTAAGTGTCTTGATATGATTCAGGTCATGATCTCAGGGTTCGTGAATCAAGCCCCGGGTCAGGCTCTGTGCTGACAGCGTAGAGCCTGCTTAGGATTCTCTTTCTCTGTCCCTCTCTGAAAACAAATAAAATTTAGACACACACACACACACACACACACACACACACACACACACTTCTGAGCCCTGTCCTAAAAATTATGTTTCAGCAGGCCTGGGTCAGGGTCCAAGAATTTGCACATATTGCACCTCTAACAAGTTTTCGGGTGACACAGGTGTTGCTGCTCTGGGAACATACTTTGAAAACTACTGGATTAGAGAATTAGAGAAAGATCACTATGACGAGTCCCTGGCCAACTATGGAACAAATGATTGAGAAGACAGAAATGTAGAGAGAAGACAGATGAATTCAGCCCTTATAGGATTTTTTTTGCCATAGTTTTGAGAGCAATTGGACTGACCTTAATGGATTTTAAGCCAGGAACTGATATGATCACATCTGTCTTAAAAGATCCCTGGGATATGGTATGCAGAATGAATTGAAGGGAAGTAAGAAGAATGCATGCCAGAAAAGCCTTTAGGAGATTATTCCAGGAGTAAAGAGGAGAGCAATGGCAGGGTGATAGGAGCGGCAGTGCAAAGATTTAGAGAGATATGAAGGATAATCAGTAGGGAAAAGTCAGTATGACTTGGTAATAAATTCAATGTAAGAGTATTGGAGAGGGAAGAGTTAAGAATGACCTAAGAATTCTGTTTTCTGGTTCCCAGATGATAGTGTGTGGTACATTCCAGGGAACAAGACCCTTAAAAGGACAGATCGGAAATGGAGGTGATGAAAAGAAAAGGGAAATATAATGTGGATTTAAGATATTGGGGGTTTTGTTTTGGTTTTGGTTTTTGGTTGTTGTTTTGTTTTGTTTTGTTTTGTTTTGTTTTGTTTTGTTTTTTAGTGGAAATGTCAAATGCTCATTTGGATGTATTTGGCCCTGGAGCTGAGATGAGAAGTTTGTGTCAAGAATAAAAATTTGAAAGCCATTGACCTATTAATGGAATTTGGAGTTTTGTGTATAGATCAAATCATCAAAGATTTAAGTATAGAATGAGATTACAAAAAGGCCTAGAACTAGTTTAAGGAAACAAAACTAGACAGCAAAACCATATGAGCTGATAAAGGAAACTGAGAAGAATAGATATGTAAGAGGGGAAAAAACACAGTGCCATTTAGATGCCTAATCATTTTCATATGGATTTTTATTTAACATTATTTTCCCATTTCTAAAGATGTTTATAAAACATCAGTGATCTGATGTTTTATTATCATCTATAGAAACTGTTTCTAATCTTTTAAATTCTCTTTTTGGAAAATCTTATTGTCTAATAGCATGCTCTTATAATTCGTAGTCCACAATAAGATTTTTTTTTTTTAACTTGAAAGTGGCAGTTAAAGAAATCTGCTGGAAAACCAGTTCTAAATGTGACCTACCAGGGAAAATTGGAATATATGGTCTCTTTACATTAGCCATATATTAGATCTTCTAGATCTATATGTTTTAAGTTTCCTACTACATTTTCTCTTATTTTCAATTGCTTCGTCTTGTACTTTCTGGGGGATTTCTTCAGTGATATTTGAAGCACTAAAAATTCAGGTTATTAGGTTTATATAGGGACTTTTTGTTTCCTATGGCTTTCCTGGGCAGAGATTGAGAGGAAAGCAACTTTACAATTTATGACTCTTTGTGGGGGCACCCCTTCCCTTACCAAATGTCAGTATTTCAGTATTTTTGTTTGTTTCCTCTTGATAATACAATTATTCTGCCATCTTCCAATGTCTGGTCTGTTTTTAAGGGGCAGACTGAGAAAGAAGAGAGAGGTCTCTGAGTTTGGCATGTCAGCTGACTCACACCCCCCACCCCCACCCCCCCAGCCTTCAGCCTGCTGCCTCATTTCTGCATTCCACTGGGACTCACTTCTTCCACATCCAGAGGCTTCACAGCTCTGTCCATCTCCAGAATTATCCCCCTGCTTTCTGAAGTCAGAAGGCACTGACTCTGCCTTTCAAACAATTTTAGCACCGGTCTGTCACTGTCCACTATCATTCCTCATGGACCCTCTCAAGAGATCAGTAAGAAAAAAAGGCCCTTTTCTTAGCTGAATCTCCTCTGTAGGTAGACCCTTGGAATGTAAATTCCTCCACTCTACTAAATCATTTACAACTCCTTTGTCTTCTTTGTTTTCCAGAATAATTGGAAATGTTATTTTGGTCCTGGTGTCTACTTACATTTTTACATTTGAAACTTACTCTACTTGAAATTTATTTTACAATATAATTTGCTACAAATCTTCATTTTTTTTCTGCTAAAATAATCAGTTGTCCTAGTGCAATATATTTAATTATCCATTACTTTCTCATCAATTAATGATTCTAGCTTTTTTATAGATGAAAGACTATATATTTCCTTGGGTTTGAAAATATTTTCACAAGGCTTCGTATGTATTAAATGAAATGAAATTATATGTAAAACTATGTAGCATGTAATCTTGAACATGCTCTTAATACAACAGGCATTACTGTACTGTTTCCTTCTCAAGTATAATAGAGTAGTTAAAATACAACCTAATAAACATGCTGAACAAGTAGAAAGTAGAAGAAAGCTTTGCATTTTATATTGTTGTTCCATTTTTTTTTCTCTCTTGTATTAAGCAGAACCTTTCCTTTGTCCTTTTCTTAGCATATTATGATGACATGACTCCCTTCAATTTTAAGGCTTTCTCAACTTATAAAAGCCATTCACTGTGACTTCTTTTGGTGAATGGCTCATTATATTTTCCAAGACCCTGTTGTTTTACCATCTTTGAAAACAAATAAAAATGACACTTCTAAACACTCCACTAAAACAAATTAGATTTATTCTGAAGAGCTCAGTGAACAGCATTTTGAATGAGATCCATAATGGGCTTTTTAATTAAATGAATATAGTCATTTCATAGAGGCAATTCTCATTAGTAGAGCAGTATTGAGATGACCGTTTCATTCTAATTGTGCTGTGTGTTTATATAAGGGGCCTCATTTTAGGGTTGGTTTGAATAGATTTATATCTAATTGTGTCTTGACACCTAACACACATTTGAGAGGTAAATAGTACTTCTTTTTCAAAGACAAATAGTAAATAAAACAAGAAAATAAAAACATTTTTCCCAGTAATTTGCTTTTCTTTTATTTGAATCGGGTGGAAGAGAAATTAGACTTCACATATTGTCTTCTGTTAATTACTTGGCTTTTCTTTTATTTCTTTACCTTCAGCAATGGAGTGAATGTTTGTGTCTCCTCAAAATTCATTATATTGAAACTGTAACACCCAGTGTGGTTCTATTTGGAGATGGGCCTCTAAAAAACTAATGAAGGTTAAATGAAGTCATACGGGTGGGGTCCTGATATGATTCATGTCCTTAAGAAGAGCCACCAGCAAGTTCACTTGCTCTCCTTCTCCACATCAATGAACCCAAGTAAGGCCAGAGGCATTGTACAATAGAGAATGCTGTGAACTTCAAGCCAGGAAGAGTCTTCACCAAAAAACAACTGTACTGGTATCCTGATCTCAGACTTCCAGCCTCCAGAAGAGTGAGAAAATGAATTTCTGTTGTATAAGTCACCCAGTCTGTGGTATTTTTATGGCACCTTGAGCTAACGAATGCACTTCCTTACATACAGTTCTGAAATGCTAATATTCTGAGTTACTGTGAGAGTAGGTATGTAAGTGTCAGATACAACTCTAAGGAAAATTATTAAAGAAGCATGAGTTTAACATATCTTTCTACAAGTTTGAGCTTTCATTATCTGAAAGTCTTCATTGATAGATACCATTAGGACAAAGTACCAAGAAATATTGGAACATTTTACAAGTGGAGAATGGGATTCCAGGTAGACTTATCTAGATATAAAAATATGTATGAAAGTGACTTTCTTCTGTAAGGTACAGTGTGAAAAGTTGGGGGTGAAGAGTAACTTTCCAATGGCAGAAATCTAACAAACATTACCTCAGCTAAGTCATTAAGGATAACATCCTCAGTGGTAAGTCATCTCAACAGTATGTACATTTGGTATGATAGTCCTTGGTATGTGATATTTCTGCTTAAAACCCACTATTATAGTCTAACTATGAGAAAACTATCAGACAAACACAAATTTAAATCTATCCTAAAAAATACATGACCTATACTCCTCAAAACCGCAAGTCATCAGTAGAGTCTAAGGAGACAAATAAAATAAATAATATGTATTCTAGATGGGATGTTGCAATAGGTAAAAGGTCATTAGGTAAAAACTAAAGAAATGAAAATAAAGTATGAACTTTAATGAATAATAATGTATCAGTGATTGTTCGTTAGTTAAGGCAAATCTACCCTAAAAAATGTAAGATGTTAATACTAGAATAGGGGAAACTGGGTAAGGTGCATATGGGAACTCTATACAATACTACAACCTTTCAGTAAATCTGAAAGTACTTGGAAATAATGTTTATTTTTAAATTGTATATGTAAGGTATGCTATATTTTTATTTGTGTTTATCCAAAGTCAGCAAGACCCATAGACCAGGATAGAGAGCCCACTTTCTCCAAAGATCAGTAGTTCTAATGCTGTTAGGAATGCTGCACATACTCTTATCCATGTCACATCCTAGATTTCTGTCCCTAGGTACCATGTATATTAGTCAGGAGAGGCTAGGCTTAGATAGTTTTTAAGTGGCTTCAAGTAATCCAGTTTTGTTTCTTTCTCACATTTCATTTCCAGTTTGGGACACCAAGGGATCTTGGAACACTCAGGGACCAAGACTAATGGGAGCCTCATATAATAACATCAACTTAATTAATATTTCCAGGTTCGCCAGAATAAGAAAAGATATCCTCGATATTTTTTTTAACTTTTTTAAGTTTATTTATTTTGAGAGAGAAAGAGAGAGCGTGTGTGAACAGGGAAGGGCAGAGAGAGAATCCCAAGCAGGCTCTCCACTGTAAGCTCAGAGCCAGATACTGGGCTCAAACCCAAAAACTGTGAGAATCAGGACCAGAACCAGAACCAAGAGTCAGATGCTTAACCAACTGAGCCACCCAGGTGCCCCAGCCTGAATAATTTCATATAAGAATTTCACTGCCTTAGTCTAGAAATGAAATGTGTTACTTTTCCTCATAGCCCCCACCAGAATTTGTCATATGACAATGCCAACTGAAAGAATAATGGAGAATGTAGGGAAAGAAATGGAATATTCGGTGTGTAGTAAATTTACCATCGATTTCCTCATTTTTTACTATTCTTTGGCTTACTTTTATCTATTCTTTACTACTTCCAAGGTATTTAGAACACTGTTTTTTATAAACCTTGCTTAGTCTTTGATACTCAAAATACTCTCAAGCCCTTCTCTAGAGGAACTGTGAAACCCAATACAGATTTGAATTTTCTATCCTCTCCTATGGACTACACACAATATTCATGCTTCCTCCAATTTGTGCCCGCCTAAGACTTATCATTGGAAATAATAATAAGACACATGAAATGAGTGTACGTGTGAATATGGGAAATTATTATTTTAAAGTTATTGCCTAGTGATGGGGAAAAGTACAAGTTATTCTATGGTTCATCTCCTAAAATCATTACTTGAAGATTGTCTCCAATTCCAGTGTCATCAATTAGGATAAGGTCCCCAACTGCATTTTGATCAGGCTTGGTGAGGCTTTATTTTCGTAAGGAAATTGCCCTCTTGCCTTCTAAATTGGATAATTACAATTCTAAAAGCCCACTCAGAAATGTAAATGCCCAATCGCCTATGAAAATGCTATGTTTTGACGTGCACTTAGTGCATCTGTGCCTATGTGTATAGTTGAACTAGCTTGTGCTTCTTGGTACAAGCTCAGTTTATATTTACCTTTCTTAATAACATCAAAAACTAAGTGATGACAAATTAGAATCTCTTTCTTGATGTGGTAGTTAATGGCTATTAGAAAAACATATTGGCAAATTTTGACAAGAAGGGGTTTGCTATCTAAATACTGCTACACATTTGTGTAATGTGTTAAAATCACAACTAATCATTAAAGCTCATTTTTGTATGATATATTCTGGTCTCTGATATACAGATTAAACTTCTCTAGATACAGAAAGCAACCCTTCAACTAAGCAAGCACAGACACCAACATATACATATGTGACTTCTTTGAAGTTCTAATCTCTTTATTATTATTATTATTATTTACTTAAGTTATCTCTACACCTATCGTGGGTCTCAAACTCACGACCCCAAGATCAAGAATGCATGCTCTACTGACTAATCCAGCCAAGCACCCAAGTTTTAATCTCTTCAGTTGTAGGTCAAACAGTAAGGAAAATCTAATTTAGGAAATGTGGAGGAGACTTTCATATACACTTACGTGTTCTACAGGTTTTCAATCACATCAGTCTCTTTTAGGAAATTTCAGATGAGCATATTCTTTACCTCTGTAAACTGTGCTGTGACCCATAAATTTGTAAAGCTGAATATTGTGTGAATTCTAGAAATATTACCTCTCTATTAAAAATGTAGCAGACTTTCTATAATCTTTTAATACAGACTTTTCTTCTAGTACTAAGGGGAACCCAATGATCTATTAGGCTGATTTTTAAATTCACATCTTAAACCTCCTAACGCTGAGGTTTGCTTGCTGCACCAAGTAGAATTCCCTCTCCTTTCCTTTCTGTGTTTCTCTTTATACTCACAATTAACTGTAGAGTTAGGAGTTTATTTTGACCTATGATGCTCTTAACGTGGGTTGTTCTATTGAACCTCATTGTTCATCAAACGTGTAGGTGTTACATATGGAAAAGGTGAAAAGTAACCTGATTATATCAACGTTGAATAAATTATTTCCTCTCAGTCTTGCAAATGATGTTGCACTGACACTGAGTCATGTTTATAATCTTAATCCATTTCTCTCCATTTCTGGGTCTTCACCTAGACCACTCTTACTCATCCTTCATATATAACTTCCAGGATCGCTTTCATCAGAAAGGGTGCTCTCGGTTTTTAATTCTTATCCTGTCTCTTATCTGTTGACCTCCATGTTCCCCATACTTCCTGTGGCGGAGTGTATCACTGCATAACTACTTGTCCATTTGCCTATATCATTCTTAGGTTTCCCTTACAAGATGGAATATGCTATTATGACTATTATGGTTTCATCAATGTGGTACATATTCCTTGAGACGTAAGTATTCTTCCAGAAATTGCCATTGGGTATCACATAGACAGTTAATGTAAGAGCCAGGATTCACATCTAAGCTTATTTGATGCCCAAACCATGTTCTTGACCTTTGACATATCCTGTCACTGCTATTATGACGTTAGAGGATACTAAATTATTTTTTAGTGTTTTTTTTTGTTTTGTTTTTAGACTTTCTAATTAGTGCCACATATCTCTGTCCTAATTTCTATTCAATCATGTACAAATTTAGTTACAGTAATGTTACTATGTATTTTGATATTGTCTAGTAAAATCCATCTTTTCTGCTTTTCCAGGGCTCCTTCTTCAACTTCCTGATGTTCCACATCTTTATTGCCTTTTTTTAAATTTCTGCCCCATATCTTTTTGCAAATGCTGCCCATACTAATTTTCTATGTAGAACCTGTCAGGATTTGATGTCATTTCAATGGAAATCCCACTGAGCAATGAAAATCCCATTGAGTTTTATTCAAATAAAACTCAAATAAAAAGCAAATATAGTGGTACATGCAACCATCTACTTGCCTTATACTTACGGTTTTGATAACATTCCTTAATACAATGTAAATATTAATCTAATGGTAATACCAAAAGTTTATGGTTTATTGTCTGAATGCCCTGTGTTTATCTTATTTAATTATTTGTGGTATCCTTTTTGTTGCAAACTTCTCATTTTGAAATAATTATGGATTCACAGGAAGTTGCAAAGAACACACAGAGAGTTTTCAGATACCATTCACCCAGTTTTGCCCATATGTTACATCTTACACAGCTGTGTAGTACAGTAGCAAAACCAGGAAACTGATAATACAATAAAATGTAAGTATAAATATAGTTGTATGACATTTTATCATATGTGTGTATTCATGAAATCACCACTTCAATACACAACATACAGAACTACTGTAGCACCATAAAGGTTCTGATTGCTACCCCTTTATGGCCACATCCAAATCCCTCACAGTCACTGCTTTGTTCATCGAACCCTGACAACCATTAGTCAGTTCTGTCTATAACTTTGTTTTGAGAATGTTATGTAAATGGATTTATAAAGTATGTGACCCTTGGAGATTGCCTTTTTTTCCCCCACTGAAGACAGTGCCCTTGAGAGCAACATAGAAGTTGCTGCATATATTGACAATTTGTTCCTTTTTATTAATAGTATCACATGATACGTAGATACTACATTTTGTTTATCCATTTATGTGTTAAGTAACATTTTTGTTGCTTTCAATTTGGGGCTATTACAAAGAGAGTTGCTATAAAAAATATCACAGGTTTTTTTTGTGGATATAAGTTTTTATTTTTCTGGGATAAATGCCCAGAAGTGCAATTGATCTGTTGTATGGTAATGTATGGTTTATTTTTTTAAAGAAACTGCCTTGCTATTTTTCATAGCAACTCTGCCACTTTAGATTTCTACCAGCAGTGTGTGAAGGATTGACTTTCTTCATATTCTCACCAGCATTTGGTGTTGTCACTGTTTTTAATTTTAGCTGTTCTAATAGATGTGTAGTGATGTCTCATTGTGGTCTTAATTAGCATTTCCCTAACGACTATTGATATTGAACACCTTCTTCCATGCTTATATGCCATTCCATGGATGGCATCCTCTTCAGGGAAAATTCTTTTGCCCATTTGCTAATTAGTTTTTTTTTCCCTGTGGTGTTTTGTGAGTTTGTTATAAATTCTCAATCCAAGTCATTTATCAAATATTTACTTTGCAAATATTTTCTCCCAGTCTGTAACTTATGTTTCCATTCTGTTTTAATGGGTCTTCACAAACAAAAGTGTTCAATTTTCATGGAGTACAGTTTATCTTTTTTTTTTTCTTTTGTGGACATCTTTTGGTGTCATGTTTAAAAACTCTTCACCTAGGCTGAGATCCCAAGGATTTTCTCCTATGTTTTTAAGAAGTGTTATAATTTTATGTCTTTATTTAAATCTACTGTCTATTTTGAATTAAGTTCTGTGGAAGTTGTGAGGCTTAGGTTGAGATTCATTTTTCTGCCCATGAGTATCATATTGCTCCATCAGTTTATTGAAAAGGCTGTTCTTCCTCCACTGAATTGCTTTTTTCCTTTCTCAAAAACAAACAAACAAACAAACAAACAAACAGTATCTGTGTATCTGTTTCTGGATTATTTTCATCTATGTGTCTATGCTTTTGCTAATTCCACAGTCCTGATACTGTAGCTTATAGTAAGTCTTAAAATCAGGTAGACTGATAATTCCTACTACTTTATTCTATTTTTCAGAAATGTTATAGATATTTTACTTCCTTTGACTTTCCATATAAACTTTAGAATAATCTTGTGTATATCTACAGACTATCTTGCTAGGGTTTGATAGGAATTATGTTGTGTGTGTACGACAGTTTACAGAAAATTGATGTCTTTTCTGTGTTGTCTTCTAATTCATGTCATGTTATGTCTTTCCATGTATTTAGATCTTCTTTGATTTCACTAGCACTTTATAATTTATAACCTAGCAGTACTGTATTTATTTTATTAGATGTATACCTAGGTATTACCTTTTTTTTGAGGGGTTTGAACTGGTGTTGTATTTTTAATTTTGATCTTCATGTGTTCATTGCTAGCATATAAAAATGCAATTGATTTTTTAATGTTTATATTGCACTATGTGACATTTCTGAGCTCACACCTAAATTAATGAACTTTTTAATAGATTTTTGGCTTTGTCTACATAAACAATCAAGTCATCTTCAATTAGAAATTATTTCTTCTTTTCTAATCATATGTCTTTATTTCCTTTATTCAACTGTATCCTGTTGGATACAACTTCCAATTCTTTGTTGAATAGCAGTAATGAGACTGAATAACCTTGTTTTATTCCTAAACATGGAGAAAAAGCATTAAGTGTTTTACTACTAGCTATAGTTTATTTGTAGTTTTTTTAATCAAGTTCAAGAAGTCTTTCTATTCCTAGTTTTCTAAGAATTGTTATCATGAATGGATGTTGAGATTTGACAAATACTTTTTCTGCATCCATTGATAAGATCATGTAATTTTTCTTTCTTAACCTCTTACTACAGCAGGTTATATTTCTTAGATTTGGAATATTGTTTTAGCCTTGCATCCCTAGAATAAATCCAGTTAGTTATGGTTTACTAGTTTATGTTTTTCTGAATTGTATTTGCTAATGTTTTGTTAAGATTATTTTTTAATGTCTATGGGGTGACTGGGTAGCTCAGTCAGTGAAGAGACTGACTCTTGGTTTTGGCTTAGGTCATGATCTCAGGGTTCATTGGTTAAGCCCTACAACAGGCTCTGCACTCACAGTATGGAGCCTGCTTAGGATTATCTCTCTCCCTGTATTCTGCCCCTCCCCTGCTCATATGGTCTCTATCTCTAAATAAATAAATAAATAAATAAACTTTAAAAAAATTTTTAAAAGAAATTTCTTGTCTCTATATATAAGGAATATTGATCTGTTTCTTCACTCACTTACTCACTCCCTCCTGTATTCCTTCTTTCCTTCTTTCTTTCCTTCCTTCCTCCCTTCCTTCCTTCCTTTTCTCTCTTTCTTTTTACCATCTTACCATCTGGATTTTATATGAGGGTAATATTAACTGCATCAAATGAGTTGAAAAGTCTTCCCTCTTCTATTTTTTACATGAGCTTGTTTAAAATTAGTTCTTGTTATTTTTGTTAGTTCTTCTTAAAACATGTAGTATGCTTTTCCAATGAAACTATTTGAGCTTGAGATTTCTTTTTCAGAAGAATTTAATTTCTTTTTTTAATTTTTTTAAATGTTTATTTTTTGAGAAAGAGAGAGAGAGAGAGAAAGAGAGAGAGAGAGAGCGCACAAGAAGGGGAGAGCCAGAGAGAGAGGGAGAATCTGTAGCAGGCTCCAGGCTCTGAGCTATCAACACAGAGCCTGACGTGGGGGCTCAAACCCACAAACTGTGAGATCATGACCTGAACCAAAGTTGGACGCTTAACCAACTGAGCCACTCAGGTGCCCCTTTAATTTCTTAATATAAGCAGCTCCATAACTATTATCTATTTCATATTGGCTGGATAGTGCTAATTTGTGCTTTCAATAATTGGTCCATTTCATCTATGTTGTCAGATTAATTTGTGTAGAGTTATTTTTTATTTGTTCCCTAATTATCCCTTTTGATGCCAGTAATGACTCTAGAGATATCTCTTATTTCATTCATGACATTGGCATCTTCTCTCCTTTTTTCTAATCTGTTACACCAGAGATTCATCATTTTTACTGATCTTTTCCAATAACCAAATTTTGTTATATTGATTTTCTTCGTTGTTTCTTGGTTTTCTCACATAATTAATTTCTGCTAGTTTTGTTTGTTTATTATTTTCTTTCTTTTGCATACTTTGAGCTTATTTTTGTTCCTCTTTTTCTAGTTTCTTGATATGAAAGCTTAGATTATTGATTTGAGATTTTTAATTTTTGCTAATATAGGCCTTTAGTGATATGCATGTCCCTTCACCACTACTTTAGCTGCATCCCACATATATTGATAGGTTAATTTTATTTTCATTCTGTTGAATGTATCCTTTTCCATTTCCCTTAATATTTTCTTTTTGACTTCTAGATCACTTAGAAATATAGTGTTTAGTTTCCAAGTATTTGTAGGTTATCCTATTATTGCTCTATTACTGACTTTCTACTCTGGTGCTTTTGTGGTGAGAGAATACACTGCATGTGATTTAAATTCTTTTTAATATTTTGAGTTTGTTTCATGATTAAGATATGGCCTATTTTGATAAATGTTCTGTGGACATAATATGTAATCTATGCTTATTATATGGTATAGCCTATAAATGTCTATCAGATCCTGTTGGTTAAAGACAATGTTCAGTTCTTTTATATTTGCCTAATTTATGTCTAGTTGTCTATCCACTTGAGAGATGGGGGTGGGAAACTTAACTATAATTGTGTGTTGATCTATTTCTTCTTCAGTCTAGCAGTTTCACTTCACATATTTTGCAGCTCTGTTGTTTAATGCATGCACATTTAGTATCGTGGATTGGCCCTTTTATCACTCTGCAGTGACCTACTCCGTTCCTTGTAATTTTCTTTGCTGGGAAGTCTACTTAGTCTGATATATCAATACAGCCACTCCTGTTTTCCTTTGGTTATTTGCATATTCTTTCTAAATACTTTAACTTCCAAACTCTATCATTATACAGATATTCCCCACTTTTTTGAAAGTTTGCATTATGCCACTTCACATTTATGAAAGATCTACATTAGTACCTCTTTCCATTAATCTAAAATAATCCGGAAAGGATTTTTACTTTTATGAAAAAAGGCAAAAAGAGCACTTAGTGTTTCTTTTGCAGTAAGTCATTAGAGAGGCAGCACCAACCAGTCGTGGCCAGAGTGGCACCACCTAGCTCCTTCCCCAGGAACTATGCTCAGCATCTCAGAATCAAGCCTCCCTAGCTTTGAATTGTATCTGTGAGCCTCTGTGCTTTATCTGGATTTGTTTTGTGCATCCATCAGCAAGATATGTCGTAAGGTATCAGAAAAGCCTAAGAGAGGTTATTTTGACGTCTGGGAATGCTGGAAATTTTTTTCCATATAAATTAATGATAACTGCTTCTTTACTTGATACCATTTCATACCATATGAAAGGTTTCCTAAGAATGCTCTGCTTACAGATAGTTGAGGGAAACCTGTATTTTAAGTGAGGTTCTTATAGATAGCATACAGTTGTATCATATTTTTAAATCTACTTTCAATCCTTATCTTTTAATTATTCTAATTAGACTATTTACATATAATGTAATTATTGATATATTTAGGCTTATGACTGTCTGTGTTTTCTTTTTCTTCTCTTGCTGTAGGTTACTTAAACATTGTTTAGAATTCCATTTTAACTTATCTGTGATGTCTGTACGTGTATCCCTTTGTATAGAATTTTTAATTATTTGCTTTAGGTTTTATATTGTATCCACATAACTTATAACAGTCTACCGGTGTCATCTTTTGACCAGTTTGAGGAGTGTACAAAAACTTTTCTCTCCTTACCTTATTCTACCTTAACTCAATTTATAACATAATTATCTTTTTTTTTTCAACGTTTATTTATTTTTGGGACAGAGAGAGACAGAGCATGAACGGGGGAGGGGCAGAGAGAGAGGGAGACACAGAATCAGAAACAGGCTCCAGGCTCTGAGCCATCAGCCCAGAGCCTGATGCGGGGCTCGAACTCATGGACCGTGAGATCGTGACCTGGCTGAAGTTGGACGCTTAACCGACTGCACCACCCAGGCGCCCCTATAACATTATTATCTTAAATAATTCCTGTTGAGAGCTAAAATAGACCATTTTATAATTTTTGCTTTAATCGTCAGATATAATTTAGCAAACTTAATAGGAAAAGAGAACTCTGTTGTATTTACCTATAATTTTACTTTCTGTTGTTTTTTTCTTTCTTTTTGTTGTTTCAGAATTTGTTCTTTTGTCATTTCTTTTCTGTTTAGATTACTTCTTTAAGCATTCTTTTAGGGCAAATCATCTGGCAACAATTCTTATTTGTTTTTTGTTTCTCTTTTGTTTATTTTGCTTTATTTTCAGTCATCTGAGACTGTCTTGATTTCCTTTTTATTTCTGAAGGATATTACTCTTGGATGTATATTCTGGAATGAAGTTCCCTTATTTCAGCCCTTTAAAATCATGCTATCTCCTTTTGGCCTCCACAAATTCTTATCAGGAATTCACTTGCTTTGGAAAACTTTGCCCATATAGGTAATGTGTTGTTTCTCTCTGTCTGCTTTCAAAATTTTTCTTTTCTTTTCATTTTCAGAAGTTTACTACATGTCTGGCCATGAATTTCTTTGGGACTACCATGTTTGGGATTGGCTCCGTTTCTTAAATTCCTAAATGTATGTCTTTTGCTAATTTGGGGAAGTTTTCAACTTTTATTTCTTTGAATATGTTTTCCAACTCTTCTTTTTTCTCCTTTTCCTGGAACTCTGATAACATTCACGTTAGATCTCTTGTAATCATCTCACAGATCTCCGGGTCCCTCCTTTTGCATTATACTTCCAGATTATATTCTTTCTGTTCAAAATGCGTAATTTTTGTTGTTCTCCCTTCAGGATTCTTCTTTACATTTTCCATTTCTTTGCTTAGGATTTCTTTTAAAAAATATACCAAATGTGTTCATAATCATGGAAGTAGTTTTATGACAACTGATTTAAAACCCTTGTTAGATATTCTAACAGTTGTTATCACCTAAGTGTTGGCATCTGTTGATTGCCTTTTCTTATTCAAATTGAGATCTTCCTGGCTCTTTGTTAATTCAAGAGATATTTTAATTAAGTCCTAGATATTTTGGGAACTATGTATGAGACTTTTGACCTCATTAAAATATTGTTTTAGCTAGCCTTCTTTGCTACTAATGTGGCAGGGGAAGATAAAGTGCTGCTCATTTCTGCCAGGTTACAGTGAAAGTCCAGATTCCCCACTTCTCTGGCTCTAGAGAAGGTAACTTCTCTTTACTACTGAGTAGTGATAAAGTGACTATCTAGTAGGCCCACTCTGATACCACCTCAGTCAAGAGTAAGGAGGGGTACCCTGTTACCCTCAGTCAAGGATAGAAGTGTAGGATTCCCACATGGTCTCCACTGATGCCAAAGTAGAAAAAGACACACCAGTTATCACTCATTCTGCAAGGATCAGAGTCCTAGCTCACCACTCAGACTTCTTTCAGCCATCCTAATTGACAGAAGGGTTGGGTAAAAAACCATGTTTTTTGATGTTTATTTTATTTTTGGGAAAGAGAGAGTCAAAGCTCCAGTGGGGGAGGGACAGAGAGAGAGGAAGACATAGAATCTGAAGCAGGCTCCAGGTTCTGAGGTGTCAGCACAAAGCCTGATGTAGAGCTTGAACTCATGAACTGCGAGATCATGACCTGAGCCGAAGCCAAATGCTTAATCAACTGTGCCACCCACTCATTTTTTTAATGAGAAGTAAGCTTTTATTTTCTTGTTTCATAAATAAGTTTGGCTAAATTGGTTGCTTTATGATGATTAGTGAAAGAGACCAAATTCCATATCCTTTTCTGATTTCTTCAACCTTGGCTGGGCTGTGGCAGCAGCAGGTGCAGCAGTGGTGTTAGTGGCCATGGGGTGGCAGCCACAAATACAGATGAATCAGCCAAGGCCTTGACCTTTTCAGCAATTGGGAAGGTGTAATCAGTCTCCACAAAGCCAGGATCCACTTGTATCCATTGATGGTAGAATGGGGCACTGATGCAACAGTCAGATACCCTATCCGGAGACATATACTGGCAACACTGTGGACACCTTCCAGGAAGCAAGAATGCAGAGTTTCTTCTGTGATGTCAAGCATTTCAGGGTTGTAGAGCCTGTCATTGTCAAACATGTGCTGGATTACTATCTAAAAAGAGAAGGAGGAGATGTTCAGCATATTGAGCAGTATGGCTTCGCTGGCTCCCACTTTGTCTCCGTCTTAAATAGCTGCACATCATCAGGATTTCAGTGGTGCCCCTGGAGATTTTAGTGGTGATGCCTAAAGCCTGGAAGAAGGAGGTCTTCTTGGGCCCCAGAACAGTGTTCTGGACTGGCACAGTGACTTCACATAAGATTATGGCACCAGCACAGCCATAGCTGGTACCTTATAAGCCAGCATCATGTCCCTGATCTCAGTGAGGTCTTCCTTGGAGAACACAAAAGCCACATTCCCCCAAAGGTGAGGCGATAGTTTTTGCAGAGCAGGGTTGTTCTCCAGATGCCTTCAGATAGCCTGTATATCAGTATTCTTGCCCATCAGCACCACAGCCTTCCTACAGGGGGGCATGGGGATCTGCTGCATCTGCTTGGAACCCACATTTCCTGCTCCCACAGTGAAGCATTTTGGATATTCATCCAAAAGTTGGATGATTGTAAGGAAGTAGTTGGACTTCCAGGTCACCCCATCTTCCCTGGGCCCCATTATCAGGAATTGCCTCACAAGGTTTAAAGATGATGTCACTCATAAGGAGGCCTGGAGAGAGGAAGGGCCAATTTTTACAACCAGTGGAGAGTGGAAGTCTAGGTTACACCCTAGGCATTTGCTGGTGTGAATGGAGGTGGAGACAAAAGTTTTTCTGTGATGTTTGGATATAGTAAAGTAGCTGTTTGCTAAACTTTTCTAAAGTTTTTTTTTTTTTTTTTTTTTTTTTAATCTTGTTAGACTGTCTCTTGTCCTTTAACTAAACAGGAGGAGGCTTTTGTTAGGGCTTTTATTGTCTGTGCCCATTGGTGTTTACAAGTTACTGGCTTTTATAACACCAAATCTGCAATTTATAAAGAAAAAAGAAAACCCACAGACTTGGTATTGTGTTATTTCCTGGATGCCAAAGTCCCTTGCCAGTCTGCCCTTTTCTCTACAGTGTTTTACCACTATAATTAGCCAAAAAAGTAGAGGATTACTTCTTCATTTTTTAGGAAAGAGAACTCTTTGCTTATTTGTTTTAATTTTGCTACCAGTGTTTTAAGTGATTATTTTCTAAGTTGTTAGATTACATGTCTAAGATTTTGGGTTGGCTCAGTCACTTAAGCGTCTGGTTCGCTAAACTCTTGGTTTCAGCTCAGGTCATGATACCACGGTTTTGTGAGTCTGAGCCCCACATTGTTCTCTGCACTGGCAGCACGGATTCTGTCTTTCCTTCTCTCTCTGCCCCTCCCCTACTCATGCTGTCTCTGTTTCTTTCAGAATAAATAAATAAGCAAAAATATTTATAAATTCTCATATTTCTGACAATGTACTTTTGGTGCCACAACTTACATATTACATAAGGATAAATGTGTGTGTGTGTGTGTGTGTGTGTGTGTGTGTGTGTGTGTGTGTGTCTGTGTTTCTCTCTCTAAAAATACTCAGAAATTTTGTTTGTTTTCTTTACCCTTGACATTTACGACTTCTACGGGGATAATCACAAAGTTGAGGTGCTCTCTTTATTTATGTTACATGATAGATTTTAAGCCATCTTGATCTCCAGTTTCAAGTGTTTCTTCACCCCAGAAAAATTCATTTTATTACTTCTTGATCATTGATTTTCATCTTGTTCTTGACTGCACTCTGGACTGCAAATTGTATTTTAGCGTAATTTCCATGTTCCTTCCTCACTCTCATTATTTATGTTCTTTTTTTCTTTTGCTTAAGTATTTTGTGAAAGATTTCTTAAAATTGACATCTAATTTACTCATGGGGGTTTCTACAATATCCAATATTGTGTACATTCCTCCATTACAGTTTTTACATCAGCTATCATGTTTTTCATCCAAGGTAAAGCGTTTGTTTCTGTGAACAGCTGGCATAAGAATTCCTCTTAGAGAGAAAACTCTATTGAAAAAGATTTTGCCTGTGTGTGAGAAGCTAAGGGAATGCTCAGGAAACAAAGATGATTGCTGAGTTGTAATTTGCTAGAGAAGAGGTGGAGCGAATCAAGGAGATTCTGGATAGATCTGAGGCGCTCACGATGACCTTTTGGTGGGGCTCCAGCATACTTTCAGCATATGGAAGTTTGGTTAATCATCTTGATTAATTTTTTTGTTTGTTTGAAAATGAAAGCACTAAGTATCGTGTTTTATGTCAGGGCCAATGTGTTTAGACCAGTAAGTAAGTAAATAATGTAACAGAGAAAACAAGGAGAACATTGTCTCCTTAGCATTGGAATAGATACTTTCGAAACCCTTGGACTCCCAAGAACTATGGAATTGGTGGGGAGGAGAGTACAATCAGGCACAGAAGAAATTCCAGGCAATCTTTCAAAGACTTAAAATCCAGAGATGGAACAATACAAAGGAAGACCAAATGCAAATAGGGAGAAGATGATCATGTGCAAGTCAAAGAGAAAGGCCCGAAGAGAGACAACTTTGCCAACACCTGATCTTGACTTCTAGTTATCCAGAATTGTGAGAAAACAAATTTCTGTTTAAGCCACTTCTTAGCCCCCACATCCCCTCCAAAATAAGGTAATGAGGGTGTTCCCATCTAAGATGCGGTAATGATTTTTTGTTTTTCTCTTGTTCTCAATTATTTCTCCTCCTTAGAGTTGCCCATTTACTTTCAGCTTCAGTGACATTTTTGTTCCTTGTTAACTCACTGTGCTTATGCTTCATTGAAATTGCAGAAGGGTTGGGGCACCTGGGTGGCTCAGTCAGTTAGGCATCCGACTTCAGCTCAGGTCATGATCTCGCAGTTTGTGAGTTTGAGCCCTGCGTCAGGCTCTGTGCTGACAGCTCAGGGCCTGGAGCCTGCTTCAAATTCTGTGTCTCCCTCTCCCTCTGCCCCTCCCCTGCTCACGCTCTTACTCTCTCTGTCTTTCAATAATAAATAAATGTTAATAATAATACTAATAAAGAAATTGCAGAAGGGTCATTTCAGAGAGTGGGTTTGTTTTGGTTTGAATCAGGTACACCCAAAGGGTGTAGGAGGCAGAATGTTTATATTCACTCTAATATTCTTTTCCAGTTCAGAAGCCCTCAAATCTGAAGACTTAAGGAGTTAGTTAGATAACCATGGAGTCATAGCAGCAAGCATAGAACGCTTGGTTGATTACAGCATTGCTCCTGTTCTCTCAGAGGCTCATTTAACCTTACTTCTTAGAAAAACAAACAAGAAACCAAACCTTTTGCCTAGGAAGTCCAGCTGCCCTAAGTATAAGCAAGGAGCAGTAGATGCCAGCACAGGTTCCCCACTCTCTGTCATCTCAGGCATCTGTGACCTTTCCCAAGGTCATAGTTGAATCAGGATTTATACCTCCCATCAGTCCCAGCAACCTCTCATCTCTGATGCCAGACTTGTTTAAATTAATTTAATTATGCCTCCAAACCCCCATTCTACAAGGCTGGTAGAAAATTTAATCTCAGAAATTCTCATACTCTGACAACTACCAGGCACCCAAATATGACCTAAGAGAGACAAACTCTTCCCAGGTTTTTAGTGCTATGATGTTGAGGAATTTGCCAACAAGATACCATGTACCCATACAGCCATTAGCAATGAAAGAGTACAGTGGATGAGTGCAGACAATGGAGCCAAATAGTTCTGAGTAAAATATTATCTCTCCTATTAGTTGTGTGGTATTGTATATTATCTAACTTCTCCATGTCTCTGTTTTTCATCTGTAAAATGTAAATTCTAAGATGTGACCTCAGAAGATTTTTGTGAGGATTAAATACATAAACAGGGGTGAAGTTCTCCAAACAGTCCCTCACACACAGCAAGCTCTAGACCTGTGTTGGATATTGTGTTCCCCTGAGTCTTTGCCTTCTATTTGGAGTGCTATGGTTTCCCAAAGGACACAGATTACTCAGCCCCCTTCTCAATCTCAGTCCTGCCTATGTATGTTTAGTTGCTTCTTCATTCTCCCTTTCCCATTATTTCCCTCAAAATCCTAGGAATCCTCTTTGCTAAGCTTAAAATTGCAAAAAAAGAGAAGAAGCATTTTTAGCTTTTTTTCTGCTCATCCAAATCTGTGGCAAAAAACAAAAAACAAAAATTACAGCTACTTTCTGGAAACAGAGGGAGAAAGGTAACCCCATAGTCAACATATAATATTATCCTGCCAGGTATGAGTTAAGCCTTTGATCATTCATTGGAATGTTGGAGAGAACTAGAATTTAAATCTATGTGCTTAAGCCTTTTTCATTGTGAGAAAATTTCAGGTTTTTTTAAAATCTAATTTCTGCTAGCTAGAATCCTATAGAATTTATAATTTCTTCAAAATTATGGATAAATTGTTTTTACTATGTGTACAATGAGATAATAGTAATAAAATTATAGTAATACAGAATAGAAAGGGGGCATATTCCTTTGTCTGCTACCTTATGGAAATAGACAAAGCATATAATCTACTTATAGAAAACTAAACAAAGCATACATCAAGCTTTTTACTTTGGATTTACTGATTCACTATTAAATGTGTCTATAATTTCGTATTACTTGTCATTTTCTCTTAATAGCACTTATATTACTATAGTTATATAAAGTTTGACATTCTGGCTTACTTCATGGATTTCAGGCTGAAATGGTACTTAGAATTGATTTTCTAGGAAATATGGTTTGGTGACATAGAAATTGATCATTTTTATTCCAGTAGATAAGACTCTATAATAATTATCTTTATTAGGTATCAATATTTTCTATCTATGCTTTACAAGTATATAAATCTGATTTTCTATCCATATTCTCTCTTGTAGTTAATCCATATAAATACATATATATACATATGCACACTTTTTTTTGTTCATGATTTTATTTTGCAAATGATTACATACATGTATATTTTATATATTCATAAAAATAATTAGGAATGAATAAGTCATGGGAATAAAGGGCATACCATAGGGAATATGGACAATGACATTATAATAGCATTGTATGGTGACAAATGGTAGATACACTTATGGTGAGCAGATCATAATTATACTGAAGTTGATTCACTGTGTTGTAGACCTATTACCACTATAACATTGTGTGTCAACTATACTCAAATAAAAACATTTTTTAACATATATATATATACACACATACACATAATTTTAAGGAATATAAATAATAAACAAATACATAAAGAAATAAAATATATACAAAGAAAGATATGTATATATACATTTATATATTAATTTGTATATTTACATAATGTATTTATAGAATATTTCAGCAATTTTCAAAAAATATATTTGCATATCTAATGATAATTGTTTCTGATGCCCTAGAATAGCCAAATTTCAAAAGAAAATAGTCTCCAAAGTTAAAATAATTTGCCAATAACATACTGATATAGTTAATACAATTAATATTATATATCATAATGTTGTATTAATTTATACTAATATGTTAATTCATATTAATATAATGCACATTGTGTCTGCATATAAATTCAATTATTGATATAAATTACAAAGTATGTTAATTTGTAATAATATAAAAAATATCATATTAAAATGACCACCTGCCTTTAAGTGCTAAATTTAAAAGCACAATTTCAAAATATTAATTAATTTCAATTTTTGTGGGCAGCATTCTTTATTGCAGATGTAAACCTAATAGTTTTTCTTTAAAATTGGCCATGAACATATTTTTGGAAGAACGCCTCATTCTGACATTTTTGTGTTGCTCAAAATTTTCTCTCTAACCTCTTCACCATCACAAAATGTTGGCAGGGTAACAAGAGCCTGGGAGATGATATGAGCACGTAAGTTATGAAAAATCAGAACCCACTTAGATTTATAGGTGGTCCATAACTTTCAGGAACAGTATCTTCAAAACACCCATGAATTCTGCAAAGTAATTCTATTCTGAGTGTTATATATGAAGAATAAATAGACCTATTATTCTTAAAATACCTGTTCTAAAGATACCATTGCTAGCACCTAGAAAACAGAAGGGTTTTTCAGGTCTCTAAACAAAAAGAAAAAGGAAGTGCTTTAACAAGTCATATAGTGGTGTGATTTTGTGATCTTTCAACTCACCTACATCAAGTTTTAGTGAATAAAAGTTGTAGCTACTCAATTGTGTACATTGCATGTTTCCCACTCCTTGCTAAGTTATATTTTATTTTAATTTCATATACCATTAATAATTAATCAATTTAAAGCTATTAATTTGAAATGAATTATCAAGTAATTATATTATTAAAAACAATGCATGATGTGCTTCTGCACTTCTGTTAATCAAAATGTTATGTGCACACCAATTAATGTCATTTTTAAAAATCTCCTGTTAGAAGGATAAGTTTATTTGGAAAATGAAGTAAAAATTGCATTGATTAAAATGGTGAAAATGTAATTTTAAAAATAATTTTGGCTTAGTACTATTTCATCGTGTATATACACACACACATAGATACACACACACATATATGGTGTGTGTATACACACCATATCTTTTTTAAGATCTCCACATCTTTTTTATCCATTCATCAGTCAATGGACATTTGGGCTCTTTCCATAACTGGCTATTGTTGATAGTGCTGCTATAAACTTCGGGGTGCATGTATCCCCTTGAACAAGTATTTTTGTATTCTTTAGGCAAATACCTAGTATTGCAATTGATGAATTATACGGTAGCTTTGTTTTTAACTTTTTGAGTAAACTTCATACTCTTTTTCAGAGTGACTGCCCAAATTTACATTCCTACCAACAGTGTAAGAGGGTTCCCCTTTCTTCACTTCCTTGCCAACAAACCTGTTGTTTCCTGTGTTGTTAATCTGACATGTGTAGGATAATATCTCATTGTAGTTTTGATTTGTATTGCCCTGACGATAAGTGATGTCGAGCATATTTTCCTATGTCTGTTTGCCATCTCTGTGTCTTCTTTGGAAAAATGTCTATTTATGTCTTCTGCCCATTTTTAACTGTATTGTTAGTTTTTTTTGAATATTATTCAGCTCTCAAAAAGAATGAAATCTTGCCATTTACAAGATGTAGATTGAGCTAGAGAGTATTATGCTAAGCATAATAACTCAGAAAAAGACAAATACCATATGATTTCACTCATACAAGGAATTTAAAAAACAAAATATATGACTATAGGGGAAGGGGGGAAAAAGAGAGAGGGAAGCCAACCACAAGAGACTTTACTATAGAGAACAAACTGAAGTTGATGGTAGGAAGTTGTTGGGAGATAGTCTACATGGATGATGGGTATTAAGGAGGGCACATGTTTTGATGAGCACTGAGTATTACATGTAAGTGATGAACCACTAAATTCTACACCTGAATCCAGTTTTAGCGTATATGTTAACTAATTAGAATTTATATTAAAACTTGAAGAAAAGGGGCATCTGGGTGGCTCAGTTAGTTAAGCATTGACTCTTGGTTTTGGTGCAGGTCATGATCTAATGGTTTCATGAATTCAAGCCCACATCGGGCTCTATGCTGTCAGCACAGACCTTGCTTAAGATTCTCTCTCTCTCCCTGTCTCTCTGCCCCTCCCCCATTCACATTGTCTCTGTCTCTCAAAATAAATAAATAAACTTAAAATTTTTTAAATGAAAAAATTATTTGGTATATGTTTTATTCTTACATTTTAACTATAATATTGGCTTCTTATTTATTTATCAATCTAAATTCAAATAATATTAATGTCAACTTCATACAGTATACATAAGCGTATATAACACTATACTTATATTTCCTTCTTCTTCTCTTTTATATTATTGTTGTCATATATTTTATTTTTAGATAGGCAATAAACCTACAATGCAGTGCTATTAATTTTGCTTGGGCAGTCAAATATATTTAGAACAATTTAAAATAAGAACAAATATATCTTCTCTTTCTTTTTTGAGACCATTTCTGGAACTCTGTATTTCAGATTTCTCTCTGATATTATGTTCCTTCTGTCTAAGTGCAGATATGCTGGTAATGAATTTTCTTAGCACTGGTTTGTCTAAAAAATACTTAATGTAAAAATTTATTTTTTCTGGGTATAATATCCTAGTTTGACTTTTTGCTTGCTTGTGGAATTACTTTAATGATGTCAGTTTTTGTCTTCTGGTTTGCATACTTTCTGACTCTAATTCTTGCCTTTGATTTTTAATCAGTATATGATCTATCTTTCTTTCTTACTTCCTTCTTTCCTTCCTTTCTTCCTTTTTTAAATGACTGCCTACAAGATTAACTGTTTATCTTTGATTTTAAGTGGTTTGAATATAATGTGTCTAGCAGTACTTTATTTTTTGTATTTATTCTGCTTGGATCTCTCTGCATACTATTTACCCTCTTCCAGCAGTAGATTGCTATTGCTTGGTACTTGGTACTTGCTATGGCTTTGGGGGGAGGAGAGATCTCTATTTTCATGATCGAGATTCAGTGTTAGGCAGATACTCTCTGCCTATGGCTTTGAAGTGGTGCTTTTTGGCTACATGTCCCCCCAGTAGCAGATGAACTCTGTCTTGTTTCTTTGGTATTTTTTAAGTTTATTTTGAGAGAGAGATAGAAAGTGAGCAGAGGAGGAGCAGAGAGAGAGGGAGATAGAATCTCAAGCAGGCTCTGTGATGTCAGTGCCAAGCCTGATGCAGGGTTTGAACTCACAAACCATGAGATTATGACCTTAGCCAAAATCAAGAATTGGACACTTAACTGAGTCACCCAGGTGCCCCTCTTTGGTACTTTTGAGGGAGGAGAATGTCCTGCTTTCCTCCAAAGTTAGGAGGCTGCTGATGGTTTTGGTACAATTTCTGGACCCAAAAATGTCCCAGCCCCAGTAGTAGGGTTATTTTTTCTTTTGGTCTGCACTGGGTCACAATGGTACTTACCTGTGGTCTGGGGCAGCGGGATCTCCCCTCTTGCCCGGGCAGCTTAGAGCTTTTGTAGAGTAGAGGAGAAGGGTCTCAGTCAAGTCTGTCCTCCATTTTTACCTCACTAAATATGGCTGTCTCCAGTCTCCTATTATGTTCTCAATCTCATTCATGAATGCTGTGAGGAGGCGCATAGAGAAGAGCTCCAGAGTGGGTATGAACTCCTCTGTGTCTACTATTTCCAGTTACTCTATACTCTCGTTGTGGCTCATGGTCAGCCTTCAAAAGTATATTAAAATTGGGAGCTGAATTTTTCTTACCTGCTAATACAGCATTCTGTGCCTCTTCCTCTTCAATAAGTTAGCCAGTGTTTACAAAGCATTTCCATTGGGTTGTGGTGAGGAGATTCTTGGATTTCTATATTTCTTGGGTTGTGGCCTTGTGACTTCAGCAATCTAGGTTTACAAAAGTTTTATTTTTTGTAGTCTGATTTTTTGTTGTTGTTGTTACTGTTATATTGGGAGTTAGGTTTTTAAGAAATTTATGTATCTTTGGTAGAAGCAGAACTCCTGAATTAGCACTAAACAACAAGAACAAAAGCTTCCCAGGTATATAAAATATACAACTACAGTTGAGAACCTCAGAAACTGAACACCATGCATGGCCTCTAATGCTGTGGTTTTTGATCCTGAGTACTGATAAGAATCACTAGAGGACACTTTTAAACAATACTGATGCCCCAAGTCCTAGCCTCCAGAGATTCTTGATTAATTGGTCTCATCAAACCTTCAGCCATGGGTATTTATTAAAATCTACCTAGTAGATTCTGATTTACAGGTAAGGTTATGATCGCTGTTCTAATCAGTCTAATGGTACTTTAAGTGTGTAAAGTGACAAATTTCAGCACATGAACCATGATTTTCTTAAATCTATTATAACCACAAATTTAGATCACATCTTTTGTACATTTGTAGAAACATATTCTACCTGAGGCCATATCCAAACTATAGTAGCAGATTAAGTGAAGTCATTATACTGATTTGGTTTTGTGAGCTCAGAAGAGAAGTGTCTTTTCCAAGGAATTAAATTACCCCCATTGGAGTCCTCTAATATCATGGTTGGGTAGGCCATCACCTGAGGTTCCTCTGAATAGTCTGCATAGAATGTTAGAAATATGGAAACAAGGACATGTATGTTCTTTTTTTTAAGTTTATTTATTGATTTTTGAGAGAGAGAGACAGACAGAGTAAGAGTGGGGGAGGAGAAGAGAGAGAGAGAAGGAGAGAGAGGATCCCAAGCAAGCTCTGTGCTGTCAGCACTGAGGGCTACACAGGACTCAAACTCACAAACTGTGAGAAATCAGGACCTGAGCTGAAATCAGGAGTCAGACACTTAACCAACTAAGCCACCCAGGTGCCCATATGTTCCTTATATGGTCTGGTTTTTCATGACCCAGTTCAATAGATATGGCTATTAGATTGTCAGATACGTCATGTACTTCATAGTTGACACATACTTGCTACTCAGAATATAGTCTTAATTAAAGAAGTCAAATAGTTATCAGGCAAGTTTCAAGAGCTCTTCTCTGGTGTTTTGACTTACAAAAGAACACTTTTAATAAAATATTCTTGATTGTTAAGCAATCAAATTTATTAGTGAACAAAACGTTGAAATTTTGCAAAGTTTAGAAAATTTGAGATATTGAAAGCTTGATAGAATTTGTAATATATACTATTAAAAGACAAAAATATTACATTAAAATATATATAGAAATACCAAAATAATAAGTAAGAATAGGTACAAGAGTGATTCCAAAATACTGCAGGATTTGTATTATAAAGAGAAGAATTAAGAAATGTCAACTCTGAATTTTATAGAGGTAACTTCAAGCTTTTCTGTTACAACTCATCTGGGAATGGGAAGGCCCCCTGAAGCCCAGTTATAAGTTGCTTCGAAAAGTAGCTAAAAACCAGTCTATCACTTAGGACTATGCCAAGGAAGATTAAAGATTGGGCAGAAAGGAGAGCAAATTGTTAGGTTTTATACTTTTGAAACAATTTTTAGCAAGGGTCAAGCTTCCAAATACTTCCTAAACACTATTTTATTGCTACAAAAGGAGAAAGTTTAAGATACTAATTTGTCATAAGATTTTTGACCCCCAAAAGGTAAACTTCCCACCTATGATTCACCCTAGAAAACTCACACTCTCAAGAAATGCAATTTCTTTATCTATCTTATACATATTTAATTTTCTAAGAAATGTTTTATAGTTTCACCATACTTTCTAAAGTCAAATAATTGAGTTCATCATATTCATCTGACAGTCACTTCAGAACTTAAAGAAAAATTTTCATTCACCTGCAAACATGAGAAATAATCCAATTTTAAAATGTAAGTGGATTTCATGCCTTGAAGAAACATTTACATTAAGTACATCTTAATTTTTCTATTAAATTTCCAATTTAGCAGTGGAAAATACCCTAACATGTAATTATTGAATGTTTGTAACAGTATATTTATGTTGTCTTTTTTTAATGTTTATTTATTTTTGAAAGAGAGAGAGAGAGAGAGCACCAGCAGGGGAGGGGCATAGAGAGGGAGACACAGAATCTGAAGCAAGCTCCAGGCTCTGAGCTGTCCACACAGAGCCTCACACAGGGCTCGAACCCACAAACCACAAGATCATGACTTGAGGTTGGATGCTTAACCAACTGAGCCACCCAGGTGCACCTTATGTTGCCTTTTATAAAACTTTAAGATTATGCCATATATGCCACTGGTAAAATAATAGAGAGAATTCAGAAATTTCCTCTCTTATGTTCAATCCATGCGCATAGAGTAACAGGTCAGATGAAAACAGATAGATAAAATCTTATGGCTATGGCTACACAATTATAGGCTTAGGTGCCTGGGGAAGGAGGACTCAGTCTTCTTTGTTCTAAAGATGCAAAAGAAAGACATGAGGCTCAAAAGGACAGTCCAGATAAACAGGACAATATTTGGAATCAATCTGTGAAGTCTCTAGAGTTACTCTGTGAGACCATACCTTTCATGACAGACATGGAACAATATGTATTAAGTAGAATTTAGGACTCAAATTCTGTACAGAGGCAGAAACACTGATGTTATATATGTAATAAATTCTTCCCCTTTAATATCAAATATTAAAAAAATAAAGTATATGACTTGGGAAAATGTGTTAAGTTTGAGTAAAGACAGAGGTCAGATATGAAGTGCCTTGGGCAATAATATCTAACATCACACTTGTAAGCAGAGTATATTTGATGGGTCTGGCTGCCTGAGTGTTTTGGTTTGTTTTCCCGTTAGTGTTTTGCCACTCAGTATGTGTCCTGCTGGGACACGCATGTTAGATAAAAGAAGTTGACCTGGAAGATCACGAGGATTATTCTGTGGTTAATACATACATAATAACATTGCCTTGCTAAAATTTCTTTGAAAACTGTAAACAAAGGAATAATCTGAAGAAATGCAAAAGGTATATGAAAAGTAAATTTTTGAATTAAGCATTTAAAATGGCAGTTTACTAACCATAGATATCTATATATATCTATATATAGATATGTGTATATATATATATATATATATATATATATGTATATATATATCTAGCTTGCATCATGAAAAAGTCAAAATACCTAACTTTAGAATCATCACTTGGTTGCATAATGCTCTATATTTCCATATAGATTTATTTTAGAGCTTATAGGTTTATTTCAACCCTTATTCAATTGAATATCTTTCTCACTTTTCGTATTACACTATCAGCTTGATAAAGGCACCTGGCAAGACTTCTGCAACATAGCAGGCTCTCAATGATTATTCACTGAATGAATGAATCACGATGAATTTCTTCCTCTATTCATGAATTGACAAACTTTTCTATAAAGGGCCATATAATAAATATTTTAAGCTTTGTGGGCTATAGAAGTTCTCTTTGTATATCATTCTTTGTAAGTTAAAATATAAAATATAAAAAAAAAAAATTCTTAACCTGAGGGTAGTTACAAAAAAGGACATGGCCAAATTTAGCCTTCAGACCATTGTTTGCAGATTCCTAATCTCTATATTAAATGGCTCTGGGGGCGCCTGGGTGGCTCAGTCGCTTAAACGTCTGACTCTTGGTTTTGGCTCAGGTCATAATCTCACAATTCATGGAATCCAGCCCTAGTTCAGCTCCTCACCACTAATGTGGAGCCTGCTTGGGATTCTCTCTCTCCCCCATCCCAAAATAATAAATAAACATTTAAAAAAAACAAAAAATGAGGGGCGCCTGGGTGGCGCAGTCGGTTGAGCGTCCGACTTCAGCCAGGTCACGATCTCACGGTCTGTGAGTTCGAGCCCCGCGTCGGGCTCTGGACTGATGGCTCAGAGCCTGGAGCCTGTTGCCGATTCTGTGTCTCCCTCTCTCTCTGCCCCTCCCCCGTTCATGCTCTGTCTCTCTCTGTCCCAAAAATAAATAAACGTTGAAAAAAAAAATTTAAAAAAAAATGAAAAAAATAAACAAATAAATGGATCTTAATTTGATTTCTAAAACTCCTTCTAGTTTCCTGAGTTCCCTTTCAGTGGTATATCAGAGCTGGTCACTATCAGCTCAGTAGACGAACTTGGCGAACAGCATATAAAGTCTCTCTGTTTGTTTATGTATATGTGTGTGTGTGTGTGTGTGTGTGTGTGTGTGTGTGATAAGCTTGTTTATCAGCATACCACTGTTTAAGTTAAAAAAATAAAACCAGAGATTATATTTAAAATTGTCATCAAATTTAAGTATTCAGGTTAAATTTGAAGTTCAGGTAACAAACACAAAATTTAAGTATAAGCGTGTCTCGTAATATTTGGGACATTCTTACATAGAAAATAATTTTTTTGTTCATCTTAAATTTAAATTTAGTTGAGAACTTTGTGTTTTTTATTTGCTAATTCTGGCAACTCTCTCTGCAACCATTGGAGATCTTTTGAAAAAACTATTAAATGTGGTGGTCATATATGTAATGGAAATATTTTATATACTTTTTAATAATAGCTTTTCATTATTATTAAGTAATAAGGATTTTTTAAAAAAACAAATATTAAATATTGAAAAGAAATCCTGTCATTCTGTGGCTGCATCATTCATGATATACATTTAGGCTATATTATCTTTACTATTATAATAATAATTGAGGACTATTAAGTGCCAGGTATTAGCTTATATGGTTTACTAACATTTTCCTCACTTAATACCTGCAAAATATTCCATCATATAGATGAGAATACTAAATATCATAGAGTTAAGAACAAAACATCAATGAAAATTTAAGAACAAAATGTCAAAGATCATATGATTAGCAAATGATGAAATCGCTATTTCTTCTCAGATTTTTTACGTTTATATTATATTGAAACTCAGTCTAGTTGCTAGCTATGAAACAAAGCTGTATATTACTATTCTTTCCCATTTAGGGATTATTTCTCTCTTTGGAACATTTCAAGACTATTCTCTTTGTATCTTTTTTTATTTTTCTGTGAGGATGCTTACCAATTTATATAGTTTTTAAAAAGAACAATGGTATCTTATTTATATGAGTATTCCCAACAGTATTTAGCACACTCTTTTATATTTATGTGAGTTTAAAAGTATATTTGGTGAATAATTTATTAGTGTTGAATAATTAATGATGACAGGTTAATAATTAATGATGTGATTGCCTAGTGTATTTGTTGAATGAATGCAAGAAGTGTGGGGGTTTTTTTTCTATTACAGTTTTGTTTTGAAACTAAATTTACAGCAAGATACTGAAAACACCAAAAGAGTGACTTTTGTGACCCACCAAACAAGGACTTTGGCACTGAAAAATCAGAGGGATGACAAGAATAAAATAGCCCTACTTTTCTGTAGTGGATATTTTTCTGGGGAAGACAGACAGATGTAATATTCAGAGTTTCAGTAAGTGCAATGAAGAAATATAAAGCAAAATGAGTGGATAAAAAGTTATTGTAGGGGATGTGATAGTTTACACAAGAAAATGTTTAAAAGGCAATGCTGATAAGGTGATATGTGAGCAGAGATTTGAAGAAAATAAAGTAGCCATTCAGCTATTTAAAAAAATAGCATTTCAGGCAGAAAGAAAATCTAGTGCAAAATCCTTGAGCGGATGTGTACTTGGGGTATTCAATGGAGAACCACGAGACTAATAACATTCATGCAGCAAGGTGACATGAATCCACTACTCAAAACTCTTGCTCTGCTGCTGCTGTTTGGAGAATATTCCACAGAAGAGCAAGAGTGAAAGCACAGAGAATAGCTAGGAAGCTATCGTTTAGTCCAGGAGGAGATGATGGTGTCTTGGACTGTGAAGGCAGCAGTGGAAGTAAGGAACAGAGATTGGATTCTGGATATATTTCAGAAAAATTGTCAACAAAATTCACTGATGGTTTGGATGTGGAGTATTAGAGAAAGAGAAGGATCAAAAAAGATGCTAAGTGAATTGGTCTTATTATCTAGAAAAATGTGGTTACTGTTCCATGATGGAAAGACTAGGGAAGAAACAAGTTTGGGGAGGCAGATTTGGACTTTTTAAATGTGAAGTACTGATTAGTAATCTGGGTAAAGATTCCTTATAGAAAAAAGATGGTTAGAACTCATTTGCTTATGATTCTCTTACAAAGTTGAGAAGTCAGTTGGATAAAGAAGTATGTAGTTTGCAGAAGAGGTTGAGGCTGGAAATACAAAGGCATTATTCATTGATTACAAGTGGAATTCAAAGTCATGGAACAGTCTGAAATTATCTGAAGAATGAGTATAGGGAAGTATATAGAAGGATCAAATATTAGGACACTATAACTTTACAGTTTATGAATTCAAGTATAATCCAACAAAGGAAAGTAAGGGAGAGTCACGAGTAAGGTAGGAAAAGAACCAAGAATGTGGTATTCCAGAAACTAGTTAAGAAAGGGTTTCAAAAGAGGGAGAGGACATGATCAGTCCAATTCTGCTCCTAGGATGAGTAATATAAGGATAGAGGAGTGGTGGAAACATGGTGATGAGTAAGGAGTTTTGCTGGATAATTGGGAATTTTCATTAAAAGGAGGAAAGAGTTAAGTAATCAAAGAGCACCATCACTAGTCCTCTTGGTTCACGGGGAGAAACCTCATGGAGACAAGAGAAGTAGCAGATAGATGGATCTTTTGATGCACATTCATTCTAAAGTGACTCCCAGGAGGCCAGCAGGAATGGACATCAGATTACAAGTGAGGAAACCTGCCTCATGGCTTTGGGAATTTTCTGCTTCTTTAAGGAATCATTAGTTCTTCTGATATGAACAGGAGCAGGACACAAAAAGAATACATTTGGGCAGAAATTGGCCGCATGCCATTCCTGCTATAACTCAGCTTTAATTGCTGGGTATAACACCAGCTCTTTCCCTTGGGTGAACAGTGAGAAAGCCCTACTGTGTGCCAGGTGCTGAGCTTGTAGCTGTGATGTAAAAAGTTGGCAGCAAGATTCCCCACATTAGGATGTGCAGGTAGAAAATCAGCAGATCCTCCTCTGGCATGATCAGCTTAGTTGAATCTCAGTTTTGTGGCTGTCCAGGATTGAATACCTTACTCACTGAGCTCTGTCCAGTTTCCATGCAGTTTTACAGAAAGACTATCCTTTTTTTTTTTCTTTCTTTCTTTTTTTTTTTTCCTGAGTGATCAGTCTGTAGGAGATCATTCTGGGATAGGTTAACTCTTCTCTCTCAAGATGGGACAAAAACAGATTGGAATGAGTTCAAGAGAGAAAGGGAGCACAAAAAGTGCAGTTAAAAAGTATAGATAGTACTTAATGTAAATATAAAATTATTATGTGGAAAAATTGAAATTTGATGGAAGGATCATGGATTTGGACAGCATCCACTATTGTTAAAATCTTAGACTTATTATGGAACATGAACAAAAAGTTGAATCTTTTTTTTTTCTTAATTTTCTCAGATTTTCTCTGACCAGTAATGCATTGCGCTATAAGAATCTATAAGCATGTACTGTTTTAAAACCAAGTTAATATTAAATTTAATAATAATAACAGTATCTTTGTGACCTTTATATTTTATTTTGCCTGAGAAGTCCCATATGATGCTTATAAATTAATTACTCTTTAAATAGTAACATTAAAAAGAAACAAAGTAGTCCTGTGATATCTCCATGTGTAAAAAAAAAATAATGTAGGCATATGGATAAGACACAAACAAGAAAGTACAACCATATATCTTTTTTTTTTAATGTTTACTGATTTTTGAAGGAGGGAGAGACAGAGCATGAGCGGGGGAGGGACAGAGAGAGAGGGAGACACAGAATCTGAAGCAGGCTCCAGGCTCTGAGCTGTCACCACAGAGCCCAATGTGGGGCTCGAACTCACGAGCCATGAGATCATGACCAAACCTGAAGTCAGATGCTTAACCAACTCAGCCACCCAAGCGCCCCAGTACAACCAGTAGTTGCCATGTCACACTAAATACTCTTAAAGTTGTAAGACAAGGGCGCCTGGGTGGCGCAGTCGGTTGGGCGTCCGACTTCAGCCAGGTCGCGATCTCGTGGTCCGTGAGTTGGAGCCCCGCGTCGGGCTCTGGGCTGATGGCTCAGAGCCTGGAGCCTGTTTCCGATTCTGTGTCTCCCTCTCTCTCTGCCCCTCCCCCGTTCATGCTCTGTCTCTCTCTGTCCCAAAAATAAATAAACGTTGAAAAAAAAAATTAAAAAAAAAAAGTTGTAAAACAAGTAGGAAATAAAGATTAGAAAGCCCTACTATGTGCCAGGCCCCATTAGATTGATTTCACTAAGAAACTACTCTGGAGTGGTTTTATAATTAAATTGACTTACCTTTATCATTGTACAAAATACTGTCCTTGTGATGTAAAAAAGAAACAAGACTACTTGATTAATTGCTAATGTAAAAATCACAATTGCTTTCATCTATTTATTTTTTGTTCCATTGTTTCCTCATGGTTTCCCTCCTGTTCAATGACTCCTCGGCCTCTTAGAGTCCTTTTTTGTAGAAATTACATTGAATCATGTATTAAATTATGTTTTTAAACTTTCAAAATATGCTCATTAGTGCTAAATTTATTCCACTCAGCAAAAACCCCTTGGCAATAATATTAAAATAAAATAAACATTGAGTGTGAGCTATGGCAATTTGGAAATTCATAAAAGTGCAATTTTCTTTCCTTTTGTTTCTTGGAGGCTGTACATTAAATTTGTAAAGCAGATTGCTGCTAACACTTATAAAACTGGGGTTGGGGGCAAGAAAAGTGATGCTGGCATTACTCTAGGAAGTCAGGTAACAGCTAGCAATGAGAACCAGAAAACCAGGTGGCAATGCCATTAACTCAGTCAGCCTGGCCCTGGTTATCGCTGGGAATAACCGTCAATGGAGAATATAATTCCTTAACTTTCCATCCAGTAAAGTATAAGGCAACACATTGAAAATATAAGCTGGAGCACAGGATGAGAATTATTGATGTTGAAGAAGAGGATTTGGCTAGGATCTTAGAAGCATAGTGTACACACTCTGAAGCCCATCATCCTCCTAAAATTGCTCAAGTTATTAGTACATTCTCCCTGTGCCTCTGCAAACAATTCTATTTTTAGCATAATATTCTACCCAGTTGTGTTCCTATTTAGGGATTCAAAGTATGTCAAAAGACAGGTTTATGAAATATATGTGTGCCTTGAGAAGAAACTGTATCTGAGAACGAGTGTTTTGCTTATTAAGCTCAGCAAATGAATTTTATTTATTTGATTTGTGAGAAAATTTTATAACATTTCTCAAACTTTTCTTAAATACTATTAAGTCCAAGGAATTGTTTTAGGCATGTGTAAGACATATATTGTCCTATCTATAATAAACTTCAGCAGAAATATTAGATGATAGAAAACAAACACTAATGATAAAACTGTGTGCTTATTCATTTTAATTGGGAATGTGGAGCATAAATGGACCTTTATATATTTCTATGCTCTAGAGACAAAGATATTGAACTATTAATATAAATATTAAAAATGGGTAGAAGTTATGTCTGATCATTCCTAATTTTAATTTTTGCTTTGTGATCTTTAATCCTGATTTTACCCAGAGAAGAAGAGTGGAAGAAAAAAATCCACTGATGGTTAAAGATTAAAAGTATTGCCTTGTTCAAATCATTTTAAATGATATATATGATATAAGAATTGCAATGGGTCTTTGAATTTTGTTCTTTATGACTTCAAGAGTCTTCTAAATTATCTGGAGTAAACAAATGTGGATCTTTTTAGAAGATAAAAGTATTTGAAAATATAAACAATAAGTAATTATAAAATATATAACTTTAACATTTAAAAAATATTAAATAAAACAAGTATACATTTTTCACATTCTTTTTTTTACTACCATGTAATGAGAATGAATTGCTTATCAAATGTAGTAGTTACTTACTATTGATTTTCACAGAGCTGTTTGATGTCATTTCTGTACGTAAATAATATATACCTCTGTTTTCTCTGTAAAATATTATGTTTTAATATGCTTATTTGTACCAAAAGCAAAGACAAAATGATTTAGACAACTGAAGTCAGTTTCAGGTACATTTTTTTTTCTCCCTAGATAAATGTAAGCTTCAAGGTCATGGCCATATTATGTATTTCATCTGTTTTCACTGTAGCATGTATAGGTCTAGGCAAATAGTAATTACTTATTTACAGACAGTGCATAATTAAAATGTGTATAACCATTATTAGTTAACTCTATACATTTATGGAGAATTGTGAGACTAACACTGCCCCACAGACAGTAAGCTCCCTACTGTTTACCTAGCAAGTACTCAATAAATATTCACTGAGGGACAAAAAGAAGGGAAAATATGTGTACACACTTAGAGGAGCGACAGACACACCATAGACAATTTAGGAATATTAGCTGTTGTTATTGTCATTAAAGTGAGTTCCCTGAAGTCACACAGCTGCCAAGTGGCAAAGATGTGACTCACATCCTCATATTATTTTCTGGCAAACTTCACTTTCCATCATGCCCAAACCTGAGATGATTAAATCTTAGAGAAGTATTTACATAGTATTAAGGATCTTCCCATGCTCTTCTTAGACCTGCTGTAGACATGAGAAATAATCAAAAGTTATCAGTACTGTAAACAAGGGTAATGTATGTTTGCTTACCACATGTACCCACGTGTTAAATCATGGTCTTCTTTTTTCCAATGGATTTCCTGACTGGGAGAGAGTGCTGTATGAATTCAGATATCTAGGGGAAGGGATTTGAGGGCTCCAGGTATCTTTCATTCTAGTAGACTTGGCAGATTATGCTCTTTGACCAATAATTCCAAATGGTGACCAGTACCAAACCATTATGTATGCAAAATAAATACAAAGGGGACCTGACAGTGTAAGCCCTATCTTTCTATGTTTCTTCAGTTGCTCTTATCACAAAATCAAGTCTCCCAAATCCATATACATTGAGAGAAATATAGCTGATGCTCATCTTTATCCAAAGAATTCAATGAAGTGTCTGGCTAAAAATTGTATGACTCCTCTTGCCTCTTTTATGATATTTCATCTAGGAGGAATGAATTGTCACCATGCATAATTATTTATCAAGAAAGAATTCTTGGGGCTTCTGGGTGGCTCAGCCAGTTAAGCATCCAACTTCAGCTTATGTTATGATCTCACGGTTTGTGAGTTTGAGCCCCATGTCAGACTCCATGCTGACAGCTCAGAGCCTGGAGCCTGCCCTGGATTCTGTGTCTTCCTCTCTCTCTGCCCTCCCTAACTCACACACTCTCTCTCTCTCTCAAAAATAAATAAACATTAAAAAAATTAAACAAAGAAGAATTCTTGGGTAAAAATCTGACTTTAACATTATTCATAGGAATTTCAACACACCACAATTCTGTGGTACTCTGGCAATGCCCAGCACTTATGAGGCATTATATTTTATTTCTTTACCTTCTCATCTTCCCCACTTTGTTTTGTGTCCCTTGAGGGCAGGAGTCAAGTCTTTTCTTTTTAATCTCAATATTAAAAATGGTTTGTCCAGTATCTGGTGCTCTTTAGTCAATGAAGGCATCACATATTTTACACAAATAGCATTTCAAAAGCCACCTTATCCAAGCTTACTGAAATTGTTGTTCACATGAAGCTGGATATACAGCATTAACTGCTTATGTGGCTACAGCTAGGAGAAATGTTTGGTAATACAATAAACTAATGGTTTCAGATATATGGGAGACATAGCTGAAATATCTCCAAGTCTTTTTTTTTAACCTTGGATATCATTTGTCCTTCATTAAATATTGAACAGGACTTAAAGCCACTTCCAATATTACAGAGCCAATAAAAATAAATAAATAAAGCAGAACACAGAGTAGAGATACAGAGAATTAAGGGAGGTGTAATTTCTGGGGTAAGAAAGTTTTCCCCTACCCTTTTTGTCCTTACCTTGTAGAAAGCTCATATTGAAATAAAAGATCTGAATACATATCCAAACTAGCCTAACTCTGAGCAATGTTTTTTTAGTAAAAATAGAGTCAATTTTGTTTAATTAACATTTATTGAGCTTCTCTCCTATGTTGGGTGCTATGCATGAGTATAGTAGCCAACAAGGGAGGCATGGTCCCTAATGTAGTGATACTTTCACTGTATTTATTTGGGAATTAAGGTATATAAGATATGTATGTTCCATGCCATCATTAAAAATAAAGAGTAAAACAGATTACTATATGAAAAAGATTATGCTAAATTATTAATTTTTGGTTGATGCAGATAAAAAGGCTTATAATTTATCTGTAAATGACATAAAAGTACTCAGAAAGGAAAGAAACAGTCTCAAAATAGGTGTGTTGGGACAAGGAACACTATAACAGAGCAATAAATGAAGCAGAACGAACATGACCCAAAAAACGCACAGTCATGTTTGCCTTGACACTTCTAGCTCTGGTTTACATTAGGAATAATTTGAACTCAATTCAAGAAACACAATTTATATTATCTGCAAATTATCTTCAAATTAATGGCTTAATAAATATATGTAGTTCATTCTGTGATGTACCTCAAGTTATTCTCAATATAAATGATACATAAACCATATAGATGTTATTAAATATTAATATATCTAATAGGTTATCTTCAAAATTCTGGTATTTAGAATAAGCAGATTAAGGAAACAAAACTCTCAACAGAAAAATAAAATGGTTGGTAGCAATAGTTGTACATCAAAGTCACTTGAAGAATTTTTAAGAAGAAAGCAATCATGTCTGGATACCAATCCAAAACTATCCCTGGAAATCCTGACTCATTGGCCTGGGGTGCTCCTCCCAGTTTTTCAAAAAGACTCTTCATGTGATCCTGATGCACATGTAAGTTTGAAAACCTCTGAAACATGCCTGTCTTATGTCACATGTTAGCTTTTCCGATAGAAAACACAAATTTAGAAGACTCAGTTTTACCTGCTAGGTGAACAAGCTATCTTCAAGGGAGAAATTTTAAGTAAATACTGCAATTTACAAATATATCATATGTATCCTAGAATAAGCCCATTGTTATTTCTTCTAATTCTTCTTTATTTTCCTTGCCTTTGATTTACTCTATGCACAAAAAAAAATATAAACTCTCACTTATTTTCAAATATCTGGGATTCCTTTTGCAAACTAGGTCCACCATAGTCTTCCCTGTCATATTCTGACAATGGTATTAAGCATATTTCACCTCACTGTTTGTCTAGGACAATTTCCATTACCTATTTGAAATCCCAGAAATGCTTTACAAATCCTCTTTCTTGCTTATCCAAGTCCTAGTTGTATTTCTGTGAGAAGGCTTTTCAAAGCATCGTAGTCCTCAGCTTTTCTGCAAGGAGTAGAATCTTCCCCTCTTTATTTACATACTAGCTCCAGTGGTCCACATGAAACATAGCAAGGACTAGGAATAGGGATCAAACAATGCATGGGGAAGGGAATGTTAGAGTTGACCAATGATTTGCTGATGTTGCCATTATATTAATAATTCTAGGGGAAAATGGCAGTTATAAAGATATATCCATTATTTCAAACTTTTCATTAAGACGGCATGAGCAGTTAAAATCTATGAGGTTTTAGTATAATTGACATTGTTCAGCAGTGGCAATTAAAATTAGTCATTCCAAAGACACTTGACAGGCCAAAGTTCAATTAAATTTTCAAAGAAAGGAAGTCTGGATGTTTAGCCAGTTCTGAAACCAGTTTTCATCTATGATGAATGAAAAAGTGCCTCATAAGTGCTTCACATGAAAATGATAGGCACTGAGCATCAGTTTTACCCCAAAAGTAAGGCTTCAATTCACTTGTGCTCTAAGTGTGATAGAATAAGCCAATTTGTGTTTAATGAGGAGATGCCAAGAATAGTTAAAGAAAAAAAAGTAGGTCATAATTCTATCCTGTAAAAATATGGTGTTAGACTACCTAATTAGCCCATGACATTTTCTTAAAGGCAAGTGAGGCATCTGGTCATAGAAGTGTCCAATTGTACCACATAACTTTGAAGTGTATTTTGGGCAAACTATTCTTCTCGTTAATGAAGCATCTAAAACACCTTTCTACTCCGTGAAGGCCACAGGTTTTAAGGGTGACTGCTTTTCCCCTGAACTAATTTCCTTCAAAACCTTCTTCTGCAATCATTTTTTCTTTCTTCTTTCCTTGCATTTTCCTACTTAAAATATGCCTTTTAGTACATAACTAATAGTGCTTGAAGTTCTAAAGCTCATGTTGTTAAATGAGGGAATCATATTGTTAAAATGTAAGATTTGCTTACGTTAATTGATAAAGTAGTGGCCATGCAAAATTGATTACTTTAATCCACATCTGGAATTTGTGGATAGTCCGTATCAGCCTACTAAAAGGAGACTTTTGGAAAGTTACTAGGTATAACATAAGCAAATTCAATTATATAGGAACTTTGATTTTATTTATTACAAGGAAAGCAGACTCTAGATTATTTAGTAAAAGATTTTGTGGATACCTCACAGAATACTGTCACCCTCGAGTAAATATGAGAGACTTCTTTAGGATGCCAAACATCACAATATCTGTTTATTTCAAGAAAGGAGTATATTCTGTTAGAATTATAAATAAATACTTTTTGCAAAGAATAGAGTAACAGATGGCTGGAGGTGATTGTCCATATCAGTGAGTTAGCAACAGTTAAAAAATACTTCTATAAAATATTAATTTTGCCACTTACCTCTTTTTCATATTGTACTTAAGGGAGGATTTAGTAATACAGGCATTGCATGTGGCATGAAAAACCAGGAATGCAGTAAGTTAAATCTTCTCATAGATAATTTTCTATTGAAAATGGTAAAGTAATTTGCCATTTTGAAGCCAATTTTAGAGAAGTGTAAGTTCTGTTGTTGTACAGAATAATTATCATTGTGCTGAAGATGTAAGCTAATAAAGAAACAATAACCTCATTTATGAACCTGCTGTGCATCTGGCGTGGAACTGGACAATATATATAGCATATCATGTAGTAATAGTCGCACTTAGGCAAAGAAATATTATCATACCTACTGTAAAAATAAAGAGTCGCACTTAGGCAAAGAAATATTATCATACCTACTGTAAAAATAAAGAGAATCTGAATGTGAACCAAAATAATAAGGCATAGTTAGGACACCAACATGGGTCTCTTTACTTCCCAAGCTATCACTTTCGTCCCGTGCATTTTTTATGGGTCCCTCTTTTCATTATGTTACCCACACATTAAAACTATGTTGTGATACGGCCTCCACATCAGATCATTAACTGTTTTTTTTAAGATCATTAGCTCTTTTTTTTTAATTTGTTTATTTTTGAGAGAGAACTTGCACACCCACATGAGTGGGGGAAGGGAGAGGGAGAGAGAGAATCCCAAGCAGGCTGTGCACAGAGCTGAATGCAGGGCTTAATCCCAGAACCATGAGATCATGACCTGAGCCAAAATCAGAAGCTGGATGTTCAACCGACTGAGCCATCCAAGTGCCCCTAGATCATTAATTCTTAAGTGAAGGCAAAACTTAATATTTTGTTTGTTTGTTTTGTTTTTTTTCTTTCTTGGTTTTTTTGTTTGTTTGTTTGTTTGCTGGAAAATCAGACTTTCACTTTGACTCAGTGTATAAGCTCAGTGGGAAACCTCGGTCATCCCACAGGGGGATTCAGGTGTCTGTAGTAAGAACACTTAACATGATTTCTACCGTCTTTAACAACTTTTAACTGCACAATACAAGGTTGTTAACTGTAGGAATGATGTTGTGCTGAGTTCCTACATTTCAGTTTTCTCTAACACTCAGTACATAGCTTTTTATTGCAGGAGCTTAATGGCTGATTGACATTTTAGCTCCATATTCATTTCATACCTCTTTCTGTCTGCCCTATTACTAGGATAGATGAAGTAAAGCATTTCTCTCTCTGGTGGAGTTCCATAAAACAAAGGATCTATTACATTTTTCCAATAACCCTCGAGTCTCTCTAGCATATCTGAACTGAAGCTAGCTGTCAGAATAGGATACTCTCAACCTATCCCTTTAGTCCCACATGGGTTCTAAGAATCCTGAGGTTGGGTGTTAGGGACCTACTGAAAAAGGACAGCTCATGAAGAAGTCTTCCTTTTCTTTTTCTGGAAAATAATCTAGGGCCTGCTTGAAAATTCGGGTACACTATGATAATAGTAGCTAACATTATTGAAAGTGTACCATGTGCCAGACACTCCTCCATGTGCCATATATATATAAATCCATCCATTCTTAATAACAACCCCAGCTCCTAGATGTCAGATTGGCAATGTTCTTCAGGCATCTGAGAAGAGAGTATGTCCCTAATTAGCAAATAAAGTTGATGTTGACAGTATTTAAAACAAAATGAAAATGATATTTAAGAATGTCATACTTGACAGAATCATCTACCAGTGTCTTTTATTTCCTGGTATCATTTGCAGGTCTTAACTGGTGTTGATGAGAGTTGCTATGATGCTAATTCAGAACAATTAACTTTGATTAGTAGATCAGTTTGCAACCTTGAAGTTAAATTTTGACAGATAAAAATCTTCAAATAGTATATATTCTGTATTTTTAATGAAGCACAGTGAAATTCATTATGTGATCAGTGGGTACAAAGAAGTAAGTTACTTGCGTGGAAACTAGCTCATTCCCAATATGTTTTATTTCTCCTTATTCTCAAAGACTATGTACACAAAAGAAATACAAGACTTTTTTTTAACCAGGAAAAAGACTGTATAAACAGTTGTACTAGAAGTAAATTATACCTGACATATACACCAACCACTTTAGAGTTTTTCTGTCAGGCACAGCATGGTATAGTGAGGAGCAGATACTCTCAAATAAAGTAACAGATTGGGGTTCTCAGAGTAAAGATCTTCCTTGATTTATGGTTGGAGTTGCATCCTGATACATACATGCTAAGTTGAAAATATTATAAGTTTAAAATACATTTAGAACTTTTAACCTACCAAACATCATCATTTATTATAACCTGTCTTAAACATACTAAGAACAGTTACATTAGCATAAAGGAGGGCAGTCTACGGCCATACTACCCTGAACGCGCCCAATCTCGTCTGATCTCAGAAGCTAAGCAGGGTCGGGCCTGGTTAGTACTTGGATGGGAGCATACAGGAGGGCAAATCATGTAACACAAAATGTATTTTATAATAAAGTGTTGAATATCTCATGTGATTTATTGAATATTGTACTGGAAGTGAAAAACAGAGTGGTCATATGGGTACAGAATGACTATAGGTGTATCAGTTGTTTACCTTCATGACTGTAAGGATGACTGGGAACTATGGCTTGCTTGCACTTCCTGGCATAAGAGAGTATCATATCCCTTATTGGTAATCCAGGAAAAGATCAAAATTCTAAGTACTGTTTCTACTGAATGCATACTGCTTTCACATCATCATAAATCTTAACAACTGTAAGTTGAAACATAACTTAGGGACCATCTGCGGTGCTATAATTTATCAGGTATTTGATGTAAGGAGGTTGGCTTTTTCTCACGTGTAAAATAGGAATACACATACTTATTATGTAAGTTAATTATCAGGATTACATAAAGGTAATATAAACCTCTTAGTATTAATTTAGTAATAGTTCCATAAATTCTAAAATGGATTTACATTTTCACAGATACTCTTCTGTATGTTATTATCATTATATTAACTATTTTTATTTTGTTAAATAATCAACTCAGAATAATGTTGTTTTCTAAAAGTCTATTTTATTTCTTTTTCAGAAAATTCATTGTTAGAGTATAAAAACCATGGATTTTGTATGTTAATTTTATATCCTGCAGCTTTACTGAATTCATTGATTAAATTTAGCAGTTTTTTGATTGAATCTTTAGGATTTTATGTATATTAAGTCATGCCATCTGTAGACAGTTTTACTTCTTCCTTACCATTTCTAATACCTTTTCTTTCTTTTTCTTGCCTTATTGCTCTAGCTAGGACTTCTAGTACTTTATTGGGTAAGAGTGGTGAGAGTGAGCACCTTTGTCTTGTTCTTGATCTTAGAGGAAAAGCTTTCAAACTTTCACCGTTGAATATGATGTTAGATGTTGGCTTGTCATAAATGGCCTTTAGAATGTTTATATATGTTCTTCTATGCCTAAATTGCTAAGAGATTTTATTATGAATGGATGTTAAATTTTGTCAAATGCTTTTTCTGCATCTATTGAGATGATCATGATTCTTTTTTTATTCTTTCATTCTATTAGAGTGATATATCACATTGATCTATTTGCATATGTTAAGCCATCCTTGCATCCCAAGCATAAATACCACTTGATCATGGTTTATAATCTTTTTATGTGCTGTTGTATTCTGTTTGCTAGTATTCAATACAGAATTCTTGCATTTGTATTCATCAGAGATATTGATCTGTAGTTTTCTTTTCTAATAGCATCATTTTCTGATTTTGGTTGCAGAATAATGCTGGCCTTGTAAAGTGAGACTGGGAATGTTTCCTCCTCTTTGATTTTTTGAAAGAGTTTTAAAAAGTTTGATGTTAAGTCTTTTTTAAGTGTTTGGTTAAATTCACCCATGAAGCCATTTGGTGTGGGGCTTTTCTTCTCTTCGGTGGAAGATTTTTGATTATTGATTCAATCTCCTTACTAGTAATTGATATATGTAGATTTTTTTTTAATTTCTTTGTGATTCAGTCTTGCTAAGTTGATGTTTCTAAGAATTTTTCCATTTCTTCTAGGTTGTCCAGTGTGTTAGTATATAGTTGTTCATGGAAGTCTTTTATGATCTTATGATCCTTTTAATTTCTATAGTATCAGTTGTAATGTCACTTTTATGATTCATAATTTTGTTGATTTGAGTCCTTTTTCTTTTTTCCTTGGTCATTATATCTAACTAAGGGTTTGTTAATTTAGTTTTCCTTTAAAAAGAATCAACTATTAGTTTGGTTAATCTCTTCTATTGTTTTTCTGTTCTCTATTTTATTTATATTTATATTTATTAATCTTTATTATTTATTTTATTCTGCTTTCTTTGTGCTCAGTTTGTTATTCTTTTGCTAGTTCTTTAAGGCCTAAATATAGGTTGTTTATTTAGAATCTTTCCAGCTTCTTAATGTAGGTGTTTATTACTATGAACTTCCTACTTAGAACTGCTTTTCTGCACCCTATAAGTTCTGGTATGTTGTATTTTCATTTTTGTTTGTCTTAAGAAACTTTTTTATTCCCTCTTTAATTTCTCTTTTGACCAATTTGTTGTTTAGGAGAGTGTTGTTTAATTTATATGCATTCATAAATTTTCCAGTTTTCCTCTTGTTATTGATTTCTAATTTCATGTGGTTAGAGAAGTTACTTGGTATGATTTGAGTCTTCTTAAATTTGCTAAGACTTCTTTTGTGGCCTAACATATGGTCTATCCTAGACAATATTCTATGTGCATTTGAAAAGAATGTGTATTCTAGTGTTGACAAGAGTGTTCTGCATGTCTGTCAGATCCATTTAGTCTATAATGGATACAGAATCCATTTTTTCCTTATTGGTGCTCTGTATGGATAATCTATTCATTGTTAATAGTGGGACATTAAATTCCCCAACTATTATTGTATTACTGTTTATTTCTCCTTTTAGCTATGTTTTTGCTTTATATATTTAAGTGCCCTAATGTTGGGTGCGTACATTTTTATAATTGTTATATCTTCTTCGTGCTCTCATCCCTTTATCATTATATAATGATTTCTTTGTCTATTCTTACCATTTTAGTTTAAAATTGATTTCGTCTTTTATAAATATACTTACTCCTGGGGTTTTTTGTTCATTTGTTAATTGTTATTTTCGTTTTTTGTTTTGCTTATCATTTGTTTGAAATTTCTTTTTCCATACCTTCATTCTCAGTCTGTGTGTGTCTTTAAGGCTAAAGTGAGTTTCTCATAGGGAGCATATTGTTGGATTTTTAAAAATCCATTTAGATATTATATGTCTTTTAATTGGAGAATTTAATCCATTTACATTTAAAGTAATTATTGATAGGTAAGGACTTACTGTTCTCATTTCATTCATTGCTGTCTGGTTGTTTATTAGATCCATTGTTCCTTGTTTCTTATCCTACTATCTTTTTTTGTTTGTTTGTTTTGATGACTTTTGGTTTCAGTATGCTTTGATTTCTTTATTGTGTTTTGTATATAATTATGACAGGTTTTTCCCTGTGGTAACCATAAAGCTTATGTAAAATATATTAAACTTTAACACCTGATTTTAAATTGATAACTTCAGTAAAGTTTGTAAATGTTATACTTTTACTTTTCCTCGCCTCACATTTCAGGTTATTGCTGTTATTTTACATGTTTGTTTGTTTTATTGAGTAATAATATATTATTGTTATGGTTATTTTTACTATGTTCTTTTTCTAACTTTTAAAGTAGGATTGTAATTATGATTATGTAGCACTATTACCTTATTGCAAAATCTATGACCAAATATTTATACTATCTTTTTATGTTTTCATAATCTTAATTAGCATTCTTTTACTTTTGCTCTAAGAGTTTTCTTTTTATTGTGTTCTGTAATTCCCATAGGTTGGCTCTTTTCATTCTTTTTCGTTCTTTTTTTCTTTTTGCTCCTGTGACTGGATAATTCCCAATGTCCTGGTCCTCCAGGTTGCTGATTCCTTCTTCTGCATGGTCAAGTTTACTTTTTAAATCCTATTAGATTCTTCAGTTCAATGATTGTATTTTAAACTCAAGAATTTCTGTTTGTATTTTTTTAATTAATGTTTGTTTATTTCTGAGAGAGAAAGAGAGACAGAGCATGAGTGGGGGAGAGAGAGAGAGAGAGAGAGACACAGAATCCAAAGCAGGCTCCAGGCTCTGAGGTGTCAGCACAGAGTCCGACCAGGGCTCGAACCCATTAACCGGGGATATCATGACCTGAGCCGAAGGCAGATGCTTAACTGACTGAGCCACCCAGGCGCCCCAAATTTCTGTATTTTTTGTTTGTTTGTTTGATGTTTGCTATTTCCTTGCCACACTTCTCATTTTGTTCATTCATTGCTTTTTAATTTTGTTTAGTTGTCGGTGTTTTGTAGTTCAATAAACTTTCATAAGAAGATTATTCTGAATCTTTTGACAGTTCACAGATTCCATTTCTTTAAGGTCAGTTATTAGTGCTTCATTTATTTCCTTTGATGGTGTCATATTTACTTCATTTTTCATGATTCTTGATTCATTATATTGGTATTTGTGCATTTGAGTGAAGGGGCTCCTCTTCCACAGGTTTGCTTTAGAAGAGACATTTCTTCACCTCATGCTCAGTTTAAGTTTCTGGGTATAGATGCTGGTAATGTCCTTAGGAAGGTAGGTCCTGCTATTATGGCCTATTTTTGGGTGAGGCAGCTGTTCCAGCTCTGAGGCTGGGTATGGGGGTTGTAACATTTCCAGAAAATAGTTGGATAAGACTGTTGAATTTTTTCCCCTGTCCAAGTGAGGTTGTAGGATGTATGTCTGGATTTTCTGGCTTACTAGATGGTCGGGACTTGGTACCATATTCAGTACCAGACAGAACTGTGAATTAGCTTCCCTGTCTTGGCAGGACAGCAGGACAGAACCCAGACCTGTACAGCTTGTGGTTTGGGGACCTGAATCAGGCCAGAGTGTGCACTGAATTCCCTTGTCAGGTGAAGCTACCAGTTTGACTCTGAAGGTGGGGAAAGTCATCATCTGTGTTCTGTTCAAGTGCTACTGTGTATAGGGATTTTAAACAGGCTGTGTTGCTTCCAATGTGCTTTGGTTAGGCTCCCTGGCCAAATAAGTTGAAGGCTGTAATCAGCAGTGAATGAATGGGACTACAAGTTAGATTCCCTGCCTGGGGGCGGTGGGAGATGCAGCTCTAAAGCCAATAAAGCTCTTTCTTGTCTTAACCCCAGCCTACCCACATACCAAGTTCCATGACTAAATAAGACCATTGGCTTTGTTTGGCAAGCTATTTGTTTTGCCTTTCTGTCTCTTGGCTTGAGTGCTACTGACCTCTACAGTGTCCAGGTGTTGTCTCTGGCCCTTCTGGTCAGGTGGGGCAGAAAGACACATTCTACAACAGGTAAGGCAATGTCTCACCTCCCTTGCCTGGGTGAGAAGAGGAATGGGCCACTCCAGGCTATTTTCAATTTACCGAATAGGTTCTTTGGTGGAAGGGGCTGGGAGCCACCCTCAGCATTGGCTATGTATTAATACCCCTGCCTGTGCATAGCATAGGAACACCCACATTTGATACTAGCTCAGTTCTGGGAACAATCAGCTTTGGGCTTCACTGCTTCTAGGAATTGTCTTTGGCCCTTCTGGTCAGATGGGGCTGGAATGTACACTCCACAGTGGATGGTTCTGTGATTCAACTCCTTTCCTGGAGATGGGTAAACTGGGCTGTATGCCAGCAAACTTCAGTATCTGAATCAGGTAAATGTGCACCTGCTGAGTTCCCTGGTCAGAATGGATGCCTGACTTGGTTCTGCAGATGAGCAAAACCTCTGATTGGGGTTACTGCTGAGGCAGAGCAGGTATGAACTCTGTCTGCCAAGATACTTGTGCTAGTTGTTGAAAGACCCTTCCCACTTCTCCATCACAGATTCCCTGTGGTTGAGCTGTGTACTCTCCCCAGAAATCCTCATGGTGTGAGATGAGACTAGAGGCTCTCACAAAGTGCTCACAACGCTGGGGCTAGTGCTGGTTGTCCCCTATGGGCTCCTTTTTCTGACTGGAGGAACTGGAGGCTCAAGGAGACCTCTCTGATGCTGTGCTGGCCTTGGGGAGGGACAGTGCAGTCAATGTATAGGTGCTTCTCTTTTCTTCTAATGCATTCTGTCTTGATCTGTGTAGTGCAAGGGGGTGGTAGTACTTCACACCCACACTCTAGGATTCTTTCAGTGATGTCTTATTCTTAAATAGTTGTTAGTTGTTCTTGTGAGGGGGACAATGTCAAGAACAACCAGTCACCATTTGGTTATGTCACTTATACTCTAAACATCTTTACCTAATAATATCATTTAGTTATTCCAGTAATGCTTCATAGTATCTTTTTTCCTATACACTGAGGTCATCTCCCATACACCCTATGCATTTTTATTTATTTTTGAGAAAAGGAAAAAAGGGAGGTATATTTCATTAACCCTGATATGTATCACTCTATGCATAATACTGGTCAGGTGCTGTCGGTAGTAACAGACATATTAACTCATTGTTTCTATCCACAAAGAGCTTATTACTAAATTGGGAAGAAAATTTTCATATTGATAGCACCCAATAATATTTTATGTGTTGCATGGGGAAATTGTGGAATACATCTGTATATATTAATTAAAGGGTCAAATTTTATTCATATTGCATTTAGGATAAGATAAAGATTGGTGAAAGATGTGAGTTACCTAAGGAACACCTATGGGAGATTTAACATGTATGTCTTCTTCAGTAGATTTTAAAGTATCAACAGACATGTTGATATGTGAATAGAGTTATGCCACTCCTTCTCTGAACATTTCTAACCTAATAATATCATTTAGTTATTCCAGTAATTCTTAATGGTGTCTTCTTTTCCTGTTCACTTACACCCCACCAGTATTATTAAAGCAAGCATGATTAGTCAGAATTCATTTACCTGCTGTACTTTGCTGAAAAGTCTAGTGGTAGGATCAGAATGATCATGATGATAATTATTGAAATCAGCAAGAAATATATACATTTGGTTAGCACTGAATACAGATAAAAAGTATTTGATTTTCTTTAACTACAGTGTCTTTAGAATCAAGTAGGAAGTGGATTAGAGATTGGGTCAATCACTTGCCCATTTCTTCTTAAATCCTTTTCCCTTTCTGTTCCCTCGCCCAACAGTTTCCTATTACTTTCTACTAATGTAGGCATTGGCAAGAGATTGAGATTAAGAAAATAGGAGAAGGGGCGCCTGGGTGGCGCAGTCGGTTAAGCGTCCGACTTCAGCCAGGTCACGATCTCGCGGTCCGTGAGTTCGAGCCCCGCGTCAGGCTCTGGGCTGATGGCTCAGAGCCTGGAGCCTGTTTCCGATTCTGTGTCTCCCTCTCTCTCTGCCCCTCCCCCGTCCATGCTCTGCCTCTCTCTGTCCCAAAAATAAATAAAAACGTTGGGAAAAAAAAAAAAAAAGAAAATAGGAGAAGCCTGAGTACTTCTCATTCTTTCCCCTGCTTTGATGCTGATTTGAGCAGTCTCTGTTTTCTCTTTCATCAGTCTGCCTGTGTATTCCCTGGGTATTCCCTTTGCTATCTTTCTGGTCCCTGTGCTTGGTTTCTGGTAGCTATATCCTTTCTTTGTATTTCTAGCTTTAAAACTAAGGGTGCTTCCTTTTTTTTTAAATTTTTTTAATGTTTATTTATTTTTGAGAGACAGTGACAGAGCAGGAGCAGAGGAGGGGCAGAGAGAGAGGGATACACAGAATCCAAAGCAGGCTCCAGGCTCTGAGCTGTCAGCACACAGGCTCCAGACTCCGAGCTGTCAGTGCCCAGCTGGACGCGGGGCTCGAACTCACAAACCCTGAGATCATGACCTGAACCAAAGTTGGACACTCAACCGACTGAGCTACCCAGGCGCCCCATAAACTAAAGGTACTTTCTATACTTGTTTCTCTTTGGACTGTCCTACTTCCTCAGTGTTCATCTTTTTAAATACATCTCTATCTAGTTGCTCATTTTACTTTAAGAAATTACCTGGGCTCTCTTTCCCTGGATGGACCTTGAGCACTTACAGTGATTCAGAGGGCCTTTTTTCTGATAGAGTCCTTAGCGGAGAGTGACTACACTTTTGCATCCATTGCACTTCCCAGGCAATGGGTGTGCTACTGCATCTTTTACTCCCTTGCTCAGCAGTTGCCTGTACCTCCCAGACAGTAGAGGCAGTGCCGTTGACTTCTCTCCATGCTCCATATGTGTCCCCCTCTTGCAGCTACAGATTTGAGGAATAGGATGAACTTGCCTGATAGGAGACATAATTCTTCAATATAGGGAAATTATTTGCTGAATGTCATCAGGTCGAACCTCCAAACAAGTTCTCAATTTCTGTTGTAACTTCAAACACATAACAAGATATTGCAAATCCAGGGAGGAAATGGCAGATTAGGAGTCAAATTGAACTTGATTAGAGTTTTATTTTCACCGTTAACCAGCTGTGTGACCTACAGTTATGGGAAGAGAGACAGATAAAGAAAGATTGCTGGGAGAGGAGACTCATTTGAAAGGATATGTAAAATTATTCATGAATATGACACAAAGACAAAACAAAATGATAATCTATCCTTTATTTTTTTTAAATTTTTTTTTCAACGTTTATTTATTTTTGGGACAGAGAGAGACAGAGCATGAATGGGGGAGGGGCAGAGAGAGAGGGAGACATAGAATCGGAAACAGGCTTCAGGCTCTGAGCCATCAGCCCAGAGCCTGACGCGGGGCTCGAACTCACGGACCGCGAGATCGTGACCTGGCTGAAGTCGGACACTTAACCGACTGCGCCACCCAGGCGCCCCAATCTATCCTTTATCAGATTAGTAAATTTATATAAAAATTGTCTCTTCATTTCTTGAATTATTTTTAATGTTATTTTGTAACTGTTTCTAAGAATTTTACTTCATTTTAAAGGATTCTATTATTTCCAGATGTTAGCCAGCTAAAGGGAAGCTTTATAAGGGGAGGGGAAAGGGAATACAGGAAAAGGGAGACTTCCAGAACCACAGTTTTCCAGACAAGGCAGGACTGGATGAGTTTTGTATTATCATGAGATAAGCAGAGATGCTATTAGTAATGGGGCAGTAGAGGTGGGGGGATCACCGTGTGGCTCAGAAGTGATAAGGGGCAGGCTAAAGTAACTTTATTCTTGGCCTCTCCTTCAAATGCTTAGTCAGTCCCTTGGCATGTTACAAATAATCAGCAACAAAATTAGTTATTATTTCTGTAAATAAAATGAGTCTTAATATATATTTCTAATCTTTGCATATCGTGTCTGACACATCCTAGTGAAAAGTGTAATACTCATAAAAACCAGGTAGATGGCTATATTACTGTATTCTGGGTTGAGAAAAGAAACTTTTGAAACCAGGAGTCAAAGAGTTACTCTGGGAAGAAGCGAGAATTGTAGAATGGGAAGTAGATTTAATAAGGCTTTACTTTTGTGGTCCTGCTGAGTTACTATTATCCAAAACACACAAAAGCTATTTTCACCTTGTTCCTAGTTTCTCCTAATGGCTTTTTCCAGATAAAAGTATTTTCAATGTGTGATTATTGAGGTCAGAGCATTGTTTCAATGTAATTGTTTTTTGTTGCCTTTCATTCCTCTTAGAAAATGGCATAAGAAGATTACAGTTCAGTAGAACCCTTGCCTTTTTTTCCTAAATAAATTAGTTGTAAGTAAATGGTCAGATTGACAGCATGTTTGAGTATTGCAACAAGTGAACTTTATTTAAATTACACTGTTGTTGATAATACCTAGCTCTGAAATATCATCTGTGATTCAAAGGACAGTGACCCTGCCAATACAAGAAGAGTAATGGTTGTGATGTTTGTACTTTTGCGGTTTGACTGGTATTCAACTGGCTAGTTTTCTTCTTATGTACAAAAGCTTCTCAAACATTACTTTCCTCTGAGTTGCCAACTAGGTGCTAACACTATGGTTGATAAAGCTGCACGTTAAAATCACCTGGAGAAATTTCTCCAAACACCCATGTCCAGTCCCTACTTCCAGAGAATTCTGATTACGTGTTTGGGTATGAAGATGAAACAACAGTGTGTTTTAAATTTTTTTTAATGTTTATTTTATTTTTGAGAGAAAGAGAGACAGAGCGTGAGCAGGGGAGGGGCAGAGAGAGAGGGAGACACAGAATCCAAAGCAGGCTCCAGGCTCTGAGCTGTCAGCAGGGAGTCTGATGCGGGGCTGGAAGGAACTCATGAACTGTGAGATCATGACCTGAGCTGAAGTTGGATGCTTCACCGACTGAGCCACCCAGGCACCCCAACAACAGTATGTTTTAATGTGCAGCGTGGTTTAATGCGCAGCCAGTTCCTCCTGTAGAGGGAACAACGAAGGGGAGAAAAAGTAAAGATTTTTCTTCTATAATGAATTTATAACCTTAACAACTTGATGAGCAACATCTTAGTTTTGCAGGAAATTGAAATGGAGGGAGCCATGTGAAGACAAAGAGCTGGTGATCTGGCAGGTTGGGTGTCTTAGACACAGGTAGGGTGGGGAAGGCTGAGTTGAGGGAGATATCAGAGTGGAGATGAGATAAGGAGTGAGGTCTCATGAGAAGTCCGATGTTTGGAAGTGAAATTGCAAATTGTAGGTTTGAATCACAGAATTGCTGCATCCCTGAAACAACATGCCAGTTTTTAAATAATTTTATTTTATTGGCATAGTACAAATATTTTATTTGTGTACACTCTTTTATTTGTGTAGTACAAACAGCCAACTGTGTTGATTCATCCCCCAGATATTATTTTAATATATGATGTAAGTACAACTAGTTTTCTATCAAAACTTCCTGGGCTCTTGACCTTGGCATTTCTTAAAGACTACTGAATTGCACATGGCTGCATTTTCCACTTAACCTCCATCTTCCATTTTCCACACTGGCAATCACAAGCAGTCTGGCTTCTCTATAAAACCCACAGTTCCATTCCCTCTCCCTCCATAGATAACCCAACCTCATACTTTCTGAGGTAACTATGGCCATCCCAACTCCTCTAATAGTTGACCAGTATCTCTACCTAAATCTCTACCTCTTCCCTTTGACTCAGTGAGAGGAAGCTGCCTTCCTCCTACAGTCTTCACATTTGCTCTGGATCCCCAGTCCTGCCTGCCCCTTAGGTATCCAAACAGTTACCTTCTTCACAGAATTAATTCCATTTGTCCCTCAAAGTTTTATTGAAACTTCACCTCAGGAGAGGAGGCTTCCAATGATTTAGGTTCTACTGGTGCATGGAAGAGGGCAGGATGGAGGAGGCTAAAGATGCTTATAGCACCTAGTTCTCAGATATAACATATAATTGTTGGTTAAACAACCATGTCTATACCCATTAAAAAGAGCAATCATGTCTTCTTCAGCTTTCCCTAACCAGTACCTAGCATGGAACAGAGTATGCAGGAACACTCCCATCTAGAGAGAGAAAAAAAAAATAGAACATGATTTGTTTTGAAACAACTGATGGCACATACAATACATAGTTATTTATGAGCCAAAAATAGTAAGGAGAACCTACAGGCCTGCTAAAATCTATACACCGCTCAGAATTGTCAGTGACTGTTATAGGCATTTAAAGGTAATCAAGGAGACCTACTTGTGAAACTTTGTACTGATTTATAACAAATAGCGAAGTGCTGTGAGCTCAGCTCTGCTGTGGACAGTAAGTCACAGCCAGCTTGAGAGTCAGCATCAATTATAACCTCACCCTGATGACACACGCTGCAAGGAGAACAGAAGGTAACATCCAAGTGTGTCCCAAATGTTTTCTGGTGAGAAAACTAAATGAAATCAGGAAAAAAAAACCACCAAAATTTTCTAAGTTTCTTCAATCTGAATTTCAATTGGTTGCAAACAAAAGAGAAAATGGCAAGTCCCGTTTTGTGTGGAATGGTTCAGACTCTGAAGAGACATCATGGAAATGATGACTAGCCTTGCCACCTGTGTAGGATAACTTGTGTGGTGGTGCCACATAGTCGGTAGGAGACTTTTCTGTAGGTCAGTAATCTTGGGTTCCAGTTAATATTAGCTATCTTTGATGTGAAATGTGACCTGCACTACCTTAATTAAGGCTGTTTTTATTGATCCGTCAACAAAATCATTTGGGGGATGTTGGAAAATAGAGAACAATTGGACTGCGGTGTTCAGCCGCAGGATTTTGAAATCATTATGCAGCATTGAAAAAGAAGCAAAATCTCTAGCAACATCATTATTAAGATGATGTCTGAAGTTTATATATATTGTGTTCATTCAGCATTCATAATAGAATGTGTACATTTTCCTTATAACAGCCATGGTGGTTTTTAATAACCTAAATCAATCTGAAAAGCAAAAACCCATGGGTATCCATGGCAATCAACTAACATCCAAATTGCCATGATGCACAAAGCCTAAAGGATCTTACCCCGTCCCATAACCCTTTTATCTTATTTCACTTCATTCTCCCACTTCCTCTTTATGCTCTATCTTCCTTTATGCTCTCCTGGTCCTTTACTTGTGTCACATACACCCTGAGAGCCTTTTTCTGTGCTGTTTCTTTTGTTTGGAATGGTATCCCCCAGATCTTTTCAGTACTAGCAACTTCTCATTGTTCATCTCTGAAATAAAAAGTTATGACTGTCTAATCCAAAATAGCCCTATTCATTTCCTCCCAATCATCTGATTCCCATTATCCAATATTACTCTCCTCCATGACACCTTTCAATATTGGATATTATCTCATTTGCCCGGTTTCTTGTTTCTTTGTTTTCTCTAGTTCTCTCTTGAATATAATCTTCATGAACACAAAAGACCATATTTATCATGTTCACTTTTGCATCCCTCAAATCTAGGATAAGAGCTACTCAAATAGTTGCTGTGTGAATGAATAATTGACTGCTGTAATGTACAACATTTAAACACTTCCTTATTCCAGGACTGGAAAATGTTCATAACTTTCTAATGGATAAGTAATCACCCTTTTGATTTCCAAGCATGGAGAATTATAAATATTGCAATTAGTTCTGGACTTATGTAATACCAACAGTCTTATGCTTTAGTGTCATAATAATTTCACATTAGACCTAAATTGGGAATTATCACACCAGTTCTGGGTGCTGCTGGTTTTATTTCTGATGGTTTTACTTATAGCATTCTTAACCAAGTTGGGGGATGAGTGGGTAGGTGCACTATGGCAATTGATAGATTAATGTATCCATTTATTTAGCAACTATTTATTGAATACCTCCTATCTGCCTAGTACTGTGCTTGATATACAGCATAAATTGGAATGAATGACCCCATGGAGTTCATGGCTAAACAGTTCCTCACAATGAATCACAAAAAGCGCTATGATCAGAGAATGACAGAATGTCATGAACACACAAAGCTGAAGCACTTGACTCAAGTTAGCCTGTCTAAGAAAGTTTCCCAGAAGAAGTGGCATCAAACCTGAGACTAAAAGAATAAACAGGAATTAGTGAATAGAACTAATAGAAGTACCTCCTGGCTTCATCCACCAAATGCAGTAATTGCTAGAATCCATTCCTCAAAATGCTTCACTCTATTTCAAGAAGTATTAAATTTGGTTTCCATTTCAAAATCGTCATCATCAATCTTTATTCAGGGAATAGTTCTAAACACCTTATATGTTTTATTCAAGTAATCTTTATAACAACCCTGGCATGGTACTAATATTTATTTTACACATGAAGAAGTAAAGTTCCCAATGTTTGACCCCAGCTCATCCAGCTGGTCAGTACCATGTCGTTCTGTTTTCTGCTATACCCTGTGATGTCTGCAATGGACTTAGTTTGCAAGAAGGATGTGTTTTGGGTGATAACAGGAGTTACATGTCAGTGTAAAAAAAGGACATTGTGTAATGCCCAGGTCTTTATATTTGACACTGATTTTGTGAATTTCAGGGCATTTCAGATAATGGCACCAGACACTTACCATATAGCTTCAGTTCAGGTCCAGAGTTGCCATAGTGACTTATTCTGTAGCCTAAAGAGAAGGCAGGTATCCTCTACCTCAGGTTACTAAGCAAAAGACCAGTGCTGCCTTGAATTTTAAGTCTCTTCAAGATATCTTAATGGAACAACATATTTCTTTAATTTAACCTGATAACGTAACATTTTGAGCATAAGAGGGTTGTTACCATACAATGGCTACGCCAGAAGTATGCATCTCCTGTGAATAATATCCACTACCTCTAAATGAAATTTCTATATATGATTCCTTCTGTATCCCCACAGCTTGAAAAACCTTGTCATCAGGATGAAGTCATCACTTGTGTTTGCTAAGCCAATACACTAGATCTCCGTTCTAGAAACACACAACTATTATAACTCAGACTTGAGGCTTTGCACCGTTCTCATCCTCATAGCAGTAATGGGGTGTTGCACCCACTGGAGCTGTTGCCAGATTCTAACACCAATCTTGACCTAAAGCAATAGATCGTAAATAAGCCTTGTCTACTGGATCTCACTTTATGGTTATACGTGCTGCTCTTCCAACAATAACAGTGTGATCTAGTTCTTGGAATCATTTCCGTTTATGGTTTACCATTCCTTGACCATTTCCAGGACCTCCAAGTTGTATAACATAGCATTTGCCTGGGCCTTTGTCACTGTTGCTGTTGAGTAACCTATTCCTTTTTCTTCTGATAGTGGGAGACCTCATTTGGTCTTGTCAGCCACTATCCAGAGACCTCAAAGGCAAATGGGTAAAAATCATTACTGGAAGGTCTGGATTCCTATTGCCAGACCTCGCATCTTAAGTAATGTTCAAATAGTTTGCTATACCAGTTTGAGATGGCCTATTGTTCTTTTGTTTTTGTTTTGATTTTTCCAGTCACTTGTAAGAACCTATTGCTACTTAGATTTTTCTATGGTTTACTGAAAACTTCTGTCTCAGACGTTTATAGAGACCAGATAGGCAATGTAAATGTGAGAAGCCAGCCAGGTGGGCACTCTGGTGACCTCTGGGCATTTCCAGGGAACTGCAGCTCTTCCGTTAGTGCTCACTCTTACCAGATTTGAACATGATCCTTATTGTTCCATATATTCCGCTTTTCCTTAGAAGATACAAATTTATATATTTATGTGAAATCTCCAATTTTGTAAAATTGGAAACTAAGTCAGAAATTTAAAAAATACCAAAAAGCCAAAAAATAAAATGAAATAGAGCAGAGCAACAGCTATACCAACTCTCTGAAATTGCCCTGATAGCTCAGTTTACACCAAAGGATGACATAATTCCAGTCCTGTTCGTTTAGGGTACCACAGTCCTGTAAGATCTTTAGGAACCTACCTTAGTATGTCTTCGAATCTGTCTTATCTAGAGAAAATAATTCTCCAGATTTCAATATGAAACGGTAACCTGTTTTGGTTGACCACTTCTAGAGAGCAAATTGAAAGGTACAGACATTTATGGATATATACGTTAAACTATGTAGTACCCTTGTAGTACTGTTGTTGCTACCACTGCTAATAATAGTATTGGTAGTAATACCATTTGTAAGGAGTTCTCAGACTTGGGGATGTCAGGGCCAAAATCTCCAGATTTTTTGACATGTCTGAGTTTTTTCCTATTTCAGCTAATCTGATTAAGTTTTCCACTTCACTTTCTATGGAAAGAAAGGGTAATCCTCAGCAGAAGCAATGACTTTAAAACATACCTGGGGGGGGGAATGAAACATCCAGGATTCCCAGAGAGATTTGATAAGTTTACACAAGTCACTCTCTCCACTATCTGCGACCACTTCTATTTCTAGCACCTTTTTAGCGTTCCTGACAACATTCCCAGTTGAACTGAATAATTTACCCTCTCACCTGACAGCAGCTGTCATTATAAAAATTACCAAGCCAATTCAGAGAGTATCTTCACAATGGGGGGGGGGGACTTAAACTTTTAACAACCTTCAAGAAAGCCTAGACTCATCCCCACCTCTTGTCAGCTTGTACATGAACTCATCTTTAGTTGCAAAAAGTTGGCAGATTAGAAGATTATATATGACAGATCTGAAATAGCATTCATGACATTCTTCCCTAGTAGTACCTCTGAAAAGAAGCATAATGAAAAATCATATTTAGAAATTTGGTAAGTACTCTACAAATCGAAGAAGGTTAGGCTTATGACCAACTATTTATAATCTATTTCATTTATTTATAATAAAAGTCCTAGCAAGCTGTGATTTTTTTAATATTACAAGGAGGTTTATTAGAAATGCTATGGAATGTTGCTCCTTTTGGCATGTATTAGATTTTTGCTTTTATGCTCATTTCATTTATTTCACTAAGGAGCTTGGAAGGACACTAACCTTTTGTTTCGTTTTGAATATAGTCTATCTGCTTGAAAAATTGCTAATGCTAATACATGCTAATGCTAATACATACATAACATATATGCTAATGATGTATGTTAACCTCTTTGTTTGCCAGAGCTTCTGAAAAAGTTTGGTCAACCAAATTATTATATTTAAGTGATAATTATTTATTGTTCCAAAAATTCAATTAAATACATATATATAACTTCCCATGTCCAGAGATCAGCATTGTAAAGCAGAAGTTAGCACATGGGTTTAGACTAATTCTAGGCAATAGCAAGGAAAGATAGCAGTTTGTTCTTGGGCACTCCTGTGATAGATGACTCTCATTTTGGTTTCAGAAACTCTATTTTTGAAAACATACTTTGCAGACCCTTCTTAATACCTGTGTAGTTAACCTCTCACCAGCCTATCAGCGACTATACTGGAGTACTATTTGAAGGTGTTTTAATTTCTCTCTTTTTCCTTATTTGTTGTTCATACTTTGAGTGTTACCTCTTTTCTCTTTTTGTAACCCGCTGATTCTAAGCCATGGTAGTATAAAGGATAGCCCTTCTCCGATTACTGTCTTGTTAAAAGCCATAGGTGGTGTTGTATATCTATGTGATGATGTGCTTATTTACACTGCCTTCACTGACTTGAAGGGGTTTTACTCCAGGTTTGCTAATATATGCATACAGATGTTTTGGCTAGTGGGTGGGAACAGGAAGGCAGTTGTGGCCAAGTAGAGGTAAAATCCCAAACTCATATTTTATAAGTAGTAAGTCATAAATTACTTAGGCTTCTATCCAGCTCTCCCCTACCAGTTTAATGAGGTAAAGGAAGACAGTCATCATATTAAATTATGTCAGTTTTTCTGGGAACAGGTGACAGAACAAATCATTTCAAACTCCCTCATTCTACATTCTAAGAATCCGCTGAGGACTATAACTGCTGACCTTTGTAGCAGCTGAGTTGTAGCTTGGGAAAAAAAATGAGGGAAGATTATATTTCACTGGACATTTTTACCCTAGCTAAAGTGATTCTTACCAACTCCCACCCTATAAAATGTTCTTCTGAGAAGATGGATACATGTAATAGAGAGTTTTCTAGTATGGATATTCATGTTGTTAATAACCATTTTAGAAAGTTGATTGCTTTGTCCAGAACTCAACTAACAAGGGTTTATATTTGAATATGTATATTATGTGTATATGAAAATATTTACACATGTGTTATGCATATATGATCATATATATACATAATAATAATTATACACATACATATATAGAGATAAATAATATATGTATAGACAACATACAGATTTGATAATTTGTGTGTGTTTGTATGTGTATATATATATATATGTATATATATATGTATATACATATATATGTGTGTGTGTGTATATATATATATATATATATATCTCAGTATATCAAGCCACAGAGAAATTGAACTTTTGATCAGAAAGTTACATTATTAAAAGAGCTAAAATTTTATTTTTTTCTTTCATGTTCCTGGGGATTTAAAATAAACTCATTATTTTCTATTTCTTGTTCTCTGAACTCTGAAATCAGTATTTCATAAAGAATATTTCAGGGACCATTATTCACACAAGATGCTTCATGAGAAAAATAGGAGTTTCACAGCTAAGTAAATTGGGAAAGGCTGTTCTTTCTAAGTATGTGATTCTATCATCATAGTAAAGGTTCTAAGAAATTTGCTTAATTTTGCTTAATCTAGCATTTCTCACATATGTTTGACTATGAAGTTAAGATTCTATAACTGCTTTTTGGAGATATTGAAGTGCTAAAAAAAGTTAGAAGTTTTGAACTTTTTAGAGAAAATTGTGATGTCTTTAATCAGTGGTTGTTTCAAATGCCTTTGACTCTAAATTTCTCCGGGTTATAACATGATGCTTCTACTTACCTTAGGCATGGCATTCTTGAAACTGATTTATGTTTGCTATTAATTAATTATAATGAATAAACGTCCTTTATTGAACAGATATAATTGTTCCTTGTCTTTGAAGTACAACAACATGACAGCATCGGATGTTACAAGTGAGATTTATGTCACTTGTGTCAGTTATATCTGTTTAGAAACTGTGAAGATTCTTGTATCTAGAGTTTTGCCATTTAAAAACATTTTCCTTATCTTACTCGTAGATTCATGAAATGGAAAGTGATCTGGGGATCATTTGGTCTCAATCTTTTTTTTTCTTTCTTTATAGAAGGGAAAACAAAGCAAAACAAAACAAGGAAAATGACTGCTCCAAAGGTGGAAACTTTAGGGGCGCCTGGGTGGCTCAGCCGGTTAAGTGTCTGACTCTTGATTTTAGCTCAGGTCATGACCTCACAGTTTGTGAAATGGTGTTACACGTCAGGCTCTGTGCTGATAGCAAGGAGCCTGCTTGGGATTCTCTATTTCCCTCTCTCTCTGCCCTTCCCCCACTCCCACTCTTCTCTCTTTCTATCTCTCTCAAATTAAATAAATAAAGTTCAAAGTTAGAAACTTTAGTGAAGGTGGAATCCTCCATTAAGGGGGGCATTGTAGCAGAGTGAGACAGCCCAGGCTCTGGAGCCAGATCGTCTAAGGTCAAATCCTGGCTTTAGCCCTTATGAGCCATTTGATCTTGGGCCAGCTGCTCACCTGTTGTGTTTTTAACTGCCTCATGTGGAAAATGAGCATACTAATAATACCCGCCTCAAAGGGTAGTTGTTTGGGGCCAAGTGAGCTAAAATATGTATAGCTTTATTATCTGGTACATAGCAAGTGATGGATAAGTGCTTGCTATTATTATTATTATTATTATTATTATTATTAAGATTCAGGTCTTTAATTTCTAGCCAAGTGTCTTCAGGAGACAATTTATAAAGTGTCCCTATAGGGAATATTTAATAATATTTACTGATTTAGCACTCAGTAAGTACTATCCCACTGCAGCAGTGAATTGGAGGCTGCCAAAATAAAGTCTAGGTTGCCCTTGGTCCTAGAGAATGTGCAATGAACAAAGCAACCTTTAATGTGTAATTTACATTAGTAACAGATAAAAGGTTGTGTAAACTATTGAGGTTTGATTATCTTACTGTTCTACATGATCTAGTCTAGTCCATCTGAAATTCATATCTATCAACATAAAATCATGTTTATTTGTGTGTGCATTTCTTTTTCTCTTAAGAAGAAAATGAAAAATTAAGTGAAAATAGGATTGAATGCAGTATTTCCCTTCGCTGATATAGGGCATGAAAAGGAATAGAACTAGAACTTTCTATGCCTTTGGAAATAGCAGGTTTTCAATAAATGAAAATAAAATAATTAACCTGATATGCTGATATATTAGGTAAATGAATGGGAAGAATTGATCATGGCACAAGAGATAGTGTACAGACAGAATAATTGAAATTCAGCTAAAATGAGTTAATTTCCCAGGGTCTCATAAAAAAATAGATGGAAAATTTAAAAAAAAAAAGGAGGCTTCACTGAGACCCCATTCCAGTGTGCTATTCCCCAACTCACTTATAGTTCCAATATGAGATTTATTGCATAAAGGTGAATAGAACAGTTTTTTGGAGGTACAACAGATTGACCTCAATTATTACAAATAATAAGATTGTATTAGTTATATTAATGTGTTTGACTAGAAATTTATCCTATTTCAGTTGTCCTTATGTTATTAAGTCTAATAATTTCCAGTATCAGCAACCTGAAATAAGAGTAACTGATAATGTTTCTCATTTCACCTAATATAGATACAAGGAAAAACTAATGACAGTTTTACTATTTTGTTATACTTTATGGTATGTATTGATTATATAGAGTAAACAATGACATCAGGTTTATTTACCTAATTTCTTATATAATATCAATATTCTCTAAAGTAATTTCTTTGGAACACACTTATTTAGGGATGTCTTCATTTATTCCCACTACTTAAATGGGAAAACTATAAAGAAATTCCTGATAAGATTATGAGGAAGGCAAGAATGACCATTTTTTTCCATTCCTATTCAACACTGTACTAGAGATATAAATTTAGGATGCCTGAATTTTTAAAAAAAGTAGGCATATTGATATCAAGAGAGAAAAATATTGCCAAACTGACCAACAGATTTAGTAGCTGGATCTCATAAATCCAAAGGGAGGAGACCAAGAAAATTACAGAATGAAAAAAAAAATTGGTATACACTCAAAACTGGAATAAAGGACTGTATTGTCCTGGACTTATTTCTTAAATTATTCTAAATTTTCAACCAATTCTCTTTAAAATTACTTATTTCTCATATTTTTTTGTATTTTTGTATTAAGTATTCACATATTTTTGTAGTAAGTATTCATATATATTTTCTTTTAAACTCAAACTCATAAATCTTAGGTTCAACTTAAATTAAAATTTAAGTTAAAGTTGTTAAATAGAAATTTGTGTTTTATCTCCTCCCCTGTCCTATTTTGATGGTCTGTGTGTTACAGACTTCTCATGTTGCCACTTAATTATGAACACTGATTAATTCCAGCCAATATTATCCTTTATTAAAAATAAAATCTCTCTTCAGTGCCACTAACATTTTGAAAATGACAATAGGTAAATGAATACCCCATTATTACTTATGTATTAATAAATGTTAAATATTTTCATTCTCTGAGGTAATATATTAGGTTTTAATATGAATATTCAAGAGCCATAAGAAGAATAACTGATTTCCTCCTGCCCTGCAAGGTTAATAACTTTTCTACACATATATGAAATTTTTCTATGAGATTCATTCTTCAAGATCCATTTTAGATAGCACCTCTTCCATGAAGCTTTGTCCTGTCCATACAATGGCCATATATTCTTGTTTGAACCTGAGGACTCACCATAATTAACAGCAACCATGCTCTCTTAATAGAGTTTCATGTCCTGTTTGTATGGCAAATTGTATGGTTGCCCACCTATCCTAGAGATTACAAAACTAGAATTGAAATGAATCATTATTAATTTATCATATTAATGATTATATTTTGGAATTTATTAACTTCGGAGTTTGGTTTGCCACAGTTTCATTATAAACATATAATATATATAATGTATTATAAGTACTCATTATGTATAATCTTTATCATATTAGCTTAAAGACAAATTTGACATTATCTGTATTCACAACCTCATATAGGACATTGAAAGCATCTATTTGATAAATTCTGAAAAAAAAGAATGATCTTAGTTTTAGATATAGTTCTTTATAGTAAATGCTAAGTTTTTCTTTTTGTTGTTATTAAAGGTTATTAAATGTGTTTATAATTGTTTATTTAAGGTATAAAAGCCTAGCTTTTTAAAATTTTCAAATAACTTATCTCTTCAGTATTAACCTGTTGTATATTTTATAGAACGCTGCCAAGGGAAATATTTATAAATATTAATAATGTTAATAATTTATTAAGCATTTTCAAGTTGTAAATTAATCCTAATATAGTTTCAGAAGCATGTCATTATAGCAAAGGCAGGTAGGATAAAAAATTAATTCCTCGGGGCACCTGGGTAGCTCAGTCGATTAAGCATCCAACTGTTGATTTCGGCTCAGGTCATGATCTCATGGTCTTAAGATTGAGCCCGAGTTGGGCTTGGTGCTGGGTGCAGAGCCTGCTTAAAATTCTCTCACCCTCTCCCTCTGCTCCTCCCTGCTCTCGTGTGTGCACACACTCTCTCTCTCTCAAAAACAATTACTTCATCCCACCCATTAAACTTCTTAAAATATAGCACATACCTATTTTTTTTAGTATTTATTTTGAGAGAGAGAAAGAGAGGAAGAGGGAGAGAGTGAGAGAGAGAAACACTCTGTGCTTTCAGTGAGGAGCCTGTCGTGGGGCTCATGGGACTAGATCTTGTGAATCGTGAGATCATGACCTGAGCTGAAATCAAGTGTTGGGTGCTTAACTGACTGAGCCATCCAGGTGCCCCTGCACATGCCTCTTTTAAATGATTTTAAAAATACAGATGAATACATAGTAAATATATAATAACAAAATGGAATATTACTGAAATTAATTAATTATATATCAGGGGATCATATTAATCATGGATTGTCAAACATTTTGATTGTTTCTACATATAGTATATAAAGAAAACACTATAAAATTTAAATTTAATTTTTTTAACTTATGATAGTTTTAAAACACAGTCTCTCTCTTTTTTTTTTTTTTACTTAGTTTGAATGCTTATGGTGCTCTGATGTGGGTATTTTTTTTACCGTAAATGAAAGCAAATCCAAACATGTTGAATTGTCTGTAATAAACTTGGCATCTTAATAGGTCGTATCCATGCTGTTTTCCGTGGGTGCCAAAGAACAGGATTCAGTACATGTTATCTAGGGTCCCTTTGCCCATAGGTTAAGGATCAGATTCTTCTGAGAGGCCACTATGCAAGATTTGGAAGGCTCTTCTCTGATGGCTATTGTAGCCAGAAATTTATAGCAATTTACCTATAACCTCTTCAGAACATCCTAATTTGTTGGTGTTATCTGGGTACTTGGTGGAAAGTTCTACAGATTCTTTAGCATTACATGTGAATGCTGAGAACCTCGCATGTTAGCTTTTCAGGTTGATGTTCAGTGATGGCTGTCCGGTCTTCCATTATCCCACATACTCAAGTGTTTTCTTAAATTCTACATACCAGAAGTTTCTGCTTTGCTCTTCAAATCCTGGCTGATAATGCCAACTAAAAGTGGCCTCAATTAATGAACTTTTATTTTCTCCCATAAGAATTCTAGAGGTAGGGGCACCTGGGTGGCGGAGTCGGTTAAGCGTCCGACTTCAGCCAGGTCACGATCTCACGGTCTGTGAGTTCGAGCCCCGCGTCAGGCTCTGGGCTGATGGCTCAGAGCCTGGAGCCTGTTTCCGATTCTGTGTCTCCCTCTCTCTCTGCCCCTCCCCCGTTCATGCTCTGTCTCTCTCTGTCCCAAAAATAAATAAAAAACGTTGAAAAAAAATTAAAAAAAAAAGAATTCTAGAGGTAGGCGTGTTCTCGGGGTGATTATTTCAGGGGCTCAATGACATTGTTAGAGACCCGGTTCTCTCCATTTCCTTCAATGCTATCCTCAGGATAATTGGCATGTTGCTTTGAAGGGCTCCTCCTCTCATTAGCATTGCAAGACCTGGGCAGAAGATCTCTTGTGAGCACCCATCACTACATGAGAGGAACATTTCTCTGCATCTCTCACCCTAAGCCTCAGAAGAGGAGGGAACCATAGCCACATGCCTGCAAGGTGTGTGAGTTGTGCCACTGTCTATTTCAGAACAGTAAAATTTAAGCAACAGAATGCTTATGTGAAAGAAGATAAATCAAGTTGCTAAGTCCTTTTTCTTAGCATGAATCTCATGGATTCTGGCATACTCACTTCCCCGAAGGGATGAGTTTCCATTTTCTTGCTTCTCTATCTGTTCCTCATACAGGCATGTCCTGACGGTGTGCAACAGTTGCACGCTGTCCTGAAAAATATTCTGTGGTATTAAAAACACATATCCCTCTCAGATTTATATATAAGTAGTTCTGCAAGTAACATGAGTAAGGCATGCTGTCATTTTATACTGGCAACAGTATGGGTTCTTAAATATAAGAATTATGATTTTTTTTATTTTATAAAAATATTTAACATTTAATTTAGTTTCAGAATTTAAAACTTTAGCTTCATTTGAATAATGTACATATTGTCAAGAACAAGAGGGAAATGCACAGGCTAGAATTTTGACTGAAAATCAAAAGCTTTCTTTTTTCCACATACAGTCTATACTTTGTATGCCTAAGCTGATAGCAATGATATTCTTTGAAAAATTAAACTATTATATATGATGCTTTCTGAGTCTGACCAAAGATGAAATATGTGAAGCACACATAAAATTTGACCTTAAAACTCCTTAAAACACAATGATAATGTCATCTAAATCCTGTAAAAACAATTTTATTTAATAAACATAAGACATGACATACACTAAAAGCAAATTGTGGATCTTTAGCAGAAAATCAAATTAATTTTCAACTTGTGCTATCGACAGTGATTTGGCATGGTTTACAAAAAAAAATCAGATTTAAATCTGGTTATTTTACTTTGGAAAAGATTTAAATTATCTTAAAATCTTTAAAAAATGATTCTTCTAAATTTCAAAAGAAGATTGATTTTAGGCACCTGAAAAATATGCTGCTATGGTTTGTAATTTTTCTTTTTTTGGTAATATGACACATAGAAAATTTTGAAAAAAAGAGAAATTAAGTACCATAGATGCAATTTATGAGAAAGTAAAAATTTGAATAATATAATAACAATTTATGATGAAATTTAAAAAATAATGGAGAACTTCAATATAGTTGTGTCAAAATCTTGACTTAACCTAACTGGTGACTTTGCTGAAATGAAAGAAAGAATCACAAATGTATAGAATAAACACAGATTTAAAAAAATGCCTTTGTTTTATTTTTCTTATAAATATCACACTCATCAGCTACCAACATGTATAATATCAGTTAAACAATTAAATTAAACAATTAAATTGTTTTTACTATTTTGCCTATTTGCAGTTATATGAAATTTTAGTTTCATGTACGTATACTTGGAAATTTTATCTGTTGTGAATAGGAGGTATACCATATCTTAATTTCCAGCTGGGTATCTTATTTTTACCTTTTAAATATTTAAACATATGGTTAGTAGGTAGGACTTGGTTTATGTTTATTGTCCCTGTCCTGTAAAAAATATAGGTGAGCCTGTCCCTAATATTCCCAAAATTATGATTATAGATGCAGGTGGTAGAAATGTAGGAAAAATTCTTTTAACTACTGTAAAAAAAGATAAATTAACCTTTCTCAAATTTTTTCAACAGATGGTCCACATGGTAATTTATTTATCCAAGTTCTCTACTTCTTGAGTTAGTTAAGTCAAATTGCATTTTACCGAGAAAAGTTGCCCATTTTATACATATTTTTCAAATTTCTAGCACACATATAGTGTTTTTATAATTTAATCTCCTTAATACTTATCATTAGAGTATTAATTTTAAATTTCCTTTGGTATTAGTGGTTCTTTTCCAAGTGAAATTTGTGAAAAAAATTATATATTTTATTGGTTCACTGACTATGTTCTTTAATCGTATTTTTGTTTTTCTAGCATTTAATGAATTGCAGATATCTTTATTTTGCCTTCTACTTTATATAGATTGTTTTTTTAATGTTTATAAAATGAATATTCAGACAAATTTTTTCTTGATGTAATAAAATTATTGACATATAAATATCAGGATAGAACACTGATAATATTTTGTAAATTTCTATGTCATGTTCTTGTTCTTATTATTGGCTTTATTTTAGATTTATTTCCTCATTGATTAAGGAGTTATCTAGAAATATTTTTTGAAACAAAATGATCTGAGTAGTTTGATTTTTTTTTTTTTTTAGTTTTTTTAATGTTTATTTATTTTTGAAAGAGAGAGACAGAGTGTGAGCAGGGACGGGGCAGAGAGAGAGGGAGACACAGAATCTGAAGCAGGCTCCAGGCTCTGAGCTGTCAGCACAGAGCCCAACATGGGCCTCAAACCCACAAACAATGAGATCTTGACCTGAGCCGAAGTCAGACGCCTAACCGACTGTACCACCCAGGTGCCCCAGGAGCTTGATTTTTTTTTGTCATGGGTTTAAACTTGTATTACCCATTTCTATTTTATTTAGTTCAAGGTGGTAAAAAATATGTCCTATGTGTCCTATGTGGAAAAAGTATGTCCTATGTGGAAGCTTACTGAGATTTTATTCTCTTAAATAATCAGGTTTAAAAATCCTTAATACTATACATGCTATTGTTTCCATTTCCTAGGTGCAAAGTTTGATACACCTCTATTAAGTTAATCTTATTAATTACATTCAAGTACAAATATGCTTACATAGAACTTCCTCTGGAAAACATTCCATAAATAGTACTTGACCCCAGACTAGTTTGGGTATGCCTGCTACACACTACCATACTACTTTCTAATTCCTCCTAATTCCTCTACAAAGCACTCTTCTAGACTGAATGGTAACTATATGTAGTTTTATTTTTCCATAGTAAGTTAGAATCTCAATGAGGCCAAAGACCTTATTTATATGTATGTATCTGGAAGTTTTGTATGTTGATTATGTGTTGTGTGCACATGTATGACACCATACATATTCATAGCACTCAGAACAGTGTCTAGCATATGTTCCTGAGGCGCAGATGAAGGCAGAGATTTCAGCGTAGATAGATCATATTTGAAATGAGGGTGAAAAATCTAGAGGGAGATGCCAATAAGGGACTGAATATTTGAATCTACTGCCTAGAAAGCATGTTGTGCTAGAAATATATAGTTAGGTGGAAACAGAAACAAGAACCAAAATGATTCTTTTAAAAAGTGACCAAATATTTGGTGGAAAAGTCTAGAACATGTTATGTCTACGAGACCAAGAGCAGAAAGCAAGTTTTTGAAACTGGAACTGATTGGATCAAATGAGGTGAGTAGAGAGAGAGAAGTAACTAGGGAGTGTTTTTGGAATCTTTTTTTTTTTTTAATATATGGGAAATACCGTGGAAATAGTCATTACAGCCTGAAGATGCAGCAGAAAAAAAAATAGACATATGTAGCCTCTATAAATATAAGAAAGAATGAAGATCAGAGCCCATGATCTTCTCCTCCTTTGTCTCAGAAAGGAAACATGGAAAGGGCTAACACAGCATTTTTCACGTTTCAGGGAGTAAACTGTCAATTCAGTCAAAGTCATCAGGATAACATTTTTAAGAAATAAGAGTTGAATATAATATTTGATATGTGGCACAATTTAAATCAAATAAAAGGCATAAAAACACAAAGAAAATGCATAGTATTTAAGAAAAGATAAGACTTGCACTTTTAAAATAATTTTTTGTAGTCATATACTTTCATGAGAGGTAGGACTACTATTTAATCTGAAGAGAAAATTTTAGACAAGTGTATTTTTCCCCCTGTTGATTTTTTCTTCAAAAGCTTTAAAGTTGCATGTTTATCTGGAGGTCATATTTTTCATTTTTGTTTTTTCCCAGTTCAGTGATAAGGCTAAAAAGAGTCACAGAGTTTGCTTGTTAAGGATAGGGTATTTAGAAAATAAAATAAAAATAAAGAAATATCTAAAAGAGTCAACACAGGTATTTTAGTGTGACTTTTATATAGGCAGGCTCTGAGAAGATGATTGTTATAGATGTGATTTGCAGGAGTGATCTCAAGAGCAAAACCTGTGATCCAGTGAGGTAGAGGGTAGACGGGAAGAAGCCAAGGAAAGGTATGGTTTGTATTAAGTTACGGTTCAAAATGATTTCACAGAGAATGTGGAGCATCAATGGCACCTCAGCTGTCCCACTTCAAAGTAAGGGGCTGGGTACTTAGCACCCCACATCAGTCATTGGCTATAGGCTTCAATTCCCTCCCTCAACATGTCTGAGTATGATGGCTGCTAATGTAGAAAAAGGTACAGCTCTGAGCATTTTCACCGCAGTGGGGCGGTGCATCTCCAAGTAAATGTGTCTGGTGAGGCAGCTGCGCTTCTATCATGGGTAATGGAAAAAGCCCTGTCCTGGAGAGTCAGAAGAATTGATACATAGACCGATTCTGTTTTCAATCAGCACAAAAATAATTTTCTTCAGAGTGATAAAGGAAGTTGGGTTAAATAACTTCTAAGGTTATTTTCAGCAATGTGTTTTAGTAGAAAGGCCATGGACTTTTGGGTGAGAAATCTGTTGAAATAGTTGTCCACCAGTAATTAGCTTACATCAGGTCTCTGTTTTAATCTATAAAGTATGAATGATCATTCCTAAATCATATTATGTGTCTTTATCTAATAATGTTCTTGGTATAGTCATCATCAGTAAATAATGATATGAAAATAAATAATATATATTTTGTATTTTTTATATACCTTTTGTCCCTGTGGTTCAGGAAAAAAAAAAAAAACCTCACCATTTAAAACTATTAGTATGCTTTGAATATATGTATGTTGCTAAGACCATTTCTAGTGTTTCATCAAATTTGAGGGTTTACATCTCTTGTCTTCTTGAATCATTGAACATGGTCTGTAGAGGCCCATATAACTAAAAGCAGTCAAAATAGTCTAAATAAAATTGGAAGTTTGTCCAAGTAAGAGTGTAATGACTGACATATTTTGTTTGTTGGAGGAAGAGAAAGGTGTTAAAAGACTATGATCTCTGTAATACTCACTATTGTTTTTCTACAATTTTAAAAACTTTGATTCATTCTGTATTCCTCAGATACCACTTGAGCAGATTAAAAGACTGAATTAAATGTTGACTTCTATTAGGGTGTGATTTAATCAATACCAACAAGGATTTTTTGCCTAAATCCCAGGGACATGGAACACACATTTACCTAGTGTTACTACTTCTAATAAAATTTCACTAATGAAACAGACAATTTATGGGTTATAGTTCGCTGATTTGATTTTTTAAAATATTGCATTAACTTAGTATTTATCTTGATTACTGTGTATTTTGTCACTTCTGAAAATGTGTATTGGACCTGAGTGCCTCACTCATCTTACATTAGTCTTATCTCAGGAGAATAGAATAGCCTCTGTGAAAATGATTGTTAATAATTAGCTGTCCTTCATGCAGAATGAGAGCGTCAAATTTAGATCTTAGTCTAGAAAATGTTTAAAAAGATGAAAATATTGTGTAAATCCTGAGATGAAGGCATTCTTGCAGAGAAGTGTGAATCGAATATCTTCTCTAAACATTCTAAAACATGATGCAAGGCTAACTATAGCAGTGTTTCATTCAGTCATTTATTCATTTAATGAATTTAGTATCTTACTATTTATAGTGGTGTCCTTCTCAATGTGAATTAAATTTATGTACCATGAATCTAACCATAAGTTTGGATCAAAAAAAGACTAAAAGTTACATTAAACCAGTGTCAGTACTGATGTGATATTATTTAAGAAGCAGTATAGGGAGTAAGGAATGTAATAGCTTTTTATTCATGATTATTATTGAGAGAGAGAGAGAGCGAGAGAGAGAGAGAGAGAGAGAGAGCGAGCATGAGCAGGGGAAAGGGGCAGAGGGAGAGAATCTCTTAAGAAAGATTCTTAAGCAGGCTCCATGCTCAGTGTGGAGCCTGACCCAGGGCTTGATCCCACCACCATGGGATCATGACCTGAGCTGAAATCAAGAGTTGGATGCTTAGCCGACTAAGCCACCCAGGAGCCCCTGTAATATTTTTAAAGGCAAATCTATCAACCCTGCTGCCAGTAGATCTGTAGATTATTTTGTTTTCTGTCTTTATCACAATGTATTACCTTTTAAAAGTAGCTCCTCTGATTCCTCCAAAACTTATTAGTAGCCCTTGGGTTTTTGTTGTGGGAGTTAGCAATAATATGGGAAAACCAAGCTTCCTTTGACTCATAGTTAGATATCAAGTATTAATTGTCCAATGTAAATTTCTCTATAAAACAGTTGGAAGGATCATATAATTGATACTCAAATATAATAGAAGCACCACTTGGGTGTGAAGTTATTTCATGCCAATTAATTTTCATCCTAGAGAATTATTTCTTTCTTGTATGAAACCTATGGCATTTTAATTGGATTTAACATTGTCATTGTTTCCACAATCTCGTTATTTCATTTTTTTTAGAAATTCAGTACTAAGTGAATATTGGCAGGTTCTCTCATTTATCTTTTATTTGGCAAATGCTGATTAAGCATATTAAGTGCTTATTCTATATAAGGTAATAAACCACACAAGGGAATAAGGCAAACCCTGCTACCCAAGAACACAAAATCTAGCAAGATAATTGAGAGACATTTATAATTAATTTCAACCAAAGGAAATTTTGGATTAATACCACATGAGTGGCACAGGCTACATTTTTTTTCTTAATGTTTATTTATTTTTGAGACAGAGACAGACAGAGCATGAACAGGGGAGGGTCAGAGAGAGAGGGAGACATAGAATCCGAAGCAGGCTCCAGGCTCTGAGCTGTCAGCACAGGGCCCGACACAGGGCTCAAACCCGTGAACTGTGAGATCATGACCTGAGCAGAAGCCGGACGCTCAACTAGCTGAGCCACCCAGGCGCCCCCAGGCTACATTTTTTAATAAAAGAGCAAGTGCCCCCTGATGATCTGGAAAGCTTCATGGAAGGGGTGACATTACATTAGAACTGATAAATAGCACTGCAGAACGGAAAGAGTGGATGTATACATCTCAAGTACAGAAAAGAACATGCTAAGGAAACAAGGCATTAATCTCAATTTAAGTTCCTGGGAACTAGTTCATGGGAATGAAGTTTATGGGAATGAAGTTGGGTATGATGTTGAAGAATGTTAAAAAATGTAGATGCTAGCTTCATTCTGTAATTTTGTAACTTGGCCATATTAAACACATTACCTATCTTTCTCTGGGTGTCAGGACTTCATTTACAAAGTAATGAAAATAATAGCTAATATCCACTGGTTACTATGCACCAAACACTGTGTTAAAGGTATTACACATTATCTTATATAATCCTCATGCAAAGCTCATAGCGGACTTTCATTTTAGCCAACTAAAGCTTGGAAAGGTTTAGTAATTTGCCTAAAGGCACAGCACTTGTATATGGCTGAATGGAATTTAAAACTAGGCCTGTTTGACATCAGTTTCCATGGTCCTATCTATGACATTACACTCCAACCACCTATCCTGTCTCACTCTCAGAGTTTTAAAAGATACTAATGGCTTGTGGATACATACCTAATCTTGAATGAGAAACAATCTCGGTGTATAATTTAAAGTTTGCTTCTTGTTTGTATTTTGGTTTGATTTCTCCACCCCTACCACCAACCATGACACCCATGATCACACCACACATGCACACATACCACATTTGCTGTGTATGTGTTCACTTTGCTTTCTTAGCTCTCACTTTGCTTTCTTAGCTCTTATGTAAAGGTAAAGTAAAATGGAAACCTACTCTTGAAGTTTTGTGGGAGGTAGGTGGTATATAAATAATAGCCCTTCTACTCATCCATTTATAAATCCATAGTGTAATAAAGACATGAAACTAATAGATCAAAATATGACCTTTATTACTGATACAGCTGTTTAGAAAATTACTTTAGATCTGTGGACAAGTGGGAATGCTAATAATTCATCCCATAAGCACTGGACAGCTATAGATTTTCCCCACCAACAGTGGCCCCCTTACCACAAGACAGGGAGCAGACCAGAACATGTAGATATGAGGACAGGTTGGCTTCTAAGGATGCTGCAGCTGAGTCAAGCATGCTCAGTTCCTTTTCCAGAGATTACTGAATCTGTAATTCTTTTCTGTTCCCATGGGAGAGAATGAGTGACAAGTGGGGAGGTAGGGAGATAAAGGCAAGAAGTTTAGTTTAGAGTCAGTGGTTTCCATCCCTGGCTGTACTGTGTAGAACTGACCAACAAAGAGTTTCATAATCTGGTGTGAGGCTCAGCCACCAGCAATTCCTTCATGTGAAAAAAGGATCATGGGGAGTAAATTACCCCCAAATAAGTGCTGTCTTATTCCCCAAATACATTGACCTATAGGATATAAAATTTGCATAATATCTTTCTGATTTTTAATTTCATTAGTAAGGAAGCAAATATTAGAATATTCCTCCAATGAGAATAATGATTTCCATTTGTACATAAGGTGGTACAAATTTAACATGTTATGTGGAAATCGGCATCTCCAATTCCACTTACATTACTTATGGTTAGGATAAGAGGGAACTAGAATGAAGGGGAACTAGAGTGAATGGGAACCTGGAACACTCCTAGGGCAAGCTTTTAAAATTCTTTGGGAAAAGTTTTATATATAATTCTAACGGTCTGAACTTTATTGTTGCTTTTTCCTAAGTTTAGCAGTAACATCTGGGATGGGGGCAGGGGGAATGAGGGAACAATAATTCAACTTTTTGCATTGTGTTTTTTTCTTTAATATATAAATCAATTCCTCAAATATAGTCTTACCAGAATATAATTGTTATAAGAAATAACACATTCATTTTCAATTCTTTCTCTTTGTGGAGACTTTATGAGAAGTAAGTAATGGGCATGAGTCTTAGTGATGCCAGTTCTTTCCCTATGAATCTTACGGCAGGTCAGGATTATCCTCTTTGTGGCTGTGTTTTCCCATTTTAAAAAAGAAGATGGATGAATGGATAAAGAAGATGTGATACACACACACACATACACACACACACACACACACACACACACACACAATGGAGTATTACTCAGCAATCAAAAAGAATGAAATCTTGCCATTTGCAGCTACGTGGATGGGACTGGAGGGTATTATGCTAAGTGAAATTAGTCAGAGAAAGATAAAAATCATATGACTTCACTCATATGAGGACTTTAAGAGATAAAACAGATGAACATAAGGGAAGGGAAACAAAAATAATATAAAAACAGGGAGGGGGACAAAACAGAAGAGACTCGTAAATATGGAAAACAAACTGAGGGTTACTGGAGGGGTTGTGGGAGGGGAGGTGGGCTAAATGGATAAGGGGCAACTAAGGAATCTACTCCAGAAATCATTGTTGCACTATATGCTAACTAATTTGGATGTACATTTAAAAAAATAAAAAATAAAATAAAAAAAAGAAGATGATAAATCATATTTTGGAAAAATACTAAGTGTAGTAATGCATATAAAATTCACGTGTGTTTATGTGTGTATGTGAAGGAAGGAGAAAAGAAAGAGAGGAAAGATATGAATAACATAAATTTGAATAAGGTTTCATTTCTCATCAGCTCCCTCACATTGAAGAATTCCAGATCATGATTTTCTAGCTCCAAGGAAAAGCAGGCTACTATTTCCATATAAGTAAGTTATGTGGAATGTGGTACAATATATTAATAGTACTTGTAAACATTCAAGGAAAATATTGAAGGCTGTGGGCATTAATCTAATTTTAGTGCTTCATTAGTCCATGTTATGGCAGTGACCCCAATTTCTTATTTAGATATATAGTTTATTTTAATATATTTTCATAATAACTTTCATTAAAATTTTTAAGAAAATATTTTTAAGGAGAAAAATTAAGAAGTAGATACACAAAGTGGAAAAAAAGAAAATGACATTAATTTTTCAATCTTCATTTGTGTAGCTATGTATATTTTTGGTAACTCATACTAAGAATAATTCAGATCTTTTTACAATTGCTCCTTCTGTGATTTCAAGGAAGCTATCATTATTACTTTAACTTTTTATTCCAATTTTTTTTTTACTCCTTTTTAGAAACTTTTTTTTATTCAATTACCTTGACTGGTCCTTTCATAAAAATGGAAATGTCAGCTCTCTTTGTCTTTTCTTAATTTTAATGAGAAAGCCTCTATTATATAGGATTTTAGCCATTCTTTGTGATAGATAATCATTCTGTATCATGTTATTAACTTCTTCAGTTTCTATTCAGTAAAATGTTGTGTTTTGTTAAAAGCCATCTACATACGTTACAATGTATCAAATTCTTTTGGGAGGCATTGTTCCAGATTATATGTGTTTTCACTTTAAACCTCATAATGTGATGAATTTTTATTATCACATTTCCTAATAACACTGGATCACTATCAGAATTTTGGAGTTAAACAAAGATTTTTGTTCTCCCTTTTTTGTTTCTTCTAGGGATTTGGAAGACATATATCCTAAAATCATTAGAATACTTGTTATATTTCAGTAAAAAACAAAATGCCAAACTGAAATCATAGGTAACACTGAATCAATTTCTACTGAAATCATAGGTAACACTGAATCATTTGTTCTTCCTATGCAGAAACCTTTAGCATATTTTTACTTTCTTGCCCATGATACTTCTCCCCCAATTAAATATCACACAGTTAATTTGGTGAGACACCATGGATTTTAGCTCTAGATGATAATGTTATTTTCTTTTAATGTTTATTCATTTTTGAGGGGGAGACAGAGACAGAGACAGAGCAGGAGAGGGTCAGAAAGAGAGGGAAACAATTTGAAGCAGACTCCAGGCTCTGAGCTGTCAGCACAGAGACTGACTAGAGGCTCAAACTCACTCATGAAAGGTTAAGATCTTGACCTGAGCTGAAGGCAGACGCTTAACCGACTGAGCCACCCAGATGTCCTTAGATGATAATGTTGTTTTATAGATTGTACAAAAGATATCTTACTTCAATGTGTTTTCACTGATTATACTTTATAGCCATGTCACCAGTAATTATTTAGATTTTAAATATGGATATGACTGGTTTTATTGTTCGTAATCTTTTTTTTAAGTTTATTTATTTATTTTGAGAGAGAAAGAGAGGGCACACAGAAGGGGTAGAGAAGAGGGGAGAGAGAGAGAATCCCAAGCAGGCTTTGCACTGTCATCAAGGAGCCCCATGTGGGGCTTGAACCCATGATCCATGAGATCATGACCTGAGCTGAAACCAAGAGATGGACGCTTAACTTTTAAGCCACCCAGATACCCCTGTAATCTTTTTTATAAGACATTTTTTATAATGCAATATCAAACTGATAAGTTTTTTCTTAGGAACTTTGTGCTTTTCATTATTTGTTAATATTTATTGATGGTAGTTTTGTCTATTTCTGTACTGGCACTGCACTCTAATTGTTGAGATTTTTCATTGTATCATGGAGTAAGGCTGGTGCCTCATATTGTTATTTTTCTGAATTTTGCTAGATATCCTTTAATTACTTTTTCTATGTGCACATTGAAATAATGTTAATAAGTCGTTACTCCCCATCCAAAAAATCATGTTTTTTTTTTATTGGCACATTACATTTAATAGTTAATATAAGTAGAATTAACATCTAACATTTTTAGCTGACTGTCCATCTTATTCTGTGTCATTTGGTAGTATTTAAATGAACATTCATACTCTGGCTCATTTTTTGTTGCTGTTGTTAAATATGTACCTGAGTAATTTGTCTTTTTTTGTTGTTGCTGTTTGCTATTTTTATAGGAAGTTTTACTTTTGTACCTAAAAGTTTGTGTTCCTTTGTGTGTGTGTGTGTCAGCGAAATGATAGTTAATTCTTTCCTGTCTGGTACCTTTCTCTTGAATCCACTTTTAGCCATTGTCATTTTTTTCACCAGCCATTCAGTCAAAGGCAAAACCTTGGCCCTGGGATCAGAATGTCCTGTGCTGCTTCCGGTATCTGGGCCACTTCTCTAAATCATTAGTAATTTGTCCACCTCTCTTCCATTCCTCTTGTCTCATCTGTTCCAGCATCAGACGTCATATTGCTGGTTCAAGCCAGGTTTGTCAATGGTTGTTTTTTTTTTTTTGACACACTCCCCATTATACCCACGTGGGATTTTCCTTCAAACAGTAAAATAACAGGTCCTGCCCTCAACTCAGTTTAACCTGCAGTGTAGTTTATAGACATTTCTCAAAACATTTATCTAACTTATGCCATCCTGTGCTAGAATCAATTTCTTCTCAATTTTATATTTCTTTGGTAAAATCATTTGGGATTATAATGAACAGATTAATCCATGGGCTCAAACCATAGTCTCCATTCCTCATATCTGTTTATTCTTAAAAACCTTTTAAAAAGAAAAGATTAGAGACCTTTCTCAGAGTCAAACACAAAGCTATAGAGAGTAGACTTTATATTGTAAATGTAAGTGTACTGAAACTTCACATAATTCAGTATTTATTATTCATGCCCGATTCTGAGAATATGTACAATATGTCTGTCTGATGAGATTGGAACAGAGTGTTCCATAACCTGTGGATTCACTGTTTTTTTTTCTGACTGGTTTTTCTGATATCCTTTTGACATAGCTTTTATGACAAATGTATATCATCAATTTATAGTACAGTAGCATAAATGAGACAATCAGAATTTTCTTCTGAAAATGTAATTGGCATGTGCTCAGCATCATGACATTAAAAAATAATTTTCATGATTTTTCACAAAATTTCAGGAGGAAAAAATAATGAAAGTTGTATTTTATTGGAATGAGTATTTTACATGAATTTTTCTACAAGTGTGTGAGATAGAACTAAATCTCTGTTTTATGTAGGAGGAAATTAAAGCAAAGAGAGTTTTAACCACTAATACAGGTCACACAACTAATTAGTGGAAGAGCCACGATTTAAATCTACACCATTAGATTCCATAGCTATATTCTTTAGCATATTAATAATGTGATAATTGCTTCTGTGTATGCAAAATATAACTAGGAGACAGAGAGAGAGAGAGAGAGAGAGAGAGAGAGAGAGAGAGAGAAGAGATTAGGCAGCCAGTAAGCATAATTTAGGGTCTCATTTTGCCATGAACTAGTTTCCTTCATTTTTTGAGAGATAGCCTATCTTACCAGAGCAACATACTGAGGCAGAATCAAAATTAAGGTACTGTCATTTCTGCCTGGTGCTGTTAAAGTGGTAATTTCTGTTGAATCAGCAAACTCTTCTGTATCCTTATATTACTTGTGATGAATTTTCAGATGCTAATTTCTTATACTTTGATATCCAAGACTAGACTTAATTTTATAAGCAATCTAATAAATTGTCATGTTTTTTTACTACCTCATAATAATTTCTTATAATAATTTCTCATACATTCTCATGATAATTTCAATTAAGCTATAGAATATAAGCCTTCAGTTCTTTAAAAAAAATTCTGGGGGCGCCTGGGTGGCGCAGTCAGTTGAGCGTCCGACTTCAGCCAGGTCATGATCTCGCGGTCCGTGAGTTCGAGCCCCGCGTCGGGCTCTGGGCTGATGGCTCAGAGCCTGGAGCCTGTTTCCGATTCTGTGTCTCCCTCTCTCTCTGCCCCTCCCCCATTCATGCTCTGTCTCTCTCTGTCCCAAAAATAAATAAACATTGAAAAAAAATAAAAAAAAAATTCTGTTAATTTTATATAACACATTTAGATATTTCTGATCCACAATTCTGTTTGCTGATTATTTTTTCCTTTTGTTTTCCAAAATACCAGAGAAGTTAGTGATTTAAGAGAATTGGTTTTCTATGTCTACAGCCAAGACACTTTTCAATTTTGACTACATTGAGACCTACATCCTGGGCATAAGGTGATTATGCTGATAAGAAATCAGTCTTGTCTTAGTAATAAAATGAGTTGGCTCTTACTCTCATTTTTTTTTCCTCCAGCTGAAGCCCGAATCATCCTTATTAGGACAGTTTTATGGTCTAATTTTTTTAATAGAGTAAAACCTGACATAAATCAATGGAAAATCGAACCTTAAACCCCTAAACCGTAAGTGACTTACTCTCGATTTAACCACACAGTCTTCTTGAAATACTGATGAATGACAAGTAATTACTTACTCGATGTAATGCTTGTCAATCAACTGAACAAACAATTACTAAGTCTCACACCATATTATTCAGCAAAACCCCAAGCATCCCACAGGGGGAAAGTTAAATATTTCAAAGACCACTGACTCAGGACATCTGTAAGTACATTTATTCTGCTTTGTTCATTGACTTCTTTGACTTACTTTAGGTACAATGCCAAATTAGATTTCCTAAAATAAAGTGAATGATCCTAGTGGCTACCACCATATTTCAAGAAATTTGCTTACTGACATGTTAATTCTGCTTGCTAAAATGGAAAGAATTATAGACTTGGCAACAAAGGCCTAGGTTTTGCTTCTTTCCCACTTACTGACTGAGTCATTTATCCATAACTTTGCCATAGCACTTTGTGACTTAATTATTCATGTTTTATCTTCATTACAGTATTATAAAGATATTTTGAAGTATACAAAATGTTCTTAAAAATAATTTTAAAAATACTGATTTTAAAAGCTCAAATAAACATATATAAATCTACATGTGTATGTGTGCATATATGTGTGCATAGGTATACATATATTTACATACATATACAGGCATGCATTCATTTTATAAGAATTTGAGGGGAGGTGGGAAATTTGGCACTACTAATGTAAATAAAAATTAGCCACACTTCCTTTGAGATCAGTTTTATAATACAAATCACATGTGTTAAAATTGTACTCTTTGGCCCAAAGATTCTTCTCTAGAATGTGATCTTAAGGAAATAATAATTTGCTGAAAGTTTTAGGTGAAAAGATATCAGTACTCAAATTTGTTCAGAATAATAAAACTGTAGGAAAACTTGATGTTAAATAATAAGGAATTTATTAATTATACAGTTTTACTACTACATGATGGAAAACTATGCAATCATTAAATAAATATACAGAATTGTGAAATAGAAAAAAAAGCTTTACAATTTATACACAGTATAATTTCAAATATATAAATATTATCACTGAGCAGAGCAATTCTAGATAATTTCTGAATTGTCCTACATGCAGTTTCAGGATCTTTAATGTGCTTCAACCATTTATATATTAATAATACTCATTCATTATAATATTATTAAGATATAGCAGTTAATAATAGCTGACATTTTGGGGTGCCTGGGTGGCTCAGTCACTTAAGCGATGCACTCTTGGTTTTGGCTCAGGTTGTGATCTCACAGTTTCATGAATTCAAATCCCACATCAGGTGCTGTGCTGGCAGCAGAGAGCCTGCTTGGGATTCTCTGTCTCCTCTCCCCCACTTGCACTGTCTTTGTCTCTCTCAAAATAAATTAAAAAACCTAAAAAAAAAAGCTAACATTTTTTGAGTACTTGCTATGTACCGGGCTCTCTTCTAAGTGCTTTACATGTATTAACTCATTTAGTATGAATTGAGTTGTTGATATTGCTAAGCATATATAAGAATCTTTCTCTTTTGAGTTTCTCACAGTAGTAAAAGCTTCCTAAAAGGAATTTTTTACTTATAACTGACTCTAAATCTTCTCATGAGTTTTGGAGACATGTGACTGGATGGGAATGAAATGAAAGTGCCAGACTGAGACAGGTCAGGAGTGTCCGTTGACTTAGTTGACTTCCTGTATGGTGGAGGGCGATTTCATGCAGATTGCAGCTAAAGTTTTAGCTGGCAAGAATCAAGTTCTTAATAAATAATCTAGTTCCAGTGTCACCTGTGGCCTGGACTGCTTCTGCTTATTTGAAAATGTGGGCCTCAATCATGGAAGTTCTTTAGACAGTGGAAGCCATGAGAAAACATTTGACTTGGCAGTTTATCTTTAAGAATCCGTACTTTATGGAAATGGGCAGACATCAGAATAAGAATGCTTTTGTTAAAAAGGATAGATTTCTGTACCCTAAGACATTTTAAGAGATTGGACAAAACTTTGAAGTACTTGAAGGTAGAAGGCACTTTAGGACATAATGGGAAGATAAGAAAGTAGTTGTAAAGTATTTAATTTTGGATAAAGAGAATATTTTTGCTTTTTAAGTATTCTAAGAGATTATTCCAAGAGACATGAATTAAATAATCTGTTACTGTCAGTGTAACATGCATCATGAATGTAATACAGATGGCTATGGCTTAGGGATGGCTGGAACAGTAGAAAGCCTGACATATCATAAAACCAATATATGAAATGAGTCTCCTAATCACCTCGGTTCATAGCACAGTATATAAAGGAGTCTATTATTCTGTAGCACCTTCATCCTGACAGTCCAACTGTAAGTGATTTAAATTGTTCATTCCCCATGTCATCATCCTCCTCCTGCCTGACTATTGATTTGGTCATCAGCATCTTTTCCATAGGAATTATCAGGAAAAGAGAAAGACATTGACATTGAAACCAGACATAGAGGTATTTGTTTTCTTATGGATGATGAAAGCAATGTGTACCTTGAGGGGTGATCAAATCATTCCACTTTGCATAGACCCCAACTAGATTTAGCCCCCTTAGTCTCAGGCAAAGTCAGGAATTGTGGGAGCCCCCTTAATCTCAGGCAAAATGGGATTTTTGATCATCCTTATGGTATGTTCTGTATAATACCTTTCACACAGAGAATTATATCTAGAGTGATGGGTGACAAATGTGAAGAGGCTTTGACAAACTGGAAGGTAGTCTCACAAGTCTAGAAACATTAAGCTGATGTCTGACTTTAAACATCTGAAGAAAATTCATATCAAAGAGGAGGAAACCAATCTTTCACTACAGCAGAGAACTCAGTGAAAGGACAGTGGGCTAGATTTTTGGCTTAAGATAATGAAGATCATTCAGAACCCCCAATATGCCTACCACCTGCTACCCTTAAGCTTCAGAGCTCAGCTAGAAATCTTCCTATAATGAAGGTGAAATTCCTAAGCACAGATTAAATATATGTCAGGGGAGTTGTATAGATGATATCAGAATTGATACTTAGATCCCAAGATCCTCCCTAACTCTGACATTCTATAATTCTGTGAAGAGACCAGGAAAAAAAGAGTAAAATGGAAGCATTTTCTTCCTTCACATTTATTTATTTATTTTTTATTTTTTTTCAACGTTTTTTATTTATTTTTGGGACAGAGAGAGACAGAGCATGAATGGGGGAGGGGCAGAGAGAGAGGGAGACACAGAATCGGAAACAGGCTCCAGGCTCCAAGCCATCAACCCAGAGCCTGACGCGGGGCTCGAACTCACGGACCATGAGATCGTGACCTGGCTGAAGTCGGACGCTTAACCGACTGCACCACCCAGGCGCCCCTCTTCCTTCACATTTAAACTGACTCTTTATTGGGATGACACTTTACTTATTTTTAATTCATTGAAAAATATTAATTTTAATTTTTATGATCAGACAAAAGGAAATGAAATTGTCACCAAATTCAGTTTTAGATCCTATAGGCTCAATTGAGACTATGCTGTTGCCTCTTGATCCCTGGGTTTATTTATATTTATTTCCATGGTGAACTCTTCTCTCTAGCTAATTAGTGTCATATCTTCCTTTTTCTAGTACTGTCCTTTATTGAACAAGTTGTCCAACATTCCAAGGATCATATCATGTATTGCTTTACAGAGACTTTTAGGATGTAACAAGAATTCCCATATTTCTTGCTCTTTTTATTTCAACATACTTACCTCTTTATCTTCTTAGCACTTCTTTCCATTTTAGAAGAGAAAATGATTTCCCTTTTTCAGGCTGGCATTTTTCTTTTCACCCCTAACCAAGTACCTAAAAAAAACTTGACTTTACACTTTAAGAAATGCAAAGTCAAAAAAGATAAGATTATTGTGTATTTTGGTTCCTCTTTCCCTTTAAGTCTATAATGTCTGTTTCTATAGTTCTCTTGGTAAGCAAGATATATGATACATTCATAGACAAATTCCATTTAAGGTTTGTTTTTTGTTTTGTTTTGTTTTGTTTTTGTGTTTGTTTTGTTTTGTTTTGTTTTTGAGAGAGAGAGAGAGAGAGAGAGAGAGAGAAAGCCTGAGTAGGGGAGAGGAGTAGAGAAAGAAAGGGGTGGAGGGAGAGAGAGAATCTTAAGCAGACTCCATGCTCAGTGCTGAGCCCGATGTAGGGCTCAATCTCACTACCTTGAGATCATGATCTGAGCTGAAATCAAGAGTTAGACTATTAACAGACTGAGCCTCCCAGGTGCCCCCCCCATTTATGGTTCTTGTTTAAATATGTGAAAGATGTTTTTCTTCCTTTTCTTAAATAGTTGGAGATATATGTTGTATAATAAAAAAGGAGGAAAGTAAAGTGGGAAGGTCAAAGAAATTGAAATAGTTAATGGAAAACATGAACTGTGAATGAAGGCAGGGCTTTAGAATACACTTCCATTTTCTGAAGAACATTGTTATCTTGCTTAAAAACAAACACTATGATAGCATTATTTTTCTTCAAGAATATTCTCATGGCTCCTCAAATCCCTATATGCTGCACAATAAAAATTTGTGGAATATGTGTTGAATATACCTATACCAGTTCTTACCTCCAGGTAACAACTTTTGTTGTTTTAAACACATTGTTTTACTACTTTTTAATTATTTTATTCCTTTTTGGCTTAAATTAATAACTTTATTTAAATGTTCAAGTGTATCCTCAGAGTTTTATAATGTTCTTACCAAATTCTTTCATAAAATGGGACATTTGTTAAATCACTGATCTCAGGTAAAGTCTTATAAGAGGCCAATATGAAATTGAATAAATGTTCAATTGGTTTTACTTCTTGGGTATTTTATCTGTTAATGGAAAATATCTTAAGACATAACTTTACCTTCACAATATCTTGATGCCATAGTTGGAGTGGTAATATCTCTAGCTCTACTCAATAATGTTGAATAGACAGAAATTAAAAAAAAAAAATCAAACATTGAGTAAGCAAAAGTGGAGTTGAAGAAGCTAACCATGTTTTAACATTCTCTCGTAACAAAATGTCTAATTTTGACTAGAGAAGATAAATAATAGTTGAAAATAAAAATTTTATGATGCTAAGAATTATGAAACAATATATGGCAATAAAATGTTTTGGAGGGAGGTATCTAAGATATTTTCTCTTCTACCTCTCTGATTATTATCACTTAAAAAATTCTGTTTTCGGGGGCGCCTGGGTGGCGCCGTCGGTTAAGTGTCCGACTTCAGCCAGGTCACGATCTCGCGGTCCGTGAGTTTGAGCCCCGCGTCAGGCTCTGAGTTGATGGCTCAGAGCCTGGAACCTGTTTCCGATTCTGTGTCTCCCTCTCTCTCTGCCCCTCCCCCGTTCATGCTCTGTCTCTCTCTGTCCCAAAAATAAATAAAAAACGTTGAAAAAATTCTGTTTTCGGCCACAGATTACTGTGTTTAACATTATTACCATTTATACTTGGGAATATAGAAAGACCAGACTCCTCCCTCCCTTAACCTTGGGCATGGCCATGGGACTTGATCTGACCAATAAAATATGGACAGAAGTAACTTGTTGAATTGATCATTTATAATTGGTGCACAATTCTCCAAATTCTTTTCCCCTGGATGACTTGACTATCAATATTCTACGTGAGTTAACTTCTGTTAGCGTGACTCCCAAAGTGAGGAAGACAAGGAGCAGAAAGCCCTATTGATATGCATGGAAGTGTACCATGACTTAGAAATAAATTATTTTTTAAGTTACTGATATTTGGGGTTTATTTTATACTGAACCATAACCCTGCCTATTCTTACTGATATATCATAGGGAGATCATGACTGACCTAGAATAAGAATAAATATCACACAGAGATAACATCTGAGAATTTTTGTCTATGTTTTTTTGAGAGATGGCAAGCAAATTTTTATTGTGTGATTATGTGATGGGTAGTTCCATCAAGTTACATGAAACAATGTTATTGTTTGTCTATTATAGTTTAGAAATTTAAAGTAGAATGATATCTATGGATGCTGAATAGATAAAGGAGTACATGGTACTGAATTACCTGTTGTAAACATTGCACCAATGTTACCCCAACATGCAATCTTTTATGGAAGCCTAGAACGACATTTTCCAGGACTCCCTTATATTTATGGGTCTAGTTGGGAGTTTATCAGTGAAGAGTATCCCTGTAAAATTTCAAAAGTGTAAGAGAAGGGAAAGCATTATATTCTAGTAACAATTGCCAGCAGATACCTAAAAAGACATAAAGTTTTTGAAAATGTCTAGCTGAGGTTGGTAGCAGTGGACCTATGTGAGACTCTCAAGTTTCATTGTGTCTACTGCATGAACACCTGTGAATCACTTATTTGTAGCTGTGGCTTTCTGGAATCCTTCAAACTACTATATACCTAATGACATCATTTAAAAATACATAATGCAAAATTTGATATATCTGTAAGGAGAAATTGAAAAATCCACTACCCTAATGTGAGATCCAGACATCAATCTCTTAATAATAGAGGAGGCAGATAAAAATTCTGCAAGATGACAGGAATTTCACATCACAGGCTTCTCTCCAGATATAGAATGCTGCTCTACTCTGATCACAAATATATCAGACTAAATAACAGTATCAAAAATATAACTGTACTTTTACATTTTGGAAAAGATTATCTTTTTAAATGCATCAAGTATCACATGCAATGACCAAATAGAAATATTAAATTTAAAGTCAAGAACAAGACCAACAAACTCATTATCCTAATTTTTATAATATCAAATTTACCTTTGTTTGTGTTTTTAGTTTCAAAATTTTATCTTCTTGGCCTTTTGGTAATACACATATACTCTAAAGGTTATATTAACTAATGTGACCATTCAAACAGTTATTATATATTATAATATATTTAATATATTGTATATATATATGATTAATATATAATATTAACTATAATTAAATTATATATATAAATTAAATATAACTAAATATATTAATTATAAATATAAATTATAGTTAATGTTATATATTAATCAGATATATAAACATCTCATTAATACACCCATTCTTGCCCCACATCATGACCTTCTTTTTTTTTCTGTCTTCTTTATATAATATGTGTAAAGGCCATACTGTAGTTTAGACTTTATTATAAAGAAGTGAACAATACAATATATATATATATATATTCTAATATTAAGCAACCCCCTCTTGGATACATCTTTTAGGTCCTGAATTATTGTTTTATAGTGTTTGATTTTTTTGAACTCTGTACCTTAACAAAGATTATTATGAAATATTTCAGAAATACAGAAACTACAGAGTAATATGCCCACTAATAACCTCAAGAGAAAAAAAATATAGTAAATAGTTGAAGGCCTCATTGTGTCCCTTTCCAGTTTCCATACCCTCATGTCAGCCTGAATTTCATGTTTATATGCATTTATTGGCCTTTATACTAAACATATATTTCTAATAATTATGGTATTGTGTTGGATGTTTTAAATTTTATATTAATAGTACCATACTGGATATACACGCTCTGTATCATTTTTTGACCCAATTTCCCTTTTAATGTATAAAGCTTGAACTGATTTATTTTTACTTCTTTCCAAATTTTCATTGAATACACTATAGTTTATTAAGTCATTCTCCTATGAATGGACAATAATTTCAAAGACTATTTTTTTGTTTTATTTAAAGAAATTATCTCTTTTAAATCTGCCTCCTCCTTCTTTTTCTCTTTAGTGCCCTTTCTTTATAGCTTGTTATACCTATCTGTGTTTCCTAAATTATTTTAAGGTTAGATAAATAAATAAAATAGGATTTTACGATGTCCTAGTTGTGTTTCCTGTTTGCTAAACCTGTTCTCTCATGGAACTTTAGTTTGTATTGTTTATAAATTATAATTATTTTTACCTGAGTGCTCATCTTTAATACAGCCCTCCACTCTTTCAAGTGTGTGTACCCATACACACGCACATGCATGTGCACACACACACACACACACACGCACACACACACACACACACACACACACACACACACTTGTTGGAGTCCTTTATCCATTACAGAGGGAGTCTGGTGTTCTGTATCTTTAGAAGCTAAGCTTTTGGTGGCTAATAGAATTTTTGTTCTAGTCCTTTCTTTCAACAATGCATCAACCCTTCAAAAATTTGTGCTTTACACAAGAGGCTCCTTTCCAGCTCCAGCATCCGGCAAACAGGGAGATCCTTTCCATGTGGAACTCATCAATGTAGCGGATTGGGCCTATATGCAAATACAACATCTTGGTTTCAGATACCACTTTTGTGCCTCCTTTGAGGTCTTTCTTTATTTCTGCCTCCCACCCCTCTACAGGTCAGCTATTTGTTAAAAGATATATTAATAGTATATACATTTTTTATGGATTTTATAGGCAAATTTGGAATAATTGTAATTTATTACAATACCCATATTGTCTGAAAAATTTTTAAATATTTTATTATTTGTTTGATTCCATTTCTGCTGATTTTTCAAGTTGTATAAATGGAATTCAGATTAGCAAATACATACTTTACCTTTTAGTTTTTCATTTGATTAAGTATGATTAAAGTTGTACTTTCTTTAAATCTCAATGACAATGTTTTACTCCACCTTTGACCTACCTACAACTTAGCAAAAAAACTCTTTTCCACAAAAATTAAACAATAATGTTTGAATATTATTTTAAAAAGCCAGAATATATAAATGAAAAAAAGAATTTATGTTGGCTTTTTCATTCTCTTTCCTTATTTATACTAAAAATAGGATTTCAACTTAATACTATTCTGCTGCCATGTAACTTCTTACTTTTTTAAAGTTAACACATAATTAAAAATTATGTCCCACATCAATTGACATAGCTTTTCATCCACATTGCTAATGGATAGCTAGGAGTGCCCATCATATAGATTTATACTAATATTGAGAGTGTAATAGTATAAACCCAAAACAAATCATATCTAATTTAGTTTTCACAACACCCCTCTGATGAAGACACAATGATTACTCCCATGTTAAAGGGGAGAGACTGAATTTTACAGTGGTGAGGAACTTTCACAAGAAAATACTACTAGAAAATTTCAGAGTCCTGAAGTGAAACAGACTCTCTGATTCCAAAGCCCATATGCCTGATATTACTCTGTGCAGAGTCTTACCAACATTCATGTAACTAATCCCCAATTCTTCAATATTTAAGTTTTCATTTTCATGATTTCTTTTTTCTATCGTATATAATTATATGTTAACTGTTCCAAAGTATAAATGTAAACCACCTTTGTAAATATGCTCTTTGTCTCAGTATAAATTCTTAGAAGTGGAAGAGTTGGATTAAATGGCTATTTTTACTGCTTTTAATGCATTTTGGCATATTACCATCCATAAAACTTTTACTAATATGCACACTTACTTCAGTTTAAGAAAGTGCCTGTTTTCCTATGTTCATGCCAATATGAGTTATGAGCAGACTGTTTTTCTTTGCCAATCACCAATTACATTGTCAAAACCCAGAAATTATGAAATGCACTTTTTATTAAAAGTTTTTTTTCATTATTGGTAAGGTTGACCATTACTTCAATTGTTCAGTTGCAATTTGTAAACTTTTTGTTGATGGATCAAGGGCACGGAAGGTTGACCAGGGAAAGAAACAACACTGTAAATAGTTTGCCTTTAGGATGGACAATAAAGCATATTTAGGCAAAGTCTATAGTTTTTAGACACGCAGACTGAAAAAACGGAAGAAGCTAATAGCTTTAATGTCACAACTTCCATCGAACTGCCAGGAATGAAACCCAAATGATCACAAAGCCAATTCAGTACACTTCCCACTGTCCCACAACATCTTTGCATTTGGTGTTGATTGATGTTGACCACACTTTTGTAATTGAAAACTTTATAATTGAAAAATATTGAGAACAATAGTAATTTTTCCTAACCTCCTGTGAAACAATTCTGAAAGTTCTAAGATATATCCTAAACTTAGTGTCTTACGACATATTTGGCATGATGAAATAAATTAGTTGTCAACTGTGGACCACTATAAGCTTTTAATAATTAAATGCTTCCTTTGTCACTAGGGAGAGAAAAATGCACTCTTTAAATCAAGAGGATAATTATTTTTCCTGACAAGACTTCACTGTGCTTGATTGAGATTTTAGGATGCATCTATATGAGTTGACAGTTTGCATTTGCTGTGTTTTCCCTTAGGTGAAATCTAAAAGCATTCATAAGTTTTAGTATTAATGAGAACAGATCCCATTAACCCTAAAAATGCCCTTTGGCTCAAAGGAATATTCCACCTGGAAAACTAATACAAAAATATTTTTCATCATGAAATGAAAATTTAGCTTTTCAAATGAGATATGTGTCTGTTTAATTTTAGACATAACATAAATGAAATCAGCATTCCTTTTCATGGTAAAAACTATTTACCTTGACTTATATAGAGGGAGAAAGTGAGTCACCGTTCTTTGCATTAAATTTACAGGAGTTAGTCTTTCTTAGATTTTTAAACTTGGGAGCTATGCAAAATTGTCAGAGAGTTCACTGAAGACTCTGCACTTAGAAGGCAAGGCAGCCCTTTTTTCAAGTATGTGACAAACTATTACAGAAAAGGGGAATAGGGAGGCATTCTCTCCACATCTTCAGACAACACCATCACAGCGCATTGAAGACTGTGAAAAGCACCCTGCTAATCTGAGAATCCTGTGCACCTCTTTCTCCTGGAAGCTCAAAATTGCTTCTAATGGAGAGAAGGTCCTCTGTGAGCATTAACGGTAGTAACAAGTCACCTCGGTGTGAATCTGAAGACAGGAAATTTTACAGTAAACAACAAAGCAAAAAGATGGAGGTTGAATAGGAAAAAGAAGATGAATAATTGTCACCTACTGAGTGATTACTCATTATTATTTGTGTGTCTCATGTTTTAGCTCATGTAGTTTATGCAGCAAATCCTTGAAGTATAATTGCCATCTCTATTCTGCGAATGAATAAACTAAGACACAAAATGTGATGATATATGTCCAAGGTTCCACATCAAGTGTGTGGTGACACTTGGCCATGAGGTTCCAGAGCAAGCACTCCTAGTGTTAATGCTGCTTGGTCTCTGCTGGGATCAAATGACAGTCCCACATCATGTCCACAAAAACACCAGTTAGGTTTCTTTATAGGCTCAAATTAGACACCCTTGGTGAATTCCCAAAAAATTGCTAGGTGAATCAGGTGTCATGAAGCCAGGACATCAATTAAATAATTTAAGCATAAAAACCCGTGACACCTAATTTCTGATTTTCTTCTTTGCATGTTCCAAATGGATAAATTTCCCATCCATCTTGTCTACATGTTTATCCCTTTAAGTTCCCCAATTGGGTAAAATTTCATGAAAAGCATTACTGCAATAAACATTTTCCTATTTAAAAAAAATGAAAACTAACGCACCTCAATATAAGAAAGTAGTGAGTGGGATAGAGAGGTTTATAAAAAATTATTTGATCTGTGTTATAGTCAAAAAAGAAAGTAAAAACTTTCTGTTACTAAACTTACACACAATACCTGAGTGAATTCCAACCTGCTTTCCTTTATATGAAGTTTTTAGAAGGGTAAAGATATATTTAAATTGTTGAATAAATAGAAAGTGAGACAAGGAGAAAATGAATTTTAAGACAATAATGGAGAAAGACTCCAATAAAGGAGGCTTAGGGCAATGGAAGAAGATATAGGATTATTTGTTTTTAATAATACCAGCACATGATGTGCAACTTAACAGGCGAAAATGATATCCAGTCACTTATATTCCTGACTCAATCAGGCTGTTCTTTTAACGGACAATTAGAATATAGTCTCTTGTGTATTCTTCTTCAATTATATAGGAAAAAGATTACCTCTAAAAGGATTTTTACATATTTATATAATTTATATATTAAAATATATATTTATTTAATACAATCAATAAATTAAATTTATTTAAAATGCAAATACAATTAATAAATACAATTTATTGTACAAATAAATAGAAAATATAGCACAATTAATAATACAATTCAATTAAATATATATATATAAAGATGTGTGTAAATCTATGCATCCATACATATATATGTATATATCTATATGCAATATACAGCATAATAGGATATAATGTGTCTATATATGTGTGTGTGATTATATAAATGCCACTAGAAAACAAGCATAATTCACTAAAAAGGAGAATGTAAAGTGAGTGCAGCCTGGGGTACCTGGGTGGCTCATTTGGTTAAGTGTCCGACTTGATTTCAACTCAGGTCATGATGTCACAGTTTTGTAGGTTCGAGCCCATGTGTGGGGCCATATACGCTGACCTCATGGAGCCTACTTGGGATTCTCCCTCTCTCCCTCTCTCTCTGCCCCTCCCCTGCTCATGTTCTCTCTGTCTCTCTCAAAATAAATAACTAAACTTCAAAAATAAATAAAATAAAACGAGTAGAGGCTTCTGGTTCATTCTTACAATATAGTCAGTCAATCAATCTGTCTCTTCATGACTGAGCTCCTGCTATGTAGCAGGCTTATAGGACTGCTAATGAAGCATGTTATTAGGAGGAGGTTGAAATCTTTATTTCGTTAGGAAACAGTTCTTATTTTTAAAAAGGTGGGGGGGGAAAGGAAAAAGAAAAGAGAGAAAAAATAAAACAGTGGAGCTGTATCCAAGTTTGCCTGGTAACACTGTGGTAGCCAGGGCCTTTTGTACTCTATTTTGAAGCATAGAGAAGAATGCAAAAAGAAAAGAGAATTCAGGTATCCTATTATCCCTATTACCTGGCCTAATAAACTATCAGGAGAATTTTTCTTTCCAGTTTTTCAGAGCCTTACCTAACAATGGAGCTCAGCTCCATTATTTAAGGTTCAAATTCTGTGACAAAGTAGTTGCTCTTTTTTTCTCTACTAAGTAGATGAGATCCAAGAAGCAGCTAGGAAAAGCATTACTGTACAAATTAACCAGGAATAAATACAAATTTTCAGTCTTGCTTAGAGAAAATAATAGCCCCCAAGGACCACACTGTCTTCATCATGTCAATAATGTATGTAAGTGAGGCTACATAGACGCTTGGGCAAGCTCAAGGAGAGCTCTGTCAAGGCAGGAGGGGGAGAGAGGCAGCAAATGATTGAGGTGGCCACCTGGGAGTCCACGTTTGGTGAGGTGTGACATGATGGCAGGTAGGCACTCAGTGCTCACCAATGAGCCATGCAGCCCCTAATGAATGTGAGTCTGCACCCAGTCACATTCAGAGGTTCTCAAACGATTCTCCCTTCGCACAGAGCATTTTCCCTCGGTAGTTTAAAGAATAGCCTGATATGTCAGAAACCAGTCTCCTTAGTGAAAACTCAAACAGATTTTTAATGCTCCCTGAAAAAGTGATTTCCACATGTTTTACAGATTAGATGCATGTAGCAAGTATTTATTCAGCATCTGACACATTCTTCACGTAAAGGGACCCTGTGAGTTTTTGGCTCTTTAAGAGAAAAGCCATCTGTGAAATTCGTAAAGGCTCTAGATTAATGCTGTCCACTAGATATATAATGGGAGGCATACATGTGAGCCACATATAGAATTTAAAATTTACTGATAGCCACATTGAACACATTAGAAAAAGATAAAATTAACAAAAATATTTTGCTTAACCCAATATATCTAAAATATCATATTTCAGTATGCAATCAGTAAAAGGATCATTGAGTTCTTTTACATTTTTCATATTACATTTTTTAAATGGTTATTTATTTACTTTGAGAGAGAGACAGAGTGCACACATGTGAGGGGGGAGGGGCAGAGAGAGAGTGGGAGAGAAAATCCCAAGCACACTCAGTGCTATCAGGGCAGAGCCCACATGGGGCTGGATCCCGTGAACCGTGAGATCATGACCTGAGCCAAAATCAAGAGTCACATGTTTAACCAACTGAGCCACCCAGGTGCACTTCCTATTACATTGTTGAACTCTAGTATGCATATTTTCCACTTTCAGCACATTTCAATTCAGAATGTACATGTTTCAAGCCATCACTAGCCATATGTGCCCTGGGGCCGCAGTACTTAACCAACACGCCTCACGATTCCAGGTTCAGAGAATCATTGTGTGGATATATACAAATCAGTTTTGTGTAAAATTTCACATGGCCCTTGGACCTCAAATTAAGATTTCCTGTTTGAATAACTACTTGTTCTTTTGAAAGATATTTCTGTCAGGAATTGAAGAAATATCTTTAAGAAGTCATGGTAAAATTCTTCCCGAGTATACACAGCCATAAAAAACTGAAGGCAGACAGTATTAAGGATTCCTGCTATTAGACTGTTACCCTTTGCTTCCTACTTTGTGTTCCCTCATTGAATTAAGACTGTAGAAAATCCTTGATAGGAGTTCACTCACAGCTTCTGGATTGCCACAACTATCTACCCAAACATTGCTGTTTTCTAAACCATTAATTGTGGATGTTTTGTTCTCCACTTTTTTCTAATTCCACACCAATCCTTCCCTCCTCTCCTGTTATGTTCTTTCTGTGTCTGCCTGATTCCTGTGTTACAGCAGGTGCAGCTAGTTGATGCTTTGCTTCATTTCCATTATTCAAATACAACACAATAACCATTTACAAGAGTAGTTCTCATATATTTCTTAATTCATCTTCTACCATTATTTGAAGACATGCCAGAAAATATTTATTTTGCCAGACATCCAAGCTCTTCTCAGAATGTCTTTGCCAGGCTAAAATCAATAGCAATCAAAGGAATAGCTAATTACACGTGTTCGTGAGCTACCAGTTAGAAAGGTAGATTCTATAAAGTTAAGTGGTCACATACCATGGAGCCATGGACTTGAGCGCCAAGTTGTAAAAAATGGCTAACAAAAATCATCTGTATTGAGTGCAAAGGATGTTCAGATTACATAAATTAAGGGGAAATCTTCCATCAAAAGAAGAATTACAACTCTTTTCTATTATTAATAAATTTGAGTGTGCCTGGGTGGCTCAGTCAGTTAACTGTCCCACTTTGGCTCAGGCCACGATCTCACTGTTCATGAGTTTGAACCCCTCCTCGGGCTCTATGCTGACAGCTCGGAGCCTGGAGCCTGCTTCAGATTCTGTGTCTCCTTCTCTCTCTGCCCCTCTCCTGCTCACACTTTATGTGTCTCTCTCAAAAATAAATAAACATTAAAAATTTTTTAAAATAAAAATAATAATAAATTTAGCAGTTTTTCACAACACTAAAAGCTTCATGATACGAACTCTATTTGAATAAATATTTAAAAATCCTCAATATTAAAAAAGTAAAAATTGAAAAAGTTAAAAACCTTTTCTATTCATAAGTAGATTAATCTTTCCTTTTTTTTTTTTTTGCACATTTGGCACTGTTTCCAGTGTATGCTCCTTACAAATCACCCCAATTCATAGCAGTGCTCTTTTTAAAATTTATATTTCTATTTTTGAAATTTCTCAATTGAGTCCAAGGGAGAGCTTTAACTGAATCTTTCAATATTTGCAAATCACTTTTGCTGCAATTAACATTTGCAGCAGTACAATGGAATAACTAGATGCAATCTGGGAGAAAAATAAAATAAAAAAGAATCCAAGAGTAGGTGGGAAAGTTCTGAAGCCAGGGGAGAAAAACTTGTCTGAGTGAGAATGCAAACCCAAATTAATAGAGCCTGGGCAACAGGATAGAGAGGCAATGGCATAGTGTACATGACAGATCTTTTCTAATCACATGAAAACAAACCCCTCAGAGTCCATAGAGAAACACTATGCCATTAATTCTGCTCTGCTCTCTTGCACACTAACAGTTCCTGTCCTAATTAAATGTGCTCCTGGAACATATGTTTTATTGTCTAAGCTGTGCCATTAGATTTGATATACTTGTGAGTCTTGTCATCTGGGATGGGAAATCCCTCTTGGAGACTTTATCTGTATCAATGTCTTCCCTGAGCAGAGGTGTTTGAGTGTCATATCATATTGGCAACAAACAGCAGGTGTAAATATAAGAACCAAAAACGTTGAAACCATTCCTTTGAACTTTATATGCTTGTAGGTTTCATGGAAAAGGAATTAGATGTGTAGGGAAAAAATAGCTTAAGTCTACCTCTCCTTACATTGATACAGCATTGTTATTTTTCTCTGGGAAAGTTTTATAGTTTTTAAAAGGGGAAAATTTTTATTAATGATAACAAAGCAGATATTATCAGCTAATTACTACCTTCATTATTTATTTAAATTGGTTTGTCAGAGAAACTGGCTCCCTCTAAATTCTTTTTTCTGTATAGAGTAAGGTGTTGCTTGAGTAAGTCATTGGCAAGAAAGCAGAATGAAGGAAAGAGAGAAGAGTTTTAATTTGTTATGCTGTTGTAATCAAAGTTACTTAACTGGGCACCAGAACTTCCTTAAGGCTGTTTGAACTGCATGGAGATTTGAATTGGTTCTACCACTCTGAAATAGAATGTCTCCATAGGGTAAAATACCAAAATATTGGTGAAACACTTGTTTTAGTTACTGAAATCTCTGGGTTCTACCATATAGAAATCTCTGGCTTTTAAGGAAACTAAATGAGGAATGTGGTAACTACAGAAAGAGTCGTAATTCTAGTTCAAGCCTAAAGCTTCAGAAACTTCCAGTCCTAATTTTCAAAGACCCTCAGTTGGAACAGGGCCCTCTATTTCACAGGATTCCTTCTACTTCAGTATCTTGGTTTGGTTTGCCTTTTCATTTCTAAAAGTTAAAGCAGGATGAATGCATCTGGTGCTGTGTCTCTAATATCTCTGCTATGCTTCGCACATCACCAAAGGCTAACAGAGTAATCTCAATCCGAAAATGTTTTCAAGCTTTAAGTAGAAATGAAGCCTGTTGAAAATACAAAGCATTTGAAGAGTTTTCATAAATATCCTCATCAAAATTAGACATGAAACCCTTCGCTATTTTAGTGCTATTCCCTGTCTTTAGATTCTTAATCATCACAGATTAATATGGACAACAAGATCTTATACCTCTAGGGGAGAAGTGTCCAAGGACATAGTGTTTGAAGGTTAATTCTAGAAGTAGGGTTTAAGAGAAAAAGAAATATACACTGAAAGAAGAGGTTAAATATATACCATTAGCTGAGAAAGTCTGACTATAGATTTTTAAAGACAACATTTTTAATATTGTTTAAACAACTCCAAGCAGATGGCCCACTGTAGATTAAAGGTGACATACTGAATGGGCTGCAGCAGTGATGGAATTTGAAAATCTTTGATCTTAAATTTTCTTGGCAGGAGGATAATCTTTGAAACACAATACTAAGACAGTAAAAGCAATGTTTTCAGGCTATTGCCTTCTCTTTCCAAGCACATATACAAATTTTATGAGAACTCTGATGACAACTAAGGTTTCAGTTCTCTGAAGTACTCTTGTTTATATCATTCACTGCTTTTGTCATGAAATCAACACAGGTATACTGTACCAAGTTACAAAATATAGATAAGAAAAAAAGGAAAAGATAATATGATTTTGGGGGTTTTGTTTTGATTTGTTTCATTTTACTATTTTTTTCAGTTAATGTTTCTTTGTTGGTTACTCTACTCTTTACTTTGAGTATTTTTACTCCATGAATATGGTATCTTTCCTAGCTTTTTACTCTATGCCTATTATTATCTCTTCCTGTTTGTGTTGCTGTTCTTTCTTGCTAAAATGAATAGGTTTGGTCTTTCAAGTCTATAAATTCATTTCCTACATGTTCTATTTGCTGCACATTATTTGTATTATTTTTTTTAATTTCTCTAACCATGCTTTCATATTAGAGCATACATTTCCAATCTCAGTCTTTCCCCAGTTCATAAACTGAAAGTCCTCTCAAATCTTCCTGAGAATAACAATTTTCTGGTGGTTCTCCCAGCAACTGTCTCGCATCACAATGTATTTGGTCTTGTCCCTCAGGTATTTTCTCTTCTTTAGAACTGGCACATCTCTTTTCTATCACTTGTGCTATTCTTTTGTCTTTGATCATTTTGCCATATGAGTCAATGGACTATCATACAGTTTAGGAGCTAAGGGGAATTCTATCATGTTTATAACTCTCTATTCCAATCTTATAGTCACATAAAAAGAGAAGGGAAAAACTTAGCTCTTCTGAAGTTTTATTTTTCTAGAACAGAAATGCTATTGCTTCTATCAGCAGAGTCAAGTAGGGCACCTGTGGAGGTGCCTGTGGCAGACAGCCTTCTCTCTGGACCAGTTTCTCTTTTATGTAACTCATAGCCGGCTCTATGTTCCCTTTCTACTCAGTATAACTATTGTCATCAGGAAATGGTGTTGTTTTCGGTCCCATGTAGTAGTAATCTTCATTTCCTGAGTAAGTGTGGTGAATACTTTGATGTTTTCCTGAGTGTCTCTTCAATGAAGGACCTATAGACTACTTGGGAATCTTGTCCACAATCAGCCTTCAGGTATCCACTTCTTTAGGAATTGTCTTAATAACAGGAAACCACTTTGTCCAAGGCCACAACCCTCCCCAGGAAGAGTCACAAGTGGTGACTGATTGATGTGGGGTCATAAAGCCCTGGCAATTTTGGCTCATCTCAGGACCACTCAGGACCATTCTAACTCCAGGGCTTCCAAGGGGTCAGCCAAACTTTGTAACTGAACCTTTATCACAATGCAGCTTCTCCCTGTTCTCTGTTGTCATCCTCTTCCCTTCCACAAGTGTTCTCTCCAAAGCATTTTCTAGTAAACAATAAATATTTCCTCAGTATTAAGCTCTGTCTCTGACTCTGCTTCTAAGGGAATCCACCCTGTGACTGTAAGTTATATGGATAATGGATGTATTTTGGTTATGTATAAATTCATTAACTTAGTGAATTTAAAATAGGCACATGCAATGTCTAGATCTAGCCCCAAGTGCCCCTTTTAATTCCACCCCTTGCCCTTAAGCTAGCAGTTGGCACTGAAAATCCTTTAGTGGTTTTGCCCCCTTTTTTTTTCCTCCTTGGTCTCTTTGCATTTTGTAAACAATGAATTGATTGGCCCGTTCCTCAATCCAGCCTCTCCTTATTTATGTCTTGCAGAAATTCTGAAAAGATTCTGGCATGTGAACAAAGCAGTTGTCCTAGATTCTCACACATTTATTGTTCGCTTTTTCTGTTTCTATACATCATTGATTATTTTCACTGATGTTTTGAAGGGAAGGGAAATCTATAAGCATGAGCTCAGATCACCATCTCAAGGCAAATGTCCTTAGCATATTCTTGATATCAAAATTAACATTTCTTTTACCACCACAAGGAAGGAAAGTGAAATAGAGCACTGAAATTCATTGAAACAAAAATGAACACATATCACACGTGATATTTGAAAGTCAAATTAAGATATTATCTTTAAAATCACTTTGATTATAAAGTACTTTTCGTTCAAATAAGAGAACAGCCAAAATTTTTCCCATCGAGGTTATAGCTGGAATTAGGAGCACAGATTTAAAAATCATCCAACTTGGATTTTAATCCTGGATGTTTATTGTTGGTAGCATTGGTGCTGGTATTAATCTTGTTTGAGTGTGGGTACAGAAAACTCACATACAAGGAAAATTTACTTAGTTGATGTGACATAATTCCATGAACTGAAAATTTCGATCCATACTATGATTTTTTCACAAAAAAAGTAGGACCTTGTAAAATTTTGTTAATGCTACTGTCACTCAGTTTTCTTACTTGTGAGTGCAAATAAAAATAAAAATAATATATTACTATGTGCCGTGAAAATCAGATTAGAAGATACATATAAAACTCTCTTGAAAACATTTTAGCATAAACATGAAAGACATTATCACCATGATTCTCTTCTTCAATCCATTTTTATCAGTAGCGTTTCCTGAAGTTTGTATTTTAGCAGGTTCTCACCATCGGGTTCAAGGATCAAGGAAGGTCTTGTTACTATACCAAAACTGATTTGCCTGACTTATTTATCTAGACAAACATCTAGGATATGATTGTAACCTTTGACTTTAAGAATTCATTGTTAATCCACCTGGGATAATAAATTAAAAGTAAATATCACCTATATACTCATTAATAAAGCTACCAACTTTTGTTTAATTAGTGCTTTGAGAGAGACAGAATGTGTGAGTGTGTGTGTGTGTGTGTGTGTGTGTGTGTGTGTAGATGGTGGCAAGCAGCAACAAAAGGGAGAATGGCTCATGATGTTTTCGATCTAGTCTAGCCCTTGGAGTAAACATCCCAGGAAACCATGGAAACAAGGACAAGAACTCAGTCACAGGGTACAATAGAGGATTTCCAGCCTGTTAAAAAATCTTCTCAAAAGTTTGTGGCAAACAAATTGCAAAACAATTGGATATTGTAAATGTCCTCAAACATTTTCAAAGGTATTAATTTTAAATGTTGAAATCATTGAGGAAGACTTCTAGAAATCATTTTCTAGAACTGTCAAGCCAGTGACCAAACTATAAAACCTACAATCTTTAGTGTCAGGTACAGTTATTTCTTGTGCTCTGTGTATAATTCAGTGTTTTGCTAACTGCATATTTTTCAGTTTGTTTCAGCTTTGGCTCTAGCCCAGAGAGTAAAAATGAATTCTAGAGATGAATGTAACAAGCAAAGAACAGAATTGTGATTAAGATAAGAGGCTTTGGAGTTGAAGCCCTGGGCTTGTATCCTCTCCCTGTTAGCTCTTTGCAATGTAATTTCCCCCAAGTTTCCTCTACTGTTGATTGGAGATACTTACATCCTTAGGGCTGTTGTGTCATATTATAAACCATTAGATAAGCATATAATAATCAAAAAAATTTTTAATAAAACAACATTAGGAGCCACTAACAAATGCCAAGTAAGTCTAGCAAACTACTTTAGAAAATAAAATTTTATTTACTCATTGTGCTATTTTAATTTTTTTCATTGAGTTGCTATAGTTCTCATATTATGTATACACACACACACACACACACACACACACACACGGCTTTCAAAAGTAGTGCATTGAAAATAATCAGAATATTCACCACAGTAGACTTCCTCATAATAAATTGTTTATTGAGAATTTTCAAAAACTATCAATAACTTTCTCCTTCATGGCAGGTTTATAAGATTTTTGTAAAATGAAATGAAACAGAGAAATCAGAATGTGTTGTTGTAATAAGTAAATATACTATTTATTTTCTAGTTCAAGTTCTCCTGTAACCCCTTTTATTGTTTATATGTGGTTCTGCCCCTAACTATATGAATGTCAGTTCCATACACTGCAAGGGTTTTGTAATCCCAGAAGATCCTAAGTAACTCTAGAAAGGATTTGTTCTCAGTATGGTGGAGAACTCCTCACAGATGACTGTGTACCCTGACTGGTGAGGATGGAAGTGAGCATGCATGTGCCATTGCACATAATGAATGTCCCTCAAAGAAGCAACAGAATACTCTATGTCTCTGAAAAGGGACATCTGTAGAGAAAGCTCTGGAGTCCTTTACGAGTATTAAGACAGTGGCCAGTGGGGGTGCCTGGGTGACTCAGTCGGTTGAGCATCCAACTCTTAACCTAGGCTCAGGTCATGACCTCACATTTCGTTACATCAAGCCCTGCATCTGGCTCTGCACAGTGTGGAGCCTGCTTGGGATTCTCTCTCTCTCTCTCTCTCTCTCTCTCTCTCTCTCTCTCTCTCTCTGTCTCTCCCTCTCTCTCTGTCTCTCCCTCTCTCTCTCTCCCTCTCTCTCTCTCCCTCTTTCTCTGTCCCTTCCAAGCTCACTTTCTCTTTCAAAATAAATAAACTTAAAAAAAAAAGACTGCAGCAGCAATATAAGCCCCACATGTTGGCCAATGTCTGCCAGGATTCTGTAAGAGTTGGGGGACTATTTATCCAGAGTCTTCGAAATTTGGATTGAAAGTTATTACCAGACCATTTTTATTCATTATTATCATTGTTTCAGCTATAATTTTCAGTCAGAATGATTTCAGGATTTCTATTAGTAGTTTCTTTCAAATAAATATTACTGGTGCCTCTGAAAGTTTCAAATGCCCTTGAAGGGTATCATTTCTTGTCTGTAGAATTGAACTTGTCATTTACTGTCTTGTCTTCAAATGGACATATACCTACCCCCTTTACATTGTAACCTGAGCATAGACGTAGCAAAGAACTTATGTCCATTTAATTCAATTTGTGACTGATTACTTACACAATTAAAAAGAAATTCTCAATAGTTTTCTTCACCGGAGGCTCCTGGATGGCCCAGTCGGTTAAGCATCCAACTTCAGCTCAGGTCATGATCTCACAGCTTATGAGTTCAAGCCCCGTGTTGGGCTCTGTGCTGACAGCTCAGAGCCTGGAGCCTGTTTGGATTCTGTGTCTCCCTCTCTCTCTGCCCCTCCCCCTCTCATGCTCTGTCTCTCTCTCTCCTTGTCAAAAATAAATAAACATTAAAAAAAGGATAAACATTAAAAAATTAAAAGAAAAAAGAGTTTTCTTCACCTAAAAGGCCTAGAGCATTTGGCATGCTATCAAGATTCTGCTACAGTTAGATTTCAGTAGATTCTTTTCCTCTAAGAATAATATTTTCAAGTCTACAAAGACAATAGATAGAGATATAAGAACTAAAACTGTAAAAATAAAAAACATTAAAAATGAAAGGAAAAAAATCACTATACTTGTGAACTATAAGAAACTTGATATCCTTAGTCATATGAAACTTGAAGCATCAAGTCCAATTTTGGTGTCCCTTAGTAGGAGGAAAAAGTCCATAAGTAATGTAAACATATTTAACACATTTTTACATAAGAGTGTCTCCTGAACCTTGAACTTCTTGTGTTAAACATAAAGCTAATGAAAATTATTTCCTAATGAAATAAAATATGTGTGAAAATATTGGGCAGAGTCATCAAACTGAAAGCAATCACCTCAAGCTGGGCAATGTGTCCCAGTCTATAAGCCACTTGCTTAACATACCTTTATCATGAACAAGTCATGATATTATAAGATCTTAATTTCACATAAATTTAATTTGGTCAGTTTTGAAGTGCCAGCACCTTAATTTAAAACAAAAATTCATTGGGTCGCCTGGGTAGCTCAGTCAGTTAAACGTACCACTTCAGCTCAGGTCATGATCTCACGGTTCATGAGTTTGAACCCTGCATCACGCTTGGTGCTGACAGTTCAGGGCCTGGAGCCTGCTTCAGATTCTGTGTCTCCTTCTCTTTCTGCCCTTCCCCTGTTCATGCTCTGTCTCTCAAAAATAAATAAACATTAAAAAATTTTTAAACAAAAATATGTTAATTCCCATCTTTATTATCTCTTATTCCTAGATACTTCTAAATCTTTACTCAAAAGCTATATGTATATTTATAAATATGTATATACATATATAAGTTAATAGATATATACTTTATATTTACAGTGAACATGACTTTTTTTCTAGTGCTTCTAAATCTTTGCTGTTTTCAGTGTTTGTTACCAAGACAGAGTACACCAACATTGATTTTAGACTTGGCAAATATAACTCATTCTTTAAATCTCTTCTTACTGTTTCACACAATGAGTGGCTTATAATTCCTCAAATATGCATATGGAAACAAATGAAACAAAGTTCAGGTACTTGCTTTTATCCCAAATGATATCCCAAATGGCTATGATAACCCATGCCTCAGGAGTCAGGGTGACATTTAATGGCAAGTGGTAATATAGTGAGGTGGCAGTTAACATTGCACTATTTTTTTTTTCATGGCACTAACGGCACTTCCATGCAGAGATATAGTTTATGTCATTGATATCTAATGTTTATGTCATCTATATCTAATATAAATTAGTATGCCTTCACTATATGGCAGAACTAAAGTCTGTGACATTAAGAACAAGAAATCCTTGGGTCATTAGCCTATTAGTTGATGAAATCTGAATGACATCTTCCCCAATTATCCCTTAGTAAAAGTTAACTCACCTTGATATGGAACTGACCCTTAAAGTAGCTCATTTCTGTTTTCTTAATTCAACTGGACAAAATTTAGTCTTGTATTGCTTTGGCAAGTATAAGCTCAGATCTGAGGATATTCCTAGTAGATTTAACCATAGGCAGCAAAGACATTAAATATTTTTCCAGGAAAAAATAAGGAAAGAAAATAGAGTAAACTGAGAAAAATATGATGAAGAAAGAGATGCTTAAGCTGTGTCATATCACAGTAAGTGTTCTTGATATTTCTCTCAGTTACTGCTGAGCTGGCCAGCCTCTCTCTTAGATATTTGCAAAGCTGCCAACACTAGCTTAGCTCCATTTCTAAACAAATAAAAGCCAACAAAGACATAATTTATACTCGAAATGTTTATTATGACCATTGGCTATGCTCAATAACTTGAAGTAGGTTCTCTGTGAAGTTGCTAGATTTGCTCCAGGCAAATAAACGCCAGGTAATAGTGGCTTAATATCTATACTCATATGCATTTTATCTCCCCCTTCTCCACTTTTTTCCCCTCTTTCTTCACCTCCTCCTTCTTTTCCTTTCTCTTCCCCATGTCTTTCTTTTTCTTAAAATTCTGCTTCAGCGTCTTTAAGGGATGTTTCCTCTTAAGTAATTATGAGTTGGGTATATTCACAGAAAATTTATTGAAGAGGATAAGGGATTAGATCCTACCTTTGAGAAATTATTCTAAATTTCTCCCTGGTGTCCATACCATCGACATTCTCTCTGTTATATACAGCCCCACTTAGGCTGATCTTTGACAAAATGAACTAATAGATTTGTATTTGGCCTTTCTCCACTTTTCTATACAATATATTATCAACCACAGCTTTGGTTCCATTAAGATTCCAAACCAGGTAGTTGTATTACTGAGCAAAAGATAAGCTAACCCTGTCAGTTCAGTTTTATATATTTAACATACCAGATTATCATGGCCAGTTAGTCAATGATGGAAACACTGGTACCAAAGAGTTGGAATTTCAGAAGAGCTGATGTTTCTTTCCAGCTTTGACACTAACAAGGGAAGTGATCCTGTTTAGTTCAAACTCTCTGAATCTCAATTTATTTGTTAGTAAAATGAGAATAACACTAATAACTACCTCATAGCTTGCTGTGATGATCAAATACTTATAAAACATTTGCTTGCAGCTTTGTTCAGCATACATTCACCAACAGGCTTCCCTCTTTTGTGTGATACATAGGGAAATAAAATAACAAAAGAAAAATTAAACATAAATAATTATATTTTATACTGGACACTCAAAATAATATTTTCATTATTTTTACTGTAGGAATCTCTTCAACACTTTCCATGTTTTATATATAATGATCAAAAAGAAAACAAAGCTCTCAGTCTGTCACAGTCTTAAATAATCTGAATAATGACATGGTAGACTAATAACTTTTTACCAGCCTTGAGGAAAGTATATTGACCTTTGAAAAACCTGAACACTTGAATAATGCCCACTTGTTAATAAAGTTGGATTTACACCAAGTGAATAATACATTCAATTATACTCATGTTTTTGTGAAATTCAATAAGTCTTTCCCTCTAACTAATTTTCCTAGTAATAAATCCATTACAGAGCACACATTAAAAATAGCTCTGACAAATAACTCATGTTCTTGGCCCTAAGCCTCCATTTAGACCTCTGTGTTCCTTTCCATAGTCTTTGGATAGTAAACATGGATCAACTCTAGTATATCACAAACTGAAAGCTGCATTAAGCAATATTTTCAGGAACAGAATTTAACTTACTAAAGTACTAAAGACAAAAAAAAAAGAAATTTGCTTTTATGTGTAGTTTTAGGCCTCTCCCCCCTCGTTCTTATGCACATACATACACACTACTGAGTATGAAGAACCAAAGGTCCCTCTTTCTTACCTTTTCTAGAAGTCCAGTTATTTACGATACTCCTAAAGTTATACCTTTCATGGTAGAGAGTCAGATGAAGGAATAATGTGGTGCACATACATGGAGAAGTCAGAGTGTTTTAAGGAGAATTTAATTGTGAATACACCATGTGGGTTTGAAACATAGGGTGCGTGGAACATCTCCTCATCTTGTTTCCCTAACACAAATGGAAGCCTTCTGTATCAAAGCACTGGAGCTTTGTTGCTCACTTTCCTCATCTTCATTTGTTAACTAAAGGCAAGTATCTTAATTAAACTAGAAAATACTGTGTGTTTTTTCACATATACAGTATGTGGCACTTAAAACCACTGATGAGGATAGATGAGGCATAGTATAGAGATTCTGGTAACTGCCTTTTCTGAAGGCAAAGTGATTAGTAGATTCAAAGAACTTACAGTGAGATTATAAAGCAAGACATACCCTAATATATAAGAGCCTTCAAAATGTGCTGTGAGAATGTTTTGGAGGAAGACTATGTGATAGGTGTATCTCTGTGACTACTCATGCAATTGCAATTTTGAATTCCAACCTTAACATTTCAGGAAGTTTAAAATCATCCATGACCACTCTGGGTTGCTACTAGTTGCTTTCCTTTTTTTTTTCTTTTTCCCATTCTTATTCATTCTTGATTCATTCTTATAAATCCATACTAAATAACATTTGTTAACCATCACCAGAGGTTTTAATAAATCTTTTTATTTATTTATTATTTATTTATTTATATTTCAAGTTTTTATTTACATTCTGATTAGTTAACATATGTGGTAAAATTGGTTTCAGGTGTAGAATTTAGTGATTCATCACCTACACGTAACATCTAGTACTCATCACAACAAGTGCCTACTAGTTGCTTTCCTTAAGCAATGCCTTACCTCACAGGAGAAACCACTGCATTCGGTTAATAGTAGAGAATGACAATTCTGTGCAAGGCCTGTGGACACACCTTGTAGGCAATCACTTACTTGCTATGAACAAGGCTCTGTGACTGCCAGCTAGCTTTATACAGAGATTCCCTGGAAGCTTTGTGTAACTAGGATCCAGCTTATCTGTGGAGGACACTTTATCTTTCCCTTTACTTAAGTTCATGTTTGGGAAGACTTGATTACCACAGACGAGTAGCTTTAGCACTTTCTTGAGGCTTGTTGCTAAAGCCAGAAATCCAAGTTAGGCCAAGCACATTTTGGATCAGTCAGCTTCTATCAAACATAGTACAAGTGTGAGAGAACCAGCTGGAAAAACAAAGAAAATTCATGTTAAGTAAAGCAACAATGGGCTTGGGTCCACTCATTCAGAGGGGCCTTTTGTGTTTGTGCTCCAATAATTCTAAATGTGCACCATCCCAGATTTAATTAAGTGGTTTCTTCTTCCTTCTCATTGAAGATGCCCACCTCTGCATTACAAACATTTGTTGGTACAGAGGGAAGGGGAACATTACCCTGCACTCACACTTACCCACAAGAGTGCTTGGTATCAACATTCAGTGAAAGTTTTATTTGCTCATTATGTGAGACCACTGGAGAATCAAGAGATCAGTTAGTCCCACGCTAGGTGGAAGAGAGTGAACTGCTCTTTTTTTTTCACCACTTGCTTTATCTCCTAGATTATATCAATGTTTTCAGGCCATGGCTATGGAGCTGGATACGTGAAAACATGCACTGAGAATGAGAAGCACAAGAACACAAAGGAGTTTCAGAGACATAAACATGTTTTTTTTGATTGGGAGCACCTGTTTGCAAGGACAAAGTAGAAAATCAAACATGTGAATAAAAATATGAAAGACATAAATTTTAGTACAATTTTCAAGTATGAAAATGTCAGCACAATTCTCCTTTCTCATAATGCACAGCAGAATATTACTTTTGACTTTAAGAGAGAGGCATAGGATTGGATAGGTTTTATGTGGTGTTACTGGATTGGGACTTTTTGGGGTGATTAATCTGCTAAGGTACTATTGCTGATTGTGTCTGAGTCTGTCACAGACACATAGGGACCAAGTACATCAGTGGGAAAAGATTTAGTCTTAAATTTGAAGACAAACTGCTTAACATGTTTTTGTAACTTGCAGAATTTCATATTTTGGTCTATTTTCTGGTTGTCTTATATCTCTAAACCCAGATGTCAAATTTCTAGTGCAGGAAACTTCCAAACCTTACTAATTGGTTAAAAATGACATCTATTACATGCATGAACTTTTTTATTTTCTGTTTCACTTCCCCCATAACCTATTTGTGTTAGGCCAAAACTTGGTAGCTTGAAAAACACATTTTATATTGTCTCACATAGTTTCTGAAGCTTCGAAATCTGGGGGCCTCCTAATTGTGTGGTTCTGGGTCAGGTCTTTGCTGAGACTATAGTTACTCTCCATCAGGGCTACTGTCATCTGTGAGGACTTAACTGGGTTAGAGGATTGGCTCAAGATTGCTTATGTGCTTTTTTTTCCAAGAGACTTCAGTTCTTGCCACATGGGCTTTCCTGTAAGGTTGCCTTTAGCATTACTTCACCAGAACACATGATAACAGAGGGAGAAAGGGAAAGAGAATGATCAGTGGAAGCTGCTTTCACTTACAACCTAATCTCAAACATGATATGTCATCATTTTTATAATATCCTATTGGTCCTGTAGACCAATTCTGGTATAGTATGCAAGGGAAGTACACACAAGGTGAATATCAAAAGCCACAGATCATTGTTGGCCATCTTGGGGATTAGCTACAATAAAATTTATTAGTTTATTGATTCATGGGATTTATGCAATTAAATTTAAGTGAGTAACTTTGATTAGTTGAAACATTGAATATTTGTTAAATGCGTATGATGAGCCATAAGGAATTTACAAGACAGTTACATAACAGGAGGTTTTAAGAAGCAGATGAGAAAAGCTAGATCTGGGCTGGGCTCAGAATTCTTTCAGAGCATGATGCTGGGGTGGTCAAGGAAGACTGACATATGAGTAAAGGATATTTAAGCTGAAGAGGAGAGGATCAAAATAACAATGTTGAGGAGATAAGAAACAATGGCATATCATGTCAGCGTCTCAACATATATAGAGGATAATAAATATTAAGGGTGCAAAGGGGAGAAAGATAGACTTGTACATATAGGAAATATAAAAACCTTCATATATCCATAGCAGAATCAAAAATAAATTCTGGGACCTCTTACTAACCCTTGGCATTGCATGTTATAGTTCTCAAGTACTGTCTTAAAAATAGAAAAAAAATCGTGGGTAAATATCCTTGAACCCAAAGTAATGCAGCCCTCTCCTGCGGCGGGTGGGAGGTTGGGGGGAGGGGGAGACAATGATGCAAACAGCTTGCAACAATTATATACCTTCATATTCTTTTATCATCCTAATAACCTTTATCAACTTTGTTCTTCCATTTTTAGGTGTTACTAAGTCAACCCTCAGAGGATCCCATTAATAGCTCCAAACCTTTCCAGGAATGACCTGACAAGACCCCTATGTCATTTCACATTTCTCTCTACATCCCACATTTTACTTGTAGGATGCAAGAAATCCATATAAAGCGAGTTGAGAGAATTGATTTTCCATGAAGGGAATCTATCTTTCTTACTTAAATAGCCTCTCTTGTAATGGAATCACCATTTTCTTACCTTTGGGATACTGGATGCAAAATCTTTTCCTTTCAGTGCACAAGGAGAAATATACCACACTAGAGGCAAAGAGAAGACACAATAAATGATACAGAAACTTAGAACTTCCCAAATTCGCCTCCACCATCCAAACCATTTCTATGGTTCTCTCCATTGTATATCCTATGGCCTCAAAAGGAAATTCCTGTATTTATTCTCTCACTAACTTGTTATTGCTAATGATACTTAAATATAATCTTTTGTCTATTCTATTCTGAATTGATCTCTAGGAAAATTATTTATTAATATGTGTTTTTTTTAGGTTATGTAATTTTGTTTTTGTTTTTTGTGTTTTTTTAACTATAATTTATTGACATACTGGTTTCCATACAGCACCTAGTGCTCATCCCAACAGGTGCCCTCCTCAATGCCCACCACCCACTTTCCCATCTCCCACACCCTCATCAACCCTCAGTTTGTTCACAGTATCCAAGAGTCTCTTATGATTTGCCTCCTTCCCCCTCTGTAACTTTTTTTTCCCCTTCCCCTCCCCCATGGTCTTCTGTTAAGTTTATCAAGATCCACATATGAGTGAAAACATATGTTCCACCCACGTTTCTGCAAATGGCCAGATTTCATTCTTTCTCATTGCCAAGTAGTATTCCATTATATATATAAACCACATCTTCTTTATCCATTCATCAGTTGATTGACATTTAGGCTCTTTCCATAATTTGGCTATTGTTGAAAGTGAAGTAAACAACAAAAAGCCAATTTAGCTTTACAATATGGATGTATAGAGTGTTTTGGAGAAAAGCAATTCAACGGGGGTAAACAACTGAGAACTTCACAAGTATAATTTACTTGTATCTATTGAGACTATAGCTTACTTATTTTAGTTCCCTATTGCAGATGATTAATTTTATTTTCACCCAGTATATACACATACATATATGTATATAATCCAAAACATATGTAGGTGCGTATGTATATACACATATACATACCTATACATACAGTTATATATATATATACACACACGCACACACACACACACACACACCCCACACATAAACGTGTGTGTGTGTGTACAATCTTTTAATTATTTAAGTCACTGAAGTTACTAACTTCAAGTAAAATTTCCACTGGTAACAATGATTTTTCAAATTCTGTAAACTAGAAATAATGATGTCTTATGTTTTTCAGTGTTGATATTTAAAATATCCACATCTTTATAACTTTCTCAATTACACATATACCCATATGTACACACACCCACATTAAAGACATGTAAGAATGCATATACTTCCATTTTACTGGTATGTAGGCAATAAATACCATTAAATATTTTTAGAAAAGAACATTTAGAGAACCATCCTAAATAGGATAAACTCATTAATGCAAGATAGTGCTAGTTTGCTTCTGTTGTCTCAATTGTATCCATAATCTCAAACTTAACAATAAAGGAGGTTTGACTTCAGCAGGGCTTTTAGGATGGAAGAGAATAGAAGACTTAAAGCCAAGCCTGGTCTATCAAATTTGTGCTGGTTTTTACACGCTCCTATGAAAAAGGAGAAGAGCTGTTTTCTGGTGGGGACTGCGTTCACATTCTCCTCTATCTCTGATGAAAGCCGTTCTAGAATATCTTATTCATCTGCATACCAGATGTCATATAAAATTACAGAAAAAATCTTTAGAGAATCTTTAAATGTCATCTTAGGACCAAGAACAACTGTTTCACATATGATATCCAAAATATGACTTCCTATTGTGAGGGCAGAAACTTATAATAAAACAGTCAGAACTATAACAGATTTCATATATGTACAGTGAAAAATTTTTAAGGAAATTCTACTAAGGTCTATCCATGATGGATTTGGCAGCCATTTTGGATCCTGTTCAATCAGATTCCTGCTTCAATTTGAACAGTCACTTGTGGATTTTAAAGAGCTTGGATTAGGAAAATGAGGAGAGGACCAACTGACACACTTGCTGTTTGTTTAAAACATCAAGTGGGCCTGCTCACCCAGGCCCAAAATGTGGTAATGGTTCTGCTTGCTAATTCCTGTTCCCTGAAGACATATCTGCAAGACATGCCTGACAATAGAAATGTTTCTGAAAAGTCAGCACAGGTTATGCGTTGACATGAAGAAGATGGATGTCATGAACCACATCACAGCAAGAAACAAACACACAAAAAACAGTATAGTCAGCAGAATATCTTCCTGCCATGTTCCATTATCTGGAAATCATGCCACGCAAATCTGTACTGATGGCTAAAGGGGCACAAAACTGAATAATAGATATTAACATTCCCTTCAGGGAACTGGAAACACAAGAAGTGACTCCACTGTTGCCAAGTTTATCAAAGGTTGACAAGGAATAACAGATAGCATGGACCATCTGGTGAGGTCTGTGACTTAGATGGGAAAGACATCTCCATCTTAATCTTGTTGAAAGCTTTCTTCAAGCACAAAATTTTTCTCATTGCCACTTAATTTTTCATTTAATCTTCTAAACTAGTGCTATTCTTCTTTTTTATTATTGTTTAATTTTTATTTTTGAGAGAGAGTGGGGGAGAGAGAGAGAGAGAGAGAGAGAGAGAGAGAGAGAGAGACCATAAGTGGGGTAGGGTCAGAGAAAGAAAGAGACACACAATCCGAAGCAGGCTCTAGGCTCTAAGCTGTCAGCACAGAGCCCAATGCAGGGCTAGAACCCACAGACCTTGAGATCATGACCTGAGCTGAAGTCAGATGCTTAACTGACTGAGCCTCCCAGGTGCCCCTAAACTAGTGCTGTTCTATACTAAAATTTATGACCAATTTGTCTTAAAGTCAGAGGACTGAACATATTACTTGTTCTGTCTTTAATGTCATAGCATACAGTTAATTATGTCCTTCTGATTTTGCTTTGAGATTGTCCTGAAGGTCTTTAACTTGGTTCCTGCTCTTGTTGCTCTGAACAAGCCCCAGGTCCCTTCCACATTCCATCACTCTTTGCCCCTGTCTTCTTCCTTGTCCTCATGTTTGGGTTCTCTTTATATTTGACCTCAGTTCCTCCAGATATAGGACTATGATTCAAACTTCTCCACTTCTCTTGTGATTAAAGTTCTGCACCTGGGCTCTCCCTCCTGTGGCTTCATCTTCCTTGATGTCAGGCTTCCCTGAGATTACATCTAGACAACTGAGTGCATCACTACTTTACCTGCCAGTAGGGAATGGTTTTCATCAGTTTCGTTAGAAGACAAAGGGATAAAATGAGATAAAATTAGGAATTTCTAAAATAGAAAAAAACACTTTTTCTCATCCAAATTTCACTCTAAAATGTTGTTTTTTCTTCATGTATCTCTGTATTGAATATGATCTTTAAGGTCAAAGATTTCACATTGTATTCATGAACTTATACCATTATGCACATTTTTCTGCCCCCATCTGTTTCTTCATATCTCTATTCTTTGCAAAGGTCCAGTCCCACACAAAATGCATAGAAACTAATGAACCTGGGAGAAATATTGCAGCAGTAACACTTATGTTTCTACATGGTTCAATCAGGGTTTCCTTCTCTTTTTTATTTATTTAAAGCTGTAAGCCAGAAAATAGGGGGAAAAAAACCATACACACACACACACACACACACACACACACACACACACTATTTAATTAAGTGGAGTTCAACAGGTAAGTTAATATACTTTAGTGTGGGAATATGAAAAATATGCCAAAACAGCAAGTAAACAGACTGAATTATGAATTACATTCCCCCCACCATCTTTCACTTCCTCTCTCTGTGTCTTTCTTTCTCCACATGGGACTGAAGTTGCATATAGGGGGAAAGTTTGTGGTTGTTTGTTTATGTTGTTTTTCTCCTCAGTTGATCCATTTGCTTCCATGACTGACTGGTTCCCAACATGCAAATCAATTTGGATATTCACTGTTAGAAAAAAGAACGTATTTTTAATGTATTTGAATGGATTCTAATCCATTTTGTTTGTTGCTTTTAACACGTTGAGCCATGCCAGTGATTTTTATTACAGAGTCTCAGTGTTTTCTGATTCATAGAGTGGATGCATATAAAATTTGACATGCCCTAAATAAATAAAAGCCTTTAGGAAACTTGAGGAACTTATGAATCACTTGGAGTGGTAAAATCACACAAATAATATTTTCAAAATTAATTATTTCTCACTCATCACAGATTGCTGGATTTTCTGAGTTTTGCCCCTTCTTGAGCTTATCATCCCCTATTACTTGACAGAAACTTTTTACTTGGAATGTTTTCTAGCATTTATTCAGTTAAGTCGGTGAGCAGACTCTCATGGGGAAAAGTACATTTATGGATAGTGGATGGCAGAGCTTTAGAATAGAATATTAACATCCAGTTGCCCAATGTCAGACTTTGCGAGCTATGCATATGCAAATTGCAAGAATGATGTATGCCTGTCCAAAAGAGAGAGAGAGAGAGAGAGAGAGAGAGAGAGAGAGAGAGAAACTTGCATCATGAAAGCTTTCTGGGAAGTAAGATACTTAAAAAGGAAACTGCAGACAAAAATGTACTATTAGCACTTATTACACTTATTTTTATACTAAAAAAATATTTTCAACGTACTTGACCTTGCACTAAGGTTCCTAATTTGGTCCATGTATATGACCAGATGTGAACAGCTTTTTCTTGAACTCAATTATTTCACTTAGGGGCTGTTTATGCAGGCGCTTTTTTTTTTAATTTTTTTTTTCAACGTTTATTTATTTTTGGGACAGAGAGAGACAGAGCATGAACGGGGGAGGGGCAGAGAGAGAGGGAGACACAGAATCGGAAACAGGCTCCAGGCTCCGAGCCATCAGCCCAGAGCCCGACGCGGGGCTCGAACTCACAGACCGCGAGATCGTGACCTGGCTGAAGTCGGACGCTTAACCGACTGCGCCACCCAGGCGCCCCTGCAGGCGCTTTTTATGAAATAGAGATCCTTAAGATCTCTAATTTTAACATGAAACTTGTTAAAACAAATGCATTTTATATTTAATTGTTTATAAAACAATATATACTATATGGATATACATTTATGCATTAACGTGTGTCTACACCTTCTGAAGCAAAAATAATCAGTGTTAACATATTAAGTTATTACTGATAATTAATTTGCATATTTTCTCAAAAGTGCATGATAATCATGATAATCCAAATATTGATGGTAACTAGATTTATGGTTTTCTTGTCTCTGAGGACTCTATAATGTAGTGAAACCTCATCACAGGTAGCCTAAATCATTGCTACCCTCTCATCACCCTTGCAAAAAAACAGTAACCTCAAACATCATCTCAGTTATAGCAAATGGTAGAAAAGTAGTTGGTTAATATTCACCCACGGAAACTGTACTAAAATAAACTTACAAATTATAGAAGAAATATTTATAATATTTAGGAATCGTGGTTGTATAATAACATTTCTGGCATTTTTCTGTGGAAATTTATTTGTACCAGAACCTTCTGTCATTTTCTGAACTACTTTATTAATTTTTTTTATTTCTGTGGCATGAAAATCTTCTTTATTTAAAAATAATTCTTGTCCACCTTGTAATTCGAACTTTGCAGAATTTTCCAAAGCAGGCATCTTGATTTTAAAGTTTTAGATACGTGTTTTTTTTTTCAATGCAAAGCATAAAAATAAATACATATTTTCTTAACACTTTGCTTTTGCTTTAAATTGAGGAAGCACAATACCACTTAACCTCTGTCTGGGAGAGGTAATTTATTGCGCTGTGTTCTTGTTTAAGTGCAGTTTGGTTTCATTTAAAAAGACGTTCATATTGATATTAAGATGAGGAGCTGATAATACAATCAATACACATAGTTTGGTCTTTAAAATGTAGATATTTACTCTCATGTAAAACAAAATATAGCATGATTTATCTGTTGGAAGCATGAAATTAAATGGTGAGGTCCTAATTTGTCTTTTCACATTCTTTTTTCTCTTATTTCCAAAAAAAACCTAATTCTTTCACCTAGACATGGAAGTTTGACACTAAAACTCTGTTTCTTGCCCTGTTGATCTCTCTTGTCATTATCTTCCAAACAGCACACCTACACACCCATAACCTCAACACACACACACACACACACACACACACACACACACACACAATCCCCTGTGTTTCTTTTCCGAGATTTGTTTCAAAATCATTCTGAACACTTGAGTTTCTGCACTGAAGAGCTGTAGACTGCTGTTAGAAAGCCAAATTAAATTATATGTTCTCAGATTGTCAAAGAACAAGAAGGGTTGATAGAAAAAAGGTTTTCCTCCATTGACACAAATACCATGCCTCAGTGAAGTGAAGGCAATGTCTGGCGCTATCAGAGATGCCAAAGACATTGTTTGTGCAGATTTCGTTTTCCTACCAAGATAAATATTGTCCTTTATACAAATACATACACTTTTTTCCAGCACTGTCAAGGCATTTCTCAATTTACTTGAGTCTAAGAAAGCGAGCTTTTGAAAAAAGAGAGATGCTTCAGTCTGGTTTTGAAAATGAAGCATCACAAGCATGAAATTACATTATTGACCTAGAAAATTAGTGAAGTATTTGAAAACCTTATGTATCTCAAGTTTCTGAATCTTTTAAAAATGACCCATTTTAATATTCCATTTTAGGTTATTGAACTAATATTGGGGAAGAGATCTGCTTTAAGTAGTTTTCAAAACTTTCTTTCTGAAATATTTCTTCACTCATTAATAACGCACATCTTTTGAAATTATCACTATCACCCTTCACCTCAATTTCTGCTCAAATCCTAGACTAAATTTAACTGAATTTAGTGTGTCTCCTGTTAGCCTACACTCCACATGGTAATTTCTTAATTCTCATATGAAGTCATTTTAGAAACTTGTAGGATCATGTGGATGATATATTTGCTGCTGATGGAATATCTCTATGCGTCATCCCCTCTCCTGCCCCCCACCCAGCACACACACATATTCCAGCCCTCTTGTAACTACCCACGGCCAATGGAATATGAACACAAATGATGCAAAACCAATTTGGACTAAAGCCATTTTTCAACCTTCTAGCATCTATCTCCCTTCCTTTTTTGAAATGACTATAGAGGCCAGTGTAGAGATGGTATATTCTTAAGATAGAAATATCTTGCATTACTGAGTCACCATTTGGAAGCTGTTTGGGAGATATGCTCAGGCAATAGCAAAGTTTCCATGAGTAAAATGTAGACATTTATTTGTTAAAGCATTAAAATTTGGGAAGTTATGCATAAATGTAGATTATCTTTACTAATATAAGTGAATCCTAGTAGATCCTAGACCAGCTATCCCAGAATATCCTCACACATGAGTTCCAGTCTTGATCTGAGGAATAGGAAAAAAAAAAAAACCCACAGAAGAGAGGATTAAGTTACCCAGAACAGTGACATTTAAAATTCTAGAGATCTAAGCCAAGAAAAGTTGTTGGTTAATATTTATCCAGGGAAACTGGAATAAAATAAGCTCTCAAATTAAAGAAGAAATCTTTATAACCTTTATGAATCCCTAGTTGTACAATAACATTTCAGGTGTTTTTCTGTGGAAATTTATTTGCAAGAGAAGCCTCTATCATTTTGAAACACACAAAGCATTGGTTGCCCCTTTTTAAAAATTTATTGTCCCTTGAGTGTATTGTTAGGAAGTAGGCTCCAAGAGGCAGGAACTGTCTCTTCATTGGTCTGACTATATCATTCGCCACAGTATCTGGAGTAGAGTAGGCAAAGTAAACATGGCTTACATAAGTGGTTACTTGATAGCTGTGCCTATGAGTAAAGTCCCTAGGACAATGGTTGGACTGCATATTTATCTTAGTTGCTTTTAAATCAAAATATCTTAAAAGAGGATTCGATCCTCCAATATCAGGTGAACAGATAAAAATGAAAATAACACTAATATTTCCTTGCTGGATTAAACACTTACCAGGGACCAAGCACTGTGCCAAGTGTACATTACATAAAATAATCAAATGCTCAACTTGTTCAGGAAATCTTTTGTGTGTGTGTCATCCCAGCATATTACTAATGGTTCTCTTTCTTAAAAAAAAGTAGCTCTCCTCAAAGTTCTGAAACAAAACTTACATGATCCATGTAGTCTTTGGGGATTTTCCCATTTGTCTTCAAGGAATCTCTATGCCATTATTATCCCCACTTGAGAGGTGAGAAAATGGATGTTTAAAAATTTGAGTTACTTGTCACTATCTCTCACATGTTTAATAAATAACAAGTCAAGGGGCACCTGGGTGGTTCAATTGGTTAAGTGTCCAACTTTGGCTCAGGTCATGATCTCACGGTTTGTGAGTTCAAGCCCCATATCAGGATCTGTGCTGACAACTCAGAGCCTGGAGCCTGATTTGGATTCCGTGGGTGCCTCTCTCTCTACTCCTCCCCTGCTCATACTCTGTGTGTGTCTCTCTCTCAAAAATAAATAAACAGTAAAAAAATTTATTTACATAAATAAGTCAAGTAGGATGGCTTCATAATGCATGTTCTTAACTGCTAAGCCTTACCACAACCACTGCTTTCTAGGAACATGTCCATTGCCTTCGGGGATGAACATTCACCTCACCGGATTCAATTTTACTAGATTCCAAAATTATACTTTATTGAAAGCTAGGGTGTCTCAGAAATAAATATGTGTAATGATGCCCCAGCATTGCTGCATGCTGTATCCATCACTGATAGATTTTGAGCATTAATAATGAACAAGTAGGATTAAAAGAAATTATGTGTCTCTGCCAACCCATAAACCACAGCAAAATAGTAAAAATGGGGTTAGTCAGTGACTTACTGGCCATACTCATGTTCCTAATGAGTAAATAATTTTCCTTCATGAGGAAAGTAGATACTCCTCTGGGTTTGAGATTGTTATTTTTTTCCAGATATTACATCAATATTAGCATTCAGTGTTACTAAACCAGCCTCTAATTTAATAATACTTGGAAATAAGACTATCACTTTATTTTTAAGACTACCAGGTTTTTTTTTTAAACAAAGTGACATGAAATGGCATTTGCTCCCAGTGGCAGTATTGCTACAAAATTTACCAATTTCTGGCAGTGATAGCATTTGATCAAAGTTCTGGTCTTACATAAATAAGTGAGGTTACTGCAATAAGGAGGAACATTTTCTGAAGACAACGCAATTATTTTTTGTTATAATATGAATTTCTAAATACAATGAACATGGGAAAAGTAATTTTGTTGTGAAATAAATGCTATGTTTTGACAACAATAAATTCTCTGAGTACAATGCTGAAGTTTTGCAGATGGAGCATAAGTTCTATGGTGCTGCCATCACATCTTTTTAAAGAGCACACAGACATGTGGAGCTAATGAACTCTTGAATTCTTAGTGCAGAAATAAGTTCCAGCACCTAGAACAGGCCTAAGCTTTAGCATGTTTGAATAAAATAAACCACTTATTAGATTTTTAAAAATATGTAACAAAAACATGAATGTGTGTGTGTGTGTGTGTCTGTGTGTGTGTATGCTATGTGTGTGCATACTCTGTGAATTCCTGGTAGGATTAAAACTTTTTAAAATTGGATCAGCTGATTTTATTTTTGCCCCAACTTAACTGTATAATGACATTTTAATTTACAACGTTATTTATTTATTTGGACATTGCTGATATAAAGAAGAAGTTACTTCTCATCTGTTTGTCATCCCCATATGGAGCAGGTGATTTATGGTTAAAAAAAAAGGAGTGGGGTGGGTGGGGGAGGGGGGAGGATGTCACCTTAGGAAAGTGCGCTGACAGAATGGATCCTGCTTGGGATTCTTTCTCTCTCCCCCTGCCCTGGTTGCTCTCTCTCTCAAAAATAAATAAGTAAATATCTAAAAAAAATTTTAAACATGGATAAACCTTGAAAACAATATACTCTGAAAAAAAGCCATAAATAACAAACCATATATTATTGATTACATATGCAGCCTCCAGGAAAGGGAAATCTATGGAGAAAGTGGTGGCCTGGGGCAGGTGTGCACGGGTGTATATAAACGGTAGATGTTTACATTGGGGTGATGAAATCTTCTAAAGGTGATTTATAGTGATGGTGACATGACTTGGTGAAGTTACTAAAAAATCATTGAATTTTATACTTTTTGCCTGAAATGGGTGAACGATGTGATGTATAAAAACTTTGGTTACTTTTGAAAACAGAAAGGGAGGCTTAGTATATGGGGGCAGAAAGACACTCCTTATATTTTGTATGAAATAAAAAAAATGAGAGTCTTTACTATATGACAAATAGAATGCTGAATTTTGTCAGGCTTTGGAGGACTATGTTATCAGTCATTGAAATTCTCCTGATACTCTATAAAAGAGTTAGCATGATATGCTATACTACATATAGATAAAAGGAAATGAAGCATAGTTGACTATTTTCCTCATGGCTAGAAAGTAAGTAGATAATTACGCTAAATTTGAAATATTCATTTACTAAAAATAACTTTCAAGTTTTTGTGATTATCCTTACCTGAACTGCAGAAATAATATATATGCAATAATTACATACTTAGTAGCATTTAGTTTCTTTTTTCTTTTATGTTTCTTTACATGGACTACTTTAGTATTAAATTCAAATTTATTCTCACATTTCTGTTGTTAGAGATAGTAGAGAATAAAGTCAGTGTTGTAGATTGACTGCATTACATTACATGTTAAAATAATTATGTGACATCTTCCATTCTGCCTAATAAATCATATTGTTGCTGAATCTCACTATGATCTACTTAGGACCTGTGGTTTGCTTTCTCATGATGTGTTTTAGTAGGATTAATGGGATAATTTCAGAGTCCCCACATCCATCCCTTCTTCCTCTCAGCCCAGTAGACATTAACCTCAAAAAAAGCTTGTTATGCACCATTTGTATATAAATGAATCTCCATCTGTTTAAACCCTTCATCAGTGATTCTTGAACACTGCACTTAAATATCGGTAAAATGTTTTACATAACACTGAAAAACTGTTGCAGATTTATTAACTATATAGGGCACGTAAAAGGGAAAATGCTCTTTTAAGAATGACTTTTCCCTATGATGTCCATGCCTAGAGTTGTGTTAATATGTAGAGTCCTTTAAAATAAATGTGGTAATATGATACAACGTATTTTTCCACTTTATAATCCGTTTATAATATCAGTGGAAACTGGTAGTTTAATTTCCTTCTTGGTCATTCAAGAAAATAGCCAGTTACATGTTTTATTTGCCAGGAGAACTTAAACAAATAGAAAAAAACAGAAGCAATCACCAAACACATTTACTAAAAGTCAGTTTTTGTATGCTTACATTACACACCCCTAGAAAAGTGATATTTTGAGATTAGTTAGAATGTACCTGGTTGCCTTAGAAACCAGCCTTGTATTCCCATGAGTACTTTTCACCTCCATTATTTCTTCTCCTGCCTCAGACATTTTCTACATTAAACACATGAGACTAGAGGTAGTGAGTTACTGTAGAAAAACTCCTTCCTTCCACTCACAAGCTAATCGGAGTAGATATTTCATGCTTTTCCATGCCTTGTTCAAATTCTATGTCTTCAAACTTTCAAACACTGAAGATGCATTCAGACCCATAGATAGTATTTATTTTTATTAATATTTTTTCTGAGTATAAAAGGAAAAGTTTAGTGTAGAAATAATTTTAAAATATTGTCAGAATATTGTCAAAAAAAGCAATTTGAAAGGACTCAAAATTCCATTACCAGAGATAACTAATTTAAATATTTTGGAGAGTATGTCTCTAGTAATATGGCAACAAACTGTACAAGAGTATAGGCTGCTTTCGAAAGTAATATACCTAAGTTACCTGTTATGTTTTTAGACAGATTTTTTTAAATAAAAGCATGATTAATGATAGCATAGTATTTCAATATTTCATGATATATTTCACAAGTCTCTTTTTGTTCAGGGTGAAAAATGTTTCTGATTTCAATATAATGAAAAATTTTGAAATGTTTTTGTGGGAAAATCTTTGCAAATATCCATAGCAAAATTATTAGGATAAAACTTATAGGTAAGGGATTCCTGGCACAAAGATCATGAACAATCTCTAAAAATGTATAATAGCAATTTATGTTTGTATCAATTTAAACTTTCATTAACAATGCTTACTGGATTCAATTTTATTATCCATGTATATAATATGTTATAGAAGATACTTCAGCAAAACTCTGGTCACTAGATTTTGATTTTGAACTGTCTGAGGATTTTTATTTATTTTAATTTATTTGGTTTTATTGGTTTTTACATGATAGTTTAGATGAATATGAGTTGGTTTTTGTTTTTAAGTTTATTCACTTATTTTGGGAGAGAGGATATGTATGGGTGCATGCATGCACATGGATATGTGCATTTGGGGAGGAGCAAAAAGAGAGGGAGAGTCCAAGTAGGGCCCCATCTCAGGAACTGTGAGATCTTGGCTTGAGCTGAAATCAAGAGCCTGAAGCCCAAATGACTGAGCCACCCAGGCGCCCCGCATAGAAGTTCTAAGTTGAAGCTGTTTTCTCTCAGTATTTTAAAGAGTCAATCCAGTTGTCTTTTCTTTATTGGTACTTAGCTGTTTCTCACTGATCCATGTAAGTCATTGTTTTCATGTTCTGGAGATTGACTCCCATGTGATTAGATGTGGAGCTCACTTTCCTTATCCCATATAGGTCTTCTCATGATGTCTGCATCTAATTATTTATATCTTTTTTTTCAGTTATGAAAACTGTGAAGCCATGCCACTTTGCATTTATCTCTCCCTCACATCCTCTGTCCCTTATTTCTTAAATTGCTGTTAGATATATATTTATTTTTCCATATACATATATATACATATACATATATATGTATATATATGTATGTGTGTGTGTATATATATATATTTTTTATCTTTAAATATACATAAATTTTTATCTTTACCATTTTGTGCTGCATTATGGGTCATCTCTTCACATCTGTCTTGTCATTTACTAATTCTGCCTTTAGTTTTTTAAAACACTTAAAATTTGTATTTTTCAACTCAAAAAGTTCTATTATTTGATTATTTGATTTCTCAAATTCCCCTGGCCTTTTTGGTGCTCTCATATTTTGAGTCTTCTTTCTTATCTTTAGCAATTTTATACATATTTGTTTATATTCCTTATTTGATATTCTGATTATTTGAAGGGAACAATGGCCGGTGGAGACCTTCACACTGGGGCTCTGGCACTCTCTTCTGGATTACAGTGGATGAAACCCATCTCCATTTTAGCTACTGTCATCAAATTGGCCTCACCAACTTTTTCAGTGAGAAGTTCTTGACTGTTTGGAGGTTCTTCTCTTGTCACGTCTGCTTGATCCCATGCTCCCTTCTGCACAAATGCTGATAAACCCTCATCTCTGGCTCTTAGTGGTTTCTTACCACCTGATCATATTTTGAGGTTTGTGGGAATGTGTTATCGTTTAGTTTTGTTGCAGATATATATGTGGTTTTGAAGTTCTGCTCTCCTAGTGTCCCATCTGTTTTTAAGGGGGTACCTATGGAAATTAAAGCCTATTCCATCATTGTCTTTAGATTCCTATGGTTTATTCTTTTTTTTTAATGTTTATTTATTTTTGAGAGAGAGAGAGAGAGACAGGGACAGAGACAGAGACAGAGCATGAACAGGGGAGGGGCAGAGGGAGAGGGAGACACAGAATCTGAAGCAGGCTCCAGGCTCTGGGCTGTCAGCACAGAGCCCAACGTGGGGCTCAAACCTACGAACACAGAGATCATGACTTGAGCCAAAGTTGGAAACTTAACCAACTGAGACACACAGGCATCCCTGTGCCTGGTTTACTCTTATAAAGAGAAGCAATTTGAGGATTCTGGGGGGAAAGTGTCATTATCTGATTTACACTTTTAAAACACCACTAGTCGCCCTATGGAGAATGGATTAATGGCTGTCAAGAGTGGAAACAGGGAGCTCTGAGAAGAGACTTTTCTATCAGTTCATGTGAGAGACACTGCTGACCTGGACAAGCAAGGCAGAGGTGGAGGGACTGCACAGAACGTGGTTATAATTTATGGATACATTTAGGCAGAATGGGCTGATGGATTCCTTGTGGGATTGCAGGGAAGACAGCAATCAATACCTTCTATATTTGGGCCTTGAGCAATTTTAGGATGGTGATATTAACTAAGAGGAGGAAGATTATAAGAGGAGAAGTTGTGAGAACAATAGAAATAAAGAGTCTTGTTTTGATCTTGTTAAATTTGATGACTATTAAATATTCAAGTAGAATATGGTCAAACAAGCAGATGAATGTTTGAGCCTGGAATTCTAGGTTCAATTAAGGCCAGAGACCTCTTTGATTTATCCTTCCTCTTTCTCGTCTTTGAATTTTTTCTACCCAAATTCTAGGAGAATGCCTTTGATTGATTGATTGATTGATTGATTGGTTGATTGATTGTGTTTCCTGAAATTTGTGGTCTACTGTTACTGCCTCCACTAGATTTTTATGCAGTACAACCTTTCCCTCTAAATCTATTTTCCCTCACTGAGTATTGCCTTTCCATAACTGTGTATTCTGTTGTACTGTATGTAATCACCTCCTGAATTACACTGAGAATGCCAGTTGAGAACACCGTATAGTTTTAGCCTTTTACATTGTAGATCCATTTCTAAGAAGTATTAGTAGTATAGAGATCAAAGACTGGTCCCCTTTTTTCAACTGCTAAGTCTATTCATATGCCCAGTGAACTAATATTTTTTTATTCTTACAGATGGATGGCTACTTTTCACATGACTGGGAATTCTCTTGGAGATTGCATTGAGTTGTTTAAATCTTTTATGACAGGCAAGATGGAAAAAGTTTAGTTTCAATTTGCCAATTTAAATCTTCAATTGTCTGTGCACTCCCTCATATCTGTGGTATCTCTGGAGGCTAAAATGTTTCTTTTATTTTCTGTTTTATTATTTACTTTTATTTACTTATTTATTTGTTTTATTTTAGTGATACCTTCCTTCTCCAAATATCATGACTTTTCTCTTTGAAGGAACTTTTGACAGTGCTTCTACCTTTGATGTTCAGCCTGCTGCCCCTGGGCCTTAAATGAAGCCCATAGTTAATGAAATAATGTAACATCTTATCTGTGTGAATTCTTATACCTGGTCTAATATTTGGAATTAATGGTGGGGTTAAACTTTGTTTAATACAAATGATACCATATTTACCCTTGGACCTGGAATTGGCCGTATTTGCAAACTTTTTCTGTAAAGGGCTAAATAGCAAATATTTTAGGTTTTCATGCCATAAGGTCATTCATAGAGGTCATTCACCTCAACCTTTATAGTGCAAAAGTAGCCACTGAGGATACATAAATGAGTAAGTGCAACTATGTTTCAATGCAACTTTATTTACAAAGGCAGACAGCAGATACATTTGTCACACCAGCTACACAGTTTGTTGACCTCTATTATGTGGTATTTCAGGAATTACACTGGAAAGCATTTCCTTCGCATTCACAGTCTCCTGAGTCAGCCCAAGAACTCCAGAAGTTCATATTGCTTTTAGCCCTTCCTTCAGTCTTTTTTGGGCACTCAAAATCTTACAGAAAATTTCCTTGATTTAGAGCATACAGGATTTGTCACTCACCCTGTGTCACTATTGCATTCCTTTGATCATTTGAAAAATAATCTGAATAAATGGAAAATTTAAATATGTGCTAAGACCCCCATCTTAGAATGGGTTTCATTTGGGTCCAGTTAGGAAAACATATTAAATGTTTCAAATAAAGTGTATGTGTTTACCCTGATACTGGAATTTTTAAAGAGCAGAAAAAGAAGTCCAAAGTAACCTAGAAATTTCCAACTGCAGAAGGCCATAATCTCCTCCAGGGCTGGTAAAAAAATGGATGGAATTAACTAAACCCAGAGGCAGCAAGATGGAGATCCATTAATACTGTGCTTTGATGTTGGGGGCATGGGGTGGGGGGGTAAGAGGGAGCAAAGCTTATGAGGTGCTCAGGCTTCTGAGGAAAGAGCAGGGACTGGTACTTGGACCCACAGGAAGTGCATGACCAGTGGACAGGGAGCCTACATTGTGCCTGGTACTCTAGTTTGCTAAGAAGACACAGCAGACCTGGAATGTGAGTGCAAAAACAAACTGCAGGCTTGAGCCTCTTGTTGTCTGCTGCTGGAACAACAAAGTAGGTGGAAAGCCAGAAGGAAGTCCCTTTGCTTATGCTGCAGTCTCCACTTAATGCCTGCCATTAGCATTTTCTAGCAGAGTGCAGACTAACTAAGGGGATGTGAGAAATGTAGTTTGAAGAATCACATGAAAAAGTAGATTCTAAAATAAAGATGGGCTCCGGACTTCCAAACAATAGTAAATTACCAGCACAAACCATATTTAGCTATCTTTATCTTAAGGTATTAGTAGGCTATGATTTATGCCTGTGGAGCATAGCACATATGTCATATTTAGAAATATTGCTTATCAGAATATATTTAAAAATCTAAAAACTTTACAGTTAGGCTAACAACATTACTCAGTTTTGATGATACTTGCCTAACTGCTACATTTTGTGTGCAAAATATGCCTTTAGATAAAATTAAGTTTCATGTAATGAGGATTTCTGGTACTGAGAATCTCATGATTCCTGTGATCTTAAAGTTTTATATGTACATATATTCATATACATGAATACACACATACATACATATTAGCATATATATGAGTATGTATATTTTAAGCAAAGGTCATAAATAGATTTTACAATATATTATATCTTATATATAATATATATTATATCTTGCATATATTTTATATATATTATTACTAAATATGTATTATATACATGTCTCTTGTTTAACAAACAAATCTTTTATTTACCAATAGTCAGAATTGTTTCCCATACTTATTCATTCAAATATTTTTCAATGTCTTCTAGGCATATAGCACTATGCTGTATCCTAAGGGAATCCAAAATAATATTTTAAACTTGCAATGAAATAATAAAATTTCTGGATGATAGCATTAACTGAAAGAATCAGAACTAATTTAGTAAGGGCTTAAAGCAATACATTTGCATGTACGTTAGTATAACCTCCTGGTGATATCAATACTTTTAATAACTACTATGCCATTATTCATTTCACAAAATAAATAAAAATATCTCTGTATCATTTAATATTTACTCCATATTTCCCTTTTCCTGATTGCTTCAGGGATTTTTTTCCCAGCATTTTATTTTATTTTATTTTATTTTTTTAAGTTTATTTGTTTATTTTGAGAGATAGAGAGAGAACTCACACACAAGCACACAGAAAGAGAGTGAGAGAAAGAATCCCAAGCAGGCTCAGTGTTGCCAGTGCAGAACCCAAAGCAGGGCTCAATCTCACCAACTGTGAGATCATGACCTGACTCTGAATCAAGAGTCGATGCTTGACTGACTGAGCTACCCAGGCACCCTTAGCATATTATTCATTTAAAACAAAACTTAACATAGGTACCCATTTCATTTGAATATTGCATCTCAAAAATTTTAAGAAACTCTGCCTTTTATTTTTTTTATATTTATTGTTGGAGAAGCCAGGATATGTGTCCTGTAGAATGTCCCACATTCTGGATTTGGCTGATTGTTTCTTGTGGTGAGGTTTAACTTGGTCTTCTATCCCTGTTATTTCCTGTATTAAACTAGTCTCAAAGCTAAAGGTATGATTCAGCAACAATGCTTGTGCCACAAGAACACTTCATGCTGGTTCTGTGCAATTCCTACTCATCATGTGAAATTTTACAGTGTTAATGATTGGGAATTGGGAGAATTGCCAATTGGGACCATGAAGTTTAGTTTTTAGAAGAGCATGTCAAGGTATTGTGACTGATGAACTGTTTAATGGTATAAAATAAATTCTTAACCCAAGTTAGCATAAATTCTTGAAAAAGTGATGGATACTCCCTCTTCTCTCACCGGCAACATTATTAATGCAAATGTGTCAAAAGAGTGTGATGAGGCTGACAAGGAAGTTAATGTGTAAATGATGCAGAAATGACAGAAAATTCATTGCATGTTAGTCAAAGGACCAAGAGGACACCAAAGGATGAGAAAAAAATCTATGAGTACCTTAAAGAAAGAAGAGAATAATTTGTTAGAAAGGATTATTCATCTATTTATAAAACATTTATGTTATTTATAAAATACCCATGTTATAATCTCCAGGAAGTTATGTGTGTACATTTTTGCATCCTAACATTCATAAAAGACACATAAGTGACAGTGAAAATATCTTATTATTTTATTTAGTTAAAATTATGTTCAGATGAATGTTAGATTTAAATAAAGTTCATTATATTCAAGTTCTTTGAATATTAGTACCAAGTCTCCACAGGTTTCAGTTAATTAGGTAGTCGATACCAAGTCCTGTTTGTCCAACTTCTTGACTGAAGCAGACGTTTGCACGTGTGCATCTGATTGTTCTGTTATCTAACATGCATTATAAATTATTTACAGCAGACAAAAAGCACAGAAACGACATTCATTTGACCAGTATACACTTAATAAAATAAAACGTTATAAAATCTGTTGGAGTCTCCTGGGTTTTCTCCCAATTGCATCCCATTCTCTTTCCTAGTAACTAGATATATAGCTAGATAGATAAATAGATAGACAGACATAGATGTATAGATATATGGATATTTAAAGATGTGTATATGTATTTAAGCCATGTATAATATTGATTGACAAGTTTTAATATGCATACAAATGAAATCAGAATATATGCATTAGTCTGCAAATTTTTGGCATAACAATATATTTGTGAGATTCGCTCATTTTGACATGTATAGGTCTAATGTTTGCAATAGTCAGTCATGAGAGCATCACAGTTTATTTTTTCATTCTCCCTACCCGTAGAGGGATGGTATTTTGTGCATAATTATTCTGCTGTGAGAAATAACACTGCTACTATGCATATTCTTATCAATGTCTTCTTATACGACAATTTCCCTAGATTATACCCAGGAGTTGACATTATTTCCTAGATAATTCCAAATTGCTCTCTAAAACGCTTTGAATTTAAATTGCCACCACCCCTACTTACCATCATTTTACATTACCAGATTTTTACATTATTGTAAGCCTGGTGGGTGTGAATGGTATCTCATCATGGTCTTACTATTGACTTCTTTATTAGTGGGCTTTAATAAGTTTTCCTTTTTTTATTGGCTTTTCCAGTTTCTTCTTTGTGAATTGCCACTTCTTTTCCCATGCATTTGCCTTTATTTTATTGATTTGTAAATAGTCTTGACATTGTCTAGAAACTAACTTTTTGTGGGTAATATGTGTTATACATTCTGTATTTGTAGTAAATGAATTGTATTTTCACTTTTTAGTAGAATCATTTGCATCACACAAGTTTATAACTTAAAAATGACCAATTTTATCAATACTTTACTTTGTGGTTTATATTCTTTGTCTTGTTAAATAACGTTTCCTTACCAAGAGGTCTTATTCATATAGTCTTGTATTTGCTTCTACCCATTTTAAGTCTTGAATTTTTACATCTATGTCTTTAAACTACAGCTATAAATTTTTGTGTATAATAGGAGATAGATATCTAATTTTATTGTTTCCCATGGGAATACCCTTTCCTAGGCATTATACTTGAATAGTCCATTTTGTCCCAAGTGACCTTCATTATCATCTATGTTAAGTTCCTATAAATATGTACCTTTTTTCCTGAATTCTCAAACTTCCTTTGGATTGTCTATCCTTCTGTCAATTCCACATGTATGATCACCACATTGCCATAATGATATTTGGTAGGGTAAGTTCTTCCAAGTTGTTTTTCTTCAAATTTAACTTAATTGTGGTCCTTACTTCCACATACATTTTAGAATCAAATTCTGTATCTAGGCTCAAGTGTAGATCTATTTGGGATTTCCATGTATTTTTTAGGTAAAAAATAATTTTTCTTTTTTATGTGAAAGTATTTTCTTTTGTGTAATAGAGGTTTACTTTTATGTAAAAGTGAGTCTTCACTCTTATTGTCACAATGTAGTTTATTATAATTCCCAATTTTTAAATTTCTATTATGTTTGTAACTTTGATACTTTTTACTCTTTAACATTTTTATTTGCTTTTTTTGTTTTTTGTTTGTTTTTATTTATTTATTTATTTTTTTGGATCAGGAATACTCTATCCAGAGCTTGAAGATTTAATAATTTTTTGATCTTTTCAAAACAATATCTTGTCTTTATTAATCCTCTGAGTTGTGTCTTTTTTTCCTACTTCATTAATTTTTCTATTTTCATTACTTTCCTTTCCATTCTTGATGTTACTATAGCCCTACTAGCTTTTTATTTATTAGCATTTATATTTTAAATGAAGCTTGAAAGTCACCATATTTAATTGCAGAGTTTAGTTTATTTTTAAAAAAATTTTTTTTCAACGTTTTTTATTTATTTTTGGGACAGAGAGAGAGACAGAGCATGAACGGGCGAGGGGCAGAGAGAGAGGGAGACACAGCATCGGAAATCGGAAACAGGCTCCGGGCTCCGATGCAGCCCAGAGCCTGACGCGGGGCTCGAACTCACAGACCGCGAGATCGTGACCTGGCTGAAGTCGGACGCTTAACCGACTGTGCCACCCAGGCACCCCTGCAGAGTTTAGTTTAATTACCTTAAGCTGGTAACTGATGTAACTCTTTCTGTCACCTAATATGGGCTTTCTGTTTACTCTGCTTTTCTAAATTTTAATTCTATATTGTACAATTCTTCCTCCTCTAGGATTGATTATTATTTTTTTCAATATTCCCCAATAATGGAAATTATAAAAAATCTATTTTAGTGTTTATGGTGACATGCAAACATTCATACTTGATTTGACTGTACTGATATCTATTTACGCTACTCTAAAGGCAATTCAGAAAATATATAGTCTTTTAGCTTTGACCACTATTCCATTTTACATAGCATTCATTTTGTCTTTTTCTCCCTACTCTTATTATAGACATTTTTATTATTTTGTATACTCCGTTTTGGCTTATACTTACTCATGTGTTAATCAATTTCTTTGCTCACTGTTCTCTCACATCTCAATCTTTTCTTATGAGATTTTTTTGTCTTATTCCTTTTAGAACTCCTTTAATGAAAATATTTTAGTGGTAAACTTCCTTTGCTTGAATATGCCATTTTTTCCCTTATAACCCTATGATAGATGAACACATTTGAATTCTAAGCTGGGAATCTTTTGTTCAACATTTTGAAGGCATTGTTCCATAACCGCCCCAGTCTATTATTGCTGTTGAGAAATCTTCTGATTCTCTACTTTGACATCATCCCTCAATTCTAAAAATATTTAGTCCTTATCTTCTTTACTATTACCTCTCCTCCATTCTCTATGTTACATCCCCGAGAGACATTCAGTAGTGTCCTCTAACATGACATATTTATGCATAGTGCCAGGCAGGAAACTATCTGCAGGCAGCTGGATTCAGTATGTGCTTTGCCTCTCTGACTGGTTCAAGGGTTCTATAGATGGTTTGTGCTGCTTCTCTGTCTTAAAGCTAGGTCACTGTGAGCCACCATCACTGTCGGCGGAGAGATCTTTGGGGGCTACTGCACCTAGGACTTTTTGTCGCTAAATAATCCAGCCCACGGTACCAATTAGCCCTGGCTTCATGCCGGTGCCATATGCCTCTTGCCTTCACCTCAGAGCTTTCAGTAGCTTCTAAGGCCTAAGATACTGTAAGATTCCTTTATGTTCATACCTGTGTGAACTGTGTGGGGTTCACCTGCTAGGTAGTAAACCTTGGCAAATACCTAAAAAAAATCCAGTGGTCCAGATCAATGCTCATCTCTTTCTCCTCCTGGTTTAGGTAAGACCCATCTTTCAATTCATCATGCAGTTGTGACTAGCTCAGCAACATGCTGAGCACGTTGGTTATATTTGTTTTCTCTGCTTAGCTTCCCTTTTCCATTCACTTATACTTCGCTGGGCCTGTACTCCCCAGTCAGGTGTTAGCATATGATATTTTGTCTAAGGACAAGGAGGACCTGTGCAAAGACATATATTTACATGCTGTCAAACTTCTATTATTTATTTGCCACATATATGCCTATCAGTTTATTCTCTTTCCTGGTTTAATTTAGCACATCTACTGAGGGTTTTTTTTTAATTAAGGGATTATATTTTTTGTCTTGTATTTGTTTTTATAGCTGCCTAATCTCTCTTTTGATAATACTATGTGCCTTTCTATTGTCCTCAGTTCTATCTTTGAACATACTCATTGTATATTCTCCATCAATTATTTCTATTTTCATTACCCTATGCTGTTGGGGTTCCAGGTCTTTTCTTCATGCCCTTGGTGGTTCTCACTCACTGTGGCTTGTGTCTTCATGGATCTGGTTATTTTAAACAGTGAGCTCAACTTTCTCAAGATTTAATCTGTGAGTCTAACTTCTGTGATGGTTGGTTCAGGGTCTGTACCTCGGGAGAGTATTTGGGCTAAATTCCGCCAGGCCTAGGTTACTATCAACTGGGGAAAGTTTTAAGTGAAGTTATTAACTGGCTTTTTTTTCCAGTGGACCATGTGGAAATTGAGAAGTCAAATTCCTGACTCCTGAGAGTGGGCTATGATTGTGAATTTTTATGGGAGAGGTTTTTTTCCCACCAGGTCCTAGGCCAAAATAGGCAAATTATCTTGTAGCTTTGCCTTTGTCAACAGAAACAAAGTTTCTAGCCTACCAATTCACTTGGGAGGTAGGCTTTAGAGAGATCTACTTAAGCCGTGTGTGTGTGTGTGTGTGTGTGTGTGTGTGTGTGTAGGCACCAACCTCCTTGATACCGTTTAGCAGTAAGGTCTTGTTTCTTGTCTACAGAGCCATTGTTAAAACCCAAACTGCCAGCAAAGAAGCTTTTTCGCTTAACAAGATCAGCAACTATACACTGGTTGCTTTAGTTTTAGTATTAACTTGCCATTCTCGTTTCTAAAGCCCTCTTCTTTGGGGCCTGGGGTAATTTACATTACTCTATTGTGAGCTCAGTCAGCTACAATGTTTAGAAGGTTATATTTGTATCTTTTACTCAGAATGTCCAGGTGTGCTTTGTCACTTGCTTCTTCTGTTTAGATAACATTGCTGCTAGAAGCAAAAGTCTGTCCTCTGACATTGAAGCATGGTGTTAATTTACTATGCTAGCATTTAATAGCCTTGCACCAAGTGTTTTTTTGAAATTTTTATGTATGACCTCTAATCTTAACTTCTTAAAACCAAACGTGAAGAAATGCTTTAAAAATGAGAAGAAATGCAGTATTTAAGAGATAATAAAGTGTGTTGGTGAAATCATAAATTTTGGTTTACAGCCTGAGCTTGACATCTGGCTCCAGCTCTTTTCTAATGTTAGACTTTGGGCCAGTTGCCATTCTCCTTCATACCCTTCTCATCTGTAAAATGGACCACAGGTAACAGTGTCCACTTCTTTGGATGATTGCACTGATTAAATGAATGAGCATATGAAAAGTGTCTACAATAGTGCCTGGCACATTAAAATGTGCTCTAAATACTTTCTATGATTATTATTCCATTTACGGCCCATCTTCAATGCAATTCTGAATTAGTTAATCAGTAAGAGCAAGACAGTCTTTCACAGGATTGTTTTTTTAAACTTGAATTTAACTCATGTGCTTTCCTCCCTTTTCAAAAATTGGTTCACATATAGTGCAATAACAATAGCATAAAAGAGTTTGTTCATTTTGGCTTTTTGTTATCCATATAAGTTTTGGGAAGATAGGAATATTTATGCATACTGGAAATATTTAAAAGATTTAGGTACTGAGAACATTTAGAAATTACTTTAGAACATTTAGAAATTACTTTAGCCTCATATATTTTACATTGGCTAATCAGTTTGTGATAAGAAACCATATTTAAACAAGCAGAAAATCATTATATGATGTACAAAGTGCTGAAAACAGACAAAGAGAATATGATATCAATTTGAAATAGAAAATGATTTGATTGTTCTCTTTAGCTGAACACATTTTTTCTTGGTAAAAATTAAAGGAATTGTGTCAGGCAGAAAATTGTGTTCCATATAGTATTTGCTGAAAATGAACAAATGGCACATTGGCAATTAGTTTTTCCCTAGAATACAAAGACAGACTGCTATTCTTTAATATATAATTTGGTGTTTCAAAGAGAATACGAAATTATATAACTCTTTAATAGCTTTTAGTTTAAGTTAATCTATCTTTTACCGAATCAGGACAGACTCAAAAGCCTCCAAAAATTTCCAACCAATATTCTTAAAACAGAAAAAAAAAAAGAAAAAAAAACACATGTTGAGGGTGAGGATGCTTTTTCTTTCAACTTTTCAAACAATGGTTCTTAAGCCATTGTTAGTGTATCATACTTGTTGGTAAAGAAATGTCCAAAAATAAAAAGCTATGAAAGTATTTTTATGGTTTGCTTAAAAAACTTTGAGATTTATTAATGCTATATAAATATATATTAAAATAGTAAAATGTGATGTTGAAAATAGTCCTTCTTAAGCTTAGGTGATGTGATGTTGAAAATAGTTCTTCTTAAGCTTAGCTATATCTAAAATTCTCAAATCTAGCTCATCTAACACATAAAAATATTTCTTCCTCAATAAAGAGAAAAGTTTGCTTTTGAAATTATATTACTAGAATCACCTCAATTTTAGTTATATATAGACATCCATTGCTATATTACAGGCATTGTAAAATTTTCCTCATAGAAAAGAAAACAGCATTGACTTTTACAATATTTTGGAATTTAAAATTGTGTATATGTGTACAAATGTGTTTGTATAAGATTATCACCACCATTATTTTTTTTTTAATTTTTTTTTCCAACGTTTTTTTATTTTATTTTTGGGACAGAGAGAGACAGAGCATGAACGGGGGAGGGGCAGAGAGAGAGGGAGACACAGAATCAGAAACAGGCTCCAGGCTCTGAGCCATCAGCCCAGAGCCCGACGCGGGGCTCGAACTCACGGGCCGCGAGATCGTGACCTGGCTGAAGTCGGACGCTTAACCGACTGCGCCACCCAGGCGCCCCTCACCACCATTATTAATCATTAAACTCCAGCCTACATTAGTGGTCCTGTGCTTATCCTATAGCTCATAATCCAAAAAATACATAAAACTTCAATTTTATGTATACATATGTATCTGTAGTATAAATTTGGGACACTTATTATGTATTCCCAACTGAGATAAGCCTTTATATTCAGTATCAAAATTATTCTTCATGACAGTATGAGGTAGGTACTATCATCGTAACTATTTGTGATTAAACTACCTGTGAGGCTTGGAGAAGTTAAATACACATCTAGTAAATGACGAATCAAAGTTAGTCAAACTCCAGAGCCTATACACTTTTCACTCTACTTCTGGATACAAGATTGATGATGTAGACACTTCATTGATGAAACACCCATGAAGTTAAAAAATAAACAGAGTAATTCTCCCATAAATAATATTACAGTAAATTTGCAAATAGAAAAATGTGATAGTTAGAATTAGGTCTGCTATTAGAATCCAACTAAACATTGTTAAACAAGAGAGGCACTTGTTTCTCATATAAAATTCTGGAGGCTGCAATGGAAATCCTGTTCACAAAGTCCTAAGGACCTGCGGTCATTTCAGCTCTCCACCCTTCAGTCCTCTGTGTCTTCAGGGTTCAAGATGGTTACTAGTCGTCTAGCCATGAGGATCTATCTTATAACCAAATTAACATGAGTTAGTTGCAGATAGAAACTACACCAGGTGGAGTTGTCACACCAAAGAAACTTTATTTGTAGCACATAAGGAGATCGCAGGGAATGACCTCTTTTATTTTTTTAACTTTATTTATTTGTCTTTGAGAGATACAGAGACAGCATGAGTGGGGAGAGGCAGAGAGAGAGAATGGGGGGGGGGGAGAGAGAGAGAGAGAGAGAGAGAGAGAGAGAGAGAGAAAGAGAAAAGGAATCCCAAGCAGGCTCCATGCTGTCAACACCAAGCCTGATGCAGGGCTTGAACTCACGAATCCTTGAGATCATAACCTGAACCGAAACCAAGAGTTGGACCCTTAAGTGACTGAGCCACCCAGGTGCCCCACAGGGAATAACTTCTAAAGCCATGATTCCGCAAGCAGGGGTGAGTGGGTTCTTTTTATTTAGGGTTTAGGATGAATATTCAGAAAGGGGAGCTTTATCACCACATGTAAAGGTGACCATAAAGTTTCTCAGGTGAACTTAGAAAATATGGCTATATGTACATCCTACATTATGTTAATAAAGCCTATGTTTCTCCTAGGGCAGAGACTTTAACATTTTAATAAAGCAGAGGTAAATGAGTAGGGTAAGTGGCTTTGGACAGGCTCCCATGGCCAGTATAAACTGGATGGGGTCTTGGGCTCCTATCTCAGGTAAGAAATGCAGGGTCTGGCATACTTTTGAAACAGCACTGGGAGATTTTAACCACTGATTTATTGTCTCTGATATGGTTAAGCTATTTCCTGGCTTGGTATGACTGCTGGCTTTTGCATTCCCTTTGTTCCCTTAAAATTTTTAACTACTGAGGGTTTTGCATTTCTTTGTAATTCTGACACCTCTTAGGAATTTCTGCAAGAAGTGTGTTTGGGCAGGTAGATCATAGATAACAGAAAATAGCTGGGGGCCTAAAATGACTTCTCTTGTGTCATGAAAACTATGTTTTGTCTGTCTTTCTGGGGGCCCCTAATTCTTGCTGCTTACAAAATTACAGGCATCAGAATGTAAAACTAGTTGGAGATGGGCAAAAGACAAAGTAATTGTTTTATCAGTAATGTTCATTGTTCCCAACGTTGTTCATTGGAAATCCTCTCCATAATCTTCTGTTTATATATCACTGATGAGGGATTAGTCACACTCTTTACTTACCAAAAAAATAACAAAAATTTAAAAATTAAAAAAAAAGAGAGGGGCACCTGGGTGGCTCAGTCGGTTGAGCTTCCGACTCCGGCTCAGGTCATGGTCTCTCAGTTTGTGAGTTCGAGCCCCGCCCCCGCGTCAGGCTCTGTGCTGACAGCTCGTAGCCTGGAGCCTGCTTTGGATTCTGTGTCTCCTCCTCTCTCTGCCTCTCCCCTGCTCATGCTCTGTCTCTCTGTCTGTCTCTCAATAATAAATAAACATTAAAAAAAAAGAAAAGAAAAGAAAAGAAAATCCCTATGTCCAGATAAAAATTGGGACATTCTATTACTATGCAAGAAAATGAAGTGAATTCAACACTCCTAAGCATTACAGTCACTGTTCTGTACTACGTGTTCATTAAGAGGTAGAAAGAATAGGAATTTACAGAGCTTGACTACCTAATGTTTTCCAGGACTAGCTTCCCATGCTGTGTGTCTGATTTCATCTTATTTGGGGTTGTTTTACTGGCTTTCACTATTGAAATAAATGGTTGGTGAAATGTGTGGTAGGTTTTCCACTGGCTACAACTTTTGACTCGGTTCCGTGGCGCATCTTCGGTCATTTGGGTGCCTGTGTGGACAAGCCCTTCAGAGCTACTTAGAAGTGGGCATCTCAAGGAAGCACAAGTACTTCTCTAGACTCTAACAGGTAGATGGCTCCACACCCTCGGCTTGATGAAATCCTTGGCTCCCTAGGGCGACTAACTGGGCATCGCGGGAGCCGAACCTTATCACATCCCTACTACATGTTGTGCAATCTGAAATTTCCACCATGCTTACTTTCATTTTGTGGAAAATTAAAGGTCTTGGAATTTTCCAATCTGCTCATAGAGAAAATAATGAACAAATGACATATTTGCTAAAAAAACATATGCACAAATATAGCATTTTTATATCAGTCAGATGGGTGTTTTGGCATACTTTTAAAAAGTTATAAATTAATAAAATAATAAACTTCACAGTATCAACGCATCACTGAGTTAGTTTTCCCTTCTTCAAATTACCTCAAATGTAAGATGTATAATAAGCTGGACTTCTAAAACAGTAGAATATATAAAAAAAATTTTAAATGATGAAATACCGCTTGTATTGTACATATAGTATTTGTGAAAGGGCAAATGTGCAACATATTGTCAGGAATAATGAAGTTCTTGTAAGAAAAGGGCAAACATGTTCAAAATAGAAAGATATTTTTCTCTGATACTAATGTCAGAACCAAAAAACTAGTGTAATTTTATATTTTTCCACTTTATATTGATTTTTTTATATAAGGTAAGAAACACAAATATGTGCATGTGTCTATGTTCACAACTGGTTTATCTTTACCAGCCCTCAATTTAGTACACGAATAGCAATTTTCTGCACTAACTATATACCATGTATGAAAGATGCCCTTTTGAATAGATAGATGTCTAAAGTAAAATTGTCTTTAAGGAAAGTTGTAAAGTTGTCTTCAACAGTAGAAACTGTAAAACTTCACTATAAACATTGAGTTTTTAAATGTATTTCAAACTGATAACTGTTTCTATGACAAAACTCATAAAAAGAAGGAAATAAAGGTAAATAGTAAGGTCTCTGACTTTGTGATCTGGATCCCTCTAAGCATGTAGTCTACTATTAGTCATATTATAAGTGGTTGATAAATAAAATTATAGTAAAAAACAAGCAAATTAACACAAGTAACTGGGAAAAACAAGAATGAGCTGCACCTTGGCACCAAAGTCAAAAAGGGCACACCAATATTCCTGGAATTTTACAGGAATAAAATTTATAGGAAGATTGAAGGTAAGTGGAATTTAGGGCAGGAAAGTTGATGAGAAAATGCCTATAAGAGAAGAGGTATTCTTCTAGGATCTACTTCTCTTCTGAAAGATAGGAAGGAGTAAATTAACAATAAAATAAAAATATAAAAGAAAGGTAAAACGTAGGTATAACTAAGATTTAAGGTTGTGGACCTTAAATCTTTCAGGGAGTATTATGGATGGTAAAACAATAGTAATCCCATTAGGATGGAATTTGGATAATAATTTTCATTTATTTGATTATTTGAAAACAGAACCCAAAAAGCTGACTAAATGTATCTTTGTAAATTTTCTAATGGATTATAGACGCTGTCACTATTCAAGTATTGCTTCCAGGGATGAGTATATCTGATTGGTCCAGGAGGATACTTAGTTGACTCAGCAGTTGCCCATGGCAAGAAAGTTGAAGGTTTTCAGAGTGCAGTATTATCAGAAAATTAGGTCTAGAATATTTTTGAAAACCTATCCAGAATGCATTCCCAAACTGATAAGTTGCTACTGAAATGTAAGATTTCAAAAAATATATAGAATCTCAAACTTCAGAATGTACCTGGCATTTATTGGAAGAAAGTCACTTCTTTACAGTGAAATATTTGAAAATGATGAATGTCTAAATTCTAATATGAACAGCAGGTAAATATGTTTGTCTCTATGTGCACACATATGTGTGTTAATTTCTTATACATTTGGGCAATATGTATATATTGATTGCTGTATTAAGTGCTAGTAATGCATCAGGGTGAAAAACAAAGATTACTGTCTTCTGGTGACTTCTCATCTATAGGAGAGACAGATAATAAAAAATAAAAATAATCATAAAGTAAATTATAGACCGAGGCAGAAGATAACAAATGTAATGAATAAAAGAAAAAATATAGAGCAGGATAAAGAAGATCTTTTATATGAGCAGGGAGAGAAATTTCTGTTAAAAGAGTACTTAACACAACGGAGACCATTTGTGGGCAGAGAATGGTAAACACAAAAGGCCTGAGGCTGGAGAATGCTCCATTTAGTTGTAGAACTTTAAGGAGGCAATTTTATAGAATGAAACAGGAATAAAGTAATAGTAGAGGAATGTTAACAGGGAACTAATCACAGAGGCCTTATAGGCATTGTAATTACCTTGCAGATAAGAAATGATGATGACTCAGACCCTGGTGTTAGCTGTGTTGGTGGTAAAAGGTGTGAGGCTTTAGATCTGGACATAAATTGAAGGTGGGGCTAACATGATTAGATAAAATGGGCTGTGAGAGAAAGGGAGCAGTCGAGGATAGTTTAGGCTCCAACCACTGGAAACAATTTCCATTAACTGAGATGGAATGAATGCTGGTTAAGTCAACTTAGAGTAGTGCAGTGGTCACAGTTCAGTTTTGCGAAGGTCAAACTTGCGATGTGTTAGATTTCCAAGTAGAGCAGTCAAGGTAGCAGGAGACTTGCTTCTGGAGTTCCAGAATGACCTGAGGATATACATTTTATATTCTTCACCACATGCAAGGGACTTAAAGCCAGAGCTGGAATATGTGCAAGGATGTGAGTGTAGGCTGAGAAAGTGATCAGGACTGAGCCCTAGGGAAACACCACTAAGAGGAGGTTGGGGAAAAGAGGGAGTGGGCAAAAGAGACTGAAAGCAAGTAACCAGTTCCGTTGGGGAGAAAAGAGAGGATTGAATTATGGAAGTCAGCTGCAGATCTCCCTTCCAGTAGAACAGACTGATCAACCCTTTCAAGTGCTGCTAATAGGTCAAGTAAAATAAGAAGGGAGAGGTGAATATTGAATGTAGCAATGTAGGGTCATTGAGGACCTTGATGAGAGTAATTTTAGAGTCATCGTGTGGGTGAAATGCTAATGGGAATGAGTTCAGAGAGAATGGAAATTAAAGAATAGAAGTGAGTAATTAACCCTTTTGAGAAAAGTTGCTGACAGAGTAAAAAGATACAATATTTTTAAAGTGCACTTGAAAATATATCTGTATGTAAAATGCATGTTAAAGATAAAATTAAACTTAAATGTGTTTCCTATGTAGGAATTATATATAAATATTTCAAAAAATTTGAAACATACAGAAAGGTAGAAAGAAGAACATAAAAGAATGGAAATTAATACCATCATTACTCTAGTATACTGTAAATAGTACTTTGCTAACTTTGAGTTGATAATTATCAAGCTTTCTGGGGCAGCAGGACCAGGAGTGAGAATTCCTTTTTCTGTAAAAATGACCATCTGATGTATTTTAAGCTTGCAGGTCAGAGAGTCTCTGCCGTAAGTGCTCAATTCTGCAGTTGTATGGCAAAAGCAGCCACACACAATATGTAAATCAATAAGCAAAGTTGTGTTCCAATAAAACTATATTTACCAAAACAGGCATTGAGCCCTATTGAGCCTGCCGGCCATAGTTTGCCAGTCCCTGCGCAAGACAGTCATGGCATTTAAGATTGCAGTCCCTACCTTTAACTCCATAAAAAAAGTTGAAATGTTTGATATTTGTAAAGGTCAAATCCATTACTGACAGAAAAGACAGTTTTCCTTTTGTCAGTGTGTTTCTCTATATTTATAACATATTTTAAAGCATTTCCCTGAACAACAAGTATTGGTGAGGATGTTGGTTGGAATATAAAATAGAGCAGCCACCATGAAAAACAACATAAAGTTTCTTCAAAAAATTAAAGAGAGAATTACCGTTTGAACCAGCAACTCCTCTCTGGGTATATATCCAAAGGAATTAAAATCTGAATCTCAAAGAGATATCTACCCCCCACCCCCATTTTAATCTCAGCATTATTTACAACAGTCAAGATAGGAAAGGAATTTAACTGTCCATCAACAGATGAATGGATAAGGGAAATGCATTTTAGCCATACACTGGAGTATTATTCAACTTTAAAAACAAGTTCTGCTATCTACAACAACATGGATGGACCTGGAGGACATTATGCTAAGTGAAATAGGCCAGACACAGCAAGACAAATACTGCATGGTCTCATTTCTATGTGGAATCTAAAATAGTCAAGCATAGAGAGACAGAGAAAGGTGTTAGAGGTTTGGGTGAGGGGGAAATGAGGAGGTGTTGGTCAAAGGTGTGAAGTTTTACTCATGTAAAATAAATGTTTTGGAACTCTGTATAACATAAGGCCTATAATAAACAATAGTATATTATATGCTTAAAAAATTGCAGTGTAATTTTTTATTACACTGAGAGTGTAAATCTTATACTAAGTACTTTTACCACAAAAGAAAAAGAAACAGGGTGGGATTTTTAGAGGTAATAGATACATTAATGGTATTGATAGTGATATTGATTTCACAGGTATACACTTATCTCAACACAAGTTGTCTACATTAAATAAATACAGCTCTTTGTATGTCAATCGTACCTGAATAAAACAGTTCAAAATGTCTCGATTTGGAGGCAACTTTAACAGAAGTCTGTACATGGTTTCCTAGCCTTTTTGCTTGTTGTACAAGCTTTGCCACTGTACTATATGGGTATCAGATAATCAGATTTTTTGCAAAGTCTCTAAAGATAAGTAGCTCTCTAAATTAATGGCTATTGTTTTACCGTATTTCATGACAGCTCATCCATACAAAAGACTTTCTGACTTGCTAAGTTAATAAAATATTGATTAGAAAAATATATAGTGTATTATAAATGACGAACAAGGCCAGCTCAGGCAACGTTGTTATATTATTCTGCTTTGTTACTAATTCCTCTGTCATTTGACATTTGCAGGACTACAGAGCATTGCAAAAGGAGATATAGGTATCGATGATGTAGAGATAGATAGATAGACGATATGAATATTGCTGACCTTAAGAAAAGAGCCAGCTATCTGAGTGACAAAATGAACTTTTTCTGCAGTAGCAAATGAGTTGCAATTGACTGGCAAACTAGAGAACAGAGGAGAGGGACTTGCTTTTATAGGAGAAAGAGGAAGCTGAGAGGGGCTGTTGATACTGATTTTAGGGCAGTGGCAGCTGGCTGTGCTGTTATGAGGCAAGGAGAAATTCTCCCCTCTGTCTGGGGTATGTAAAGAAAGCTTTTTCCTGTTGGGGAATGTGAGGTATGCTTCTTACTGTTAGTGGTAGCATATGAGAGCTCAGGCCTTCCTGACTCCATTTTAAATGAAGTTTCCTTTATTTTCACAATATGTATAAGAATATATACAAAGTATATTATATATAATATATACTATATAAAGCATATACTATATGCTATAGTATACTATACTATATATAAATATATTATATATAAAACATATACTATAAAAAGCATATATATATTCTTTAATAAGAAAAGTCTTTTTTCCTTATTCTTGTTTTCAAAGAACTTTGGATATGAAAAGAAAATAACAAAAGAAGCTGTCATTTAGAACTAATTCAACATTGCCAATTCCTGTTGGATTAGTTTGTAGCAGTTTTAGAGATATAAGGTGACAGAATTCTTTTTTTTTTTTAATTTTTTTTTTCAACATTTATTCATTTTGGGGACAGAGAGAGACAGAGCATGAACGGGGGAGGGGCAGAGAAAGAGGGAGACACAGAATCGGAAACAGGCTCCAGGCTCTGAGCCATCAGCCCAGAGCCTGACACGGGGCTCGAACTCACGGGCCGCGAGATCGTGACCTGGCTGAAGTCGGACGCTTAACCGACTGCGCCACCAAGGTGCCCCAGGTGACAGAATTCTTAAAGAAATCTCAGATGGTTCTTGGGGATATGGCAAACAACAAAAAAAGTTAATCCCAGTGTTACTCATAGCCTCATAACAAAAGGTAAACATGTAAAATTACAAAGAAAATCTTGCTGTTAGACACTCAAAAGATTAGCTCAACTATTTCAAAAAAGAAATTTGGAGATCATGAACTATAAAGTGTAGGAAAAAAATGGATTAGAAAGCCTCCTGATGAGAATGGAAGGAAGCAAATCATTTTATTTATTTGTGTCTCTCTGTCTTCACTTAAAAATTCAGTGCTTCCTTTGTTACAGAGGGCTATGAAGATTAATTATTTGACATATATTAAGTACTATGAATGTGCTCCATGTAACTTTCTCATTAATCAAAATTCAAGGTCTTTCAATCTTTGTCAATGTACAGTTTTTAGAGGCTACTGAGTACAATCTACACATATACAGACTGAGAAACTTGCTTTTTATTCCCCCAAAACACATGCTGGAATTTTTATTAGGCTGATCACTCATCACCCCCAGTCTTCATAATCTCACAAAAGCCATATTTTTGCTACTGGGAGTCCTTCTGGATCTTCTTCACTGGCGTGATCTCAGTAAGTTCCAAAATCATGGGCTGTGTTGGGACACCCAGGTCAGAAGCATCTTATGTAGTGAAGGTTTTCTACTCTAGCCCACAGACAGTTCTTGAATTAGAAATGTCTAATATCTATGTTTAATCTCATACCAGAATTTTTCCAAAGTTTTTGACCTGATTCCATGGTTCTTGGAAGAACTAAAATACATCTCTGATCTTTCTCATCTGTGATATCTTTTAGGATGTAGTAACACTCATCATGTTCCCAAACTGGAAATAAGCTAGTACTGGCCAAGTTTCCTCATCTCATATGTTCAGGTTGATTATAGTTATTATATATATAGTTATTATATTTATAGTTATTATATATATATATATGTGTGTGTGTGTGTGTATGTGTGTGTGTCCGTCCATACAGCATATGGATTAAAGCCAATGTGGAATCTGTCACACAATAAGAAAACAGTCTATCTTCTTGAAGCCTCCTTTTTACAATTAAAGTGGCTATTCATAGATAATTTAGACAATGAGAGAGTTATCTCAAAATCATACAACCTAAATCTGGCAAATATGGACAATATAAACATTGTGTTCATTTGTGTGACTTTCATACTATCATTTCTACTAATGTAACATTTTAAGGTCATCTAGACACACATTCAATGGCATTACCCATGCTTCATTTCAATGTAGCAAAAAGAATTAATACTATTCCCCCAAGAAACAAAAAGATGTTCATGCTCATTTGTTATAAATAAGCAAGAAACACTACAGTGTATCCTTCTTATTATCATGACAGTTGTTACTATAATATCTGTTCTTTATGCACTGCTTGTTTTATTCTCCAACTATACTTCAAGCATTAGGAGAGTGACGGGGGCTGAAACTGTTATCCCATTTTTCAACTTGTGAATTAAATTACATTCCATTAGGGATTCATTTAGTGAAATATCCTTTAAAGTATTTAAAATATACAAATACATTGCAGCCTGTGCATAATATGTATCACTACAAATTAGACTAGTTAACTTCTCATATTAAACCCCAAACACTGAAGGAATTTTTCTATCTTCCAAGGACAGTGTGAGTTCTGGTAAGTATTGTATGTCAGTGACAAGCCATTTATGTTAGATGTGCTTTTAATTAATGTTTCCCCTAGCTGCAGCATCTTTCTCTTTGAGGAATGGCTCTGAGAGAATGAAAATGCCTTTTTGCTTTATGTAAATGTCAGAAGCCTCACTCATCTACATAGTGCTAGAAAAAAAAAGTTCTAAAATACATGGGAACCATTCTTAGAAAGTAATCTGAATCAGACTTTAGAATGACCCTATGAGAAACCGCCTTAACTTCTCATCCCACTCCATTTAAAACAAAGTTGAAAATTAGTTTTAAATTGTGACTTTTATTATCACATTTGAATCCTATTTGTATTGTGAGAAAATAATACACAACAACTTATTTTTATGACAAGTTTATAAAAGTATCTTAAGTAGTATTTGGTGTTACTGCCACCTTCGCCCTATCCTCCTACTCACTGTGAAACATGTCACCAATTTTTGTGAAACAAAAACTAAATATAAGCCCAAGGCTGTATTTACTTTGAAAAAATTTAAAACAGTTTAATTGCTGATCTCCTTATCAAGACTAATAAACCGACAGAGAATCTAGCTTATTTATGATTAAGCCTAACTTTTCTTTCCAACATTGTTCTTTCAAATCTCAGTCTAGTAAAGTTTTGGAAGGATATACTATCTATACTTTATGTAGGTCTGTTTCAACTTCAGATTTACCATGTATTGGCAGGGGCAACTCACCTAATCCACTCTGTAGAAAAGCGTCACTAAAAGTAATACTATATAATAAAATAAATCTTTAATTTTGATGCAACAATGTTGATCTGGCTTCCATGACCCAGCAATAATTTCTGTTTTAAATTTTTTTTTCAACGTTTATTTATTTTTGGGACAGAGAGAGACAGAGCATGAACAGGGGAGGGGCAGAGAGAGAGGGAGACACAGAATCGGAAACTGGCTCCAGGCTCTGAGCCATCAGCCCAGAGCCTGACGCGGGGCTTGAACTCCCGGACCGCGAGATCATGACCTGGCTGAAGTCGGACGCTTAACCGACTGCACCACCCAGGCGCCCCAATAATTTCTGTTTTAAACTGACAACTGGTTAGCAGTCTGGGTAAGTTGTTACCCACACTTTCACTGAAATACTTACTAAAACGTAGAAAACAGCAAAATCTCATTAGGTTCTGAAAAAAGTCATACTTCAGTCAAACTTCTGCTGGTGTATTTGGTTTTACTTTGAACCTAACTTGATGGAACTTATTTGATTAATTCAAATGCCAGCTCACCTTTGTAATGCCAACTAGGAATTCTAGAAAAATCTATTTTCAGGTTTTCTACCTCTTAGTTTAGAAAGTCCATATCTATACCAATTGATGTGCTGTCATTATAATGTTTAGGGCTAATTTTTAAGATAGCCCTTCTTCCCTCTGTTCCAAATCAGGACTTCTCTTTCCGCTTCCAGTTTATGATATAATCCAGAGCTATAAAATGCATCCATCCATATGGATGGATGGATGGATGGATGGATAGATGGATGGATATGTAGGTAAGTAGATACATAGATAGATATCAATCGAGTAGGACAAATTCAGAAAAGTGCAATCTTGGAAATTCAATCACCAGAAATACAGTACTGTACATTTAAAAGCAGAAATAAAAAATTCAGGAATGAAGAATATTTAGCCTTGAGTTTCTATAATTCCAAGAAGTAGGGAAAGAGAGCATGCCATTTCATTACTGCCAATTCCCACATGATAAAGTCAATTTCAACAGCAAGAAGTAGTCAAGGGACTATGGACAAAAATACACTTTCCAACTGCAAATTTGAACTAGGCCCAAGGACACAGATCTTATGAACAAAAGCAAATCATACACCAACAATGTTAACGAAGGTTTGTTAGAAATGGATCACCTATGTTTGAATATGATATAAATGTTGACGTGGTAAGACAACAGGATAAATTAAAGGAGATTAATAAGAATTTGGGGAAACTAAAATATACATTAGAACATTTAAAATCAAAAGAAAAAGACCATTTAAAATTGCATTTAAGATAATGAAAGATAAAATAGACACAATATTGAATGATTGGTATGAAGGGCAAAGGTTTGTAAAGGCTTTCAGAATAAAGAAGAGAAGTACTAATATGTACATGGCAAGTTATTCATAAGAAAAATAATGTGGAGCTAGTTAAGAATATATTTCTCATAAATATCAAAGATAAAGTCATCTATATTGAATAAAATGCTCTCAGCTGAAAAAAAAAAAGAATATACAAACAAAAATGGTTCATCAGATTCCTAGAAAAAAATCTTTGCTGAAGGTCACATATTTAGCCATGGCTATTTTTTAATTATTGTAAAAAGAAAAAAATATATACAAATATAGGCAGAAAGGGACAAGTGGTATATAAAAAAATCAGAGTTCTCCTTGATAACATGAATCTAGAATCAGTATATTTTGCACGATAATACACATTGATTCCTTCATACCCTCCTTTTACAATGTATTTGAAGATCAATGAGAAAGGAAATCAAAATTAAAAATTAATAATGGTTCATTTTTTGGTATGAAAAGACCGATATTCATACACTAGGATTCAATCTTAAGGAATATTAAGAAATGCTAATGACTGCAGATCATAATATTGGAAACATGTCCATGGAATGAACATAGAATAATATAACATAGAAATGAAGTACATAATTCAAGGAAAGTGCCATCAAAACGAATATGTTACAAGACTTTACATTCTATATAATTATATATTCTATGTATAATATATAATAATGTGTTAATGTTTATATGATTAGAAGACTATGCACCAAACTTTTACACTAGGTGAGAAGAGTTGGGTAGCTTTCAATTTATGGCTTATTATAATAAATATTTTTAACAATAATTATGTAATATTTAATAATAAAATTAGAAAATAATATCAATAAAGTATTCATGGCACAAGAACATATTTACAACATAGTATCAAAAAATTACATGAATATGTATACTGTAATATATTTGTTGGGAAAACCATTGAGATACCTGCCAAAATTTCACTAGTGGTTGGTTCTATGTCAATGTTTTGCAAACCATAATGTGCGCATGAATCACCTGGGGACCTTGTTTAAAAACAAATTGTGATTTCGCTAGTCCAGGATGTAGACTGATATGCATGTCCAACAATTTCCCAGGAGACACTGAGGCTGTTATTCTAAGCACCACACTTCAGGAAGCAGGGACCTGTATGCTCTGCTTAAGGATAATATTCCTGTTTCTTTATGATTTTCTGTATTATAGACGATCCAGAAATAAATACATATTAAATTTATATTTAAGTTCTATATTTATGATGAATTTATTCATTATTAAAAAATGGATACATAATGAAATTTAAACCAGAAAATTTGTGATCTTTTTTTTTTTTTTGCCCTCCTCTAGAATCTTTAGTGCAGACCAATAGCGATTGTTTCTGTGCTAACAAACCATCACATTCCGAAATCTTCTATGACCTGACAAACACTAGTAACTGGATAATTGAGAAAATCGTATAAACTTTAGAAATTTTGGAAAAGGTTGGTAAAGCAGTCTTTGGTAAGCCATATGGGATTTTTGAATCTTAAAAATAATATGTCCCAAATCTTTGAATTCATCTATTTTGAAATCAAATATATAAATATGTTTAGGCCATCCGTTGTTTTCAGGGACACGATTATGATGAAAACTTGCTGAATAATTGTGTATAACTATGGAAACATGAGTCATCTGGGTTTTCAGCTGAAGACCACTCATTTGGAAAAGATTAACCTATAATTTTAAGTATAGTTTGTATTGTAACTAGTTGATTTAATTTTTCTGTTGTTATGATGTTGATAGGAGCCATTAGTTCCCAATCTGATGTTTTTTAATTGATGTCATGGAATAGAAAGATTTGGATCTTTAATAGCATTTTACAACTCTGAGTTTTCCAGAGAAGGCGAAAGGAAGTGACTATTTTTGGGGGGTTAGGGAGAGTATAAAAAGCAATTGCATAGTTCAGTGATATGAACTAAAATGACAAAGTCCTACCAATTTGAAATTTCAAATGCTTGTCAGTTCTCATACTCTGAACCACCAACCAGCCCAGTGCTGCCTGGGATATAGTATAAGAGATACCTACACAAAGCATAGACCCCAGCTTCTTCTACTTTCTATTAGAAAAATTAGATATTAGAACCTGTTTGAAGGTTTTTCTTTATCAGCAACAAATATTGTATGGTATTCTTGAACTCTGCTATTTGTGAAAGTCTATAGCATGTTCTCTCATGAATGGGAAAAAATCTTTAGTAAAGGGTTATAAATATCATAAACAACTACTTTTGGATTTATTTTACCTGCCTATAATTTTTATATGGTTGGAACTTGAGATTTTGAACAAAGTCCTATTCAGGCTTAATTCATGTTGTAGGAATAAATCTCTGCTTCTTGTTTCTTGCCACTATAAGAGCCATAGTGATACTCGATTCCATATTTGTCATATTCCTTGTCTTCTGGGGAGTTCAGGAGAAATACAGTAAACTCCATTAAATTTACTATTTAGGATTGGGAATAATACTTAAATGAATATTTTATATACTAGAAATTTGTATATAATTAATGAATTTTCAAGTTTCATTGAATTATAGTAAAATAACATGGATAAAAATTTAATAAGCATTTCTAGAAAACCATTGCAATATACAAAGATATCTTTAGGTTGGAGAGATTTTTATTGTTGGAGCATTCTGATCACGAGAAAATCAAAGCTCAGGTTATGCAATTATTATGTAGATTCTAAAGTTCACAGTGGGATTGTTCATGTCATTTTTATATCATTTGGTAAGATTTTGATGGTTTGTATTTGGTCCTGAAGGTATAGATCTCCTCAAGACTTTTTGTGACATATTCTTTATGCTCCTGTATTTTCCTATGTACACTATTCCTGTGATAAATGTGACCTCTAGAGTAAAAAGGGAGAATGAAATATTAGTCATGCACAGAAAGTAATCCCTAGGGTCTGGATAGGATTAAAGCCACTAGATTCTGAAGGAATATAAACATTGCATATTAAAACTGTTCTTTAAAAAATTTATTTTTTACTAATGTTTTTAAAGATGTAGTTGTATATATATTTTAAGTAGTAAAAAAGACAGTAGAATAAGTAAATAAAAACCAAAATCTTTGTGATAAATTGTTATTTTAATTTTCTTTTTTTTATATAATAGAAATGTTGAATACTTTTAATATATAGTTTGGTCATTTTCATTTTATCTTAAAATATTCTATTTAGAGTGACATCAGTGAAAATGGCAGCATCAGGACCTCTGAAAATTGTCCTTTTGTAAAATCAACTCAAAAACTCAATGTAAAAATTATTCAAAGCAGTGTTTTTGTTTTGTTTTGTTTTTTCAAAGCAATGTTTTTAAGACTCTTGAAATTAAACAAAGGTTTGCAACAACTCATGGAGCATTTATTCAAGAAAAAGTGGCAGATTGTTAGTAATTACAGTGAGTTTTGTGGTGTTTTATCATGCCCTGGTCCCATCCCCTGTTCTCAAGCTCAGCAGTAGTCATGACAAAAATAAAACAGCATGTGTTCCAGGACCTGGAGGGAGCAGAAAAGAACATGAGGTCTTCCAAAGCCTCATTCCCTAGGAATTGTTGTTGACTGATCTGTCTGGTGGTTATCTAGGAGTCTCTACTCAAAAAGATAGTCGTTATATGCCCTCATTCCAGCTTGCCAAGACTAAAAGCATTTCCCAAGGGGTGTGTCCAAAAACATTTACAATTGTTTTAAACTTTGCAACTGCCTGCTGTATAGTTGGGACAAAGCAGAGAATAAGAAAGAAAGCTTTTAAAAACTACTACATATTCCTGGAAATCCAGAAATCACCCATATGTATAGGACTGTGAACATGCTCAGGGAAGACTTAAGAAGGCCCTAAGCTCTCACTGCCCACTAACTATGAGGGTCTGGACAACCAGGAAGTAAAAGCTGAACCAGAGCTGTGAACTTTCTGGATAATTTTTTTTTAATTAAGTTTATTTATTTATTTTGAGAGAGAGAGTGAGCACCAGGGAGGGGCAGAGAGAGAGGGAGAAGGAGAATTCCAACCAGGCTCCGTGTTGTCAGTGCAGAGTACAACACGGAGCTCGATCTCAGGAACCGTGAGATCAGGACATGAGCTGAAATCAAGAGTCACATGCTCAACTGACTGAGCCACCCAGGCGCCCCTAGGTGATGATTAGATGAAAACCCCAATAAGCACATAGAGACCATTGATTGGCAAAGACTGGGAAGTTTATTGGTTATAGGTATTTAAGAAAATCTCTCTCACTCTTAAATACAGAGAACAATGTAAGGGTTGCTGGGTGGGGCAGGGAGTGGGTGTTGGGTGGGAAGATGGGCTAAATGAGCAACGGGCATTAAGTAGGACACTTGCTGGGATGAGCACTGAGTATTATATGTAAGTGATGGATCACTAAATTCTATTCCTGAAATCGTTAAAAAAAATTAAAAAGAAAAAAAAGAAAATCTCTATTTATTACCCAACAACTAACCCACTCAGAAACAATAATGGCCACTTCTGACCAAAAAAAAAAAAAAAAAAAAAAGATTTTGCAGAATTAGTGCAGAAAAGTCACTAAGCAACAACTTCAACAAGAAGCAACAACAACAAACCCTGTTAGAGCAAAAAGATATATATAACAGCTGTAAAAACATGTTCACCTAGCCACCCCTCAAAACGTCTGAAGCAAACAGACTGATGTGAGAAATAAACAATTAATTATAGTTGGAGTCTTTACTATACCACTGTCAACAATTAAGAGAATATCTAGATAGAAGATCAACAAGAAAATAGAAAACTTGACAAATACTATAAACCAACTAGACTTAAAACACACTTATAGAATACTTCATCCTACAACAGCAAAATACATATTCTTCTTGAACGGACATGGACATTTCAGGATAGACAATATGGTACGAGTCTCAGTAAATTTTAAAAGATTGAAACCATACAAAGTATGCTCTGGCACCATAACGTAATGAAATTAGGAATGAATAACATAAAAAAATTTGGAAAACTCACAAGTATCTGAAAATTAAACACAAACTACTGATTAACAAATAACCAAAGAAGAAATTGCAAGTAAATCTAGAAAATACTTTGATATTGGGTCACCTGGGTGGCTCAGTCAGTTGAGCATCTGGCTTCAGCTCTGGTCATGATCTCGCGGCTTGTGAGTTCGAGCCCTGCATAGGACTCTGAGCTGACAGCTCAGAGCCTGGAGCCTGCTTTAGATTTTGTGTCCCTCTCTCACTCTGCTCCTCCCCTGATCATGCTCTGCTCTCTCTGTCAAGAATAAATAAAACACTAAAAAAAAACTTAAAAAGAAAATACTTTGAAATTAGCTAAAATGAAAAAAATAACATACAAAAGTTACGTAGCAAAAGCATTGTTAGAAGGAAATGTACAGCTGTAGATCCCTACATTAAAAAAGAAGAAAGATCTCAAATCAATAACCTATGTTTGCGCCTTAACAATTAGAGAAAGGGTAGTAAGCAAAACTCAAAGTAAATAGTAGGAAAGACCTAATACACATTGAAGAAAAAAAGAAGAAGAAAAAGAAATGATAAGAGGAAAATGATAGCGAAATCCACAAAACTAATAGTTGGTTCTATGAAAAGATCAACCAAATTCACAGATCTTTAGCTATATTAACCAGGAAAAAAAGAAAAAAGAGAGACAAAGAAGACTCAAATTCTGAAAATCAGTCAGGGAAGAGAGGATATAATTACAACCTTAGAGAAATAAAAAGGATTATAAGGAATACTGTGACTACCTAAACATCAACAATTAAGGCATCCTAGTGAAATGTACAAACTACCAAAAGATACAAACATACAAACTGCCAAAAAACCACTCCCATGAAGTAATAAATCTGAATAGATTTATAACAAATGAAGAGACTGAGTTTGATATCAGACTTTCCATGATAAAAAGCCCAGAGCCAGATGGTTTCACCAGTGAATTCTACCAAATACTTGAAAAAGAATTAACACCGATACTTCTCAACTCTTCCAAAAAATAAAAGAGGGAATACTTTTTAACTCATTCAGTGAGACCAGTATTACCAAAACCTGACAGAGACATAAACAAACACATAAACAAAAAACCACTCACCAATATACATTAGATGCAAAAGTCATCAGCAATTTACTAGCAAACCAAATCCAGTAATATTTTTAAAAGATCATTATGGGGCGCCTGGGTGGCTCAGTTGGTTAAGCTTCTGACTTCGGCTCAGGTCATGAACTCACAGTTTGTGGGTTCGAGCCCCACGTCGGGCTCTGTGCTGACAGCTCAGAGCCTGGAACCTGTTTCAGATTCTGTGTCTCCCTCTCTCTCTGCCCTTCCCTCGCTCTCTCTCTCTCTCTCTCTCTCTCAAAAATAAAAACATTAAAAAAATAAAAAAATAAAATAAAAAGATCATCAGGGAGCCTGGGTGGATCAGTCGGTTGAGCGTCCAACTTCGGCTCAAGTCACGATCTCATAGCTTGTGAGTTTGAGCCCCACATCGGGCTCTGTGCTGACAGCTCAGAGCCTGCAGCCTGCTTTGGATTCTGTGTCTCCCTCTCTCTCTGCCCCTGACCCACTCGCATTCTGTCTCTGTCTCTCTCAAAAATAAATAAACATTAAAAAAATTTTTTAAAATAAAACAAAATAAAAAGATCATCCAGTATGATCAAATGTGATTTATCCCAGAATCACAAGGTTTGCTCAATAAATTAAAATTTAATCAATGTAATATACTACCTTAATTGTCTACAGGACAAAAAACCATATAATCATCACAGTAAAGGCAGAAAAACCATTTGACAAAGTCCACCATCCTGTCTTACTCAAGTTTTATTCATAAACACTCAACAACCTGATAAAACACATTTACAAAAAGCACACGACTAATATCATACTGGAGCTTTTCCCTTAAGATCAGGAGAATAGGATGTCTGCTTTCCTCACTTCTAATTTGTACTGGAGGTTCTACTTAAGACATTAAGGAAAAAAAAGAAAATGAACGGGACTCAGTTGCAGTGGAAGAAGTAAAACCATCTATTTGCAGATAATATAATCTTATATATAGAAAACCCTATGGGGCGCCTGGGTGGCGCAGTTGGTTGGGCGTCCGACTTCAGCCAGGTCACGATCTCGCGGTCCATGAGTTCGAGCCCCGCGTCAGGCTCTGGGCTGATGGCTCAGAGCCTGGAGCCTGTTTCCGATTCTGTGTCTCCCTCTCTCTCTGCCCCTCCCCCGTTCATGCTCTGTCTCTCTCTGTCCCAAAAATAAATAATAAAATAAAATAAAATAAAATTGGAAAAAAAAAAAGAAAACCCTAAAGAATAAAACACCCACCCCACCCCCACACTCCCACACCTCTTTATCTTTAGATAAATGAATAAGTAAATAAATAATGGATTCATCAAACATGTGGAATATAAGATCAAGATACAAAAATCAGGGGCGCCTGGGTGGCGCAGTCGGTTAAGCGTCCGACTTCAGCCAGGTCACGATCTCGCGGTCCGTGAGTTCGAGCCCCGCGTCGGGCTCTGGGCTGATGGCTCAGAGCCTGGAGCCTGTTTCCGTTTCTGTGTCTCCCTCTCTCTCTGCCCCTCGCCCGTTCATGCTCTGTCTCTCTCTGTCCCAAAAATAAATAAACATTGAAAAAAAAATTTTAAAAAAGATACAAAAATCAGTTGCATTTCTACACATCAGCAGTGAACAGTCATTTAATCCACTGACCTTTTTTTCTACAGTATTTCACTGGATCTTTAAGAGATACTTTAAAACTTCAGTAGTTGTATCACTACATAACCCCTCACCTCACTGCCCCATCACCTACGTTGAAGTCCTTTTTTGTTGGTGCCAAAGATCCTAATCAGAAGTTGTTCTCTTATTTTGGCTTATTTTACTGCCAGGCTTTAGCATGAAGGGGTACTTTTTTCTAATTGAGTGTCCCTTTCTTTACTCAGTAAACAGTGAGGTCCTCAGCCCTTTCCACCTTCCATCCTTTCCTACCTCCTTTTTATTTTTTAGAAGTTCCTCTCATTTTCAGGATTTTTTTCTTAATCTTCATGAGAGATTTATATGTTCTCTATTGTTTTCTTCCTCCTATCTCATTAATAAGAATTAGGAAACAATGGTGTTAAATTCAGATTATCTCCTGACAGACATTCACTTTGCTTATTTTCCAGCCTTGTGATGCAATGCACGATGAAAAGCACCCAGAATGGTACATGTTTCTAGTCCTATTAATACAAATTATAGTTAAAATGGAATCACATATTTGATACATGTACTATCCAGATTGTATCAAGAACTTTTATAATGCAAAAATAAAAAAGACAAACAATCCAAATGAAAAATGGGCAAAGGATTCAAATAGACATTTACCCTAGAAGACACACACATGGCCAAAAAGCATGTTTTCACATCATTAATTATTAGAGAAATGAAAATTAAGACCACAAAGAAACACCACTTTACACTCACTATGATGCCTATAATAAAAAATGGAAAATTTTAGGTGTCGACTGTGTGGAGATGCAGAGAAATTGGAGCTCTCATGCATTACTGGTGGGAATATACAATAGGACAGCCACTGTGGGAAATGGTTTGGCAGGTCCTCAAAAAGGTGAACATAGTTATCAGATGACCCAGCAATTTCAGCAGTCCACCCACTACCACCCCAATACATTGCCTTTGAGTAAATTTGGAATTTGGCACTCTCCTCAGGAGAACTCAGGGAAGGCTCGTAGGCTTGTGATTAGATCAGACCATGGGTTGGACTTCAGCCTCCATTCACTCTGTGAATGCATTTACAATGGACATCATATACATGCACAGTGTTATGAATCATCCTTGTTTGAGTAAGCCCTTAGTAATTCCCCAAGATGCAACCTAATATCACATCTTTTTCAATTCTTTTTTAAAATAAATTGTGAATCTTAATTAGTCTCATATTATTTTAATATTTCATGTATTCCTTTTATACTTACTTGTGTATTTGTCTGCATATCATGTTCCTACATGTCAAGGAGAGTCTTCCAATTTTTTTCATGTTAGTCTTTATTCACAGTGAATGCACCAATAAAGGGTAACTGCCAGGCTTTCACATTAAGCTCCCGATTCCCATCTGTTAATATACTTCCTTTGTACCTTAGTGACTCTTGTTGCAGCTTGAACTTTAAAATGAATCAAGTAAGAGAACTTGAACTTCAGAGCATGAATCTATGGCTACAGGTGGCTGTCCCCACGAAGATGATGCCCATTAGGCTTCTGTTTTTAATGTGTTCACTATAGGCCAGTACTATTCTAAGCCCTTGCCTTGGTTTATTCATTTAATACAATAGACCTGGCAGGTCCAGTACTACACTATTAACCTGCTTTTATAGATGGAGGAACTGAGACATATAAAAATTTAAGTAACATATTGAAGGTTACAAAATAGTAATTGATAGAGTCAGGGTTTGAAAAAAGCAATTTAATTCAGCATCTGAGCTCTTAACCAGGGTGCTGTTCTGCCTTTCACTAATGCATGTTGTTACTATTTGCAGTGTGAAATACAAGAGAGATAGCTACACTACACCCTTTTTCTTTGGCTTTGAAAAGCTGTGTCTTCTTTTATACCACCCAGGATTTACTTTGTAGAGATTGTCAGACTGTATATGAAGGATCTATTAGATCCCATTTCACATAAACAAACATTTATTAAGCACAAACTATGTTCCTGGAGTTATGGTTAATATTTTATACTTATATTTAACTTATATGAGATACGTAAGGCTGGCATCATTTTTCTTTTTACTAACATACAATGAGGCTCAGGGTTTGTGTCACCCATGTAAATGGTTGATAGGTGAGTTGGGAATAAATGCCATTGTTATCAAATGGGAAGAGAATCAAATGATAAGATTAACAGAGGCTCTTGGCTTTGGACCAGGAATTCACTGAGTTTTAGCCAAATGCTTTGTTCCTGTTCCCGCCCTGCCCCCTTCTTGCTACCAAGTATTCTCCCCCTGAATCAAAGCCCCAGGCTTTTCCCAGTATTATACAATTTCAGATGTTATTCTGTCAGACTATGTTGTTACAAAATGTGATTTAGTAGCATATAGTAGTATTTATTCACTCATTCAACAAACATGTATTTAGCATCCTCTATGGGAAAGATGAGATGCTGAATATTGTAAAACTCAATTAAAAAAAAAAGAGGCCAACAAATAGCAAGATACACAATTGTACACTGTCTTTTAAATATAGTTTTCATAATTAATCTCCATTATTATCATGTGAGTTCTCTGGAGGCAAGGACTGTGTCTTATCTCTGTAACTTCTGGTTCTATCACTAGGAATTAATAAAAAGATGGGAAAAAATTTGTGGCTCTAATTCCAGCAGATTTGTGTAGAAAGCAGTTCTGCTGCCTAATAAGTACTCAGTAAATAGTAGTTAAGTTTCCTGGTGATGGGAATAATAATACCTGAGAGGATTTTGATGAGAATTAAAAGAAATAATGCTTAAAATCTTCCACTGTAATACTGGACACAAAGTTTTTCAATAAAATGTGAACATTATGAATTATTATTGCAGGTGTTAAATCAGTGTGTGTTGAATGAACCACAATAGAGTGCAATGGGTGTTATAACATTAATCAACATTAATTATAAAGTTTTATCAGACCATAGAATATCTTGGGACCATTTGTGTTTAAATGGCTTCAGAATGTAGGTGATATCTTAGGTTCTCCAAGAGTGGGTTAAATCTGCCAATCTGAAAAAGCAGGGGGAGGTACCAAGAAAGCGCAGCCCAGATACAATATTCAAAAAGTTCCCTCCATCTATGACAAATTTTGTCCTCCAAGTGCTAGAAATTTTATGGGCATATACTCCTTAGAGCATTATGAAGAAAAGGCATCAAGCAAATCTAAGATGTCATTCATCTTGTGGGAGAAATGTGCTGAACAATACACTTCTGGCTTGAGTGACCAAGCATAACCTTGTTTGAAGATAAGATGGTTCATTCTCTAAAGTCTGTACATAGTTCAGTGGCCTGAAAAATGTGGCTGACTTTGCTCTCTGAAATTATTTTTGGCAGGTGCCTTTCAAAGGATTTATATCTATCTCTTCTGTCATGATTTACCTGAAACTCTCAGGGAAGGAGAGTTGAAATCTACTTTGAAATCTACTTTTAAATTAAGTTATTAAGATACCCCTTCTTGGGGGTGCCTGGTGGCTCAGTTGGTTAAGCATCCGACTCTTAATTTCAACTCAGGTCATGATCTCATGGTTAATGGGATCGAGCCCTGAGTCTGGGTCTGTGCTGACAGCATAGTCTGTATGGGCTTCTCTCTCTCCCTCCCTCTCTGCCTCTCCCCCATTTGCACTCTCTCTTCCTCTCTCAAAATAAATAAATAAACTTTTAAAAAAAGGATACCCTTTCTTAGTTTCCTCTGTAGTCCTGAATGCTTTATTTCTACTTTATATACTGCAGCAAATGTGACAATTATGAGGTTGTCCATTGAAGGCCTATTTTAAATAATACATAGTCATACTGTTGCAACACATTATATTAGTTAACTACTTTCTTAGCTTATACAGTATTTTCTAGGGTTGGAGTACTTACTAGATAAAATTAGAATTCCCCAAACGTTTTTTTTTTAACCAAAGCTGAATCAATTTTAAGACGAAAATATTTCCTAGTGTATGTTTTTGAATTACATTTCCACATTTCATGAGCACTTTAAAGAAAGTAAGGAACAATTTATAATGTCCCTTAAAAGTCATGCTGTAAGTATGTACATGTATGCACACACGCGCACACACACACACACGTACACACACGCACAGCTTAATGTTCCCTGTCACTCTTACTTTAGAATCTATTTCCCCAAAGAGCTTTAGTCTCCTGCAGAAAAATAATCCAGGCTATCAATAATCTTTATTTTAGGGACATATGCTAGATTTCCAGTAACTGTAGAATGGAGTTGATTGAATTTGGGAGAACACAAAGAGGAAGCATTAAACATGTTATAAATTCAGAATTTTTAGTTTATTATAATAAGCATTTGTTGGGCATCTGGGTGGTCAGTTGGTTACGAGTCTGACTCTTGATAGCAGCTTAGGTCTTGTTCTCAGGGTCATGAGTTCAAGCCCTGCATTGGGCTCCACACTGGGCATGGAGCCTACTTAAAAAAATAAAAACAAACCAGCAAACAAGCAAATAAATAAAGCATTTGACATTATGGGCAGTATTCAAAATAGAGTGTTTCCAAACTCTGTTCAATTTAATTTTGACCAAAAATAATGGACAATTTTTAATGTCATTATACTTCAGGATGATATAAAGTAGGTTGCTTTGATTTTGAACTTAATGACATTTGCCCTTTATGTTTAGTTGTATCCTCTAAAGACTTCTGCAGAAGAAAGTATAATTTAGAAGAGAATATACACAGATCTTCTGTTGACAAAACAAGTATCAAAAAAATCAGGCACTGTTTTCTTGTTTTATATTTTTCCTTCCCAGAACAGTAATTGTACATATAATTTGGTAGAAATGTAGAAGCATATGACATAATGGCCCCACAGTTAGCAAACACACAAGGCTAAGAGGCACCATTACATTCTTCTAAATAGAATGAACTTAACAGATGCAAAACAAATCCTCGGAGATCTTACTGTGATTTAAATTGTGAACACAATGATGACCAGCAGGTTATGCTACCATAAAAAGGACAAAGAAGAACTAAACACAGAAGAAAAATTATCAGAATGTCAGAGCCCTAAAATTCACACAGACAATTAAGGCCCACCTCTACCTTGTTACATCTGTGCTCGGGATCGCTGTATCTTGTGCCAACATGATAGAGTGCTGACGAGTGATTAAGCTTTGGTGATCTATAAGCCTCCTGCCCCAGCTACACGTTATTGGAGGCAACAAGACATCATGAAAAATCCAAGACTATTCTGTGCTAGGGAGAGAAGGAAAGACAGATAAAGAAAAAACAAAGAGAAAGGAGAGAGCAAAGAGAATAACTGAGTTACAGTCTGAGTCCTGTCTCTACCCGTGTTTTTTAAAATATCAGCATATTCACTATACACATTGAGTAGGCAGAAGAACCAGGTCATTTTCCAGATAGTGCTTTGTTGAGTTGGAATACTTATAATAATTGCCAGATCAGGTTGCTCAATCTGTTTAAATACTGATTAAAATTATTGTTAGGTCTAAAATGATTGCATTAAGTTGCAAATATTAGTTCCTTTCTTCAAATCTTGAGTTTTATCATTTCTCTGCAGAGAACAACAACTGCTGTGTAGAGAATAACAACTGTTATGTAGATTTCCAGTATTTTAAATGAAGAAATTCTTATCTACTTTTCTACTTGCCATGTGCTTTTTGATTAATCTAGTTTAGAAGATAACTAAACTCAAATACTAATGTTTCCACTTTGTTTAGATCTTGGAAGTACTGCCTAGTGCAAACAGAATTTTACCAGATTGGAGGTATGGTCAACAATGTAAACAGGAAGAATGTTATGCAGGAAAGAAATGAGTAGGTCTTCTCCAAGGGTAATTTAAACCAAAATTGACCAATGACACACATGTATTGGACCCCCTCTTGCCTTCCTGTTACCCTCACACATGTTTTACAGGCATATCCTGGAACATTAGCTATTTTCATTTACCATGCTTTATAAGGTCACTTGTGCTTTACACATTCTCAGGGAGCCTGCATAAAATATTTTGTTTAATTGACTCATTAAAAGCTATCAACTATTAAGTATGGTGTAGATGACTTTGAAAGTCAACTTGGGTTCAATTTATCCATCAGGCAATGATGATAACACAGAGTGACTAGTCTGTATATGTATAAAGAGAGAAAAAAGCTAGTTCAATTAATTCATGATTGTTCACATTAATGAATCACGGTTTCATAGAATTTAATGGATAGGAGTTGTGGGGTAGATCATTAGAATGGTAGATTATGGGAAATCTTATTTGGGAGTTAGTTTGATATATAAAAGAACATAATATTTTATATTAATCTGAGAATTAGCAGTGCTATAAACAAAGCAGGGTTAATCATGCCCATCTGGTCCCCATGCTGAACTCTCTTCCTGGAGGGATTAGAATGTTTGTCATAAACCCTCAGACTGATGCAGTAGACCAGCCTAAAGCAGAATTGATCTCACCCTGAAAGCTTCTGCATAACATTAAGTGAAAAAGCAATTAATGTGTTGGCTCTCATAATCTCAGCAGGTTTATTATTTTAATTTTGAAGACCACTTTTTTTTTTTAGATTCTAGTAGACTAGAGTAAATTAAAGAACAGATGAGGGCAACCTTAAAACCCTGGATTTAACATTTGGATTACTGACATTAGCAATATGAACTGACTTTTCAGATTTGCCAAGTATAATCATGATAATTAAAGTTGCTACTACTATTTATAATCTAAAGGATATTGCGTTATCTAATTTGCTTCTCACTATGACATTGTGATATAAGAAGAACTAGGGGCACCTGTGTGGCTCAGTCGTTAAGCACCAGACTCTTGATTTTCGCTCAGGTCATAATCTCCCAGTCATGAGATAGAGCCCTGCAACAAGTTTCATGCTGAGCATAGAGCCTGCTTAAGATTCTCTCTCTCTCCCTCTCCCTCTGCCCTCCCCGGCCCCACACACACTCTCTCTCTCTCTAAAAAAAAATAAATTAAAAAAAAAAGGAAGAACACCTAACATGCCTTCATTTTATAGATTTAAAGAAATTAAGATAAAAGAAATCTAACAGTATCTCCAAAGTTGTAAATCAAGGAAGTGCAAAACTAGAACTTGAGTTGGTAGTTTTTACTCTATGTGACATGCTCCTTATAATTTTCTAGTAAATTATTGGTTGCTCCTCAATGATGCAATTTTATCATTTGCTACTATTTTGCACTTATATTGGAAAACAGAGACAAATTCTACGTATATACAATAAATTTATATAATTTATTAAACATTGATAATATTAATGTGCCAGGTATTGTGCTAAAATCTCTCCATGAATTATCTTACTTAGGCTTCAAAACACCCCTACTAAGAAAATACTGTATTTTCCCTGATTTGGGGGATGAGGGAAAGAAAACTGAAACTTAGATAAATCGCAGTTATCCAAGATAAGAGCTGTTAAATGGCAGAAGCCAGATTTGAATTACGAAGTCAAAATCTAGAACTATTTAGCATTTATAATGGTGTATATATACATATTCCCTTTCCTTAACGTTGGACTTTCTTTGTTTTGCCATGATTTTAAAATAAGTATTAAGTTATCTGCTGTAATCATATGTTTTCAAGCATGATTTTTCCAAAAGATTTGGATCATCTTTGCTATAAATAAAATACATAGGTACATTTCCTTAAAGTAATATTTTTTAAAATTCCAAAGATGTGTTTACCTAAATCACTTTTCCCAAGATGTTAATCCATGTTCTTCAAGGACATTTAATCTGTGAACTCATATACTGCCTAATAATTTCAGTAACATCTTTATGTTATAAAATAATTGCATCTTTACCACAGATAATTTTGACAATGCCCCTCCCCCCAAAAAATCATAATAGAAGAAAAGAAAAAGTCATCACTAAATTTCCAAAAGAAACTATAATTAATATTTAGGCATATGTGTTCATAGGCTTTTTTTTCCCACAAGCATGCATGCTGTGAGGAATTTCAGACACCAAGAGATTGCATGACTGGTTTTAGGTCATATGATCAAACCAAGATGTAATTCACAGAAACTGATTCCAATGTTCCCAATCATCAAATTGATTGCAAATATTTATTGTAGAAAACACTCTTAGCTCAAGTGTCCTACAAAGAGGGCCATATTGGGCATATGGGCCAGAGTTTACCAACCTCTGCTCTTGACTGTTACTTTACCCTGCCTCTCAAAAATGAACAAACAAAACAAAGAGGTTTATTTTGTGTTATTCTTTGAGATGTCTGTTTGACAATCAATTGGAGATATCAAGCCTGGGGATCTTGGAAGAATGGGAGATATGATCTGGAGTATAACAGAACTGTATGAGGCAGAAAAAGATACATTTAATGTAAAAGTGACTTTAAGGTATGGGCAAAATATCTTTTGCTTTATTTTTTACTTCTCCCAAATGGGATAGGTGCAGATCACTGGGCAAAAATGTATTGCCCTGTTATGATTGCCTTGCTGTACTGCTACCCTATATGGGTTAATCACTTAGTATAGACCATGCCCATAGATAAGAAGAATGTTGTTCAGGTTTAAGAAATCCCATGTAATTCATTTGAGAAGGATACAAAATGATTGAGTCTCTTGCCAGTGACTTGATTCTAAAGAAATTATTCTGGTCAGGCATATGGAATGTGTTCCAAATGATTGAGAAGGAACTGGCACCTCACTTGCAGGGCTTGTGTTGATTCTAGGCCAAAACATGAGCCATTATGTTTAGTTTCTCGCTATTTCATTTTAATATCTAAGTGCCAAAGTTACCCAAGTGAAAAAAAAAGTGAAGTAAAGAAAAAGACTTGGGAATATTTAGACAACTCTACAGAAGGAATTATCCACCGTGACAAGCTAATGGTTTATTACTACAAGACAAACGGTCTTCCAAATCCCAAGACATTTGTCAGGAAATAAAAAATGGAGACAAACACAATATATTTATTTTGTAGTACATTGTTTTAGGATGATAGTCTAGTTCCCATGATTCAAGTATGCTAAATAATTATGTATAAAAGAGTAAATTTAGCTACAGATCTGGAAAACCATTGCCAAGTTTAGCAGATTAAAAAAAGGATTGACAAAGTTTAGTGGGAGAAGAAAAGGATTTTTGTTTTCAAAAGGACGACTTTTTGACTGGCCTAAGTAATGAATAAATTTTAAAAAGTTGTTTAGAAAAATGGTTATTTCAACTGAATCAGAAAATTCATTCCTAAATATTTATAGGCATTCAGTGGGAAAAAAATCAAGTAGTAAAAATCATGACTTAAAGTTCAAAGGAACTAGATATGCAATATTACCTATATTAAATGTAGGTAAAAATCCTACCTAAAATAATTATCTAAACAAGTTTGGGTCATATGCCTAATGTGTAGAACCAACAACAACAACAACTAGACTAATTTTTATTAAGTCTAGTATTTTTAGGTATTTAAAATTTCTTCTTATATTAATGTGTGTTTTCCTCAAGAAAACTAAACATTTTAATTCCACTTGAAATGTATTAGAAATATAAAGATGGGGCACTTGGGTGGCTCAGTTGGTTAAGCGTCCAACTCCAGCTCAGGTCATGATCTCGCACTTTGTGAGTTCCAGCCCTGTGTTGGGCTATGTGCTATTAGTCTGCTTCAGATTCTGCATCTCCCCTTCTCTCTCTCTCTCTCTCTCTCTCTCTCTCACACTCTCTCTCTCTCTCAAAAATAAATAAACATTTAAAAATTATTTAAAAAAAGAAATATAAAGATAGTTACAGAATGTTGTTTGTTTAGAGAGCAAAAGAATAAATGGAAGAGGAAGAAGGGATAAAAATAGGGGAAAGAAAATACAGAATGAGGAAGGAAGGAAGCAGAAAAGAAGAAAAGACAGATGAGAGATAAAAGGGGGAGAGAAAGACTGAAACTACCTAGGATACTAAAGATTTATTACTGGTGATGAAATGGCCCTGCCTCTCATCTTCCTTCCCCTAAGGAAGGCTTACTCACCATAGACATGGTGGTAGGCATGAGCTACAGCTAACATTAACTGACTTCACTCTAGTCTTACACTTCTTTTTTTCTTGAGATACAACTGAGTTATAACATTAGTTTCAGGTGTATAACATAATAATTCAATATTTGTATATTTGGCAAAATTATCACCATTTTAACTAAGATTAGTTAATACCCATCACCACACTTAATTACATTTTTATCTTGTGCTAAGAACTTTCAAGATTTACTCTCTTAGCAACTTTAAAATACAAAATACAATATTATTAACTGTAGTCACTATGTTGTAAATTAAATTACAGGACTTGTTTATTTTTTAACTGGAAGTTTATAATTTTGACTCCCTTCATCCATTTCTACCACCCTCACTCCTACCTCTGGCAACTACTAATGTGTTCTCTGCATCTGTGAGTTTGGTTTTTTGTTTTGTTTTATTTTAGAATCTACATGTAAGTGAGATCATATTTGTATTTATCTTTCCCTTTCTGACTTCTTTCACTGAGCATAATGCCCTCAAGGTCCATTCATGTTATTGCAAATGGCACAATTTCCACTTTTTATGGCTGAATAATATTCCTGTGTGTGTGTGCATGTGTGTGTGTTTGCATGTGCATGCGCACAAACCTGTTGTTTCTTGTGTTTTTGACAATAGCCATTCTAACAGGATTGAGGTGATGGAATCTCATTGTGGTTTTGATTTACATTTTCTGGTGATTATGATGTTGAGTAATGTTGAGTAACTTTTCATGCACCTGTTGGCTGACCCTAGCACTTTTTGATTTATTCCCTATCAGCCAGAAACACTTATTACATGACCAAAGACAGACAATTAAAAACAATGCCCAGTAACTAACAACCTCTGGTTTATGACCTACCATTTGCCATGAAATATGAAGAGGTTCAAATAGACTATGTTTCCTTGAGATTTTTCATTGGTTATTTTTAGTAAGAAAACTGAAGGAATTAGGGATGGGAAAATAAAAAATGTTACTGTGAAATGTCATCATCAGGAGGAGTTGATGCCAGAAGCCTGTGAAAAATCGAAACCGTTGACCCAAAATGTATGGATGAACAGAAACCTGCAGAAGCCGTTTGGTAGCAGACTTTGAAAAGCTGACACGGGAGATGGGACTGAGTCACATTTATGTGTATATACATTCATGTGGAAACTTACTTACTTCCAGTTTCCATGAATCCTTGAACTAGTATGAATCTTATTCTTAGCTTCCCATGAAATTCACCTCCCTCCATATCTGCTCTAAATATAGGTTGTATTGATTGATTTATTGAAATACTCCTACTGTTTGAACCTGGTTACACATTAAAAGCATCTGGGGGCGGGGGTTGAAAATTATCAGAAGGTCCTGATTTAATAGTTCTGGGGTGTGGGAAGGGTACTGGTATTTTGTTGGAAAGCTCCCCAGATGACTCTAATGTGCAATCAGGTTGAGACCACTGGACTAGCTTGGTTGGCTCCAAGTCCCTTGAAATCAAAACAGCCAGACTAAAATTTATGTTTTAATAGTAAGGAAAGGTAAAATTAGCCACTGTCACACTATGATTTAACAACTAAATTATATGTTACTCCACTGTGAACTAGTTATTCCTCTAATTAATGGTCTTCTTGTGGCTAATGATAACCCAATTAATTTGTTTAGCTTCTTCCAGGTTTCAAAGCATTTCTACACACATTATCTCAATTGCTTTCAACAGTAAGTATATGTTACACTGTTAGCCACCCCTGTTCTTCAGAAATCTACATTTACACAGGTTTCGTAATAACATTAGTTATCTGCACCTTATCCCATATTTTACAGAGTTTTTCCAAAATTTGTTTTATGTAATACCTTTTATGGGAAGCATAAATGTGTGGTAATCTTTGTGAATATATTTTTTTTGAAATAGTTTTTTTTGAATAGTTTTTGTTTTGTGTTTGTTTGTTTTTTTGATCAGGGGCTAGCAAATTTTGTATCAAAGGTCAGCAAAGAGTTTCTGTAAAAAGCCAGATGGTAAATATTTGACTTTGCAGACCATGCAGTCTCTCTTGCAGTTCCTCTGCCATCGTAGTCTGAAAGCGGCCATATACAACATGTAAGTCAATGGATGTGACTATGTTGCAATGGATGTGACTATGCTGACTTTATTAAAACAGGTAGTGGGCCAAATATGGACATGGGCTGTAGTTTGACAAACTATACTATAAGAACTATGGTAATGCTGTGTAAACAGCTATTGTACTACAATAATTATCTTCCAAGATTTGTGTATATTGGACTTTGTCTTTATTTATTAGAGTGTGGAGGGAACTTAAATAACCAATGGAATTTTTCCTCCCAAATAGGCAATGATTTTTGGGGGGAGGAGAATCTGATTTTTTTTTCTCTTAGATTCAAAAGCTTAGCCAATGTAATTTTCTTTTTTTTTTTTTTTTAATTTTTTTTTTCAACGTGTATTTATTTTTGGGACAGAGAGAGACAGAGCATGAACGGGGGAGGGGCAGAGAGAGAGGGAGACACAGAATCGGAAACAGGCTCCAGGCTCTGAGCCATCAGCCCAGAGCCCGACGCGGGGCTCGAACTCCCGGACCACGAGATCGTGACCTGGCTGAAGTCGGACGCTTAACCGACTGCGCCACCCAGGCGCCCTAGCCAATGTAATTTTCAATGGCAGTCTTTTTTAAAAATTTTTATCTGTTCTTCACTCCTTTTATTCATTTCTATTGACCTTGAGCTTTTGTTTAAGTCATTCATTCTGTTTTCTGTTTTAGCTAATTTGTTCTCTACTGCCTAGTTTGTATTTTTTTAATTTTTATTTATTTTAATTTATTTTTTTATTTTGAGTGAGACAGAGAGAGTGTGAGCGGGGGAGGGGCAGAGAGGGAGGGAGACAGAGAATCCCAAGCAGGCTCCGCAAGGTCAGCACACAGACCCCAACAGGTGGCTCGAACTCATGAAACCACAAATCATGCATGACCTGAGCCGAAATCAAGAGTCAGAGGCTTAACCGACTGAGCTACCCTGGTGCCCCACCTAGTTTGTATTTTAAATTTTTAAATATTATTCCTATAGTTGTCCTTGATATTGGATTATGATCATTTCATTGCTACTAGTTCTTGATGTATATAGGTGCTATAATTTGAATCTAGTGTAAAATATAAATTTAAGATTTTTTTCAAAAAACCTCATTTCTTAAAGCAATTTAATTTCACAGGAGTACATATTTTCAAATGCTTTGGCTGGTTTTCCTTCCTTTCTCAGCTTGGTTTTACAAATAACGAGAGATGTGCCCAGAAAAAAAGAGCACAGCTGATTTCCAACAACAGTTGGGAATGTTCTTCCTTGGGGATCCCAGGCCCGGTCACAGAGAAAAGGAACAATTTAGATGTCGTGTTGTTTTATTTTACTTCTTCAGTTATCTAGACGCCATGGGAAGGTAGTGCAGGGAAAGGAGGGCAGAAGGCAGTCATGGCAGGGAGATCCCCTCTGGGCTGAGTCATTCCTTTCCTGTCTGTGTTTGTTGTAGAAGTTCAAGGCTGCTGGGCTCAATGTCCTCCTTTGTTGCCAGCGCTGGTCCTTTGCCCCAACAAAGCCATTCTAGGGCCTCTGCTTTTGACCCAGCCTTGCCATTGGAGCAAGAAAAAATGCAGCTCTTCTATTTCTACTGTATAGAAATCAGATGATCTAGTTGTAGACAAATTGGGGGGGGGGGGGAGGTTTCAAATTAATAAGTCAAAAACAAACTTGTTGAAATGATAAATTGGTCAAAAATGAATTTTTCCAGTCACTGATTTTGCAATTTTTCTAGTCACTGATGCCTGCTTTACTTTTAAAAACAGCAATTACTCAAACTAAAGAAATAGCAGTCTGATTGTTTCTACTTTTAAAAACAGTGGTCAGCCAGTGGTAACCCCTCTACTCTTCCAAATGATTCTTCAAACTGAGTGTAGCTCTCTCTAAGTGTAAGTGAGTGCACTTAAGTCAAAGAATGTAACAATATCCGTGTTTATTAGGAATGCCAAATTAATAAGAACTATCTGGTTTGTGAATTTTTCCCTGAATAGGACCAACTTTAACTGTTTAGCCATGTTTACTTCATTTATCCTGTATAGGTTTTTGTTCTTTTACTATTATATATCTTTGATAAAGTCTTATAAAAAATTATCTAGTGAAGCAAATAAAGACAAAAATTTTTTATGTGAAAAATATTTGTCTAACATCCCTCTCATTGATCATTATATCAGGTAGTCCATATCCCCTGGTTTGCCTAATTATTTGCAAAGTGGAAGTGGATGCCTCTGAAAAAAAAAATGTTCCAAAATCTGTGATTGGAATATTCAAATTCGAATCCCTTGTAGTTTTAAACAATGTGCAATGTATTTTTTCAACCAAGTTTTTGAGTGTTCCCTTGGCACCATTTCTTGTGGCTTCTAACCATATGTTCTCATTTGGATGAGAACTTGTGGAATTTATGTAGGCATTCTTTCCCAATGTTGACCTTCCCCATGGCTGCCCTCCTACCGACTCTTCAGAAGAACCTCCTTACATACATGCTATCCAATTCTCTTTCCACACACAAGGAAAGTAGGGAACGTCTCATAGTTAGTAAGTGGGCAAAGCCCAGTTGCGTTTCAGACATGGTGACTCAAAGTTGGAAGAAGTAAAATATATCAGTATGTAAATTTCTAATTCAAAATCCTTATTTTTGAACTAAACATTCTCCCACTGATATTAACCCAGGATAGTCTGAAGATACACTAGTCAGTTTGTTTGGTTTTCTTTGGCTATTGTTTTCCTATCATATCTGTACTTAACAAGCAAATTAAACAGAAAAAATGGCCTTATATAAATTTATTTTAGCTCAAAATTTCCATTTAATTTTCCTTTATGTTTTTTCAGTTTCATATTGTGACCTAATTGTGTACCCAGTGTTCCTGCTATGTTTGGCAAAGAGACTCATTAATTCTATTACCTCTAGCAGGATAAAAGGAGAATTTTGAAATGGCTAGCAGCTACAGATCAATACCCCAACTCAATAGAGATAATTATTGAAATCACTAGGAGACTAGCAAGCTGTCAGCTGTAAGCAATCATTTTAGGCCTGGGATAAATCTACAGAAAACACAAAGCAAACTTTAAGTGTATTATTTATATTGAAAGTCATATGCCTATGATTGTCTTTCTCTTATCCATTTCCACAGATCTATTATCATTGGTTCCTGATGATGTATATTGATTTGTAAATATTTCGGCCTGCTAAGCTTCCTGTTGAAGCTTAATTCCTGTCTGCTTTGTTTTTCTCGTTCATTATCCCTGTTTTGCTGTCTTATTGAACTATTAAGTTTTGTTCATTTATTTTTCATTTTTAAATATGAATATCTTATTTGGATTTAAGCATTTACAGGGATCAGTCATGGAAATATACAAATGAAAGTAAAATTTCCTGTAATATCACATTTCTGCAGTATATGAATTCCATTTTAATAATAAACTTGTACTTTGTCTTCTAGTTATGGTTTCTTTGAACTAGTGAGGTTATAAACATAACCATCAAGGACACTTCTTCATATCTCTCAAAACAAGCTTTCTGTTTCTCTTAAACTATATTAGTAAAATACTCCTTTGTCTTCATATTTTTTTTTTTACCTTCTATTCTGGGATTCCTAGCTCCTTTTCAAAAATTACTGAATGGGACCTGAAACTTTGTTAGATTGGTGAATTCAAATAGAAAGCTATTCTATTGTATATGCCCTGAGGAAAATCAATGAGGCTAAGCTTTATACATCAAGCACATTTTTCACTTTCATTTTAAATACCTATGTCAGCATCCTTGGTATTGTAAGAAAATAATTAAAATAGAAAATTAATAGAATCTCTCACAAGAATATTTACACACACATGCACCCAAACACACACCTGCACATAATTCCCAATTATAGAGAAGTAAATGCAATGCTTATAAAAATGGTAGAATAGAATCCATTGTATAGATTCTGAGCACAGTTATCATTAAAACATAGCATCATATGCCTTCTTCTTTCAGTTCAGAAAAATAATTATGAAGTAGAAGAGAGGAGAAACTTTGTAACTTTTTAGATAAGTAATATGGCAACAAGTGATCACTTATAAGGGCATGATTCTGGGGCGCCTGGGTGGCTCAGTCGGTCCAACTTTGGCTCAGGTCATGATCTTGCAGTTTACAGGTTCGAGCCTCCCATCTGGCTTTGTGCCAACACCACAGAGCCTGGAGCCTGCTTCAGATTCTCCATTTCCCTCTCTCTCCCCCCTCCCCCCTCTCAAAAATAAATAAACATTAAAACAAACAAACAAAAACTGTGATTCTCTCTTTTGTGGAAAAGGAGACGTAACCTTATTTTGCTCTGTATCCCCCCCCCAACCCCCCCTACCCCCGACTGTGAATGCTGTTGGTTTGCTTTCATTGATTTCTCTTGTGGTCAAGGGTTAAGAACATCTCCAAACATAACCTATCCCCCACCTACAAATAAACTACCTTTTTAATAGCTTCATATAAATTACTGCAGGTCCTTGAGGAAAAATTGGAAATAAAAGCATAAGACCCAAGAAACAATTACATCTTCTAAAAACAGTAGCATACTGGAGGGAAATGGATGGTTGGTTTTCATAGACGCTTCCACTGTCATGAAAACCATCACTGCTTTTAGTTTCCTATTTGACAAGGTGAGACAAAGAGTGGGCGAAAAAAAGTGAAGTCTTTATCCAGGTGCTCAGATTGCAAATTTGATAATCAATTTAGTCTTTATGTAAATAGTTAATGCTACCAGATGACAGCCTTACACAAAAACTGGTTTTATAGATGTCTAGGGACCTTTAAAAGTTTGGTGTATTATCTATCCCAGAGAAAAGGTATGGAAAGTAGTTTCAAGCCATGATGTTACATGTATTAATTTTAGGAACAGACTCACACACATGGCTAGTGATCCACTGGGGAAATTCATTTATTTTGGCTTCAACATCTTAGTCCTGGGTATTAAGATGATAGATTTATCCTGATCCTAAAAGCTTTCTTTTGAAAGTCAAACTTCTGTAGTTCAGAGAAAAGCACTTAATTCATCTGACAATGAAACCTTCTTTGACGAGTACATGGTGCAAGTGGAAACAATTCTGTGACTGTTATTGGTCCTTTCTCTTGACATATCCTCCTTTTCTGATTATCTTTTTTCTTATTTTCATAATAGTGATTATTTAGTTTATGTTAGTAAATGTCTGTAGTGCAGGGCTTCTCAAATCCCACAATACTAATATTTCAGACCAGATATTTCTTTGTTGCAGGGCACTGTCCTGTGCACTGAAGAGTGTTTAACAGCAGCATCCTTATCTTCTATCCACTAGATAACAATAGCATGCACCCCAGTCTTGATAATAGAAACATCTACAGACATCACCACATGTTCCACGGGAAACAAAATCACCCAGGGTTCAAAACCATTGCTCTAACATTTAATGTTTCCAATTTTGGTCTAATAGTTAATATTAGATATTTAATATGATATTAATTATGCTAATATTTGCTCTGATATTTAATTTTGTCTAATTTTTCATGGTCTGATTGACGTAGGTATGCACAAGTAAATTATGCATTTATTTGAGTCAATTGAGAATATAAGACATTGGCATGATGATTATTTAGAGAATGAGTGAGTGGGTTATCAAAATAATTGTGGTGAAAATAACAATAGATAACATTTAATGAGGGGTTGCCCTGGCAAACATAATTTTAAGCAGTTAACATGTATTAACTTTCTAATTACTCACTTACATTTATGACATAAATACAATTTTTCCATTTTATGGAAGTGGAAAGTGAAGTTTGGATGGGTTAAATAATGCCAAGATCATAAGTAAGAGATGCATTTTGCAATATTCAAGATATCAGTACAGGGCAGAGACCTAGTTTGTTTCTAACAGTGCCAAGCAATTAGTGGCAAGGACTTGTTGAATGTGTGACAAGTTCTTGCGGGTTCAGGTTCTTGGCCTTCATAATGATGTCTTCTATTTTTTTGCCCTATCCCTTCAGAAGTGTTCTGACACCTGTTTCTTTGAACTTAGTTGGTTTCCTTCCATAGATTCACTAAGTGGGGATGGTAAACCCATATGCTATCTATAGGGCTGTACCATTGATGGGATTGGGTCTAAGTTAAAACAAACAAATACAAACATAAATGGCATCTCGCATTAGACCACAGTAGAGAAAAGTGGCAGTGGTGAAGCCAGTCACCTACTGAAGAATGTAGCCAGAAAAAAATGGGGCTACACCTCTGAGCTCCATGATGGCAGCCATACAAGAATGGAAGGTCAGGGATCCCAGAGCTGCTGATTCCTCAGGAAAAGCAGAACCCTCCAATTTTTAAATGAAATTTTCTGATTTTACTGCTTGTAATGAATTTAAATCAAAACAAAAGGGAAAATGGTCCAAGAAAACACAGCTGTGGACAAGTACAGTCCCTTGGGCATAGCTTTTGACCTTTGTTCCAAATAAATGTCTTTAAAGTTAGAGCATACTAAAGGGTCCATTCTTTATTACTGGGAATAGGGAGGGAAATTGCTCTAATATCTACCCAAAACTTTCAGTCATTTCACTGTTATTTTGATAATTTCTAGAAGAAACACAAGTCTACCAAACACTTTTGAAAAACTGTTATCGTTAAATTTTTATGAAGAATTTTGCCAACTTAGAAGATGTTAGGCTTATGTTACAGAAAAGACATCTGAAGAGTTAAGATTTGCCCAACTAATCTAATTTTGTTATATATTCCTCATCAGAAAGTCATTGGTATAAGAGATACTGGGACTATTTGGTAATACAATATCTACATTTCTTCTTTCTTTGCACCTTTTCAAGGCAAGCAAAGAATATTATACTCACATCATCAAAATTTAGCAAGAAATTTATTACTTTAAAACGGCTTCAAAAGCAAATGTACAAAGAACAAGGGATGTTTTTTTCTTTCAAATCAGTGGAAATTATTTAGACCAGTCTTTTGAAGCATAGTTTTAATCATATGCATACAGAAATTCTCCAGTTGAATTTTTAGTTTCAAGAAGCCTTAACACAAACTAATGTTATTGCCTATTTGTTTTTTTTTTTTAATGTTTTAACGTTTATTTATTATTAAGAGACAGAGCATGAACAGGGGAGGGGCAGAGGTCGACGTGGGGCTCGAACTCACAAACCACAAGATCATGACCTGAGCTGAACTTGGACACTTAACCGACCGAGCCACCCAGTCGCCCCACCTATTTCTAAAAATTGAATGATGATGGCTATCCATGTGCTTAAAAAAAAAGAGCAAGACATGCCCAAACAGGGTTACAACATCCAAATACATGTATGGTTCCACCTCTGTGGACTCCCTTGAAAATAAAAACAAATTTCCATGCCAATGTTTTAGCAGGCTCATCTGAATAAGCCCCTAGAGAGTGTATACATGTAAAAGAAAATTACACAGCACACACACGCACATGACATACACATACACACTGATTTATCTATTTTGAATCATGCTTGTTTTGTGCATAACAAAACATATACTGCTTTATTTTTCCCTGTTAATTCATTACCTTCCATTGCCTGCACCTGACTTCACTGTTGATTCATTTTTATAAAAGATCAAAATAAAAATACAGAGAGATACAACATGAGACAATAGAGAAATGGGTTTTATATCAAAATATCTTTGTATCTACATATAAAAATAATACCTCTCTTAAATTTCTTCTTCTTCTTCTTTTTAAATTTATTTTGAGAGAGAGAGAGGGAGAGAGGAGAGAGAGTGCGCATGACAGAATCCCAAGCGGGCTCTGCGCTGCCAGCACAGAACCCAATGAAGGACTCAAACTCTCGAGCCATGAGATCATGACCTGAGCCAAAATCAAGAGTCAGATGCTTAGATGACTGAGCCACTAAGGCACCCCATTCACCTCTTTTAAAAAATACACAAATGTACCACTTTGAAAAAAAAGTTAACTCCTACTTCATTGCTATTGCTGAGGGTCAGGCTAACTTGTTGCTGTTGTTATGATAATTTTCAGGATTTTGTGGATATACAGAATTAATTTGATTTTGATTAATTGTTCAGTGGCTTCAGCTAGGGCTATTTTGCCCTCTGGAGACACATGGTAATGTCTGAAGGCATGTTTTTTTGTTTTTTTGTTTTTTTTTTTATGTTTATTTTTGGGAGAGAGAGAAAGAGAGGGAGAGAGGGAGAGAGAGAGAATGAGCAGGGAAAGGGAAGAGAGAGAAGGAGACATAAAATCTGAAGCAGTCTCCAGGCTCTGGAGCTGTCAGCACAGAGCCTGATGCAGGGCTCGAACTCGTGAGCTGTGAGATCATGACCTGAGACGAAGTCAGTCACTGACTGAGCCACCCAGGCGCCCCTGAAGACATTTTTGATTATTCTAAATGTGAGTGGGGATGCCACTGTAATCTATCTAGTATGTAGGAATGCTCATCAAGACATTCCACAATGCACAGACATCCTGTACCTCCATCTAACAAAGAATCAGCTGGTCCAAAATATCAGTAGTGCTGAGGTTGAGAAACCCAAATAGTGTATCTTCTAAGTATGACTGATCTGTTGTGCTTTTTTAAAATTTTATTATTATTGGGTTTTAGGGGTTGAAATGTGTCCCCCAAAATTTGTGTGTTGAAATCGTAATCTCTAATACCTCAGACTGTGACTCTATTTGGAAATAGGGTCATTGCAGATATTAGTTAAGGTGAAGCTACACTGGAGTCGAGGGAGCCCCTAATCCAATGTGACTGCTTTCCTTAAAAAAGGAGAGATTTGGACACAGACACACACACACACACACACACACACACACACACAGGAGAACACCATGTGAAGATGAAGGCAGAGATCAGTGTGATGCTTCTACAACACGAGGAATGCCACGGATTACCAGCAAACCACCAGAGGCTAGGGCACGATCACGAAACAGATTCTTCCTCACAGCCCACTGAAGGAACCAGCCTTACTGCCACCTTGATCTCAGACTTCTAGCCTCAATAGGTCTGGCACAATAAATATCTGTGGTTGCAGCCACTCAGTTTGTGGTACTTTCTTAAGGCAACCCTAGCAAACTAATACCTTGTGTTTTAACTTCTCTGTTACTACTCAGTTTAAGATTCTGCTCAGGAACAGCTGTTAAAAAATACATTGTAACAACGATAAGCTGTGCCTGAAATGACTGATCAACGCTTAGCCCATTTAGCAGTATACTCACCTAATTGAAATCAATGTTATGTATGAGACCAAAGACAACAAATATTTTGCGAAAGGTGAGCCAAGATGCAGTGGAGATGCTGAGAACAAGGATTTCTTCTGTAAAGTTTTCTCCAGGCTGAAGTGTAACACATTTCTGAACTGCTAAGTACATTTTAATTCACGAATGGTGACAAAATGTGTCTTGTTTCTTGGATGGTTGTTCTGAGATAGGAGCAGGACATCTTTCTGCAGAATAAGTTAGGGATCAAAATAAAAAGCCCAAGGATGAACCTCTAGCCTCTCTTTCTACAAATCTCTCAGTCTTATGAATGCATTTCTAAATATGCCTCTGTTTCCCTTTCATTCATCAGGCTGGAGTCACCTCATTTGGCTTGATGATAACGCCAATGCAAATACGAGTCTGTTCAAACTTGTCTTTTCCTAGATGACAAAAATTCTGTATGTTTTTCTGTGTGGGGAGGGGGTGGCGTATGTCTAGCTAGGGAGCCGATCTCCTTCTGCTTCATTCCCTATGCTCCATTTTTATAAAAAATCTTACTCCAACCATTTTTCACAGTGTGAATGAGGCAAATTCTTCCTGGGAATAAAACGGATAATTTTATATTGTAACCTCAAGGGTGCATGTGTCAGACACATCCCTGTCTCCCTACTGAGCGGTGTCTACTCTAGTCGTTCTGCCAAAGGCTCCTCCAGGGACTTCATCATTGAGACTGTCTGCCAGGGCTCTGTGGAAATTGAATATCAGATTATTTTTGAATATACTGTCGGGTGGAATGAATGAATATGTAGGTTGGCTCTAAGCTGCCATTTACCAAGCATTATAGTAATTTTCCTAGGGAAAAAAATCTGTCCATTGCACGTTTCAGACTTTGGTTGGCCTTTTAGGATAACAATTAACCCCAGGAATACAGTTCATAGACTTCTGTAAAGGAAGGTGATGTGTTGTGTTGAAAAGACCATCATTTGGGAATCAGATACTCTTTTTTTTCTAGTCTGGTAGGGCTGGCTGTATGCAATGTAAAGCACAAAAGAACACCTACAAAGTATTTTTTGCCTAAATGGTTGAACAACTACCATCAAATCAAAACTCCAGACTTAGCTAGATTTATAGCTAATCTGAGAGAATAGAGGAACAACTTAAATGACACTAAAGGGAACCAAATGTGCAAGTCCAGAATGTCGGGCATTTTAGAGGAGAGCTAAGTATGTTTCTCAAACAAGTTAATGACATGAGAGAAAAAGGGAGGGGTCATTCTATATTAACTAAACTTAAGAGACATAGCAACCAAATGCAACATATAGAATAGATTTGGATTCAAACCAGCTAAAAACTATTTCTTAACTTATCAGGGAAAATTTATGATACAAAAATAATTGCAATTTTGTGTTAGATGTAAAAATGGACTTATGTAAAATATGTCCATATTTTTGAAAAAGACGAATACGGGTGCAATATGTCCATGAAATGACATGAGACCTGGAAGTAACTTTGTCATAGTTTAGCAAAAAGAAAAAACAAAAATAAAAACAAATAATAGATGAGGTGCCTGGGTGGCTCAGTTGGTTAAGTGTCTGACTTCAGCTCAGGTCATGATCTCACAGTTTGTGAGTTCAAGCCCCATGTCTGGTTCTGTGCTGACAGCTCAGAGCCTGGAGTCTGCTTTGGACTCTGTGTCTCCCTTTCTCTCTGCCCCTCCCCCGCTCATGCCCTATCTCTCTCTTTCAAAAGTAAATAAATAAATAAATAAATATTTTAAAAAATGATAGATGGAACAAATGAGGCAAAAATCTGGATACTTGTTGAAACTGAGCAACAGGCACATTGGAGTTCACTTGTGAAATTTTCTCTACTTTTTTGTGAGGTTTCAAAAATTATGAACTAACACAAAAAGTAAGAATACCAACTTAAAAAAAGAAAGAATACAAACTTTAGACTCCCACACTTCTGGGTTAAAATTTTACCTTTTCCAGGGCACCAGGGTGGCTCATCTGACTTCAGCTCAGGTCATGATGTCATGGTTCCTGAGTTTGGGCCCCACGGGTTCTGTGCTGACAGCTCAGACCTTGGAGCTTGCTTCACATTCTGTGTCTCCCCTCTCTGTCTGTCCCTCCTTACTCAAACTCTGTCTCTCTCTCTCTCTCTCTCTCTCTCTCTCAAAAATAAATAAAACATTAAAAGTTTTTAATAAAAATTTACCTTTTCCTCCACATTTACTAGCTTTGTGCTAGGAACTCTTCCAACCATTTTCTCAAGTTCTGTTTAAAACTGCCATGTTACCTTTCACGTAAATGCTATTTACATGTAGCATGTTCAGAAGGTAGGTACATAACATATTAGTGCTTGCTAACTTATTACTATATTCACACATGTTCGCTACTAAAACATTCTCACAGGTATATGTGTCACCTGTGCCAGACTTTCTCGTGTGTGTGTGTGTGTGTGTGCATGAGAGAGAGAGAGATTGAGAGATACCAAACTAGTATTAATCATGGAAAGGACATCAAATAGACCAGTTTTCACTCCCAAATTTCTCTCTCTCCTTCCTGTCTCTCTCTGTCTCTCTGTCTCTCTCTCTGTCTCTCACTGTCTCTCTCTGTCTCTCTGTCTCTGTCTCTGTCTCTCTCTCTCTCTCTCTCTCACACACACACACACTCTTAATTAATACCTGAATTTGTTTAGAAAAAACATTACCATAAGAAACATTTTTAATCTCAGCCTTAAGATCTGTATAAATTTTCCCTTATAAAATGTTTCTCTTCTCAAAGAGAGCAGAATGAAGGCTAGCATTTTTTGAGCTTTCCATGCAAAGTAATATTTGAACTGTTTGATGTAATTGGCAGAGTTTCAAATAAACATTCTAAGCACCATATTTTACAGATAATCTTTAGTTGAACCATTTTATTTAAGTAATGTCTTTTAATTCCATTAAAATAATATTGCCTTTACAAATTTCATGCACTTTATATTCAGATGGGTTAAAGGTCCTCAAGCATAAAGGACAGTATGTCCTTTATGTATGTATTCCCATACTGCAGGGACTGATCAAGGACATTCTAATTCCTATTGAAGTCATTCAAATACCTACAGGAACTTCGCTAAAAGGTTTCATGCATTTATGATTTCTGTCATCATTTTTTTTAAATTATCTGGGAAGAAGATGTAGAAGAAAGCAAATAAAAATGAAGGAGGAAATGAGGAAATCCTCCCAATTAAAGCATTGTGCATCCTGAAATAAGTGTGTAGTTATCTTCTTGGTTGAGATATTCACTAATCTCCTGCCCAGGATGTGGGCCGGAAGTTGTTTTTTGCCTGTTTGTAGGATGCAGAATTGACTGTTTTGCTACTTTAATTGCAAATAAATTATAATACATTTCTTTTTTTACCTGACATATAGAGCTTAACATCCATTAGTTATTATTCCATTGGAAATCCTTCATCACTTTAAGATGAAGAATGTTTGCAAGAGGAATTCTGCCAGATTATAGGATCATTAGACTGGTCCTGATTCATCATCCTTCATAAAGTTTGGCTGTAATCTGCACATTTATATGATAATATTCCAGTTATGATTAAATGTTCCCACATCATCCCTTTCGAATAAGACAGCATTTGCTTAACCCTTTCTCTCTTCTTTCCCACAACATCACTGTTGATTACAGCTTGAATTTGATTTCAGTAGACCACATAAATTAAACATAGCAGCATTAATTTAGGCATCTTAAATACCCTTGTGCAAACATTACAGGAAGACCCTTCAGAGAATTAGAAATTTCTCAGCTGTGCTTCTTGTTGCAATGTTGTATATTGTATTAGCATTGGAAGATAAGATGTGTTGGGAAGCTACAAGTTCTAAATCCTCACTTTTACATCCTCTTATAGACAACTTTTCTGATAGATACTGAGAAAATTTAAATATGCAGAAGGTCAATTGTCAGTTGGAACATTAACCCTAAATCTGAATGACTAGACTAGAGGCAGCCATTGACCTACAACCAAAGTATACCAAGTAGCCTGTTTTCCTCCCAGAAATACACCCATCTACACACCAATATTAATAAGAGGTGAGGACAAGAGTGTAGCAGCAGAGAATGGGAAAGAAAGGCTGATTTCCTAGTCCCAAGGGCAGAGCTGACCTAACAAAACCATACACAAGCCTTCCTAGCCTGAGTAGCTCCCAACAGATCGGGAGCACCTTGGTAGAAAAGAGAGCCCAAAGAAGTCCCCCTGGCCCACAACACTGGATTAAGCTTTGATCCCTTTGCTTGGAACAGAGAAAGCCCTATTCACCACTGCGGTCTATTCCAAAGGCTTTGCTTGAGGACAGTGGGAGGGCCGGAGGCATAGGAGAAGTCTAATGCCCCTCTGGCTGCCAGTGTCTTTATGGTTCCATCATGGGAAATGCCCTGGATGAATGTAGGCTTATAAACGCTCCATGAATAACGTTAAATTATATGATGTGCAAGTAAATAATTTACATGTGATCATAGGGATTATATAAAATTAGATTGTATTTTTAAAAATATTTCCTGTATAATAAAAGCCTACATACTTATTCTAGACTATATTATACATAAATTATAGTCTTGCTATAATTTTGATTTGGTTGAGTACTCATAATAACAGATATTAAGTAACTACTATGTTTCATACATCAAATTAAATTTCATTAAAGGGAGAGATAGTCTTGTTTGTAACATTTTTTCTTAACTTTAACTTTTGATATCATTTGAGATTTATATAAAATAGAAAAGTACATTGAACAAAGAATTTCCACACATCCTTCACCCTTAATCCCCAAATATTAACCTTTTGTCATAGTTGTTTTATCATTTTCTGTCTTTATTTCTATTTTTTCTAAACTGTTTGAGGGTAAAGAGCAGACATAATGACTATTTGCCTCTAAATACTCAGGGTATTTCCTACAAAGCAAAAACATTCTCTTATATATATACAGAGTATAACTGTGAAAATGAGGAAATGAAGAGTGATACAATTCTATTATTGAAGCCACAGACTTTATTCAGAATTTAATAATTCTAATAATTTAATGATTCTAATAATCTCCTCCTTAGAAAAAAGAAAAAATCCTGGGTCATACACTGCATGCATTTGATATGTCTCTTTGGTGTCTTTTTAACATTTTCTCAGATATAATCACTACAGAGACAAAGAAAGTGAACACACAGTTTGTCTTCTCTAGGACTACAAAAGTAATAAACGACTGGCTTGGTAGCCAAATACCTATTTCTTTGGCTTCTTAACCTCATTCTCTATCCAATAAACCATGTATCTCTCCTGCATTGAAGAATGCATATATTTTTTAATTTTTTTTACTATTTATTCATGTTTGAAAGAGAAAGAGACAGAGCATGAGCAGGGGAGGGGCAGAGAAAAGAGGGAGACACAGAACGCAAAGGAGGCTCTAGGCTCTGAGCTATAAGCACCAGAGCCCCATGTGGGGCTCCAACTCACGAATCGTGAGATCATAACCTGAGCCAAAGTCTGACACTTAACGGACTGAGCCACCCAGGAGTCCCGAAGAATGCATATGATTTTGCATTTGTGTGTTTAACCTCTGCATTTGCCATATGCCAAGATTCCAGACTGTTTAAATCTGCTGAGAAGCTCATTTAATAGTGCTTCTAGGGGCACCTGGGTGGCGCAGTCGGTTAAGCGTCGGACTTCAGCCAGGTCACGATCTCGCGGTCCGGGAGTTTGAGCCCCGCGTCAGGCTCTGGGCTGATGGCTCAGAGCCTGGAGCCTGTTTCCCATTCTGTGTCTCCCTCTCTCTCTGCCCCTCCCCCGTTCATGCTCTGTCTCTCTCTTTCCCCCAAAAAATAAATAAACGTTGAAAAAAAAATTAAAAAAAAAATAATAGTGCTTCTAGGTAGAGCTACCAAATCATGAACTTGATGACTTTTTTTTAACTTTTTACTGAATTTACTGCACTTAGCTGAAATTTATCAATATGACAATCTCTTTCAGCTTCATATGATACAACCTTATTCAAGCTTCATTTAGAGTTTCAGTAGATTAAACAGGACTTGTTTATTTTTAGCTATTACATGTTTAGCATTTGTCAAAATCTTTGCAAGCATTTAATAAATGAAGTAATAATCTGAATACATAATGATTATATAAAACATATAGAACATAAGGAGGAATCAAGATATGTCTTGTTTAAGGGAAGAGAAATTGTATTTTAATTAGTATTATAACAAATGATAAAAAAGCATGGAAAAAAATCTCCATAGCTTTGTGAGGTTTCATGGATTTGGACCACGATATAATCTATGGTGACATCAGCCAGATCACTCTATTTTTATATTTTCTGCTGCTCTGCCTACTCATCCAGTAATATCAAGATAAACATCAAAGTAATTTGACTTAGACAATAAGACACAACAAAAATCCATTTACTCTTGCTTATAAAAAAAGAGTTTGTTGTAATTTCAAGTAATTAATAGCTAAGAAAATAATTATTAAAAATAATTCATTAATATTATCTAATGAGAAAATTACCATGTTGAATTTTATTTCTTCTATAAAATTATTCTGTTAAAATAAGTTAAAGACAGTCTTCATTTTTGTGAACTCAGTGTTGTTCTAATGGGTTTTGCAATAGCTTTGACTTACAGAAAGACTAAGGCAAATATAGAACAATCAAACAATGTTTCTTGGAAATGAATAACATGAAAAAGAGAATATTCTAATGCTAGAATCCAGTCTGTGTATGTAAATAAATCCAAGATGGCATTAAATTAATAGTGTTTGATACAATGTAAAAAGAAGACTTCTTTTTATTATTTTAAAATAGTATGATTTCCTTAAAAGAGAGAGAGAGAGAGAGAACAGATTTGTGTGTGGAGCACTGTGTGTTTTGTTTTATAGAAATCCAAGTATAATTTAACTTCAAAATTGCCCTTACTGCTAATCCTAAGTGCATTCTCTGAAAGTGAAGGAAATACTTGTGGATGACAGAATATGAGGAGAAATATATATTATGGTTACTGAAGGAACTGACACTAATGATGAAAACACAGGGGTCCCTGGATGGCTCAGTAGGTTAAGCGTCCTACTTCAGCTCAGGTCATGGTCCCCCGGTTTGTGGGTTTGAGCCCCACATCGGGCTCTGTGCAGACAGCTCAGTACCTGGAGCCTGCTTCAGATTCTGGGTTTCCCCTCTCTCTGCTCCTCCCATGCTCATGCTTTGTCTCTCTCTGTCTCTCAATAATAAATAAACGTTTAACAAAAACGATGAAAACACAAAGCTCAGGTAAAACAGGTACCCCCAGACCTTAGTTCATATTATCCTGAGGCTTTGCTTCAAAAAAAGTCATGATTACTATAATTTTTAAAAATTGGTTGAAAAATATTTTTGACTCATCTTACCAGACGTCCCCAAGCTTGGTCTTAAAGCCTCTATACAAAGAACACCTAGCTGCTATTAGTCTCTTTACCCTCAGAAGGTGTTTTGTGGTGCACTTGTTCTAGGATGACAGATCTGTCAAATCTTAAATAGTTCATATCTTTGTTTTCCTTACCCTTTTATAAATTAATTACTCCTCTTATTCTATTTGAGCAGAGAAAGATTTTGATTGATTTTTTTCATTAATTGTGTTCATTGTTATCTTGCAAATATATAGCCTAATTCAAATTTCTCATGAACTAAATGGGATTTTAGAAATCTATTGACCTCCATTAGACCTCTAGTATTGCAAATACTATATTACTTATTTTAGAGATTTTTAAAACACTCACTATGTAATAGGAGCAATACTACATGTAATGCAGTCCCTAAAATCAATTATTTTTTAGCCTGATATGAGAGTCAGATGGGAAAATAAATAAAATGCAATATGAAATGGTTAGTACTATGAAAAGTAGGGCAAAGGAGAGAGAAACTCTCCAATGGGCTACCCTATTAACATTGTGTTGCATGATAACTTGGGTCATCAAGAAGACCCTTAATTAATGGTATTTTCAGAATGATTTTTTTAAAAAAATTTTTTTAATGTTTTTATTTATTTTTGAGAGAGACAGACAGACAGAGCATGAGCAGGGAGAGACAGAGAGAGAGAGGGAGACACAGAATCTGAAGCAGGCTCCAGGCTCTAACTTTCAGCACAGAGCCCAACGTGGGGCTCGAACTCATGAACCACAAGATCATGACCTGAGCCGAAGTCAGACACTTAACCGACTAAGCCACCCAGGTACCACCAGGATGATTTCTTTAAGACTGCTTTTGCAAAAGGTGGAAAGACAGCAAAACCAGGAGTGGATGAGTGTGGAATTGCTTTGCTAACAGCTCAGTTCTACCAGTATCATACATGTTATAAACAGCATACAAATATGGTGGGGATGATGGTAGAAATGACATTTAAAGGAGCCCAGCATTTTTTCACCACTTCAGCATTTGGCATGTGACATAGATAATGCTGAAACATGACTTCATAGAGTCTAAAAATTACTTTGTAATTTTTAAACAAAACTTTAGCCATCAGATTATAAGTGATAACTTATTAAAAAAAACAAGCCAAACCCAAACAAAATAAAATAGATGCTATTTTAGGATTGCAATTAACATGCCTGAGGTCAAGTGAATTCTAATAGCAAATCTGTGCCTTACTGTGCATGGCAAATAATAATCTATTAGGCAAATTTCAAATGATGAATTTTAATGCAATATGATAATTAATCCACGGTCTTCATTTGCCTCTTTTTAAAGGATTTGTAAGGAATAATTGAAAGCCATAGTAACAATATTGAATTAGTACTTGCAATTTTGCTACTCAAAGGTCTATAGAGATTTTCCTTGGAAATATGGTGTATACTCATCAATAAATATTCAGGAAGAAAAATAAGTGGTCTAACAAAGAAACAGATGGATACTTCAGAGAAAATATGCTTGCTGTGATTATATAGATACTTTGAAGACCACTATTCTCTGTTGGACTTCAGTAAAGAATGTGAGCCTGTGGATTCTGACAAGTTCACTGGCCACCGGCCTGCTCTAGGCACACTTCATCTGAAAGTACTTGAGATAGTGGACCAGATAAATTTGTACTCCCCACTAAGTACATTAAGATGAAACCAATTTAAATTGTGAAATTAAAATTGAGAGAGAATTTGGAATCTACAATGATTTAATTTTGGAGCAAAACTCAACTCTAGTTATAGATGCTCTGAACTGAAAACAAACAAATAAATGAAATATATCTACTAGGGAGTATATAGATATCTAATTGAATGCTTAAAACACAAAGTATTCCTTCTCATGATTTTAGCTTTCACATTGTTTTTTAATGGCGATCTGTGTTTCCAGTTTGTGTGAGCCACTATGTGTTAAATGAATGTAGGGCTTTTCTTTGGTTAGTCTAAGAATAAAGAAAACAGCCATAGAGAAGTCATTGATGAGGTCATATTTGCAAGTATTGCTTCAAGCACTGAAAGACAAACAGAGCATTGGGAGCTGTGCAATGTTTGAAATTTCCTGCAAGGCAGGATTAAACGATGGATATAGAGGGAAATATTATGGCCTCCAGAGATTTCAGTTCCTGGGGTCCTTAGAAATTCAAGACACACTCATAAAACATAACAGGAGACTACACTGTAGATGACTTTATGAATTTTATCTCTAACATAGTTTGTACAAGATATTTTAACCTTCTTTGAATTGGATTAAGACCTTTGTTGGGTCTCTTTCCATAGGGAAGAAAATATAAACTCATTTATGTCCCTGTCCCAGCAATAGAATCCCCATCCCACTGTCCCCATCACCTGATTTGGGGGGAGAAGGAACAATATTAAATTAGTGATTAGTGATTGAGTTATTGAACTAGTGATCTACCAAGTGATTGTTAGAAGGGGTTCCCTAGGACCTAAGACAGTCTAAACATCTAGTAACCAACAGTTTCTGCAGCATTAGGTAGGGCTTAATCAAGTCTAGAAACTTTATTTATTTATTTATTTATTTATTTATTTATTTTACGTTTATTTATTCTTGAGAGAGAGAGACAGAGTGTGCATGGGGGAGGGCCAGAGAGAGAGGGAGACACAGAATCCAAGGCAGGCTCCAGACTCCAAGATTTCAACACAGAGCCTGACGCAGCCTCGAATTTACAAATGGTGAGATTGTGACCTGAGCCAAAGTCAGAAGCTTAACTGATTGAGCCACCCAGGCACCCCAGGTCTAGAAACTTTTGAGATCATTCCTCCACAATCTTAGTTTAGTAAAAAAGGTTCTATGTCTTCCATGGATTGACTGAAGGTTTATTTAAGAAATCCCTATTTGAGGTGCAAGGGGCCTAGACAAAACATCTCTTATTATCTTTCTGCTCCAGTCATTATTGTTGGGTCAACTGGAAAAAACTCTTCTTTCTTCTAGAGATTCAGCAAAATCAATTCAATGCTTATTAGTCACAAGCCAGACTTATCAGGTCCAGCCCAGTTTTTGAAAGTGTCTGTACTGAATGCTTAGGGATTTATAAAGAAATAATGTAAGTGTTCCATGGTATACATGATGGGTTTTTTTTGTTTTGTTTTTTGCTATTGGTTGATTGATTATAAGAGAGAGAGAGAGCACAGCAGGGGAGGGCAGAGGAAGAAGGAGAGAGGGAATCCCAAGGAGGTTCTGCTCTGCCAGCTACACAGACTGATGCAGGGCTCAAACCTATGAACCTTGAGATCATGACCTGAGTTGAAATCAAGAGTCATATACATGTTTTTAAGAGATAAGATAAATTAGTGTGAAAAGATAAATACAACATTTAGAGAAAGCCACAAAGTCAATGTATGGTAAGGATATCAGGAACCTAAGCATGGGTAGAGATCCACATGAGTTGGGCTATTTAGGGATGAGAATAAGCTCTCTGAGCAGGATCCTTAAAGTAGGATTTTTAAGATAGATGTTTGTTTTCTAGAAAAATACTGTTCGAGCAGTTGATGATCAGCCTAAACAAAGGCATTTATACTAGGAAAATAACACTTTAGTCTTTAAATTATGAAATATGTATATAGAAATGTACACAAAACCAGAAATGCTACCTCCAACCAAATGAACTTCATTTTCAACTATTTTATTTTTTCTACCTTCTCCCACGCCTGCATTTTTTTTCTTTAATGTTTTCTCTCACTTTGGTTTCTCATGTCAATGTAGTGCTTTCCTCCGTTTCTGTGTTATAGTTATCATTAAGTCTTTTAAAAATTTTTTAATGTTTATTTTTGAGAGAGAGAGAGAGAGAGAGAGTACGAGTGAGGGAGGGGCAGAGAGAGAAGTAGACACAGAATCTGAAACAGCCTCCAGGCTCTGAGCTGTCAGCACAATGCTGGACGTGGGGCTCAAATTTGTGAATCATGAGATCATGACCAGAGCTGAAGTCAGATGCTTAACCAACTGAGCTACCCAAGTACCCTGGTTGTCATTGATTCTTTAAGCTGGTAACCCATTTCTATTCCTGCATATGAATCAACTATCAGTTTGTGTTCTTTAGCTTTTGTGTGGCAACGCCTACATTGCTGTGAGGAAAATATGTCTTTTTTTTACTAAAAAAAAAAATTAATGTGTATTTATCCTTGAGAGACAGAGAGACACAGACCGTGAGCAGGGGAGGAGTAGAGAGAGAGGGAGATCCAGAATCTGAAGTAGCTTCCAGGCTCTGAACTGTCAGCACAGAGCCTGACGTGGGGCTCAAACTCACGAACTGTGAGATCATGACCTGAGCCAAAGTCAGTCGCCTAAGCAACTGGGCCACCCAGGCACCCCGACAATTTGTCCTAATTAATAAAAGTCCGAACTAATTCTTTGAGAGTAAGACTCTAAGACCCTAAGGAGGTACAGTTGAAGAATGGAATCTCAAAACATTAGGCTGTTCCACAGAACTTGATCTAATGAAAGTCCAAGGAAAAGACTTTTGAAAAAGTCCCTGGTAACAGGTAGAAGATTCCAGTATTGATTAGATTTGTTCAACTGATAGCAATTCAGATTCTTGTAAAGTATTAAATACTTATGTCATTGTATAGGTGTATTTCAGAGAATATTGTATTATATTTTGTTGTGAAAAAAACACTGGGCTGTGGATCAGAAAAGCTAGAATTTTGTCTCTTTTGTGCTACATTGTGTGATGTCCCTTCTATCAGAAAAAAATGTATCTGGACATTCAATTGAAAAGGGTCTTTAGAGGATTAGATAAGTGTTTAGGTAATTTGAAAAGTATAAACTTAAAAATAGCCTTCCAAGTTATTTTACTTAAAAAACAAAACACAACAAAACAAAAAACCTATTTCCAATCTCTTAATCACTCTTTAACCTATTCCAAATCTGGCTTCCAAAAATATGAAGCCACCATGTCGGAGGATGAAAATGACCTTTACCACTAGTAAAATAAATTTAAAATAATCCAATCATCTCCCAGAATTTGCCCTTTCCAAGGTCATCAGTAATCTCCATGTGGCTAAATACAATTGAAATTCCTCTGTCCTGATTTTACTCTACTTCTCAGAGCCTTCATCAGAGCTGACATCTCTCCTTGAAACATTCTTCCCTGGTTGAATCCAGAACTCTGTAATCTCCAGAATTTCCTCTTGTGTTCTAGAAATCAATTCTCAGTTTCCTTTACTATCACATCAGCTCTTTATTGACCTCTAATTTTGTAAGAGGAATGAGTTCTCAGAATTTGATCCTGTTTTTCTCTTTCTTACCTATAATTTCTTATCCAATCTAGTTTTGAAAGACCATATAATTTATTAACATATCAGTTATGCCTTGATTATATGCTTAATCTCTTAACTTGAAACCTCTTATTAATTTATTTAATTAAATACATTTATTGAAAGCCTCATTTGTGCCATGCATAGGACAAAATTTTGGAAATAAAATAGTAAAAATAAAATAGTGAATGAAACAGATCAGATTTTGGCCTGAAACTGACATATAAGGTAAATACATTCAAAGGGTATTCTTCATGAGGGAATGAATCTCCATTGACTGATGTAGTATGGATATAAACCTGATTAGTGTTTGTCATCTAATCATATGATGGACAAAATGACAAATAAGCCTAATGTTTTATGAAAAGCCTCCAAGAACATCTTGTATATTATAATCATACCTCTTCATTAGCTGCTGTTTTAACATTATTTACTTTTGTTCAAATAGGGTTGGTTTTCTTTCAAAATAACTATTTAAAAAATAGTTAATTTTAACATTTACATTTAAAGAAAAGCTGTCAGGATAAAACACTAGTAACACTATTCATGTTTTCCCAAAATGTGATTAAGGCTTGTACAGAATATATACGTATGTTCATTCATTCGTTTTATATACATATGAAAATGTGTACACTCACACACACACAATGTGAAAAGACACAAAGCCCCAAAGAATAAGTTTAAAACTTTGAAAATTCCCCTAATGATTTATATATGTAATCTGAGTATTTCTTCTCTATGTTCATATTTATTTTTTCTTAAATATTCAGGTTTCCTACCATATATACTGCCTAATTATCTATTTCTATTACCTAAAATTAAATCAAGAACTTTTTCTTAGGTTAGCAGTTCGTTTTGTCAAGGGATTTATAATTTGTACCTTGTATTTCATCTTGAGACTATACCATTTTTATGTCCTATGTCTTTTTTTGTGGGCACTATTTTTCTTCCTTTATTTTTCTTTCTTTCTTTCCTTCTTTTTATTTTCTTTTCTTCTCTTTTTTCTTTCTTTCTTTCTTTCTTCATTTCTTTCTGTGTAATTTGGAAGTCATATTCTGGTGTAAATTTTATTAGTATATATTGTTACTGTTTTTAATTACAAATGGAAGATAATTTCTCACATTACTAACCTAATGAACCAGCTTATATCTATGTATTACCTTCATGAGTATTATGGGACACTTTAAAATTTTCATACTTTTTGAGGGGTGCCTGCATGAGTCAGTTGGTTGAGAGACCAACTCTTGATTTTAGCTCACGTTTCCTGGGATCAAGCCCCCCTGTGAGCCTGCTTGGGATTCTCTCTCTCCCTCTCTCTCTCTGTCCCTCCTCTGAGGGTGAATGCTCTGGTGCTGTCTTTCTCTAAAAGTAAATAATAAAATAAACCATAAAAAAATAGATAAAAATACTTTTTGAGTAAGAGATAGTAAGGTTTGTGGTGTATTTTATTAGTTTAATATTCTAGTTTAACATTCTTTTTTAATATTTCCATATGATTCTGGGGCTTATGGAAGAGACAGGAAATGACATGGTGATTAACTTACATTTATACATGTAAATATGTGGTTTTGTGGGATTTTTTGCTGGTACAAAAGAAAAAATCATGTTTATTTTACAAGGCAGTATTTTCTTAAAGCATTATACATAAAGGAAAGGTGAAGTATCTGTAGGAAAACAAAATATAATTTTGGGAAGTTACAGAAAGGTCAAAATTGTGCTTAAAAATTTAAAATAGACAGGTTTTAAAAACAATAGCATAGTAAGCAAATATTGCAAGGTATAAACAGCCTTAGAAAATGTATATGAGCATAATGATATAGAAACTCAATATTAAAACGCTTGGTGATCATTTACTTTCAGACTTATTCAGACTACTAGGAAAGCACTGCTTCAGTCGTAATAGAAGAAAGAACTCAGAGCACATGGCCCTTTTCTAATATAGTCAACTCTCAATCATCCATAATAATGAAAAGGAGTAGTGACATATGAATTTTTTTTAAAGATAACTCCAAAATTAACTTTGAGAAATGCCTTGGACTTATGGTTGGATGTGGAAAATACTGATATCCTTAGAATTTATAGCACTGATAAAGTTAGTAGCAGTCCCACTTTCTCCCCTCCTCCTCAATGGGAAGAGACACAATCACACACGCAGATGCACACACACACACATACATTTATACACATATGTATGTGTATATACACAAGTATATATGTATGTCTCAATCTTTGTAGAAGTTCCTGAGGTATGTATATATCCTTGGTTTCTTGTTCTGTAGTATCTAATACCACATTGTTAGGGAAGGTAAATTGTTAATATGCTTGGCATATTTCACATTATCTTTTCACTAAATCAGAGCACCTGGGTACTCTGAAACTCTCAAATATAATTGTCCAGGAACCCTGAGATAATTTTAAAATTTGGCAGAACCACTAAATGCCAGGCAAACAATTAAAAGTAAAAGTGATAGTTAATGGAACCATAAAATATCCTAACCGTCTTCATGATAATTTATAGAACACAGCATGAAAATGTGAGATATTCGGTCATTTTTCTAAGCACTATGTAGAATCTGTTTGCTTTAAAAATAGTACAGGTTGATTTAACACAAAACCAAAAAAAAAAAAAAGTACACTAAAGCACATCAGAGAAAGAATGCAGCTGTAACAAAATAAGAGGAGATGTTTACTAGTTACAGTTTGCAATGTGTGACAATGAAAAAGGACTACCCTGTATAGAATGATAATGTCTTAGAGTTGATCACCATGGTTCATAAAATCAGACTACTCAATGAAAAGATCTTGTCTAAGGTAATTCTGGAAGATAAAGTTCATACTCTACTTAATTATTGACAGCCATGGGATCTGGGACTAGCTCATTTCATTTGTGAATAGTTCCTGTTTGGGAGGCAGTACAACAGAGCGCTGAAGAGGGTAACTTCTTGTCAGACAACTTAGGTTTACACCTCAGACCCACCACTCACTTCAGGTGGTCATGAGCAAGCCACCTAAAAAGCGTATCTCTTAAACACTTGTAACAGGTCTTGACACAGTAACTGCTGTAGAAGGGTTAAATATCATTACTGTTTCATTTGCTTAAAAGTTCTTTGGGTGTTTTTAGATAAACCATCTTCTACATAAAAACTATCTACTTAAAAATTAATTGCTAACATTAATTTAACTCTGACAATTGATAACATCCTTTATATGTGTAATTATAATTTTTACTAGAGTTTGGTCCTATAGAGTGTAAAGTCAACAGTCTTAGGCATCACTGCCATGCATCTTTCCCCTGAGTGTGTCAAGAAAAGACAAAGAGGAAAATATAAATCAACAACCACTAATCATCATAGTTTTGATACAATTCCTCAGCTAATTCTAACTCTGCCTAAATCCACTGTCATTCTGCTTTGGCCTCCTGGGTAATGAAAATCTTATTTGTTCAGCTTAAATACTACTTTTACAGATAAACTTCCCAGTTATCATTTCCCAACCAATCTACAACTCCCCCAATTATATACCATTTTATAGGGTGACAGAATTGTTTGAAATATATATTTCTATTTCAGAGATGTTAAAAATGTAAGCAGAAAAAGATACCTTTGAATAAATGAAATGCATGCTTGTTTTAGCACTTTCTATTTTGCCGTAATAGAACTTACCAAAATTGTGCTTGATTACGTAATTATTTATTTAATAATAGGTGTCCCCTGTCAGGATGTTAACTCTGTGAAAGCAGAGTTTCTACCTGGCTCATTCATCTTGTATTCATAGCAAACAGATCCTCTCTCCCATAGAGACCACAGAGGAATCACAGTATTGATCAGCATTCTGATACCTAGCAGGTATATCCATCATGTGTGGTTTTTGAAGTAAATGAATACATTTTTACATATAAAGATAGTCCTCAAACATACATATTTGAATACAGCAATCTTGTATCCCATTATACTTTTTTTTCCTACCCAAAGAGTTGGCAAATAATTTTCTGTGAAAGACCAGAAAGTAAATGTTTTAGGCTATGTGGTCATGTGGTCCCAGTAGTAACTGAACTCTATCATTGTAATGCAATAGCAGCTACAGATAATACATAAACAAACAGGAATGACTGTATTTCAAGAAGACTTTACAAAACAGTTGGATTGCGCCCGTGGGTGTGTTTGCCAACCTCTGTTCTGGACCATAGCATATACCAGCTGCTATATCCAGATGCATTACATAGCACCAAGGTATTCTGCCAACCATTTCTTGTATTGCATGATATTCAGAATCTCACTATTTTGGTTGTTTTCTTTTGGTACATATTAGCTTTTGTAGTCCCTCTTTTGACATATCCCTAATCTAAACATAACATCCCAGAATGTGTCTAGCCAGTGGAGTCTATGGTGCTGCCTCTCTCTCATTACTGGACACTATCGATAGTCAGTTTTAAAATCTGGATCATAATATTGATTCTTATCAAGTTCTTGCTCACCTAAAACCTCTACTGGCTGCTAGGTCTCTCCTATTCTCTATTCATGCTGTTTTGAAATTTAATGTTTATACTATTGATTTGTATTTTCCTGTTTATGGAAAAGCACATTAGTATGCTTGTATGTGAGTTAGTTATGTGAACTGTCCTATCATTTTACCTTCTATCAACTGAAAATCTGATAGACTCTCCTTCTGTAATTTCTCTGAAATCGTTAATAAAGAGACACCCAACACCTCCCTTTAAAGTGCTGCAAAGTTATTAATCAACTCCAGCTGTATATAATTCTTGAACCAGCTGTGCACTACCATTTCCACAAGGTATACACCTATTTCCAGGAAATTAACATATCAGACATTGCCATACTTGGATAAAATCAAGACACGGTGTACTTGGCATTTTTGGTAGGGTCTATCAATCTAGTAATCTCATCAGAAGAGTAAATTATTCATATTTACTTATCTTACTTTAACCAAATGTCTACCCACTTGTTCAATATTTGCACTTTTTACCAGTTTGAGAGATATTCAATTTTATAATGCAATTTAAACTTTTGCTAGATATTCTGCTTGGTTCCAGTATTTATACTTTTAATCATTTAAAAATTATTTTTTATCTACAGTTTTCTAATATTTAACCTACTTTAAAATTTCTGGAAAAGAAGTTTTTTTTTTAAATCAGCAAATTCCTTTAAAATTATTGAGTATATATAAAACTCATGAAATGTTTAGGTGCCAATTTACTACCCCTTCATATATTAAGCTATGAATTCCTTTTTAGTTTGGTGCTTTCAACCTTTCAAAACTGCAAACAATTTTCCATTCTGGAAAAAACATACCAAAATTGGAGTTGATTTTTTTAGACTAGTCTCTGCTTTCTGTTAATTTCACCTCACATTCACTGTGAAGTGGTTCCTAATCCTTTACTGTCTTGCTCTTTGACAAAAACCCCTTTCCTTCAATTTATTATAACCCTGAACCATGCATAATATATGCAGTGTTGTTCACCTCCATTGTGAAATGTTGAGGAAATTGAAATTCTTTTTCTACAGTTAGCCTGCAAGATAATCCATACAGTCTCATTCTCCTTTCTTGGTTCATACTTCAGTGTGTTTTTTTGATTCCTGCAGCTTTGAATTTTGATGTGTTAAAATATATTTAAATTACTGTGTGAAATATTCTTATTGTGAGATTTTTATTTCCACAAATGTATAAGGTAACATACTAATTCTGATAATGCGGGGTTTTTCCATATTTTGTAAAAAAAAAAAAAATTCACCATCTCTTCCACACCCACTGAAACCCTGCCCCGCATTTGCCCTCATCTCACAGATAATTCCTCTCTTAGGAAAAGACCTGTTAGGATTGGAATGATCCCTATGCTAATCTTATTTTCTCTTTTTTCCCTTGGTGACATTGGTTATGTAAGAGAGGGATAATTGAGCAGGACAAGGAAAATAGAAATGAAGAAAAGGGAGTTTCAGATAAAAGTGAGGTTAGAGGAGAGCCAGGAAAGCTCAGAAAGTGAACTGCCATATTCTTGAATGCTACCGAAAAGTAACAGAGGAGAGAATAATAGTAAGTTAGGAAAAAATATCCTGACCACTTTTCCCTCTTAAAAGTTGAAGAATCTTCCCAAATCGCCACGTAACAGATCAGCCCACAAAACCATATAATACTACAGCCTCCTGTTCCAAATGAGTCAAACATTAAGATGAAAATATACAAGAGTGGGAGATTCCAACTTCCAGTTACATACAGAATGAGTGAGTCACAGGAATAAAAAGGACAGCATAGAGAAAATAGTCAGTGGTATTGTAATAGCATTGCATGGTAACAAATGGTAGTTACAAGTATGGTGAGCATAGTAATGTGCTGTTGTTATTACTATGTTACGTTAATAGTATACATTATTACTATGGGATATACCTGAAACAAATGTAACATCATGTGACTACTTTCCTCAAAAATAAACAAGTAAAAGAGATAAACTTGACAAACACACACACAACATGAAATAACACTATAAGTCAGAGTTAGAAAAAACAAAAGAAATTGGACAATACTCAGAAAAGCATTAGAGTTCAAAACAAAAAAAATCACTTCATAAATATAGGAGGGCCACAAAAGCAAATAAATCCAACAAATAATGCATTAAGAGAAATGCAAGATAAAAAGAAATTAAAATGTTTAAATTTTCAAGAGAAGATAAAAAAAATTAAGGTATTTAAAATAAAGAGGCAAATACTGAAGAGAGGAAAGGATAAATCCAATGTATGAATAATAGCACACAAAATAAAAAAGTACATCATGTGCCTAAGGTTAATAACTCAAAACAACAAACACCAAAATAATTATATTAAAATCACTAGACTCTAAAGGATAAAAGGAAAGGAAAAAATAAAGGATAAAAGAAGAAAATCACTATGCAGAGAGAAAAAGAAAATGAACTTAAGGAAAAAATTGATTATCATAAAAAATTTCAAAAACAATGTTATATTCTCTGAGAAAAGCTATACATACTTAAGGTGATAGAAGAAAATGTGAGCTAAGAGTTTTGTATTTACCTATCTTGACATTCAATGATAAAGAACATTGTTAAATGTTATCAACATGAAAGAACCGGGAAAATATTGTTCCAATAAAACTTTTTTTGAAAAATCTAATAGAGAGTAAGCATCAAATGATCAAATTATTTGAGAAAAATTGACATAAAACTTGTGGTGAACATGAAATACAGTTATTAATAGATTTAAGACTAAAAGAGAGAGAGAGTATAATTATACCAAATGGCACAGATCTAGCAAACTTTTAAAGTCATGTTAAAATAAGTCAGTATACACTTAACAAGTCTCCTAATAATTGAAATTGAAACCATTTGAACTTCATTAAAGATAAAAAAATGCAACTGATTGAAATCCATCAAACATCGTTAAATCAATCATAGTATAGCTTTAAAAAAGAGACTTCTAAGAAAATGGAATAGTTCTATTCCTTTCTATTAATTACAACTAAAAATAATGGACATTATCTGTAAAATAAATGTAAGAAGACTTTGGAAACTGGAAGGAAGAAAGCACACCAGGTAGGGAATTTGGATTCAAGGAACAATACGGTGATGAGTTTCCTGAGTTTCTTTTTGTCTCTTATATCCCAAACTTGAAGGTGAAGAAGCTGGTAACTCAGAAATGCTATATACACAGAAAAAAAAAAAAAAGCCCCAGTAAAATCAGCTCTTTCTAGCCATGGGACCAGGAAAGAGATAATTTAGGAAAACCTAAAACCTTTAGAAGATAAATGCTCTATGGCATCCAACCACAGAAAAAAAACATGGCCCTACTCCCACCCATTGCAGAAACAGTGAGTGGGGAGGTTAGACTTCTGTCTTCTTGCACCTGTAATGAAACCTCAACAGCCCCAGCAGGGTAGTGTCAAAGAAAGTAAAGTACGGAGCCAGGACTTAACTGTCAGCAGGTAACAGGCCCTCTAGACCACAGTGGCAATGGAGATCATGTAGGCAACATGGACTTACCCTCTTACCCAACAGTAATTATGTTTCTTTCTCCCTCCCAGCTGGCATGGTATCAGAAGAGACCAGGGGAGAGTTAGGACTTTCACCACCACATTGTGGTAGTGATTAGCTCGACTAATAATCAACAACACTTGGAAGCAACAAAGATGTCCTTTGGTAGGTGAATGGATAAATAAAATGTGGTATATCTAGACAGTGAAATACTATTTAGTGCTAAGAATACATAAGCTATTAAACCATGAAAAGACATGGAGGAATCTTAAATGAATATTAATAAGTGAAAGAAGCTAATCTTAAAAAGCTACATGCTGTATGAGTCGAACATTCTGGAAAAGATTCTGGAAAAGGCAAAGCTATGGAGACAATAAAAGATTAGTGGTCGCTGCAAGGAATTGTGCAAAGTGATAAATAATCAGAACAGAGAGAATTTTTAGGACAGGAAAAAAAAATCTGTATAATACTATAACAATGGGTGTGTTGTTTACATTTGTTCAAACTCATTGAATGTACAACTATGGACTTTGGATGATCACTGTTTATCAATGTTATGTGTAAATTCACCAATTGTAACGAATGTTTTTGTATTGTGTGTGTGTGTGTGTATAAAAAAGGATTACATTTCGTACCGAAAGAAGAGCATCATTGGACTCATGCCCATGGTCTCAACTTTCCTGATGGAACAATATAATGGCCTACTAAAGATTTAGTTGTACACAGAGAAAACAGAGAAGTGTTGGAGTCCTATCTTGCAAAAACTCATATATATTTTGAAACTACAGTCAGTGTTGCTCTTTCCTTATAGACAAAGACCAAGAGGTAGAAGTTGAGTGACTCCTTTTGAATTTTTTTATCTTTATTGAAGAATAATTTCTGTGCAATAAACTGTGCCCTTTTGTGCCAAAAGGAAAAATAAAAGAAAATAAATAGAAACAGAAATCAATAAAGTTGAAGACAGAAAAAAAAATGAAAAAACAATGAAAGGGTCCTTTGAAAAGAACTCTACACAAAAAATTCTTTGACTTGACACAAAAACATGATCTATAAAAGGAAAAAAATAACAAATTAGACCTTATAATAATTAAACCTTTGCCTGTAAAGTGCCTTATTAAGGGTATGATAGAACAAGCTACAGAATAGGAGAGAAAATATTCATACCATATATCTGACAAAGGACTAGTATCTAGAATATGTAAAGAACTCTTAAAACTAACAGTAAAAGAGCAAACAATCCAATTAGATCATGAGCAAAACATTAGGAGGCGTTTCACCACAAAAGACACACAGATTACAAATAAGCACATGAAATATGTTCAATATGATCAGCTATTAGTAAAATGCAAACTAAAATCCCAATGAAATGTTTCTTCATACTTTTAAGAATGCTTAAATTACAATTAGTGACAACACAAAATGGTGGTGAGGATATGGAGACATTGAATCTCTCACACAACGGATAGTAATGTAAAATGATACAACCATGCCAGAAAACAGTTTGGCATTTCTCAAAAATCTATATGAAACTACCATACAACCCACCAATTGTACTTTTAGGATTTTATCCAGAAAAATAAAGATGTATGTTACATAAAACCTGTACACATTCTTTTCATGTCCTTATTCAAATATACCACTGGAGGGAGCTGGAAAAATAGTACACTAGATGTCTGTTATTATTTGTTACAACTGCGTGTGAATCTACAATTATCTCAAAATAAGTTTAATTTAAAAAATATAGTATATTGTTTTTTTCCACTAATAGGATATGAAATTTAATACCTAATATTCATTAAAATTCTGAAATGCTATAAAAGTAATAAAAGATGCACTTTGATCTTATACGACTGGCTTATACATATTTAGTAGTTGGGGAATATTTTTTTATGTAACAACTTAGTAATACCTAAAAACTGGAATCAACTCAGACGTTCTTCAACACGTAAAGTGTTAAATTGTACATCCATAATGTGGAATACTATTCAGAAATAAAAGGAAATGGACTATTGATGCACACAACAACTGCTATGTCCAGAGAATTATGCTGAATGGAAAAGGTCAATTCCAAAAGATTATGTATTGTGTGATTACATTTTTATGAAATTCTTGAAACGACAAATTATAGAAATGATGAACAGATTGATCATTGAGAGGCTGGAAGTGTAAGAGAAGTGACCGGGACTTTAAAAGTGAAACAAGAAGGACTCTTGGGGTGATGGACATGTTTCATACCTTGACTCTATGGGTATGAATAAACTGCTTGTAATATTGCATTGTAGTTTTGCAAGATGATGCCATTGGGAAAAACTGCATAAGCATACCTGGAGCTTCTTTGTATTGTTTCTTAAAACTGCATATGAATCTACAATTACCTCAAGATAAAAAGTTTACTAAAAAGAAAAAAAAAGAAGAAAAAGCGTAGTCACCTTTGGAGGACAAAAAGGAACTGATTTTTTTTTTAAATAATGAATATGGGGGAAAAAACTATCTCTATCTTACCTTTACTATATGAACTATAACACTTGGTACCCTAATAGTAGAAGAATAAAAACTTTTATTTACAGAATTATTCCAACTCATAAAGAAAGCTAGATTTAGAATGTCACCATTTTGCAACACTCAAAAAATTAATGATTCCAGGCATTGAATATCAGCAGTTTGAACATCGTCAAGCAAGCAGACATAATACACTTCTTGAAGAAAGAAAGCATCATCTGTAGCCTTGACAGTGATTAAAAACTAAGTTTAATCAAGTCTCTGGATTCAGCTGCCCATTCTCAGGAAGAACAGAAGACGAATGTTGAACGGCCCCATAATTATGAAATCAGCAAGATCTAGATTGTGGGAGACCCAAATACCCGAGAAAAGTACAAGATAACGTGAGGATCTTCAGATTTAAACAGTGAATTAAAAGATACATCACATTTTTAAAAATTTAACAAGATTAAACTTTGGTGTCTAGGGAAGTATTCTTTGATATTAGAACTAGAAAAACTCATAAAGAAAGCAATTGCTATGAATGTCAGGAGAGCACTCAAGTTTTCAGGGAAGGAGGGAGTTGTGACTGAATTGTGAAGTCTTGGACAAGACTTCTGGGGACTGGCAAAGTTCTTGACCTGGGTTACCATTACAAGGATGGTCACTTCATAATATTTCATTAAGCTCTACATATATTTTCTGTGTTTTATTTATTTTTTTAAGTTTATTTATTTATTTTGAGAGAAAAGAGAGAGAGAGGGAGTAAACAGTCAGGGGAGGGGCAAAAAGAGAAGAGAGAGAAAATCCCACTCAGGTTCCTTGCTGTCAGTCCAGAGTCCAATAGGGCACTTGATCCCACAAACTGTGACATCATGACCTGAGCTGCAATCAAGAGTCAGAAGCTTAATGACTAACCCACCCAGGTGCCTCTCTTTGTTTAATTTTTTTTAATATACTCAGAAAAATTTCATAGTGAACATTTTCCGAAATTTTAAAAATGCCTTGAAATCCTTACTTTAAAAGTTTTATAATATACCATAATAGGATATATAATAATAACATATAACTATTTGCTATAATAGGACACTTTTATTCTTTCCAGTTTTTAATTATCACTAACAAAAGTACAGTAAGCATACTTTCTATTTTAAAATAATCTCGAGGGGCGCCTGGGTGGCTTACTCGGTTGAGCGTCCAACTTTGGCTTCAGTCATGAACTCGCGTTTCGTGGGTTCGAGCCCTGTTTCAGGCTCTGTGCTGACAGCCAGAGCCTGGAATCTGCTTCGGATTCTGTGTTGCCCTCTCTCTCTGCCCCTCCCCTGCTCGCACTCTGTCTCTCTCTTTCTCAAATATAAATAAAGATTTAAAAAATTAAGAAAAATAATAAAATAATCTTGAAATATTGATTGTGTTACAGTTTCAACCTCAGGCATGCTGGTCCTTGCTACTGCCCCCAAAGTAAGGAAAATATAAAACTGTGATGATCTGAATATTTGTAGTGTAAGTCTTTGTTTAACATTTAAGAAATCCATCTCATACTTTATAAGTTGGTTATTTTTAGGGGGAGGTATTTATTTACTTAATGAGACACTATTACATTTTGGGAGACAAACAATAAGCCAGCTTATAGTATACAACTAAAGAGCCCTGTTAATATTTGAAATGAACTGAGGAGCAAATGAAAAGGATTATAAGCCCTATCTCTAATGTTGATTTGCATAGCCTAGATATTATCCTCCACACCCACCTACTCAAATATAGGAAAGTATAATGTATCTTCAGATCTACAAGGAACAAGAGTTCTATGTAGGTTTGTGGTGGAAGAATTCTTAAACTTATTCCATGTTTTAAAAAGATCTGTTCATTCAATTAAATTGATATTCAGTACACAGGGAAATGGTGATTTAATTTGTCAATATTATTTACATTTCCATGGCCAATATTGTATACAATATTAATATATTAAGAATAAAAAAACTAATTATGCATTTATTGCCTACATAATTATGAGCTAATTATACTACTAATGGAAAATGTCTTTCATTGCTGTTAGACTTCAATAAAGATATTTTTTATAATCTTTACTTGGCATTTAGTGTGTAATAAATGTCTTCATAAATATAAATTCAATGCTTTCTTGAGAGAGCCCATTTAAAATAATAAATGCATGTGACAATGATCTTATTTAGAAAATATGAGTTTTAAATACTGAATAGATTACAACTTCTATTGGTTCCTTGGAATTATTGTTCTTTCATTGTAGCTGAAATTTAAAGCCCTTCTTTCTAAAAGACATTATTTCTGTTACAGCTTTCAGTTACTTTTCAACTTAAAAACACCAGGTAACCATAGATTGTGATTGTCTCAAGATATTTCTTCTTTTTAATTTGTATGCTGTTCTATTGGGAATTTGAACATATTATTAAGCATAAAATGTGTAATAGGTGGTCCCAGTACAATTAGTAGGAACATGTTCTATGGTATAATAGGCAATTAGAGCGCAGCAAGAAAATAACCTTGCATATTATAAATTCCCAGAAAGTCAATATGACAAAATTGGTGAAAAATGAATATTTTCAAATGTATCATTATTGAAATATAATTACTCTAAACAAATACTATTCATAAATCAGGAAAAAAAATGTCCCCTCCCACTACCCTCTAAATCAGAAAACTTTAAAATAGTTAAACAGGTAAGACTTAAGAAGGTTATAACGCAGCCCTTTAACACATAATAAGGAATAACACTTGAGTATGTGACAATAAAACACACTTAAGAATCATCAACTTTCTCCCAATATGCACACCAGTTAAAAAAGAAATGGAACAAAAATAGGATCAAACAGAGCTTAGTGAGTCAGTTTGTCCTTCATTTATTCAATCGTTTATTCATTCAACAAACATATTGAATTCTTACTTTGTTCCAGTCTCTGCTGTAGCATATGGCAACGTGAACAAAACTGAGTCTGTGTGTTCACAGACCTTGCAATCTAGTGAAAGGAGAAGGAAATGAGCAATGAACTGGATATATAATAGCCTGGTGGTAAGTGCTATGGAAAAAACAAAGGCAAACTAACAGAGAAATCAGTCAGGATTGTTGGGGAGGGTGTACTATTTTATACGGGATGATTAGGCCGACTTCTCTAATATGGTGAAATCTGAGCAGAGATTTGAAGTAAATGAAAGAACAGCTACTTGGCTTGAGGGAAAATCTTCAAAGAGGAAATGGTAACTAAGGCTCTGCAGTATTAGAGGGATAGATAGTGAGAAGACCAATGGAATGATGACTGATGAGGCTAGGGAGGGACAGATCTCAAATGTGCTGGGGCATACTAGGAAAGGTGGACTTTGCTCATTAAGGTGGTGTACTGTTGGAAATTTTGGAAGAGAGGATACGGTATCAATCTGACTTATGTTTCACATCTTGCAATCTGGCTTCTGTGAGGAAAAGTACTGCAGAGTTGGGGAGAAAGTACAATAGTGGAAGTAGAGAGGCTCTGGGCTAGGAGCCAAATGCAATATTTGAGGCCCAAAGTAACGGTGGTTTCCACTAGGCCAGTTGCTGTAGAGAAAGTACAAAGAGACCCAGGTTCTTGAGATCTTTAAAAAGTATTTTGGTTTGCTGAGGTATAAGATGTGGGGTATAGAAGAATGAGCGGTTGATAATCATGCTAAGGTCTGGGGCATGAACAACTGGAAGTAAAGAGATACAATTGATATGGCCAAGTAAGGAAAAAGATAGATGTCCCAGTAGAGATGTCGTGGAAGCAGATAAAAATAGCTCTATATTTATTTTTGATAAATAAATGCAATATAATATACACACACACATATATATGCAATATAATTTACACACACACATAAGGAGAGAGTTAGGAATGAGTCTGGTATTGTTGGGAGTCATTCATTTGGGGATCATCAGACATGATACTTAAAACCATAAGACTACATGTGATCACTGATATAAACATGTATTAAAGTGAAGTTGAGGACTAAACCATGGGGCTGTGCAATATGTCCATCCCCTGTGTAATCCATGATCTATAGTAAATCATAATCTTCCCAAAGCCTTCTGCTAAAGGATTTTTAGTGCTAACCATGTGGAGACATTAGGGTATAAACTAATAAATGGCCCTAGGATAATCACGATCTACTTGGAAAAGGAAGTTAATACCTACCTCAGATATTATGGCAAAATAAATTTTGTGTAGACTGAATAATTAAATAGAACAGCTATAAGAAAATATTTATTTGATCTCCAAGTGATGAAAACATTCAAAAGTCTATCCTTAGTGGAAGATACAATAAATTAGTGGTATAGTAGATAGCTACATTAAAAAATGAAAAAAAAATTGGCATATCAATGAATACTATAAAATTCAAAGTAAATGGCAAACTTAGAAAAATATATTTTACAATACAAACAAGAAAAAGAATGATATTTGTACATATATGTTCTACATAATATATTATAAATTACACTCATATCTGGAGGAAAAATAAGCATCCCAATAGAAATACGGCCAAAGAGCATTAGTAGTTTATTTATAAAGAAAGAAATGAATACCGCAGTCTAATAGATCTCTCAAAATATTTACATCAATAGGTATCAACACATTGCAAATTGAAAGAGATGTCACATATATATATATATGTATATATATATATATAGTGGCAATATATATTATCACATATATATATTGTCACATATATAGTGGCAATATTAGAATTTGGATGGTGTCTGAGCTTTAACAGAGTGACAAGAATAGTTTATAAAATTGCTTACAGGCATGTATATTAGGACAAGTTTTCTGATAGATATTTGGGTATTACTGATAAAAATTTTAAAGATTGCCAACAATCATGGGGCTAGAAAACATCTTTTGGGATTTTACAGCAAGGGAGTAATGTCATTTTTTAAATAGTGGCATTTGACTCATCTGATTTTATTTTCATAACATCAAATTGTTCATTATCAAGGATTCATTTTTGGTTGTTTGTTTTCTTTTTTAAAAATGTTTTGATATGTAGGGGAAGCCTGAGTGGCTCAGTGGGTTTATAATCCGACTTCGGCTCAGGTCATGATCGAATAGCTCGTGAGTTCGAGCCCCACGTCAGGCTCTGTGCTGACAGCTCCAAGCCTGGAGCCTGCTTCAGATTCTGTGCCTCCCTCTCTCTATGCCTCAACCCACTCACATTCTGTCTCTGTCTCTCTCAAAAATAAATAAACATTTAAAAAAATTTTTTTTAAATGTTTTGATAAGTGGACTCATGTCTTTTTTTAATCGTCTATGAATTGAAAAGTATACATCCTATTTTAAATACTTATATTTAACATCTTTAAAATTTTATAAATTTAATGGGATTCCTGGGTGGCTCAGTCAGTTAAGCAGCTGACACTTGATTTTAGTTCAGGTCATGATCTCACGGTTCATGGGTTGGGGCCCCACATTGAGCTCTGTGCTCATAGTGCCAAGTGTTCTTCCGATCCTCTGTTTCTCTCTCTCTGCCCCTTCCCCACTTGTTCTCTCTCTCTGTCTCTCTCTCTCTCTCAAAAAAAAAAAAATATATATATATATACATATATATATAAATGTTAAAATTTTTAAAAAATATTTTATAAATTTATTACTTTTTAATGTTTATTTTTGAGAGTGAGTGAGAGACAGAAAGAGGACAAGCAGGGGAGGGGCAGAGAGAGAGGAAGACACAGATTCTGATGCAGGCTGCAGGTTCTAAGTAGTCAGCACAGAACACGTTGCAGGGCTTGAACTTGTGAACTGTGGGATCATGACCTGAGCCGAAGTCGGACACCTAACCAACTGAGCCACCCAGGTGCCCTAAGATTTTATAAGTTTAAAGTTAACTTCTAGGGGCGCCTGGGTGGCGCAGTCGGTTAAGCGCCCGACTTCAGCCAGGTCACGATCTCGCGGTCTGTGAGTTCGAGCCCCGCGTCAGGCTCTGGGCTGATGGCTCGGAGCCTGGAGCCTGTTTCCGATTCTGTGTCTCCCTCTCTCTCTGCCCCTCCCCCGTTCATGCTCTGTCTCTCTCTGTCCCAAAAATAAATTAAAAAAATAAAAATAAAAAAAAATAAAGTTAACTTCTAAACATTGTAATAAAAACCACCTGCTTTCAGCAAACATTTACATTATTATTGCTTTGTTGTTAAATCTGTGATATTTGACTCTGTGTATGAACGTTCATTGTTTCACATTACATTTTTTTAAATGAAATGAAATAAATTTTTAATGAAAATGAAATATGAATTTAGGATTGTTTTATGAACAAATTTCACATATTAAATTCTGTGTATTATGTAGAATATGTATGTAAATTCTAAGTATTACAGCACTAATTATTAGATATTTATACTATAATGTTACAACTCTTGAGTTCATTTTAATCTTCTCATTTTGTTTGATGTGCCCCCACCACCCATCCACACACCCTCGAGTCTCTAGGTTTCCTGCTGTCACCACTGACACCTGCTGTATCTTATGGACTTTGCTTTATTACTGTGGTCCTCTTTTCCTAATGTTTCAGGGTAGGTGATACAACAAATCTTCCCTCCATTCTGGAATGTTTCATTTTGTTATGTTTTTGGTTATTGCTTGTTTATAAGTTATCCTCTTCTTCAGGAAGTCTAATTGCCATGTATTAGATTTCTCTTTTCTGTCTTCCTTATCAAATAATCTCTCTTAGAAGTTTCATCTCTGACTGGTGGGGTCATCACATTTGTTTACTAAATCATATGTTCTACTGACACCACTGACACCTGCTGTATCTTATGGACTTTGCTTTATTACTGTGGTCCTCTTTTCCTAATGTTTCAGGGTAGGTGATACAACAAATCTTCCCTCCATTCTGGAATGTTTCATTTTGTTATGTTTTTGGTTATTGCTTGTTTATAAGTTATCCTCTTCTTCAGGAAGTCTAATTGCCATGTATTAGATTTCTCTTTTCTGTCTTCCTTATCAAATAATCTCTCTTAGAAGTTTCATCTCTGACTGGTGGGGTCATCACATTTGTTTACTAAATCATATGTTCTACTGTCTATATTCAGAGTATGGATGGCTCTGATTTTATTGCTTATGAATATTTTAATTCTCTGTGGTTTTCTTCTGTTTTAGTCTTTCCCTATATCACCATCCAAGTGTCATTGTGTTTCTTTTTCACTCTGCTTTCTTTTGATTAACATCATAGTCATTGTTTTCTATTTTTAGTATTTTCTCCTTGTCTTCATAATTTATGTTGTTCTCATTATCACTGAAATTCCAGAGAGGATGACTTGAGAGGGGCTTCTTGGATCTTCTCTCAATCATGTCTCACAGAATCTAGTATCCAAGCAAAATTCTGGAAGATTTAGTCATGTGAATGATTCCTTTTTATCTTATATTCCCTTGGGCTTCTTCAGAAGTCTTCTAATAGAGTTGGGGAAGGTTAGACAGTTGATCTCAACATTTTTTTCCTGGAAATCCTCTGATTAATGTTTTTAAGTGGTTTCTGACATTTGATTTCCATTCATACTTTTGGCTTCTGATGTTCTATGTCTGTATCATTGAACACTCGCCAACTTTCTTAATCTATGTCCTTTTCATTTCTCAGTGAGTCATATGTTACCTTCTGATATCTCTTCTTTCTTCAAATTTGCTTTGGACTTTAGATTTAAGTGTGTTTGACTTTCCTTTTCCTTGCTGAATGCTAAACTTTTTGAGCTAACACCCCAATTATTCATGCAGAGCTTAATAGAGGTAGCACCATAAATAATTGCTATTTATTTTAATTTGAGTAGATCCTTATCAAAACTGATATGGGTGTGAAGTGAACAAGAGTTTGTTTTATATATTTTTACATTATTGCAAACATATGTTCTTTAATATTGCATAACACTTACTGAAAAGAGGAAAAATATGGGAAATGGTTGAGAAATGAATTTGCCATTAATTCTATTGACAATTTTTATTCTGCTCATGAGCGGTATTGCTGCTTCTCAGATAGAACTTCAGTGAGCGATCCTTTGGATATTGCAAATAGAATACGTGAAATCTGCATGGTACGAATTGGCAAACGTGCTAAAATTAATGCAATGCACATTGTAATTCAAATGTTTTGATATTTGTAATGTTTCTTTTACATATTATTTTGAAAGACAAACAGTCGATAAAAGATTAAGCTAGATGGAATGATCCTTTAGACAATTTACTTTTAACTACAATCATTTAAAAGGCTCTTAGCGATTCAGAAAGCACATTATGTACTCAGAGCTGATATTCACTGGTAGGATTGATACAGTCATGCCATTTGTTAAAATATTAAACTCCTTCTATCCTAGTTGGTAAATAGCTTTTACCATGAGCTTCCTGAGTGGCTACCCACCCATTCTACTCCTGCCACCTGGCTATTGAGATTAGAAGCACTTCAGTGCTTCTAAAACCTTTTCATCACAGATGCATGCATGTATTGCAAATTAATTTTGGCATGCTGTGACTATTCAGTCTATTACATAAGCTATTTTTAAAAGGATTTATTATTTCCTTTTGATATTCAATTCATCTTCTCCAATTTTATAATCTTTTAAAAAAGCCTCAGATTAAAGCATCTATGCCCCCATTAAAAATTGAATCTTGCTCTTACATAGTGTTTTCTTCAGTGTGAAGAAGCATGGGAATAAAAAGAATTGACCTTACATTGTCTGTGTCAGAAAAGGAGCTTCACATCTAGTGGGGTAAACAGTTTGTAACTAATGCAGGGTAGAAGACAAGGAAGGACAGGCATGGGGGAGATGTGACATACGGGCACTATAAGGATTACTGTCATTTCACCAGTTCCAGTAATATGGCAAATATCAGAAGATCGAAGTAAGAATTTTAACAAAGGAGAGTGATTTTTTCCCCCTTTGCTTACCTTTCATTGAGTTATACTATATATTTTCCTTCAAATTAACATTTCCTGGAATAATTTACCAAATATTCATTGATGTATTTAATATTTACTTTCATTGTACAAATATGGAAATTTCCTTTTGAATACTTACATATCCCTACAGTCCAATATTATTGTATTGTGAACTTCCCCAAAAACATAATTTAGTTCAGACAATAATTTTTAAACAATACTTGGGTTAATGTGTGTGTGTGTGTGTGTGTGTGTGTGTATAATATGCAAACAAAAATTTAAAGAGAACTTTACCCATTCAAAATTTTAATTTTTATATGATAATAAACTGCTTTTCAGGTTTGGTAGAATAATTTACATATATGGCATAATAATTAAAATAGATTTTGATTTAAATGTTTTTAAAATTAGGTTAGGCACTTAGAATTAGTTTGGTTGTAATTTTACAATTTAATTTAAAAGGTGGCAAAACTCATTTGCTATAAAACATTATAATAATTTAGATTTTTTTCAAATGCATCTGTTAGAGGTTCCTGGGTGGCTCAGTCAGTTAAGTGTCGGACTTCAGCTAGGTCATGATCTCACAGTTCTGGGTTCAAGCCACACATCAGGCTCTGTGCTGACAGCTCAGAGCCTGGAGCCTGCTTCAGATTCTGTGTCTCCCACTCTCTCTGCACCTCCCCCTGTCATGCTCTATATCTCTCTCAAAAATAAATAAACATTAAATTTTTTTTCCAAATGTATATGTTGGACAGCAACTACTCTCATCATCATGGATATGGTTAAATTCGAGCATTTAGAATCTAGTGTACAAAATTCTTAGTTTCACTTTCCAAGTTGCACAAAGTTTGCAATCTCTCTGAGCCTCATTTCACTTTCTGTAAAATGAGGAAAATGTAATATCTACTTCCTAGGGTGCTAAGGGCGATTGGAAAGGATGGTGCATGTAAAGTGTTTCAGATGGCCCCTAGAACATAAATGCTAGCTATTATTATTGTCAGAATAAATAAAAAGATTCTTTCTTTTGTAGTGCTAATTACTAAAGAGCATTCCACAGAGTATGCACTAATATCATTTAGTCCCTAGTAAAATTACTTATCCATGGCAAAGAAAATAAAATTTTGTTTTAGGCAATGTTTATAATGCATGAGTTAAGTTTTAGAGCTGGGCATTTGTTGTTCCCCCATTGTATACCCCATATTTTGACTTAAGTAGGGGGCATGTGTGGTCATAGCTTGCTTATGTAGCAAGAAAAGTAATCAATATTTGTGAGAAATGGTAATTGACTTTAATCTTTGAAATGCTGATCTAAATAGGGTCTTCTGCCAAATATATGTAGAAATAGTTGTTGATGAAATGGCACCTAAAATAAAGAAGAAAGGAAGAAAGGATCATCACCATGTACCTGCAGTGGTATGCAGTAAACGTGGTTAAGTCTTCATAATATTATGTAATTCCTAAGCCAACATTCTTCCGTGGCTTTATCTAGCCTATCTACTTTGTATTATAATCTAGTTCACCTCAGCCCTTTGCCTTTAGTCATTCATAAAGTTTTTATACAATGGAGAAGAGTGAATAGATTCCAGTCTTTTTGACACCCAATATCGCTCAAGTTCTGAAACATATGATCTGTGGAAATATTGATAGAATTTATTTGCATTCTGATTGTGAAGGGGAAAAAAGGAACACATATCCAGAATACTAAAAAGAAGAAAGGAAGAAGAGGAGGAGAACTGGGAAGAGGAGGGAGAGGGTTCAACAGAGGCATAGGGAAAAAGAAGGGGAAGGGTGAAAAATCTTTGCCATTTCTAAGAATTGTATTGTTGGAAAGAAGAGATTAATGGTCACCACTCTGGGAGGGGGATTGGGGGATTGGGTGATTGGGATACCGTGATAAACAACGGTATCAGAAACAGAGGGGAATTGGATCTTGTAGTTATCAATCTATTTCAAGAGATTATTTGAAAGGTATTACTGGTAACAAACATTTGAAAGAAGTCATAGTATTTTTCTAAGAAAATAATTGTGATCTATTAAGGGGTCATGGGTTTTGCCAGGGAAATAAAGCATTACATATCTCTTTGTTAGTGACTTTTAGAATGTGACATAAATTTCCACTGATTATGGATGGACAGATTTCCTTATCACAAATCAAATGTGAAAATATACACGCTTGAGTTGTAAGCCTTAGAATTTCAGAAATATGGATCAAGAGTCTTTCTCATTCTATTTGAAACGTAAAGGTATAATTTTCCAAATTGATTACTATTGGAAAAATGCAAAAGAAAAAACATTATCTGCTTGCATTATCAGTAAAAAGACTCATTACATTTCAAACAAGATATATTCTAACTGGCTTCCCAAACATCCTTAGGGAATAATGTGCTAGACTAAGGGCTTAAAATATGTTCCCAATAATGAAATTCCTACTATCTACATTTACAAACATCTGAAATCTGGAGGTTTTATATTTTTCAGAGTGGCTCGTATATATTATTTCATTTAATCTGCAAATGAGAAAAATGCAAAATGAGCAGAACATGTTTTATCACTCCTTAGTTGAGAAAAATGATCTAAAACAAAAAGTGAAGAGGCTACGTGGGTTATTTGTAGCAATCATACTCATGAGTAACAAAAAAATGAGTTTTTCCCTTTTTCTTTCATTTTCCTCTCTTTTCAACTTTTTCCTTTTTCTTTTTTTCTTTTAAGAACTAGGATTGTTTTGTTCTTTTTATTCTAAAATATTTGCAGCTAGTGACTAATGACATGAATTTGTGTGATAGGTCACTAGTGTTAGAATTTATGGCAGTAGTGAGTGCATTGGTTATCTCTGCTGCATACCACACTTACCCTTCAGAGGATTAGACCAAAAAAAAAGGTTTTTTTTTTTTCATTTTATGGGTTAGGGAAAAGTTTCTTCTGGTGATCTCATATGGCTTTACTTATGCAGCTGCATTCATCTGGCAAGTTTGGTTAAAGACTGGCTTAGTTGGGATGGCTGGAATAATTGAGGATCTCTTTCCACGTGATCCTTTTACTCACAGTGTAAAAAGTGTAATCTTTTTGTTCACATAGTGACAACTGGCAAGCCCAGATATATAATCATTTATCATGACTTTGCTTGTGTCATGCGTGTTGATATCCCTGTGGTCACAATAGTGTGATTCTCAAACTTTGTGTGTGTGTGTGTGTGTGTGTTTGGTGACTCTTGGCTCTATCCTGTGAGACGGACATTTTTTTTTCCAAAAGAAATTAGCAGTGTTTGAAGCTGAGTATCTTCTCAGGCTACTTGATGGTCATAGAAAACTGTAGGCGTAGGCATCTTTTCATTTTTAACACTTTCTGTGCATTTTAATTCAATCTGATACTACTCCCTTAAAACTGTTGTGCACTTCATGTTTGTTGTAACTGTTGTTTATTCCATACCTCAGAAGCCATATCTGTAATAATTTCTGAAATAAACCTCTCTCTATTTGGAGTAGAGTGTTAAGAGGATAAAGCCTTTAAGATTCTTAGAAACCATTTTGTGTAGCCAAAGAGGTCTAGTTGGTACCCCCATAGTGTTTCTACAGTAACAACAAAGGATCTTAAAGCTACACTTGACTTAATTCTTACTGTGAGTCCGTTTTGAGAATCTTATTGGTGGGAGAGACTGAAGGAAATGCAGTTTTGTTTTTGAGTCAGTTGCGTCCTGTGCCCTCTATATTTACTATTAATACCACAAATAAACAGAAAAATTCTAACTTAGTTCAGATTTCTCTTCTTGTATTTTAATACATGCAGCCAAAAAAATTACAATATTGAGCTTGGGGGTCTTAGATTCACAAGTTCATTAAGCACATTTTATGGTTTCCAAGTAACCATAGGATATGGCTTTGTCAATTGTTTCACTACTAAAAATACAGATCGCCATTTTTTCAGCCTCTGATCATAATTTTTTCACTTATTTTCCAGCTAACATTTTGTGTGCCATTGTCCCAAACTTCACCAACAGCCTCCTTGACACTTGCCTAGCCTTTGCCCACTCACTACCTAGTACCAAAGCCAATATTACATCTTTTTAAGTTTCTATTACGTTAGAGACCTACTTCTGATGAAAATTTTCTGGTCAGTTTTCTATTGCTGCATAATGAGTACCATTCATGTAATAATCTATAATTATAATTAAGTTTGTCTCTCTTCAAACTGATTTGCATGTGTTAGAAACAAGAAATTGACTTTATCTGCAACTGATTTAATTTTTATCACTAGGTTAGCAGGATGAATACATGCTAACCCTTTTTCAATAATTACAATGTGCCAGGCATTGTGCTAAAGATTTAAATTCATTTCCTCTTTATATCTTCAGAATAGTTCCTTCAATGAGATTCATAGTATCATTTCACAGACATGGTAACTGAGGCTTAGGAAAGGTTTGTAACCTTCTCAAGGTCAAATAGAAAGTAATAAATTTAGGATTCAAACCTTATTATTCCGATAGCAGAGATGATGCTCTTCACTACACGATGTTGCCTAAAATGTTGCATATTTAATTAAGATCTTTGGGGGCTTAAAAATGTCAAGGGATAACAATAATCAGGGTCAGTACCCTATGTCATCTTTATTTGTGAAACAGGGTCAAGCTTAGTATCCAGTAGTATGTTCTTGAATAAATCCTACTTTATGAAAATCAATATCATCCATTGGTTAGTAGAGCTATGTTCTGCCTATAACATGTCTAAAAATTCAGTTTCCAAATTTCATTCAAGAAGTTTTTCACATAGCACTGTGAAATGAACAGCAGATTGGGGCCTTCCAAGGTGTGAGATTTGAGATTGGAGGTGCAAATTCACTACATTTCTGTAACAAGGTTTTCCTCTTTTTTCATTTAGAGACTTAGATGGAGCAGGGCAGGGTGGGGGTGGGGGATGATATGTTAAATAAAAAAGATCAGAATTAAAAATACTTAAAGAAATTATGCTTTGCCACATTCAAGCACAAACCAATGTTAGAATTAGATTAAAACTTCGCTTAGGAGTCATTAATTTGCTTTCTTGAAGGGAAAAAATTATAATTATCATACCAATTGTTTATATGCAAATTATAATTTTTGCACTGTATCAGAAGACTTCAAGGGCTTTAAACCTTCTCCTAATAATTGTATTTTCCTACTTAGAAAATATCTGAGGAAGCTATCTGAGTTAAAGTATACCTTCAGCCTAACTTCTTCTGAACTATTAGCAATTCAGAAGTTTTCTTCAGGAAAGAAAATGTACATATTTCTTAACATAATCAAAACCTAGTGATTCTAGAAATTGGCTTGGATGCTTGCTGTTTGTATAAGGAATGGAAGAGTCTGATTTTTGCCTTCTGCTCAGAGGAATGCTGTAAGAAGTCTGAGTCAATAACCATCATGAGTTAATCCATACACAGCAGTCTAGCGCAAAAGGTTACCCAGACACAGATACGATATGGCAGCTACATGGTTTGTTCTCCGAAATGATGTAAATGAGAAAATCCCAGCTATCAACAAATAAAAGAACCCTTAGGAATCCTTCAGGTATCAAAGAGGGCTTTACACTCCTCCTGGTCTCTTTTCATCTGCTCACAGTCAGAACAAAAGTCAAAACAAAAAACAAAGGCAACTGAGAGCTCAGAACTCTATGGCTAAGTGAAATACAGTTTTGAACAAAGAAAACAAAAGTATTTTTCTGTAGGGGGGCTATTTTTCATCACATAACAGAAATTAAATGTTTGAAATAGAAACTAGACTTCAAAAACATCAAAATGCAAAATAGGTCTTTCAATTGTTTGTTACACTAAACAATGTGTATACTGTATCTATAAGTAAAAGTCAAGTATATGTTGAGTTTAACTTGCATGGAGATATGCCGGATATTTAGGCTTGCATTAATTATATACAAAATATATTTACATATCAACATTTCTTTATGATTATCTGCTCCCATCTTATCTCTATTGAGCTAACATTTCTTTTTAAAATAGAGTTTTCCTGATATGTACTCTTTTGATCTTTATGCAAACCTGGTGAGTATAAGTAGATGGGATTTCTCATGTTCTGAAGACTATTAATCAAATAATGAGATTAGAAGACTAGTCATATGGTTATTTCTAAAATTTGTCTTTTATACTCATCATTTTTTTTTTTTAGATTTTTTAAAAATTTTTTCTTGGGATTGTGGGAGGAGGAGCAGACAGGGAAGAGTTACTTACATAGATAATGTATTTGGTATAAGTAGGCTATGCATCATAGATCTAACCAAACTATCCTTACTGGTAGGAAATTTCTCTTCTGTAGATGCTTCTCTGCAGCACATGCAAGTTGTGGGCACCACGTTCACTTAGCATCAGCAAATGATCTCTTTACCTGTATTTATCAAACCCTAGGAGGTACAGCTAATAGAGAATACATGTTAGGAAGAAAAGATTCTTTTATATCTTCTTCAAAATTAAAAAGAAAAAAAATGGGAAAAGGGATGGGTAAGGCCAATACATATGATATTTGTTCTACAAAAGAAGTTTCCAGAGTAGATGATTATTTTCAGTAGATAGCCCACAAGTATATTTACTAAATGGAATTTAATTTCAATGTGACTTTTAGAGGATACACGTATTACTTACAGCGGCAGCACAGCAGAACAAAAAGAGAGCAGGTCTCCGATAAAATCCTGTTTCTGCCTTGGATATTAATTTCTATAGCCTCAGTGTACTCATCTATAATGATACCTGTCCTGGAGAATTCTTTCTGATGGCATGTAAGGGCTATCAAACAAAGGGCAAGGTCCCCACAGCCTAGTGTCGCTTCTATCCCTCAAGCTTTTAAAATGAATAACACCCGATGTGTTTTAGCTAAGTGTAACTGAGAAGCGTTGGGTATTCATGGTTTGCTACTATGAAATAGAGAAAACAAGAGATGACCCTAACTACAATCAAATAGAGTGCTACTACACATTTATCTGCTGGCTATGTCTCCCTTATTAAGACACACACACACACACACACACACAGAGGAAGGAAGGAAGGAAGGAAGGAAGGAAGGAAGGAAGAAAGAAAGAAAGCAAGCAAAGGAAAGAAAAAAGAAAAAAGTCAATACAGTATCATTGCAAATCTCCAATTGGCCTTGCTTCCTAATCAGTTTCTGCAGCCAGAGGCAGCAAATGTTGAACAAGGCAATAGGTGAGAATGAGAAGTTCCCAGAAATAGAAAGTGTAATTCTAATATGTAATTCACTAGAGGAAACACTTCAAGGCCTCCATTTATCACTTGTGAGCAGGTGCCTCTGTGGGGGTAAGTTTATTTGCATTTTCAGGGGCAAAATGTTCTGTCTTTCATCAGAAATAGGAACCTTGCATGAGAGGAGAGGGAATCTGTGTGATCTAGTTGCAGATGGGTGTGGAACCTTTCCAGCTGAATTTGCACATCAGCATGGCTACACTGCTAGGCTTTATAGTGCCGGAGGAAAATCGCAGCTCTTGGTTACAGACACTCTGAATTTGAAGAATTTGTTTATATCCGTCAGTTATAACTTGTTTCCTTTTCCCCTTGTTTCTTACTCTTCCCTCATCTCCCACAAAACAAGGCTAGGTTAGCGTGGTTAGCAATCACCTTGGCACTTCTGTTCCTTTGACATTTCAGATATACTACTTACAGTTATTTCTGACAGATTTCAAATTTCCAGGCTTTTGTTGCTGTTTTTCTATGCACTCCATTCATTCACTAGGCTGATGAGCTTCTCTTGGTAGCATTTATTTTCCACTTTAGAGTACATTCTTTGGCAATATTGTTTCTAAAACATAGAACTTCCTCCCTATAAGCTTCAGCTGGAAAAGTAGAACCAGCAGGATGTAGCTATTAAGAGATATTGCAAGGAGCTGGCTTATATGATTGCAGGGGCTGGCTGGGCAAGTCTGAGATCTGTAGGGCAGATTGTCAGGAACTCTGGGCACAGGCAAAGTGTGTGTCCCATAGGGGAAGCTTCAGCTCTGTTTTAAGACCTATCAACTGATTATGTCAGGCCCACCCTGATTATACAGGATATTCTCCCTGTCAACTGATTATGGACTTTATTTTTTATTTATTTTTTTTCCTTGAAATTTTTTTTTTTCTGAAATTTATTGACAAATTGGTTTCCATACAACACCCAGTGCTCATCCCAAAAGGTGCCCTCCTCAATACCCATCACCCACCCTCTCCTCCCTCCCACCCCCCATCAACCCTCAGTTTGTTCTCAGTTTTTAACAGTCTCTTATGCTTTGGCTCTCTCCCATTCTAACCTCTTTTTTTTTTTCCTTCCCCTCCCCCATGGGTTCCTGTTAAGTTTCTCAGGATCCACATAAGAGTGAAACCATATGGTATCTGTCTTTCTCTGTATGGCTTATTTCACTTAGCATCACACTCTCCAGTTCCATCCACGTTGCTACAAAAGGCCATATTTCATTTTTTCTCATTGCCACGTAATATTCCATTGTGTATATAAACCACAATTTCTTTATCCCTTCATCAGTTGATGGACATTTAGGCTCTTTCCATAATTTGGCTATTGTTGAGAGTGCTGCTATGAACATTGGGGTACAAGTGGCCCTATGCATCAGTGCTCCTGTATCCCTTGGATAAATTCCTAGCAGTGCTATTGCTGGGTCATAGGGTAGGTCTATTTTTAATTTTCTGAGGAACCTCCACACTGCTTTCCAGAGCAGCTGCACCAATTTGCATTCCCACCAACAGTGCAAGAGGGTTCCCGTTTCTCCACATCCTCTCCAGCATCTATAGTCTCCTGATTTGTTCATTTTGGCCACTCTGACTGGCGTGAGGTGATACCTGAGTGTGGTTTTCATTTGTATTTCCCTGATAAGGAGCGACGCTGAACATCTTTTCATGTGCCTGTTGGCCATCCGGATGTCTTCTTTAGAGAAGTGTCTATTCATGTTTTCTGCCCATTTCTTCACTGGGTTATTTGTTTTTCGGGTGTGCAGTTTGGTGAGCTCTTTATAGATTTTGGATACTAGCCCTTTGTCCGATATGTCATTTGCGAATATCTTTTCCCATTCCGTTGGTTGCCTTTTAGTTTTGTTGGTTGTTTCCTTTGCTGTGCAGAAGCTTTTTATCTTCATAAGGTCCCAGGAATTCACTTTTGCTTTTAATTCCCTTGCCTTTGGGGATGTGTTGAGTAAAAGATTGCTGCGGCTGAGGTCAGAGAGGTCTTTTCCTGCTTTCTCCTCTAAGGTTTTGATGGTTTCCTGTCTCACATTTAGGTCCTTTATCCATTTTGAGTTTATTTTTGTGAATGGTGTGAGAAACTGGTCTAGTTTCAACCTTCTGCATGTTGCTGTCCAGTTCTCCCAGCACCATTTGTTAAAGAGGCTGTCTTTTTTCCATTGGATGTTCTTTCCTGCTTTGTCAAAGATGATTTGGCCATACGTTTGTGGGTCTAGTTCTGGGGTTTCTATTCTATTCCATTGGTCTATGTGTCTGTTTTGGTGCCAATACCATGCTGTCTTGATGATGACAGCTTTGTAGTAGCGGCTAAAGTCTGGGATTGTGATGCCTCCTGCTTTGGTCTTCTTCTTCAAAATTCCTTTGGCTATTCGGGGCCTTTTGTGGTTCCATATGAATTTTAGGATTGCTTGTTCTAGTTTCGAGAAGAATGCTGGTGCAATTTTGATTGGGATTGCATTGAATGTGTAGATAGCTTTGGGTAGTATTGACATTTTGACAATATTTATTTTTCCAATCCATGAGCAGGGAATGTCTTTCCATTTCTTTAAATCTTCTTCAATTGCCTTCATAAGCTTTCTATAGTTTTCAGCATACAGATCCTTTACATCTTTGGTTAGATTTATTCCTAGGTATTTTATGCTTCTTGGTGCAATTGTGAATGGGATCAGTTTCTTTATTTGTCTTTCTGTTGCTTCATTGTTAGTGTATAAGAATGCAACTGATTTCTGTACATTGATTTTGTATCCTGCAACTTTGCTGAATTCCTGTATCAGTTCTAGCAGACTTTTGGTGGAGTCTATCGGATTTTCCATGTATAATATCATGTCATCTGCAAAAAGCGAAAGCTTGACTTCATCTTTGCCAATTTAGATGCCTTTGATTTCCTTTTGTTGTCTGATTGCTGATGCTAGAACTTCCAGCACTATGTTAAACAGCAGCGGTGAGAGTGGGCATCCTTGTCGTGTTCCTGATCTCAGGGAAAAAGCTCTCAGTTTTTCCCCGTTGAGGATGATGTTAGCTGTGGGCTTTTCATAAATGGCTTTTATGATCTTTAAGTATGTTCCTTCTATCCCGACTTTCTCAAGGGTTTTTATTAAGAAAGGGTGCTGGATTTTGTCGAAGGCCTTTTCTGCATCGATTGACAGGATCATATGGTTCTTCTCTCTTTTTTTGTTAATGTGAGGTATCACGTTGATTGATTTGCGAATGTTGAACCAGCCCTGCATCCCAGGAATGAATCCCACTTGATCATGGTGAATAATTCTTTTTATATGCCATTGAATTCGATTTGCTAGTATCTTATTGAGAATTTTTGCATCCATATTCATCAGGGATATTGGCCTGTAGTTCTCTTTTTTTACTGGGTCTCTGTCTGGTTTAGGAATCAAAGTAATACTGGCTTCATAGAATGAGTCTGGAAGTTTTCCTTCCCTTTCTATTTCTTGGAATAGCTTGAGAAGGATAGGTATTATCTCTGCTTTAAACGTCTGGTAGAACTCCCCTGGGAAGCCATCTGGTCCTGGACTCTTATTTGTTGGGAGATTTTTGATAACCGATTCAATTTCTTCGCTGGTTATGGGTCGGTTCAAGCTTTCTATTTCCTCCTGATTGAGTTTTGGAAGAGTGTGGGTGTTCAGGAATTTGTCCATTTCTTCCAGGTTGTCCAATTTGTTGGCATATAAGTTTTCATAGTATTCCCTGATAACTGTTTGTATCTCTGAGGGATTGGTTGTAATAATTCCATTTTCATTCATGATTTTATCTATTTGGGTCATCTCCCTTTTCTTTTTGAGAAGCCTGGCTAGAGGTTTGTCAATTTTGTTTATTTTTTTCAAAAAACCAACTCTTGGTTTCGTTGATCTGCTCTACAGTTTTTTAAGTTTCTATATTGTTTATTTCTGCTCTGATCTTTATTATTTGTCTTCTTCTGCTGGGCTTAGGCTGCCTTTGCTGTTCTGCTTCTAGTTCCTTTAGGTGTGCTGTTAGATTTTGTATTTGGGATTTTTCTTGTTTCTTGAGATAGGCCTGGATTGCAATGTATTTTCCTCTCAGGACTGCCTTTGCTGCGTCCCAAAGCGTTTGGATTGTTGTATTTTCATTTTCGTTTGTTTCCATATATTTTTTAATTTCTTCTCTAATTGCCTGGTTGACCCACTCATTCGTTAGTAGGGTGTTCTTTAACCTCCATGCTTTTGGAGGTTTTCCAGACTTTTTTCTGTGGTTGATTTCAAGCTTCATAGCATTGTGGTCTGAAAGTAAGCATGGTATAATTTCAATTCTTGTAAACTTATGAAGGGCTGTTTTGTGACCCAGTATATGATCTATCTTGGAGAATGTTCCATGTGCACTCGAGAAGAAAGTATATTCTGTTGCTTTGGGATGCAGAGTTCTAAATAGATCTGTCAAGTCCATCTGATCCAATGTGTCATTCAGGGCCCTTGTTTCTTTATTGACCGTGTGTCTAGATGATCTATCCATTTCTGTAAGTGGTGTATTAAGTCCCCTGCAATTACCACATTCTTATCAATAAGGTTGCTTATGTTTATGAGTAATTGTTTTATATATTTGGGGGCTCCGGTATTCGGCGCATAGACATTTATAATTGTTAGCTCTTCCTGATGGATAGACCCTGTAACTATTATATAATGTCCTTCTTCATCTCTTGTTACAGCCTTTAATTTAAAGTCTAGTTTGTCTGATATAAGTATGGCTACTCCAGCTTTCTTTTGGCTTCCAGTCGCATGATAAATAGTTCTCCATCCCCTCACTCTCAATCTAAAGGTGTCCTCAAGTCTAAAATGAGTCTCTTGTAGACAGCAAATAGATGGGTCTTGTTTTTTTATCCATTCTGATACCCTATGTCTTTTGGTTGGCGCATTTAATCCATTTACATTCAGTGTTATTATAGAAAGATACGGGTTTAGAGTCATTGTGATGTCTGTATGTTTTATGCTTATAGTGATGTCTCTGGGACTTTGTCTCACAGGGTCCCCCTTAGGATCTCTTGTAGGGCTGGTTTAGTGGTGACAAATTCCTTCAGTTTTTGTTTGTTTGGGAAGACCTTTATCTCTCCTTCTATTGTAAATGACAGACTTGCTGGATAAAGGATTCTTGGCTGCATATTTTTTCTGTCTAGCACCCTGAAAATCTCGTGCCAATTCTTTCTGGCCTGCCAAGTTTCAAAAGAGAGATGAGTCACGAGTCTTATAGGTCTCCCTTTATATGTGAGGGCACGTTTACCCCTTGCTGCTTTCAGAATTTTCTCTTTATCCTTGTATTTTGCCAGTTTCACTATGATATGTCATGCAGATCGATTCAAGTTACGTCTGAAGGGAGTTCTCTGTGCCTCTTGGATTTCAATGCCTTTTTCCTTCCCCAGTTCATGGAAGTTCTCAGCTATTATTTCTTCAAGTACCCCTTCAGCACCTTTCCCTCTCTCTTCTTCCTCTGGGATACCAATTATGCGTATATTATTTCTTTTTAGTGTATCACTTAGTTCTCTAATTTTCCCCTCATACTCCTGGATTTTTTTATCTCTCTTTTTCTCAGCTTCCTCTTTTTCCATAACTTTATCTTCTAGTTCACCTATTCTCTCCTCTGCCTCTTCAAGCCGAGCTGTGGTGGTTTCCATTTTGTTATGCATTTCGTTTAAAGGGTTTTTCAGCTCCTCGTGACTGTTCCTTAGTCCCTTGATCTCTGTAGCAAGAGATTCTCTGCTGTCCTGTATACTGTTTTCAAGCCCAGCGATTAATTTTATGACTATTATTCTAAATTCACTTTCTGTTATATTATTTAAATCCTTTTTGATCAGCTCATTAGCTGTTGTTATTTCCTGGAGATTCTTCTGAGGGGAGTTCTTCCGCTTGGTCATTTTGGATAGTCCCTGGCGTGGTGAGGACCTGCAGGGCACTTCCCCTGTGCTGTGGTGTATACCTGGAGTTGGTGGGCGGGGCCGCAGTCAGACCTGATGTCTGCCCCCAGCCCCCCGCTGGGGCCACAGTCAGACTGGTGTGTGCCTTCTCTTCCCCTCTCCTAGGGGTGGGATTCACTGTGGGGTGGTGTGGCTCGTCTGGGCTACTTGCACCCTGCCAGGCTTGTGATGCTGGGGATCTGGCGTATTAGCTGGGGTGGGTAGGCAAGGTGCTCGGGGGCAGGAGGGGCAGGCTTAGATCGCTTCTCCTTAGGTGATCCACTTCAGGAGGGGCCCTGTGGCAGCGGGAGGGAGTCAGATCCGCTGCCGGAGGTTTGGCTCCACCGAAGCGCAGAGTTGGGTGTTTGTGCGGAGCGAGCAAGTTCCCTGGCAGGAACCGGTTCCCTTTGGGATTTCGGCTGGGGGATGGGCGGGGGAGATAGCGCTGGTGAGCGCCTTTGTTTCCCACCAAACTGAGCTCTGTTGTCAGGGGGCTCAGCAGCTCTCCCTCCCTTTGTCCTCCAGCCTTCCTGCTTTCCGAGCAGAGCTGTTAACTTATGACCTCCCAGACGCTAAGTCGCGCTTGCTGTCGGAACACAGTCCGCCCGGCCCCTCCGCTTTTGCAAGCCAGACTCGGGGGCTCTGCTTGGCCGGCGAGCCACCCCTCCGCCCCGGCTCCCTCCCGCCAGTCCGTGGAGCGCGCACCGCCTGCCGCCCTTCCTACCCTCTTCCGTGGGCCTCTCGTCTGCGTTTGGCTCTGGCGACTCTGTTCTGCTAATCCTCTGGCGGTTTTCTGGGTTATTTAGGCAGGTGTAGATGGAATCTAAGTGATCAGCAGGACGTGCGGTGAGCCCAGCGTCCTCCTAAGCCGCCATCTTGCCGCAACCCCCTATGGACTTTAATTACATCCACAAAATACCTTCGCAGCAACTCTAGGTTAGTGTACAGTGAGTAACTGGAGATGGTAGCCTAGCCAAGTTGACACATCAAAAGACTGCCAGTTTGCAAATAATGAAGGTCTTTGAAAGAAATAAAAGTCAATTATAATAAAACTATCTTATCAAGCATTATATAAGCATTTTTTATAGTCATTAAAAGTAATGTTTGGGGCGCCTGGGTGGCGCAGTCAGTTAAGCGTCCGACTTCAGCCAGGTCACGATCTTGCGGTCCGTGAGTTCGAGCCCCGCGTCGGGCTCTGGGCTGATGGCTCGGGGCCTGGAGCCTGTTTCCAATTCTGTGTCTCCCTCTCTCTCTGCCCCTCCCCCTTCATGCTTTGTCTCTCTCTGTCCCAAAAATAAGTAAACGTTGAAAAAAAAATTTAAAAAAAAAGTAATGTTTATAAAAATTTTTATAAGATGCCATAAATGCTTCTTCTGCAATGTTATCAAAAAAGGATCATATGAACAGTGTTTATTAACTATGTAAAAATTCTAGTGGAAGACGGGCACAGAAGGATTCATAGCATATAATGGGATGGTCTTGTTTGTGTCCTGTAATTTTGAAGTGTTTCAGTGGGAAGTTATTCTTTTTCTAATAAATTAATATTGAATTTATAAATAGAATGTGTACCCATACCATGCTCACTCTAAACATACTTGCGTTCACGCTTGGGCTATCCTTTGACCATCTGCTTTTCCCCAGTTTTCTTTTCTTCTTCCTCATTTGGACTTCTCAATCTTATTAACCCTCACACACCTCTTCCTATCAATCCTCTCCATCACGCCTTATTATTCCACAGCCCGTAGGGGGAACAACAAAAAAACCTGTTCCTATTCACACTCACCATCAAGCTTCATCATTTTCATGATACTCCCTCATCATGCTCATAGCACAAAGTTAAGAATTTACTCACTTCGATTCCCACATGGGGGATATTAAAAAAAAATGGGTTTATTTTCCATCACTAAACCCAATCTTACCATCAAACTCCCTGGAAAATGGGTGCAATGATCCTCATCTTACTCAGAGGAAACCAAGCCACTGAGAAGTTAAGTAACCCACTCACTTGAAGGCCACAGACCCTCCCAGTTTAAAACAACCTCTTTATCATTAACATGATCTCATTGGGGGTAAATGTAGAACTATTTCAAAGTTCAAATGCTGTGTCTATTTCTTTCATCATCCAGAGTTTTTCTTTCCCTTCTGTCTAAGAGAGTATGTAAATTTATTGGGAAGATTATTAACACTAGTGGCTTTGAGGTGGCATTGACGTCAGCCCCTACCTACTGTTACCACTGATGAGAAGCCAAGGGCTTCTCATATTCTGTTGTCCCAGCACAGGCCCTCAGCAGGTGTTTTGAAAGAGCCAGTCTATGCCTCCACTGATACTGATATTCTTACTTCAGTTTTTAATAGTGCTTCAGATACTCTCAGGTCTGGCTGGAACTTCTACTTGTCTTCCAGTTTGTCCGGCAATGTTCACTTTAAGTCAACTTTTTCCTCACAGTACTGACCTCACAGGCAAGGTTGCTCGACAGGGAGACCCCCTCTGAAATGCCTGGGAGCTGAGGGAGAATGGAAGGCACCTTCCTCACTTGCTGCCTTTGCCAACACATATGACAAGACCACGTCTGTTCTCTGCAGCCAACTCATAGGAGCAGAAAGAACAAACTAGAATCAAGGCACACACCTTCTCCCACTCTCTGCTTCTATCTTATGTGCTCTGAATAGTTTCGCCTCTTCCCTTGTGTGATATTCTTTCTCAATGGGAAAGCTGAAAGAAAAAAGGTAAAAGGAAAAGAAAATGAGAATGCTGGAAAATGAGGAGAAGGTTATCTAACCTTAATCATATATGCTATGTTCTATTTAATTCCATTAAAATTAAGAGTATACCTTCTGAGGGGCTCCCGAGTGGCTCAGTCGGTTAAGTGTCAGACTTCAGCTCAGATCCTGATCTTGTGGTTTGTGAGTTCAAGCCTGGTATTGGGTTCTGTGCGGACAGCTCAGAGCCTGGATCCTGCTTCGGATTCTGTGTCTCCCTCTCTCTCTGCCTCTCTCTCTCTCTCTCAAAAATAAATAATAAAAACATTAAAAAATATATAAAAAAGAGTATACCTTTTTTTTCCTTAATGAGATGTATCTTGAGCTTACCACTTATTAACAATGTCCTGCACCAGTTACATAGGTAAGTCATTAACAGTACCATGGGTAGTAATTATAGATAGGTATTATGTATATTTGATGAGTTAGTTAGACTTAACCAGGAAAGCAATCCTTATTTGATTGAATAGCCTTATTTGCTTTTCCATTTTATTTCAGTTATAGTATATTAGATCTCTGGAAAACAGAGTCCTACTTTTGGCTGAATTACTCTCTAATCAAATGATTTGAGGTTTACTCAATTTATGTTTCTGGGTCTCAGTTCCTCATCTAGAAATTCAATCTGATAATTCGAAAAACTATTTCTAGTTCTAAAGCCTATGATACTTCTACTTTAAAAATTACATTAGAACTTGGACTTTAAGTGCAATTAGCACTGATCAGTCCTGCCTGGGCTCTGTAAGTGATTATTTATATTCCCTAGGATCTCTGCAGTTAAATGATTTTGTGTCAGTGGCTACAGTTTCAGATTAAAAAACAAAAAGAGGAAGAAGAAGGAGGAGGAGGAGGAGGAGGAGAAGAAGAAGGAGGAGGAGGAGGGGGGAGGAGGGGGAGAAGGGGGAGGAGAAGGAGGAGAAGGAGAAGAGGAAGAAGAGGAGGAGGAGGAGGAGGAGGAGGAAGAAGAGGAGGAAAGGAGAAACCTACCAACACAAAATCTGTAGGCATTAATTTCTCAGTGTAAAACTTTCTGCACTATAGGAGGTTTCTGTAGAACATCTGTTTTAAACCCCTGTGTTGTACTACTACTGAGATGATATTTCCAAAGAATAATTTGAATTTTGATAGGACATGGAAACACTGGAGTAAGCTTTCCTCCCTGCCTGTGGTGCATTCATACTGTATCAGTTTAGTTAAGCTGGATCTACACTTCCCAGAATTCATTCCGTATATGGTTCAGAATTTCCATTGCCCACAAAAGACATTTTGCATGAGATCTGATAGGCAGTGGTAAAGCAGTGCCATCTTGTATGCTGTAAGGTTTGATGCAGTGTTTCAAATAATGTGGCAGTTGGCTCATGTTTTCACTGACCTGTTATTGCACCTCGTAGGTATGAGGCAGTGGCTGAACATGTAGCTTCTCCACCTCCCACCACTTCTCTTCCTTCAGCAGCTCTGATTTTTGGATCACATGAGTGGGTGGATCCATGGTTAAAGTCACCAGCCTGTCCTCCATCTAGGTTGGGGGTGGTGAGAAACATACATGTGTTATACTTTGTCCTTTGTGTCCCATTTTTACTTCATTCTTGTCCACAAAAAAAAAAACAAAAAAACAAAAATAAAAACAAAACAACAACAACAAAAAAAGAAACAAGCTTCCATTCTGGTTGCCAATCAGGCTGACCTCTGGGGACATCAAACTCAACATTAAACATGGAAGTTAAATCTAACATAGACTCCTTCATCAGTTCCCACAATTAGGTAGGGTCTAGCCCCAAAAGTAAATCTCTTATTCTAACCCTATTCTGTCCCATATGATAGCCATTAGTACATGTGACTACAGAGCATTTAAATGTGACTAGTTGGGGCACCTAGGTGTATCAGTTGGTTAAGCCTCCGACTTTGGCTCAGGTCAGAATCTCATGGTTTGTGAGTTTGAGCCCCACACTGGGCTCTCTGATATCAGCATGGAGCCTACTTCAGATCCTCTGTCCCTCTCCCCTACTTGTGCTCTCTCTTTCTCTCAAAAATAAATAAACATTAAAATAATAAAATAAATGTAACTAGACTGAATTGAGGTATGTGAGGAGTATGAAATCCACATTAGAGTTTGAAGACTTAATGTAAAAAAAAAAGAGAGAATATAAGTAATCTCATTGGTAATATTTTATATGGTTATGTTATAATCATATTTTGAAAATATCTCATTAGATAAAATATATTATTAATTCCATCATTTCTGTTTTAGTCAATTCCATCTGCTATAACAAAACACTTTAGACTGGTTAGCCAAAATAACACGCATTTATTTCTCACATTTCTGGAGGCTAGGAAGCTCAAGATCAAGGTGTTGGCAGAATCATTGTCCAGTGAGGGCCCTCTTCCTGGTTTGTAGATGGGCCAACATCTTGTTGTGTACTCACATGGGGGAAAGACAGAGAGCTCTAGGGAGATTCCACCCTATGATCTCCTCTAAATATAGTTACCTCCCAATGCCCCAACTCCCAATACTATGTATTGGAGATTAGGGTTTCAACATATGAATTTTGGTGACGGACATATTAAGTCCATAACATTTTTCTTTTTTTTTTACTTTTTTTAATGTGACTGCCAAGTAATTTTAAATTAATGCATGAGTCTCATTATATTTCTATTAGATCATAATACTCTATGCATACACTTCTGATACTCTCATAGAAAACTAAGTCATTAATTTTAATATCCCAGGCTCCTATATGGATTATTAATATTAGATAAAAATCCCCAAAATGATATTTGATGTTCAGCTGATCAATTCTGTTTCAATGTTGCTTTTACATGGAGAGAATGGTGAAGTAGCTTTCTCTTCCATGGCCTCAAAATACAATCAATCTCAACTTAGAAAATCACCTGTGGATAAGACTTCAGTTGACCAACCTCACTCTAAACAGTAGGTTCATTTAGTCATTCATTCAACAAATATTCTCTAAATAACACCTAAGTATCAGTTACCCTTCTAGGTCCTAGGTGGGGGAAGGATACAGATTTGAACATGTAACAAAAGGTCTTGTCCTGATGGAAGTTAGAGTTTATGAGGGGAAACAGATGGTAAACCAACCAAAAGAATGACTAGGGTGTTTAAAGTGGATCCTAAGCAAAATAAGATATAATATGGGAGATAGTAACTGGACATGGTTTCCTTTAGATGGTTTGAACAATGATAATTTCTTTCTCAAATTATTACAAGATGGAAGCTTACATAGTGTTAAAAGGAACGACTTTATTGATTTACAAAGTGTACAAAAATACAATAAATAGTTTTAATTTTATTTATTTGAAGAAACAACTGGAAAAATTATAGAAAACCATGCATATGGAAATAAAGTTGATTGCCACTGATATTCCAGGTATGGCTACTGTGATTTTAGAGCTGGTGGGTTCAAGCCTAAGGTTAAAAATTCAAGGCCCACCAGCTTTGTAGCTTTATTTTGAATTGTAGACACAAAGTAGAGAACTGGTTACAGTTTTGTCAGTGAGTACGAAGGAATCATGCCTCTTGGCACTTTTAAATGTGTTTATTAACATTTAATGTGTCTGTAGGATGCTTTGAAGGATGTAGTTTATACAATTAGAACATTTACGAGGGATGAGTCATAGTACATGAATCATGTTTGTTATCTGTTTTGAAATTTAAAATCACTAGCAGGTTTCCAAAATGCATGTTCAAGTTCTAAGGAAGAGAGAGGACAAACCTTCGATGGGTAAAGAAAAGGATGCCGCACAACACACTTCAGAGAAAAATAGTATTTCTTATAGACTTCAATGTTGAAATCATACAGTAATTGCAAGGAAAGATTTTCAGTGGATCTGACATCTTTCCTTCGGGTTGGCCCATGAGTTGTCTATGAATGGTGTCAGCTTTCTACTTGTGCCGAAAACATTCAGTGGTTCAGTGCCAAAGCAGTTTTGACAAACTTTTTCATTGGTGCCAATTCTCATGATGGTGTGCTCTCAGCATTTGCCTTTGAATTTCAAATGGTTGTAAAACTCCAGGGGTTCACACTCTGTGAATGAAATGAGACAAGAAGATGTCAGCAAAACTGTTTAGCTGCATTTCATTCTTTTTTTTTCCTTCTTGGCTCCAACGTGGCTTGAGACCTGGCATACTGTACAACACAGTAAAGTGTTAGACAGAAAGTGCTAACCCAGTCAGAAACAGTGAATCCTGCAAGGAGAAAGCAATAAGCTACCAGAAAGGCATTGCCGACGCCTTGCTATGCCTCCAGGCCTAGAAAACAATTATAAAAATGGTACATTTGGAAATCACTGTGTCCCAGGCAGAAGCAATAAATTGACTGAGTTAATGTACATGATTTGACGAGTGATATAAACATGAGCTATATGGCAAGCACACCTCAACAAGAAAAACAAGAGTTTAGTCTGGTACCCAGATGTTATTCAAATACACAGCTGTTAGGCACTGCATTGCCAACATTCAGTGATTTTAATCCTTCAGCCCTTACATTGTTTTATAGGGACAACAACAGCAACCTTATTCAAAAAGCTTAACCAATATCATTTCAGTAGTGAGTTCAAAATGCCCACAGTTACGCTAGCTTCTGAGTGAAGCTACATTATGTTGAAGAATCTAAAATCTATCTTCTATGATATCTCCATGATTCTGCTCTTAGGAATGATTGAGTTTAAGAAAAATATAATATAGATTCGATTGGATTATAAAATAAAACAAGATTATGGGGTGCCTGGGTGGCTCAGTTGGTTAAGCATCTGACTCCAGCTCAGGTCATGATCTCACGGTTCATGGGTTCAAGCCCCGCGTCAGGCACTGTGCTGACAGCTCGGAGCCCGGAGTCTGCTTCAGATCCTGTGTCTCCCTCTCTTTCTGTTCCTCCCCTGCTTGTGCTTTGTATCTCTCTCTCTCTCAAAAGTAAATAAAGATTAAAATTGTTTAAAAAAAAAATAAATAAAACAAGATTAGAGGTTTATATATCAGCTTTCACTTAGGATGCTGGGATAAACATGAATGTGTGCACCACTAATTCAAGTGGCTTTTCTGTTCATCATTTTGACTTAGTGTAAAGAATGCCATCCAGATGACATTAATTTACATTAATACCACACTACATTTGAGGTGTTTGTTTGTTTTGTTTTTTTGTTATCTTCTCCATCAATGCCTCTGGCCACGCGTAGTAAGTGTTTGGCCAAATTACCAGATTCTATAATCGTTCACATCGGTGCGGTTTACATTTTCCTTCCAATTTCAATTTGGTGCGGTAGAGATTAATACCTTAGGTAATATATCTGGGGACACAGTTAAAGTATGTATTTTCAGTGAATGACTCAATTCATTGAAGGAACAATGAAGCTATATGAAAGCTGTCTTGGATGTAGGACAAAATCGCTTAACCTCTGCCGTGTCTTTTGTAGGATGGTGTAGGTTATGGAGTTGCACTCAGCAGCTGATTCCAGGAGAGTAATTAGGAAAAGAGCCAATTTGCTATTCATAGAACTCTCTCTGAAGCAGAATAAAAGATATGCAGCCTTTCTTTTCCACTGACCCATTGTGAAAACACTGTAAATACCTTGCTCTATTCTGTCCCCTTAAGAAAGACCTCAATGGTGAGATTCAGTTGTAAAGATATTCACTAATATGCCAGCCAAATGTACAATTTATTCATGTTGCCATTTTATGAGATGGGGAAAGGACTATGGCAGATCAACACTTTCTCAAACCTTGGTATCAATTTTTCCTTGGTCCTCCTATAGTGGCAATGACTATTTCTATTTATGGACTTTCATTACTTTCCAAATATATTCTTTCACACAGCAATGGAATTTGATCACATAGCTAATATATCTCAGCAGATTTTACATGCATGACTGCTATCTTCATATTGATCTTTTTAAATTGCTGTAATACTTTGCACTGTGTCTAAAGGCACTCAATGTTTCTTTTATTATAATACACAAGGGAGCCTTGATGTTCACCTCCTCTTTTCCTTGCATCTCCTCTGTGAGTTCTTAGTCTTCTCTTAGGTAACAGAATTGCAAATGTACACACTCTACATCTTGTATGCACAAAGAGCGATGTTTCTCTTTATTTCTTGTAAGAAAAAGCTCTAATTGCCTTAAGTTTCCATTTGGCTTCCAAGGTCTCCCAGATCCCCCAGGTTAAAATCGGTTCTTTCCTATTAACTCAGCCTCTTCCTAATAGAAAGTCACTGGAAGGTAAAAACAGTCTATGTTTAAAATCATATTGGAGTATTTTTCTCCCTATCAAGCTTACCCTTCACCCTCCCTATATCTGTCCCTTAGAGAAAGTTTTTATGTGTTTGACTAGAGATGCATTTGGTACAACTGCTGTCCTCTGGACTTCTAACAGTCTTCAGAGTCTAGGTCTGCTTCGGCCTCTTCAATCCCTATCAGGGTCTGGTGTCCACTGAAGGTTGGCTACCTATTTCTTATGGGTGTCTTGTTGCCACACTTCAGAGACCCCAGTGAAGGAGTCCACCTTTATAGCTCCTATATTATAATCCCAGACTTTCTGATCTACCGGTTATCTTCAGATATTCCATGGACTCAAAAGTGCAGCATATCTCGGCTCATTTGTCTGCATCATGTTGGTACCTGCAGACTCTGAGGGGCTGTTCTCCAGCCCAGCAATCTAGTCAACTTCTCTAACCCTTGCCTCTCTATACCTCAGAATGACATGTAGATATGGGACTTTGCTAAGGGTAGCAGCCCTTGACCCTAATGTTAAGATTTTCATCTATTTCTTCTACCCCCATCCCTCAAGATAAAATTTTCTAGAGGCTTTACAAAATTTTGGAAGGAGATATTCTTAGGTAATAGTCCCCAACCATTTTTTTGTTATTGCTCACTGAACATCTCTTTGATATCTTTGTAAAAATGAGCTTTGAGAATTTAGGGAAAAAAAAAAAAACTTTTCTCAGCAGGGCCTACATTTAAAATTATTGTAATTACCTCTATTCCCAAAATGTTAAGTCAGAGATTCAAAAATGATCAGTAACTCTTTTATTCCAGGCCATATTTTTCTTCCCCTGAAGGAATGGATGCCTTTTGTTTAAGAGCTAGAAATTCTCAGAAAAGCATGATTGAAAAGAAATAAATATATGTGGAAATATTTTAAGGATATGTCATCTTTGGGTTTTTACCCATTTGTTCAGTTTGGAGCTTGGACTCTGGAGACAGACTGCATGGATTTGGGTTTAAATCTTGGCTCTTCTGTTTACTACCTGTGTGAACATGAGCATTATTTTTCCTCTTTGTGCCTCCCTCTGTGTGTAAAATAAGGATAATAGTATCTGTCTAATCACACAAGGATTTTAGTAAGTGATCTAATGTTTACAAATTTCTTAAAATAATTCCTAGCATAATATAAGTTCTATATAAGCAGTTAATAATAATGATAATGACGACGATAATAATAATATGCAAATAAAATTAACTGAATCTACAATTACCATGAAATTAAAAGTTTAATTATAAATACACACACACACACACACATGAAAATTCTATCAATGGCCAAAAAAATGATATAAATAGCACATAGAAAGCTGAAGTTGCAGCCTAAGGGACTTAGAGAGAAGAGAAATTGTATATGTTCTTACTGCAAAATTAAAGATTAGGCAAAAAACTAAAAATAAACAAAAATTCAACTGAGTATCCACCATATGTCAAAGTTTGGTCTGGGCGCTGAGATTACCACTATAGACAAGACAAATTTTTGGCTCCATTTAGCATAAATTCTTAGTGTGAATGAGATAGCGAATTAAACAAGTAAAAATGAATAAAATAAAATATTGATACATACTTCAGAAAATAAACTAGATAAATAAGGAGAATTAATATGGTAGAGGTAGAATTTACATTTGATGTTCCTGGGGACACCCCTCACAAGGCCTTTTAAGTAGAGACCTGAATGAAGAGAAGAAGCCAATCGTGAGAGAGCAAGGACACCAAGGATGCATTAAGGGTGATAGAAAAAATGAGCTCGTTGTTCCCAGGAAACACAAAGTGCACTGTGGTATGAAGCCTTGGGGGTTTAAGCAGTGGAGTGACACATTCTGTTGTATGAGTTTAGGAAGAAAAATCTGACTGCTATGCAACGAATAGATTGTAGGGGGCTAGTGTGGAATCGGAGATACCACTTAGTGGGCAATAGTTATAGCTCAAATTAATGGTGGTTTCAACTGGGACAAAGTCAGCAGTGGTAATTATGGGGAAAAAGTTTCACATACTAGGAATTTTGAAATATGGCTTTTGGTATTTGCCGAGGACCTGCATGCAGGATAAAATGAGTCTCTTCCGCCAGATATTGGGCATCTTACATACACCTCTTAGAAACACACCATTTTCACAGCCTTTGTTTTATACACAGGCAGAACCCTAACTTCCCCTCTTTCCCAGAGTTGCTTTGGGGTTCCAGAAAATAGACTTTAAAGGGTTATTTGAAAAGCAAACTAAGATATACATTTGAAAAGAGGCCAGATATACACTTGAAAATGAGTCAAATCACAATAAATACCTCAGAAGAACACAGAGTGGGGCACTCAAAATCTACAAAGTCATAATGATTTGATTCTAAGGGAGTAAAATATTAAACCATATTTTATATGTTGTATGGAAGAAAGTCCATCAAGTATCTTTAACATAACCTTTTATTTGAAGACACCAGGCCTGAGAAATCGCCAAAGGAACACTCTGACCTTGTGCAGGAGGGTGGAATGATTTAAGGAGGGTTAAGCAGGCAGGGTGAGTGGCAGTTTGGCTGATTTCAGGATTAGTTAGTTAAGGGTGATTCTTGAAAAGGATGGAATCACATGTGAGGACGATCTGGCTGTGACATCTGTCACCCTATTGATCACCAGGGTTGACTTGGCTGATGTGGCTGACTAAGCAGGTGTCCCCTCCCTCCCTCATCGCTTCATGTGCATCCCTCCTGAAGCTGTGTGCTCTGTGGAAGAGGACGACCTTCCTGATAGAGAATTATTCTTTTGTCAAGGGGATATGAGTAGCAGAGCTTCCCTGCTGGAACCTCCAAACAGACTCTCAAGGTACATTTTTGTAGGAGAATATAGGGTAGTCAAGCTTCCAAGACTACAGACATATCCAAATGAGTGCTGCATGTGGCAGTTTGCCTTTCTTATAAAAACATTTTAAATTTTTAAAAAGGAAGGAATTATTTGTGCAGATAACTCTTGTTTATGCAGTATGGTTTTTGTCAAGAGTGTGAAGTAGCCATTAGGAGCTGAGGTCACGTACAAGAGATAGTAGGAGAAATAGTTGCCAGGACAAAGGCATATGAGGCACTATAGAAAATCCTCAATTCTTCAATCTATCTCACACTGAGTTTCAATTTTTAGAGCACATTACATGACATCTGTTGGGTGTGGAGGAGTTGATTTTGTAGTTAGCGGAGATGGAAAGAGATGGCTAAGAGAAAGCTCAAGGATGATGACATGTTTTTTGGTTATTCATTGATTCTATTTTCATCTCTTGTCTCCAAAGAAGTAATAATGAGAAATTCTCACATACATAGGAAGGGAATGTTTGACCCACAGTGATACTCCCCACCCAGTAAACCCCCTATCACATATATACACTTGGTTTAGGAATGTTGTACTGCATTCTAATAAGGTTGTCTTATTTAAGCAACAGGGTACCTCACATTCCTGGGGAGTAGGGGCCTGGCTCTCCGGTGCATATGTGAATCATTCCAGATTCTCTGCCAATTATTCAAGGAAAAAGTGTGATCCAAAAACAGAAAAATAGGAATCCACAACATGAGTCCAAGGCAGGCTGGTGAAGAGGTGTCTTATCTCTCTTGCCTAACTCCTTTGAATGTAGATTTCAAGGAGGGTGGGTATAGCTTCCCTGAAGCAGTCACTAAGGCAATCCCTACCACACCCCAATAAGTCAGCACTTTGATGGGGCTAAGCCTACAGCCTCAGAGAGAAAGGCAAGATAACATTTATTACTTAGCTTGAATACACTGCATATATATATATATATATATATATGTGTGTATATGTATATATATACATATATATATATATAATTCTGCATAATGAAGTCATAGGTGATTTCCTCTTAGAACAATATATCAAAGGGGGGTAGTGCTTTCTCAAGGACAAAGAGATCCCTAGTGAAGAAGAATAAGGGGATTCCCATGTAAAACGTTCCTCCACTGCAACCATGGAGGGGCATAGGTTAATTTCAGGAATGAATTACTGGAAGCTTCCTGAGACAGAGACCAGAGCCCAAATAATGGCTATGGACAAAACCAAAGAGAAGATGAAGGAATGGCCAGATAAACCTTAATTATTCCATGAAAACTTTTAAGATCAACAAATTTCCAGGACAACCCAAGATAAGCACCTCTCTTTGGTCCATGTCCCACCAAACACACAATGATGGGACAGGAAATTGATGCCTTCCAATTTCTCTCATTTTACAAACAGGCAATGCTGCCCCTTTGCAGACTTCTGACCCCGAAGACAATGTGAAGTAACAGGTTTTTCCACCGATCCCCCCCACCTCTCACATGCCATTGATACAAGCAGCAAGACTGAGAACATAACCATGCTCTCTCCGTTAGCATATCTGTGTACTAGACTTGTCACATTCTCTCCCAACCTATCATTTATGATAGCCCTTGAAATTTGAAATGTTAGCATCTGTATTATGGGAAAAAACATACAATTCCCTTCATGGTATTTCTCCTAGAAATCCTTTAAGACTGAGGAGAAGATAGACTGTATGCTCAGTCCTAAAGAGGAAATTGCTCCCGAATTCTCCTGTGCCTCAGCTGCCCCTGCAGTCTCGTTCACAGTTTGATTCAGGGTCATGCTTTTCCACCTATGGACACACTTTCCCAGTCTTTCTCCATCTCAGCTACTGTCTGAGGCTTTTGTCAATTCATCAAGTTAAATGAGGCTCAGAAACCAAAAAAAATCACGTAGGCTATATTTTTCAGTCTACCTTCAGTAATGTGTAAAGAAGAACGATCTATTGTACAGTTTCCTGGCCGAAAGAAGCCATTATCATCGTCCATTGAGTTCTTTCCATAGTATATAGAACTGTCAGACTGCCCTTGTACACTTTTAAACTGTAACAACTTAGTTTTAAGGTACAATAGAAACCATCTGAAAATGGCATTTTGAAGCAGCTTTATAAAAGTTTGGAATCTATATTATATAATTGTTCAAAGTGCTTTCTTATTTGAGACCCTGAGACAAATGAAAAATGGATACAACTATGGAAACTTTAAGTGATGTGCTGTGGAAGACAAAATTGAATTCCATATTAGCTGGTGAAGAAAATTCAATGCACCAGATATATGCTGATTGTTTGCACTGTATTAGCAGCTTAAGTAATTCGGGTTTTAAAGTCTGAAAGTCAAGAAAAGATACCGCAACTTCAAATCCCCTTCTGTAGCTCTCACGATTCAAAACAAGTTAGTTCTGTTTTGACCTGTGTAGGGTAAATATATGTTGATTTTATAAAATAGAGAGAAAATGTTTATGCACCTTTATTTGCAGACTCCTCACCAGCCTTTTTGGCTTCCTTTTGTGTTTTCTTTCCTGGATTTAAGCATTTTTTATGGCCCTATGATTGGCCCCTGGAGAGTCTTAAGTCACAGTCATCATTACTGTGTACCAGTTGCTCAAGTACATCTTGAGATTCTATCAAGATATTTTCTGAAAGTGTTCACTTGAGAATTGTATCTACTCCCAGGATAGGAAATGAAAAGAAACACATGTTAGGGCCAGTAGGTACTGTTGAGTAATATTCTTTATGATCGTGATTTAATTACATTGATTTATTGATTTTGCTGCAGTTCAGTTTGAAAGTGTTTGGGATGAGTCATAACCACAAAGGGACTATAAGTCAGGACTGACTAAAGGAAAAACGTTAGCTTATGTCTCATGGTAGGGAAAAAAGAGGGGAGGAAAAAGAGGGAAAAAGTGAGGGAAATATAACTGAGGATAGTAGCAATGACTTTTTTTTTTTTTTGCATTGGTTCTTTCTGCAAACAGATAGCTGGTTATAGTAGTGGATGTCAGACTTAAGAGTGCGCAAAAATCACCTGGGGCTGCTGCTTAATCATGCAGATTCCAGATTCTCAGCTTGGAGAGTCAGACTTTATAGTTTTGTCATTGCTATTGTTGATGACTTGGGGGCAGGGAAGGGACTATCATCAATCTATATGTTTAATCAGCACTCAGGTTGATTCTGATATAGATAGTTGAGTGACCACACATTAATATTAACCTGTTCATAGGTGCCCTGGGAATACACTAAGCCAGCTTTGTGTGAGCAGGTACCTCTGTTATCTGGTGGAACTAATGGTATAACCTTCTAAACCTGTGTAGGAAATAGTGAGGCTTAAAAAGAACAATCTGCATAAGATATTGGGCACAGTGCATGGAATGTAGTAAAGACTCCATAAAATGTTAGTTCTGTTTCCTCTGGCTCTATTACCAACCGTATATCCTTAAATGTGACTTCATGTGCCTTTCCTTTTTAAAACAGGGATTGTATAAATTGTATAAGTCAGTAGAGTGAGTCAGGAAGTAGAAGTAGAAACAGTGAGGTCTCAAGGAAGACTGGTTTGAGCTCTGCAGGATCTCATGAGCCAGTACCTCACTCTGGTAGCATTTTAGGTTCTCAAATACTTATTTTGTCAGTGTTCATGGGTGTTGAGGCCTGAGCCAGAAGACTGAGTCATGCTAAATACAATATCCAAAAAACTAAGGTAAACAAGGGATTGCTAAATTGCCAACCTTACAGTGAAATATGAAACATATACACTGACAGCTATGCCAGCTTATTTATAAACAAACCTTGTCACTATGTTCAAATTGCATGGGAACAAAAAAGGGGGGAAAAGGAGGTCCAAGAGTAATAATTTACTTCTAGAAATCACTGTCAGAAAGATCATAAATATTTTAAGTCTTTTTGATTGAGCTTCATAAGTTGATGGTTGCTTGGGGAGCATGGAATCAGAATGAGGGAAATTAGGTTAATTAAAATTTTACTGACTTTGGAATAAGACATTCTGAGAAATCCATTAGAACAGTCTAGTTCTGCATAAATACTCAAAATAATCTGACAATACATTGTCTATGGCTCTGGCTCCTTATTCCTTGACCAGAACTAACATTTCCCTCTTGGGCTATGCAATTTACCAGGCTTAATATGTGCTCTTGATTGCTTTCCAGATATATTAAAATATTGACAAGTTACTGCAAAGCACCTGAAGGAGTAGGTCTCTAAGAAAAGATTGTATTATGTATGAAATTTAGACCCATGATTCAGTTATACAAAAAAAAATGCTTTGTTTTCTATAGCTATACTTAATTGAATTTTTACATTTTATCTCAGCAGATTGTCAGGGAACTTTTCATCAATCATTAGCATCCTTGTACATTTCCTCCTAAAGAATATTACCGGAGGTTTAATCTCCCTGAACCTCCACCCTAGTCACGTGTACTCATGAGGTTTTTCCACATTTTTCAGGCAAGAGATCTTTTATATTGGGATTGCATATAGGAATTAGTAGAGCTTTATCCATCATCCTTGTTTTTCCCCTGTTAATCCTTAGTGATACATGTTATTAAATAAAATTTTATTTTACCTTACACAGTTATTAAAAGTTGACTTCTCCAGGCACGCCTGGGTGGCTCAGTCAGTTGAGCGTCCAACTCTTGGTTTTGGCTCAGGTCAAGATCTCACCATTCCTGGGATGGAGCCCACATTGGGCTCTGCTCTGACAGTGCAGAGCCTGACTGGTATTCTCTCTTTATCCTACTTTCTGTCTCTGCCTCTCTCCCACTCATGCTCTTTCTCTCTTTCTCTCAAAATAAATAAACATTAAAAAGAAAGAGTTGACTTCTCCACATAGTTCCTCAGAGAAGTAGCTCCACATCATATTTTTTTTTCTCTGAAATATTCTTCCCCTGTTTGACAACCTGCAAAAAGAACAATTTACACAACACTAACAAAATTCTACCATTTGGCACAGGTCTCATTAGTAGGAAACCAGGTATCTCATGATTAGTGTTATTTTTTTTTTAGTTTTATTATTTTTTTAAATTTCAGCTATATTGAGGTTTAACTGACGAAAGTGTAAGGTATTTAAAGTGCACAACGTGGTGATTTGATATACATATACGCTATAAAAGGATTTCTTCCATCTAGTTAATTAACACATCTATCCCCTCACATATTTATCTCTCTTTTGGCAGGGGTGGTGGTGAGCATATTCAAGTTCTATTCTTTCAGAAAATTTTAATTATTCAATACACTGTTATCAACTACAGTCACCATGATTTACAGTAGAGTCTCAGACTTGATTCAGCCCCTTGCAACCGTTTTTCTAGTCTCTATTTCTATGTATTTGACTTTTTATTTTTTCAGTTTGCGTACATAAATGAGATCATGCAGTATTTGTTTTTCTTTGTCTGGATTATTTCGCGTAGCATAACGTGCTCAAGGTCCATCCATGTTGTTGCAAATGGCAAGATTTTCTTTTTCTCATTTCTGTATAATATTCTGTATCATATATATACATATGTACCTCATCTTCTTTATCCATTCATCTGTTGGTGGACTCCTAGGTTGTCTCCATATCTTGGCTGCTGTGAATAATGCTGCACTAAACATGGGATGCAGATATCTCTTCAATATCTTCTTTTCATTTCATTTGAGTATATATCCAGAAGTGAAATTGCTGGATCATGTGGTGGCTCCGTTTGTAATTTTTTGAGGAACTTCCATACTGTTTTCCACAGTGGCTGCACCAATTTTTATTGCTATCAACAGTGCACAAGTGTTGCCTTTTCTCCATATCCTCACCAACACTTGTTATCTCTTTGTCTTTTTGATGATAGGTGTTCTAACACGTGTGAGGGGGTATATCATTGTGGTTTTGATCATTGTGGTATTTTCATGATGATTAGTGACATTGAGCATCTTTTCATAGTGCTATTTTTTTAGTGATTGCTCAGAAAAGGTTTGGTTTAACTCCGTGAGGTGTCTAAACTGTGTTCATCTAAACCAACAAAATTGGTCTCAGTTATCTTTTTTGTTGTTGTTGTCTGATAGTATGGAGGATAATGTAGAATTCTTATATTGAGGAGAAGCTCAGCTCCTTGAGGTGCATTCTTTTGGAAACAACGAGAAATGCATTGAAGGGTTTATAATGTGCAATTGACCAGAAGACATTGAGTCAACTTTGAATAAAGTGGCAATATTCACGTATCATCTCTTTCATAACCTAATTGTAAAATTCCTATGCCCAAGTAGATGGCCTTTCTTCTACCTCACACTTTCCTAAGACTATTCATGGTGAAATATGATCTGAATTTGGCAGCCTGCTAGTTACACAACTCACCAGGCAATTCAATTTTGGTGAGAACAGTTCATAACATACATTTCTACAATGCAATCTATACCATATTGTATTAATAGAGCTCTTCATAGAAATGAAAATCAAGTAACCATAATTTTACAAATGAGCATGATTATGTTTTAGAAGATGTATCATGGCCTTTTTCTCTTTGTGGAGCTAAGGAAAAGTTCTGCAAGAAATGCCCCATCTTCTTCAGAGGTATGCTGCACCATGGTTCCTTCAAGTCCTTTTAGTGTTCTAAATATGTCTGTAGGAATTCCTTCACTGGTTACCAGTCTTCATGTTCTAATACAACCCAAGTTTTGTAAGTATGCATCAAGAACTCCTTTTTCTTCCTTTGTACTGAGAATTCGTTCACAGCAACCCTCACAGGGGTAGCCTTAATGGCTGGTGCTGTCCGTCTGTAGCCGGTGACTGTCTTAATATTTGGCACCTCACAGTTTTGCCTCAGCTAAGAGTATTGGCTGAAGTTCCAGCACACTCTGCCTGGCACATATTAAGCCCTAACTAGATATGTACTGAGTAAGTGAATATATCCCACTTGATGTCTTTTCACACATGTTTAACTTTATACCTTTTTGTCAAAATCCAAGGTTACTTTCCATATTTATTTTCCTCCTGAACTAGACAATGTCCTCTTCACACCCACTTTCTGGGCTTTCCCATCCACATTCTATGTTATTGTTATTTAGAATTTTGAATCCATCCCTTTTAAAAAATATATTTTTCCAACATTTTACAACTCTTTTGCTTTTGATATCACAGTCCTCCTTCTAGGTTCATATTTCGCTATATCTTTTATTTTATTGTTTTTATTAATTTTTATTTTTTTTAGGTAGTCTCCATACCCATTGTGAGGCTTGACCTCATGACCCTGAGATCAAGAGTCGGGTGCTCTACCGACTGAACCACCCAGGCACCCCTCACCATATCTTTTACTAGTAAAATTTAAAAATATTTGTTTATGGCAAATAATTTTAATATTTTAAATCTAATGTTTTTGTTTAAAACACACTTATAGGGGCACCTTGGTGGGTTGCTTGGTAGAGTGTCTGACTTTGGCTCAGGTCATGATCTCACACTTCATGAGTTCGAGCCCTACATCAGGCTCTCTGCTTATAGCACAAAGCCTGCTTTGGATCCTCTGTTCCCCCCAACTCTCTCTGCCCCTCCCCCACTTGCATCCTCTCTCTCTCTCTCTCTCTCTCTCTCTCTCTTTCTCTCTCTTTCTCTCTCTCTTCCTCTCTTTCTCTCAAAAATAGATAAAACATTAGAAAAAAGCAAAGCACACTTGTAAATGGTAGTTTAGTTGAGTGTAAAATTTAAGGTTGACTCTGATTTTCTCACAGACCTTTGAAAATAATACTCCATGGTCTTTGGGCAGTTCTTGTTACTACTGAAAGGACTGTATCAGTAATTGTGATTCCTGTGTAGACACTCTGGTTTTTCTCCCTGAAGCTTTTAAAGATTATTTTCCTTCTTGTTGTTTGGTAATTTCACAATGTGTTTAGGTGTGTGTTTATTTTTATTTATCCTGATCAATACTCTTTGGCTTGCTAACTGATGATTCATGTCTTTCATTGATTCAGAAAATGACTCTGTCATTATTTCTTTGAAGATTACCTCTCTACTCTTTATCTTTTTTTTTCCTTTGAAACTTCTCTGATGTATATGTTGATGAATCTAAAACTATCTTCTGTTTCTCTTAACTTTTTTCCCTATATTACATTTTAGCCATTTTCTCATTATGACATACAGTTCAATAATTTTCTCTACTTTTGTGGCCCATTCAAAATTTATCACATTTATTTTTTTCTTTGATAATGTTTTTAACTTCCAGGATCTCTAATGATGTTTTTATATTTCAACTCATTCCTCATCATATCCACCTATGTCTTGTTTCACAATTTACCGTTGGTAATTTATGAATTTTATCCCTTCCTTTATCACTACAAACAGATTAAGATCATTTTATAGTCCTTTTCAAAGATTGCTATGTTATCTGCATACCCTCATAAGTTAATTCTCTCACTTGTTGAATTTTCTGTTGTTTTTTTAATTTGTTCATTTTTCTTTGTGCTGTAGGCCTTAAAATGTCAATTCATCTTGAATAAGTGTCTGAATGTGTGCACACATTTATTTTTTTACTTCCCATGGTCACCCATATATCGTAGTGGTTTCCAGCCTGCAAAATGAGATCCTACATTTAGAATCACTTCTTATATTGGAATTTCAGGGGTCTCATGCTATAAGGGATGACATATTTCTAACTCCTGAATCTAGATGGCTTAGCGCTGGTCCCAGGTGAGATGGACATGTCTGTTCCCTCCAGCTTTCCTGAAGCAGCCCCAGGCAGTAATTATAGCTTTTTCGCATTTATTTTTGTGTGTTTTCAGATTTCAGCATGACTCTTGCCCACAGCCATCTATAGGATGGTATGATACTTCTTATTCTGACAGAGTCAATTCCCCAGCTGCTTCCACCAGCTTTTGATCTAGGAACTTCATAGAATTGGAGCTCAGGCTTCATTTATTGTTACAGATTTTGGTTCCATTTTTGTTTCATGGGGGTATCTATATGATGTAAAAATACTTTATTATTTTTATATGTTTAGAATCAAGGTGGAGAGGATTCCAGATGAAAGCACAGCAATATTTTGACTAGAATTCACAAGGATAAACATTCTGCCTCCACATTTCAATTGAACATACATTCTGTGGCAAAAAAAAAAAAAAAGAAAGAAAAGAAAGAAAAGAAAATCAATACATTGCTCTTGAATATGCTGCTTTTCAAATATATGTAAACTTAACTCACAAGAAACATTAAAACAAAGAATTATATAGGTAGCTCTTTCAATTCAAAATTGTTCCTTACCTTTCTATCTCTTTCATGCATTTTCTGAACTTAATTTCTATATACAAACATCTAAAATTTAAAAGTTCAGTTTCTCAGGACATATTTCTCCTTACAATCCCACGTGTTATAATAAGGCAAGACTTGTCAATTATCAGATTCAACTCTGAGCTCTACACTTAAAACTTTCCTCTTGACTTAGATCAAAATGTCAGGAGGGGCTTTGAACAAAAAGTTTCATTTTCCTAGTTAGATACTATTTAACTTGGATGGAATGCCATATATTAGAATTTCCTAACTTTTTCTTATTATACTTTTTTGTGCATTGCTTTTGATAGTATTGAGAAATCAATTTTACATGTTTATCAACTAAAAACATATAATACACTATTATGTAGTGGTTTTAGTCAATCTCCCTTTACCCTAAGTGCCATGTTCATATAATAATGAATTATATTTTCAGTGTATCAATTATAAGTTATTTAAATAATTTTTTTTATGTTCCTTAGGAAACTACTGTTTCAGATTATGTTTTGGAGGTATCCTTATGTGAAGAACTGTGCAGCATGTGAAATTTTAGCCTCCTTACAAACTAATGTGTTAGCTTGCCACAGTTTGAAGAATGTTGAATCCCCTGGGTCAGAGTCAAAGGCTTTTATTACTCATGGCAACAACGTTAGCCAGAGCTTCACATTAATTTTCACCAGTTCTCTGTGCTCCTCAAAATTCCACTGAGTAAATGCAAAGGCCCTAACACAGGTGATTGCACATGAAACTGGTTGTGTTATAAGGTAGGATGACTGAGTTTGAGGGATTCACCATTTTGACAGAAAACAGAAATATACCTGCTCTTTTCTATGAGCAGAGAAAAGTGGGGAGGGGAGGTGTAAGAAAGGGATGGAGAGGAGTTACCTAATATTTCCAGGTTGCCCTGCAAACATAACCCTGAGAAATGGCCCTGATAAAGAATGATTAGAGTGTTGCATTCTTGGCTTACCCAGTAAGAACTTGCAAGGAAGCTCAGGGTTCCTGAAAGATTTCCTCTCCCCAAACCAAGTAAGGAAGAGCTATTATATAACCTTATTAGATATACAAAGAATACTATTATTAACAATAAGAAAGATTAGCCAGTAGTTATTAACTGTTTTGCTTGGTGTTTTATCTACTTTATTTCTATATCTTGTTATCTGCCCCCATGTACTTTTAATCAATCCATGTTTGAGATGAGTTGAGGAAACCAAGTCCTAGGTATTTTAAGTCACTTGCCTAAGGCCAGTAGAGACAGAAAGCAAAGGAAGATTAGAGACATCTTAGTAATTATTTTTTATAAAATATGATAAATCATCTACAGTTATCATCATAATCAACATTATCTTCTATATGCTAGATACAAATTTTTATTTTTTAAATGTTTATTTGTTTATTTTGAGAGAGAGAGCGTGCACAAGTGGAGGAGGGGAAGAGAGAGAGGAAGAGAGAGAATCCCAATTAGGCTCCCTGCTGTCAGTACAGAGCCCATCATGGGGCTCTATCTCAGGACCACCAGATCGTAACCTGAGCCAAAATCAAGAGTAGGACACTTAACTGACTGAGCCACCCAGGAGTCCCTAGAGATTTTTAAAATCAAGTCCTCATGGTAATAAGCACTGAGGATCATTATTCCCATTTTCTAGCCCAGGATAAGGATAATAGAATTTAGGGAGGTTAAGTAAGTTGCCCAGGTCAGGAATAATTGCAAGGACAAGAACAAGGATAGCTCTAGAATGTATATTCTCAATCCATTTGTTACCTTATTTGTCAATAAATGATTATAGCTTCACATTAACAAAAGCAGCCTTTCTCCTACACCCAACACATGGAACCTTTGTTTATACTATTTTCAAACCGTTGCAGATTCAAATTTTAATTAATTTCTTCATACTGGAGCACAAATGAACTATTCTTCCAATCTTGAGATCATTAATTAAAAAAAAAAATATTTCTTCTAGGATCCATCACAAACTATCAGTGCTTGCTTTTATGTCAAACTATTAGCAATGTGGAAAATAATGGAAGCTGGACAGACCACGTGGGAAGCATATTAAATAAGTTATTACATTTCAAACTGGTCTTTTACTTTGCCAGTCAATCACTTTTTTCCAGGGGGAAGGAGTTCTATGACCAATACTGAGAATATCTAAAGCATTCCAGAAATAGAGAGATTCAGGATGAAAACTCAACAGTACATATCATCCTCACCTTAGGATGGGATTACATCTTGACAAACCCATTGTAAATTGAAAATATCCTAAGTCAAAAATGCATTTACTACACGTAACATCATAGCTCAGCCTAGCCTACTTTAAACATGCTCAGAACACTTACATCAGCCTATAGTTGGGGAAAATCATCTAACACAAAGCCTATTGTATAATAAAGTGTTGAGTATCTCATGTAACTTATTGAACTGTACAGAAAGCAGCAAACAGCATAGTTGTCCTAAAAGTCCTCTATGCTTCATCTAATCATCCCTCCTCACCTCAACTCCTGGAGACCACTGATCTTGTTATTGTCTCCATAGTTTTGCCTTTTCACGATGTCTTACAGTTGGAGAAATACAGTATATAGCCTTTTAAGATTGGCTTCTTTAACTTAGTAATAATGTGTTTAAGGTTGTCTTTTCACTGCTTGATAGCTCATTTGTTTTTAGTACTAAATAATATTCCATAGTTTCAATGTACCATAGTTTATTTATCCATTCATCTACTGAAGGGCATCTTGGTTTCCAGGTTTTGTTAATTATGAATCAAACTGCTATAAACATCTGTGTGTAGGTTTTTGTGTGAGCATACATTTTCATGTCTTTTGAGTAAATACCAAAAAGCATGATTGCTGGATCATATAATGAGAGTATATTTAGTTTTGTGAGAAACTGGCAAACTGTCTTCCAAAGTGGTTGTGGTATTTTGCATTCCCACCAGCAATGAATGAGAGTTCCTGTTGCTCCACATCCTTTCCAGCATTTGGTGGTGTCAGGGTTCTGGATTTTGGCTATTTTATTATTTGTGTAATGGTATCTCATTCATGTTTACATTTCCCTAATGACATATGATGTGGAACATCTGTTCACAGGCTTATTTGCCATCTTTCTATCTTCTTTGATGAGGTGTCTTTTAAGGTCTTTGGCCCAGTTTTTATCTTTTTTAAAGAATAAATAAATGTATTGTCACATTACCTAGCACTAAAGGATTTGTACTTTGTCATCACGTGTAGTGTGGGTACCTGCCTCACATGTAATAAACTCTGGCATTCTGACTACAGTCAAATGTTATGCATCCTTTTTTTATAAAAGGAAACATCACTTTTGGATAGCAGGAAAATATAACAATAATGAATGCTATATTTAGAGACAATCATTTCATAGAACTTACAATGAAAGGATGACCACGAAAAAAGAAAATCAGATTCACTGTTACTATCCCATTTACCCTTCTCAAATATAAACTTGATCTTTTTCTGTTACTTTGTACAGAATCAGCAAAGATATAATATATTGGAGCCAGTTTGTTTTTTGGTTTTTTTTACCCACCACTGGCTGTTGACTTTCAGATAAATATAGCATCAAAATAGTTCATGCTGGGGCTCCTGGGTGGCTCAGTTGGTTAAGCATCTGAGTTCATGAGTTGGAGCCCCATGTTGGGCTCTGTGCTGACAGCTCGGAGCCTGGAGCCTGCATCAGATTCTGTGTCTTCCTTTCTCTCTGCCCTTCTCCCTCTCTCTCTCTCTCTCTGTCTCAAAAATAATTTTTTTTCAAAATAGTTCATGCAACCTAGTTGTTTGAAGTTTTCTCTAGTGACCACTTTACAAACAGATGAGACAGCCTATTTTTCATGTGTATTATGGCTACATATGAGAGAAACCAATGTTTAATTAGCTAAAGCAAAAGAAAAACTGTATTAGCCCATATAACTACAAAGTCCAAAGGCAGTAAAACTTGTTCCAGACACAGATGAATCCAGGAGGGTAAACTGTAGTCAGAGATCTATCTCCTTTCCTCCATCTGTTGACTCAGTTTTTCTGTCTGTTGATTTCATTCTCAAGCAAACTTACCCTATGTGCCAGAATAGCTGCGCCAGGCCATCCTGGGTTTCCATTGTTTTCTGTTCCTGAGAATTAGTGGTGAGATATACCTTGCATGTCACTACCTATCAAAAATATTCATATTGGCCACACTGGATTATGTACCTAATTCTGTAAGCCAGAAGCACAAACACATGATTGATTTCTTAACAGAAGGACAGGGGTTGGGAGGCTTCTGAAAGGAAAAGACATGAGTAACCTAGAAATAGAATCTGCCATACAAGGGGAGGATCCCTGAACCTCTGATCTAGGCCTTGCAGTCCTTGTACCCTCCGTCTCTCCAGAAGGAATCTATCCCACTACACTTTGGCTGAAGACTATGAGAACTTCTACTAAATATCCTGCAGCCCAGTCTATTTATTAATTAATGCCAGAAAAGAAGATAATCATGCTTAGCTTTAAAAAAATAGATTTGTAAGTGTTCACTCCTTAAAAGTTCAGATCAAACAGTGAATATTCAGGTCAATATGTAGAAACAAGAGCTTAGAACTTGTAGCACTGCTAAAATGCAAAGGATCAGAGTCTCATGAAAATCTAGAGTTCGCATCATTTAAAATAGAACTAGGTTAATAAGTCATATTTCTGGATGTTAGAGCAGATGATAAAATTCCAAGCTACAATGTGAATGGAGGGTCAATGACTCCACCCCTTACTAGAACTAGCTGTGTCAAGGATTTTGAATTGAGAGCTTAACCTTCAGAGGGTAAATTACTTGTTTTCAGCTCTTTGAAACCTCTAAGCAAGTGTGTGAGAGGGGTGAGGTGGGACAGATTCATTCTTCCCTGAGCATTCATTAATGATTCATATTCCCTTTCAATATTCCCTTTTATCATTAAAAGTAATGAGTATCTGGTGCGTTAATAAAGCCATCCTAATATACTAAGACTATATCCTTAAAAGAAGCCAGATTTTAGCTTGGGAAAAAAAAGGCATTAGATTTCATCTCCTTTTTGATTTCCTCTCACATGTTGCACAGAAGCCTCTAACTTCCTGTACTCCTTAATAAAAACTTCAAATCATGCGGCAAGACTTTTGACATAACAGAATTTTCACTAACATCCTTTCGGCAGCTAGCAGCAACTTTTGTCTCAGGAGGGAATCTCTCACCCTGCTTTGGGTTATTAAAGCTAATTAAAGTGATGACCCTTGTTTGCCTTACTGTCACTCAAGGTGCCCTGAAGGGGCATCCTATCCCTTCTCAGTCCTTTGTTCCTTTTCTATGGCCTTGGTAGAAGAAAGAAAGGAAATGCTATCCCACTGGGGCTCTAAGCTGAAAGCAAATCTCTCTGGGAATCAGTCTTTCTAATACAGAGGAGGCAATTTCTCAATTTACTCTTAAGAAAACATTATTCCCCTGATTAATTCACAGCTGGGAACTTGTTTAAATATGTGCAACTTTTACATGTTTCTAACACAAACCCTGTCACCAAATTTTCCAACTGGGAATGTATCCTTTTTATTTTGTGCAAGGTAATTTTAAATAAGAGTTTAAAGGATTTCCAGGAGAGTATCCACATTTTGATAGAAAGTAAAGAATTATCTTTTGGAAGAAAAAGCATATGCTTGGATTATGGCAGTTTGAAAGATCCAATCACATAAAATTCATTCTAAATTTAAAATATTTTACTTTGAATGTCTACAGTGTTATAATATCAAAACTTTCATCCTCAACTACCTCCAAAATCCAGGAAAAAAATCCTTGTATTGTTTTTAAACTTAATAATTCTTATTTTGTCAAACCTTCACTTCATTATCTATTTATGCATATCTTAATATGTGATGCCCATCTCATTTTTTAAATCATCTTGACTTGAGAGTGAATAATATAGTTAGGAATGTTTTGGGCTGCAAATAGCAGCAAATCCAAATAACACAGGCTTAACAAGTAGGAGTTTATCCTTCTGTATAGAGAATTCTGAGAGTAATTTAGTGCTGATTCAGTGGCTCCATCATATCCCCAGCGTCTCAAGCTTCTGCTGCTTTTGTCATCTACCAACCTTAATATGTTAGTCCTCGGCTTCAGGTTGCAAGAAGACATCTACAACTCCAGAATCATGCTATAGTTTAAGGCAGGAAGAAAAAGGTGGTGCAGAGGCCTTCTATCTGAGTACGTCCCAGCAGGAAGATTTTCCCATATGTCTCATAGGCCAGAACGGTATCACACGGACAACATACATATAAGTCATTGCCAAAAATGGGATGAAGGTGTAGAACAATTAAAACTATGTAACAGAGTCTCCTACAAGTCTCTGTTGCTTATTTTGTTCTAGATATACATGTAAAAGCCACAAGATACTTTGTTGTTCATTAATTATAGGAGGAAAAATTCTACACTGTTTTTCATTTACTTTTTTTTTAAGTTTTTAAATGTTTATTTAGTTATGAGAGAGAGACAGAGCACAAGTGAGGGAGGGCAGAGAGAGAGGGAGACACAGAATTGGAAGCAGGCTGCACGCTCTGAGCTGTCAGCACAGCATGATGTGGGGCTTGAACCCATGAACCGAGAGATCATGACCTGAGCTGAAATCAGACACTTAACCGACTGAACCACCCAGGCACCCCTACACTGTTTTTTAGAAGTGAGTGCGCGCATGCACACAAGTGCAGGGGCGGTGGGTAGGGGAAGGGAGAAAAGGAGAGAAAGAATACCAAGCATGCTCCACACTGTCAGTGCAGATCCTGATGGGGGCGCAATCTCACAAACCATGAGATCATGACCTGATCTGAAATCAAGAGTCTGACATTTAACCAACTGAGCCATCCAGGAGTCCCTACACTTTTTTATATTGAAACATTCCTGAATCTGAGAAATAAGTTTCAGTGTACTAATACTAAATATATATTTATACTTAAAAATCAGCTCTTACTAAATTGATAATGCATCTTTGAGCTGAGAGAACAGATCTTTTGTGAATCACAGTATATTAATTCTGAGTCAGATGATCCTTTTGTTATATGTGTTCATTTTTCTAAAATGGGATTACTAACATAGTAACATGGTAAATTTCATTAATGCTGCAAATACTTGATAATTATTAAGGTAAGCACATGGTGAATCTTAATATAGATAATGATCATAAACAGCAGGTGTCAGGTAGTTACACTGGGAATCACCCTGTTCATTTTCAAATGATGTTTGTTTAGTTTTTGATAATTCCCATTTCAAAAGTATACAAAGAAATAGGTGAATACTATCTGAGAGTACAACTTCCTTGTGGTCCCAGTGTCACTGTTTTGATTGGATTGTTGTCTAGAAACTAGGTCATTATGAAGGCAGACAAATTTTAAAATATTTTACATCCTAATCTTTTCTCATCTTAATGAAATAACTTGTAGAGTTGGATTATGTGAATATGATTAGAAACTATCCCCAGATAATTTCCTTTCCAATCTCAGGTAAGACTTTAAAGAACATAATATAAGCACAAGGGTCAAACTAAGAAATACTGCGTGTTTAATAATAGATGACTTAGAGTCTAGAAAAAGGGTTGGGAACTTAGGGCGAACTTGGACGCTTCTCTCCATTCTCACTATGTCATTATCTTGTATATGTAGATCTATTACAACACTCCTGAATTGCACAGCAACTATCTGTACTGACAGAAATGAGTGGTCTTTATCATTTTAACATTATATACTGGAATTAAATGAACTACTTAAAATCTTTTTGTCTGTAATGGCATGATAGTCCGAAGAGTACAATATTTACAATCAGAGGACTTAAATGTGAGTCTTTATTTAATTTTATGTGTGACCTTGAGTAAATCATTTAACTGCCGGAGCCTCAACTTACTTATCGGCATTTTGGGCATAAGAAAAATTGTTTAAGACATGCTTTTTCACTTGTGGCAAAATAACCACAGCATTAGGAATAAGACTTAAAAATCAATAAAATTTGTAATGTTCTAACCTTCATTCCACTTAATTTTCAAGTGTATCCCATGTTTGCAAATCTAGTTAAACACTGTTTTGTTTTGTTTTTTTAATTTACCCTGGTGTTTGGTTTACACCTGATTCTCTTTCCTCTCAGACTTTTATACTCTCTTCCTGCAATTCTGGATTACACCCAGGTCCCTCCTGTCTCTTCCAGATCTGCTCTTGATTTCCACATGCTGCAGCCTCTGGAATAGGTCACATCGCGTCACTCAGCCTGGTTTCCCCCGCTGGTCACAAACTCCTCCATCACCCTACATCACCCATAGGTACCAAGGTGCTTGGAAAACTATAAGGAATTATGCAAACTTACCTTTTTATTATCAGCCTTAAAATGAAGGCGATGGAGTTCAAATTCTTTTCTCCTTTCCATTTAGTTTAAACCCAAAGAAAGAGCCTGATTGCTTGAACATAAAATCTTTGCATGGTTAAGAAGTAGTTTCCATTTTGCATCACTGGGATTTTCAGAGTGAAATTATATAAATGTTAAAAATATTCTGGGAACTCATATTATGTTGATGATTTTGCTACTCAGTAGGGTTTCTTACTTCTTTTTATTCAAATGCAAGAAGACTTTGAATGCATCAACGGAGGCTGATAGCAGACTTTCTTTCCAAGGTCAAATAACTAGAGAAATAGAGGAAATATGGCAAATGGCAGATCATAACAATATTCATGAACATATAGTGCGGATGCCCTAGGATTGATGGCACAGGCAAATAGAAACTCACTGAACACAATCCTTTCATTACCAAATATGTTTCAAAGTTTTTTGGGTTTTGTTTTGTTTTGTGTTGTTTTGTTTTGTTTTTTAAGAACTGCTCTTCTATCAAAGGGGCAATAAGCCTCTTCCAAGGTCATTTAATTTCGGTTTCCCAAAGATTGATCAAGTTATAAGGGGACTGAAACTCTTTAAACTACCCAATGTTTGAATTTATGCTCTGCTCAGTGTTTATGACAAAACTCACATTATGTATTTCATTCGTGTACACAGAAGCCTCGACTCTTTGCTAATACATATTTTTTAAATTATGCTTAGAATATATTTCCAAATAGTGCTGATATTTCTATATTTAAGACAGGTTTGGATTTGCAAAAGCCCAGTTGGCTCTGCCTCGGCAGAGTGTATGGAGCAGGAGTAAATGTCCTGAGGTGAATGGAGATTTCTGTTGATGGTGCTTAGGTACTGTTCCAGCTGTGAATTTTGAGTTAGGGATAATTGAAAGATAATTTGCTTTCTGTGTTTTACTACCATCTGAGTTTCTCTTCTAATGCTGAGACTGATTCTCACAGCCATATCTCTTTGTTTCCCACACATAACTAATATGTATTGCCTGAAACAAGGTCAATAAATGTTAAGTAGGGAATGAATGAACACTATCACTTTTTTCATGTAACAAGATAAATAATAATTACTTTTATTTGTTGACTATGAATATTTTTATAGCATTTACTATGGTGGCAAGCACTTGTAATTGAGCAAAACAGTGTCTGATAACTACATTAATCATCTCATTGTAATTTTGCTCCAAAGAAATTGAAGTCCAGTGTTGAGGAACTAGCCTCCTGGGTTAGCAATGTGGATGATAATAATATTTAGTATCAGTGTGTAAACATAGGAGACTTAAAAAATTCATAAGAAATAAAATGTGATACAAATATACAAAGTGATAGTTCCTCCATCCCCCTTAATCCTTTAATTGTACTTTCTACCTAATCACTCTTTCTGGTGTCCCTTGAAATAAGTTTAAGCACTTGGAATCTTTTCTCCTGGTCATCAAAATTTGGCTGTGCTCACTTCAGGAGGCATTGCTCTCAAACTTAAAGCACTTGGGTAAAAGTCTCCACCATATCCCAATTAGTTATTGGCTTAAAAAGTGCCTCCTGCTTTTCATTAACTTGCTAGCATAAGAGGCTAGAGTTTATTCCTCTTAAAAATCTGATGCCAAGAGTGGCGCCTGGGTGGCTCAGTTGGTTGAGCATCTGACTTCGGCTCAGGTCATTATCTCGCGGTTTGTGAGTTTGAGCCCCACGTCTGGCTCTGTGCTGACAGCCTGGAGCCTGCTTCAGATTCTGTGTCCCCCTCTCTCTCCACCCCACCCCTGCCTGTGTTCTGTCTCTCTCTGTCTTTGAAAAATGAATAAACATTTAAAAAATTAGAAAACAGGGGCGCCTGGGTGGTGCAGTCGGTTAAGCGTCCGACTTCAGCCAGGTCACGATCTCGCGGTCCGGGAGTTCGAGCCCCGCGTCGGGCTCTGGGCTGATGGCTCAGAGCCTGGAGCCTGTTTCCGATTCTGTGTCTCCCTCTCTCTCTGCCCCTCACCCGTTCATGCTCTGTCTCTCTCTGTCCCCCCAAAAATAAATAAACGTTGAAAAAAAAATAAAAAAATAAAAAATTAGAAAACAAATCTGGCGTCAAGAGGGTGCCTGGGTGGCTCAGCAAGTTAGGTTAAGCATCTGACTTGATTTCAGCTCAGGTCATTAGCTCACGGGTGATGAGTTTCAGCCCTATGTCAGGTTCTACACTGAGCAGGGACTGGTTGGGATTTTTTCTCTCCCTCTCTCTCTCTGCCTATCCTGCGCGCTCTCTCTCTCTCTCTCTCTCAAAATCAATATATAAACCAAAACAAACAAACAAAAAAAGTCTGGTGCCAAGAATGTATCTTGTAGGAGAGTGGCTTCTTTCCATTGTTACTTCTTTTCTTTTCTTGAATCTTTCTGCAAAAGACACATAGTGTCTCAGAGATATCCTATGTCTTTCCCACCATCTTTCATTTTCTTTTAAAAATTCATATTTTTGAAAATTCTGAAAAATTTTAAACATCCTAGATTTATTGATTAGAGCCATTTCTCCCTGTTTGGTAAATATATAAAACTAAACACAAACTGGTTTGAACAAATGTGTAACTTGTTGTCTTAGTCCATTCACGCTGCTATAACAAAATATCATAGACTAAGTAGCTTATAAGGAAGAAAATTGATTTCTCACAGCTACAGAGGCTGGAAATAGATCAGAGTGCCAGTATGGTCAGGTGAGGGCCTTCTTCGGGGTTATGGGCTTCTTATTATATCCTCACATGCCAGAAGGGGCTATAATGTTCTGTAGAATCTCTTTTATAAGAATACTAATCCCCATCCATGAGGGTTCATCCTTCATGACCTAATCACCTTTTAAAGTCCCCACCTCCTAATACTACCACAATGGGCATCAGAATTACAACTTGTAAATTTTGGGGGGACACAAGCATTCAGACCATAGCACTTAAAGGGGCCAGAGATGCTTTTGGAAACTGAGGATAAGGGTGCCCAGACTTCAGCAGCAATTCTACCCAGTAGCTCAGTCATCACCAGCATGTTGTCTCCATTCTCACTGTTGCTTATCTCTGAGAGTCTGTGATATTCTTTTGTCTTGCTGAAGACTGGCTTTCTAAGCTCATCAGTCTGCATGACAACACGTGGTTACTCATGCTTTCAGAGTTTATGTATTATGGTTTCCTAAGAAAGTCGAATTTAACTATCATCTTAAACCCAGGAAAGGGAATGATTGTGTAAGCTTGAGTCAGGGTCCTTCCCACCACATCTTCTACCAACTATAAACCATCATCTATGTCTAGGCTTTGAAAATAAACACGTAGCTACAGTGTGGGATGAGAGGCGTTATGCCCAGCAGAAAGAGTGAAAAAGGGAGACAATTGCCATAAATGAAATAATGGGCAAGCAGTCAGACAGGAATCTAGAATGTGTTCCAGTTAATCCAATATTTTCCTGTATTGTCATAAGCTCAAATATCTTCAAAGAGTCACATCTTCAAGAACTGCTCACTCTTTTCTATGTCTAAAAATGTCAAGGACATTTTGAATATACAAATACAGTTAATTTTTTTTTTTTTTTGGTGTCTTAAAGTATGACGTGGTTCAATAGAACAATTGGTGAGGTGGGGAATGGAAGCTTTGATTTTAAACACATCTAATTGTAAGGAGTATTAAAATAATAGTAGCACGAGCTGGGTACCAAGTGACTTTCTCAAGAGTATTCTCTTTTAACTAATTTAATTTTTAACACTATGATTATTCCCAGTTTATGGATGATGATATTGAGGCCAGAATGTTTTAACTTTCTAATGATTACAAGTTTAGTGAAGAGTGTAGCTGTGGTTTAAATCCAAGAAGCTTGCATCCATAGCTGTACCTTTGACCCTTATGATATTAATAAATGCAATGGAAATAAGATGCTAGTAGGGACATATTCTAGAGACTGGCTTTATATTTCCCTTAGGCTACATGTAATCTTGCTCACATTTTCTGTGGTTCACACTAGTATCTCATCCTATTTTCTCTTCTGCTTGGATTTTTCTGCTTACTCATTTTTCTTCTCTCTTTTATATGTTCAATTTGTGCTTGGCTCATCACAAAACCAGTAATACTTTACAACTTTTCTTAAGCATCAGTTCCCAAACCTAACTTACCCCTTTTATCAGTAGTCCCAGCTTGTAAGAAATGAGGTTTAGAATATGAATGGTCTTACTCATAAATTGGAGCCAAGTAATAAGTCAAGGATTGCTGAGTGTTCTCTTGGCTTCAGTGCCTGATTCTCATCCAATTGGCTGTAGACAGTATCATGTGGTACAAAATATGGCCACCTTGATTTAGCCTTTGGTACAAAGGTGTAGTAGGTACTATAAGACATGTTTCAAGGCCTCATAATATCATCATCATCAATTTTACACACCCTACTAAAAAAAGAGGAATCGGAAGAAGAGAAAAGCTCCTTGAGAATATTATCAAACCACAAACAGATCTCAAACATCATTTACTAAACACAGGTTTTCCTTTCTTAAGAAAGTAGAAACTAAGATGGATATATGGCCAGAGTAGTAAAGTAGCAGACTAGATGCAATGATATTTACAATTTAAATAAATTTACAGTGCTTCCTTTCAAAGAGCTTAAAGTCAATGTGCGGAAGTAAAATCCACACTCATGTACAATATCGTGAGATATTTCTTCATATTATTAGAACTTCTACTGTCTTATATAAACCTACACACAACATAATCTCTGAATAAAAAGTTTCTTCTGCTTCTTATGTATGTTTCTTATACAATGACCTACGTCATTTTCATGTACTCCTTTATGGATAAAACTGATGGAATGGAAATAATACATCCAGATACTTTCCAGAACTGATCTTATTTCCAGCGTTAGCCAAAACATTCAGCACCTTCTCCCCATCCATCAAGCTGATTCTCATTGGGTTGGTCTTCTGGATGCATGCAGACTATATATATATATATATATAATCTCTTTCTCTGCTCCTGAGAAGTCAATTTTATCATCTTTTTCATAGAGAAAATAGAGTACATGAGGAGGGTTCTTTCTCAGCCTCCTCTCTTTCCCCAGCCTTTTCTCTTCAGTCCTGTGATCATCCTCCCTGTTCACCTTCCCTTCTCCCTTTCCTTCCCAGTGGAGAAGCTGTCCTGTCATCTGTCCAATGCAAGTCCTCCCACCTATTATTTATGATCTGTTTCTTCAATCCTCTTAAAGCAATTATTCCAACAATTATCTCCTCTCTTGAATATTCTTCCTCTCTCTCCTTATTGGCTCTTTCTCTCCAGCATATAAATATGCTCTCTTCTATCATCTTAAAAGGAAAACAATAAGAGCCAAACTATGTCTTCCTTTAACATGGTTCTATATATTTTCTTCCCCTCACAAGACTTCTCAACCTGCTAATGTCTAGTGATTTCCACTGGGTATAGGATAAACTTGGACCACATTGCTATGCATTTATCTATCCAATCAGACACAATTTCTTACATTTCTGCTGCTTGTAGTCACTTGGAGGTACAGCAATTAATAGGAGCGATGTAGTCCTTAGCCTTATAGGATCTGACACCAGAGAAGGACACATGGTGTTTCATGACATGGGCCCTACTTGTCTTCTAAACTCATATGTATGTGCCTATTTATGTCTCTATCTCACTATGTTTCTGTCATCTACCCATCTATCATCATCTATTGCTCATTCCCTTTTTGAAATCTGCATTTCAAATACAACCAAGCTCTCACAAATCTATCAATGTACCTTAGAATGTCTTTCTAATCCCTTTGCTGTAGTGCCTTTTATGCTTCCTCTTTTTCTCTACATCTTTCAAAACTCTGTCTTTCCAGTATGGATTGTATACTCATCCTCTGTACTCCCACATTCCTCTTTCTGAGTTATCACAGCATCTCATACTATGTTGTACTTATTGTTACCTTCTTTGTCTCCCCCACTAGTATATAAGCACCTTGGCCTCATGTTATCCAGGCACCTTCCTTCTATGCTCAGTACCTAAAGTCTAAGTTTCCCCTAGAAAGTGAGACTTACCTTTCCTAGGCTTCAGCAATGTCTAGGTAGAGGTGAGGTTAAATTAATAGTAGTAACAGACAACTCCACTCATTCTTGCCTATACATGCTCATGTAAGATCTCAATGACCTGAATGTCATTTCTAGCATTTCTAGGAGTCTCCAAGGGACGTCTGATAACATATGTCTGATAATACCGGGATTTGCTATTACTTGGGTGAGCAACTGCTGAGTATGAGATGGGGCCCAGGCATCGTCACTGACCACTGAGCTCCTGGTATCTGTGTCTCTTTCTGATCACTGAGAATCACCATGAAAGTCCACATGATACAACAACCTTAATACCATATTCTATGTGAAAGAAAGGACAAAACCCTTCTCCTTCACTCTGTGTCATTTTTTTAATTGTCTGGAGACAGAAGGATTTCAGGCTGCCTCTAGGTGTCAAATAATGGGCTACATGAAAATTGCTTATGCAGCTTCGCCTTTATCTCTGTATCCTCAGACCTCAGACCCACTTTATGCTGCAAGGCAAGGGAGGGTACAGCACTGTTCCGCACCACCCATCCTAGTCTCAGCCACCAGATGTCAGCATCTAAAACGTCCCCTTTTACCTTCTGCAAAAATAAATAAGTATCTATGCAAACCAATTACTTGAAGATCTGTTTACCAGTTCACCAGACACTCCCAGACGAGCTTAAGTTTCATTTTCTTTTCTTTTTTCAGTTTCATTTTCTGCTGAAGGTAGTACACCTTATAGGTATAACCCCTGTAAATATGTGTTGATTGAATAAATGACAGAGTGAATGAAGAAATGATTGAGTGCACTGTGGTATCTCACTGGTTTTATTTTTATTCTCTGACTATCTCATCCATTGCTTAGAATTCAAGAATCCTAAGCAAGAGGCTGTATGAGTGAGTGAGCATTTGGATTGCAGAAAATAAATGTGAAAGCAGAACATCGAAATATATATATATATATTCATGTTATATAAGAAAAAATGACTACAACCATTACCATTCATCATCACCAACATAACTGAGCAATAAAATCCTCTAACTTAAGCCAAGCATGTGCCTTGATTCTTTTTTCCCATTTCTAAATTTCAAACAGCTAAATGATTCTGAAGGAAATGCCTTAGCAAAGCATTACTTTTCTGTAGTAGAAAGAAAGGACGTTGCCTTCAGAGTCAACCATGCTGAACTAGCCTAGTGGAGGAGGGAATCTGTTTGTAGGCCAAAGGGGAGAAGAGTTTGGGAAGGTTCATAAAAGAAAGAAAACTATGAGAGGGCTAATGGTTGCCATCAGAATATAATTTGTGTGAGAAGAGCCAGATAACATATTAACCTTCCCCATAGACTCGTAAGCCATGGGTTTGACCATATGGAAGCTCACATTCACACTGAGTGAATGTAAATAAAGGTTTTCAACTCCAGTGCTATCAAAGCCATTTATGTTTCTGGCTCAGCAAGCCTTTCAATTCTTTCCTAGACATAGTTAGCATAAAAGGGCATCCCACTGTTTTCACTACATTTGGATGAAAAAAAAGTTATAACCTAATCCTTATTTGTTTTCTTCTAATAGGTTTTTGAAAGAGAAAACACATTTCCTGTGCTTTAGATTGCTCTTTCATGACTGAATTATAATAAAGAATCACCAATTGACAACTATTATACAAAGAAGAATGAAATGTCACATTTTCCTGGTTTCAACATTATCAATATTCCAAAAGAAATAAACATTTACAGTGAGTTCTATCTGTGAGGACATAGGAATCCAACAACAGTTTGTGATGGTTATTACATTCCAGCGTTGGCCTTGAGGAGCGGCCTTACATATTTTGGAAATCAACAGGCTGCTGGTTCAAGTGGGAATGATTGCAGTGGCTTAATATACTGCCCGCCTTCTGAAATTTTAGTTTCATCTTTAGAATAAGCCAATACCTGCAATCTTTCAAAGTTAGCTTGTAATAAAATGTCTTCACGCTGCATGTAACCTATGCAAGAAATTTTGATTGCCACCAGGAGGGTAAGTTTATGGGTGTTTGTGCTTAATTTGATCAAAAATTAAGGATCACATATTATTCCCAACAGAAGACCTTAGCAAAAGATTTTAAATATGTAAAAACAAAAATTGGGGGCTGGGTACAGAAAAACAGTATAATATCTAGATGTTATGTAAAAAAAAAGGGGGGGTGGGGGTATTTGCCATTGTCCTTATGAATGCCAGCGGACATGGAATCAAGAGTTCCATTTTGAACTTATTAATATAGAAGGGAGACTATTGAACATCCAAGAGGAAGGATAAACTCACTAGCTCAAAGGGAGAGTTTCCACTGAGAGGGAGAACTGTCCACACATGCACGTTTTCACACATATACACACACATAAACACACATAACATAATCAGCATATAGATGCCTTTTAATACCATAGAATTAGATGAGATCAGATAATGATGTGTGTGGGTAGAGCAAAAATTCTGTTGCCACACCAGCATGCAGAGATTTAGTAGAGAAGGCAGAAACTAGTGAATTCTATAGGAACCAAGAAAGAGACTAGTGAGTTATATAGGAACCAAGAAAGTAAATAACTACTGATATGCAATGTAACTGTTTCATATTGTATGATTAACTTAACCAATCTTATTATTTTTATGTTTTGGAGTTATTTCCCCCTAATCAAATGGTTCCATTAACCAAAGGAGTCATCATTTAAACATGGGTTTCTTTATACCAAGCCCAATGTTTTTCTTTCCATGGATGCTAGGTCTAATTAGGACATAATTTGATTTTATTTGCTCTCTTGATATTATTATTATTTAAAATACGTTTTGATACAAACATATTCCGCTATTACTGAAGGGTTCCTTGCATGACTAATTCTGTGATAAGCAAGTAAAGGGAAAGTTTCTAGAACATCTTTTATGCATTTAAAGTCAAATGGACAGTAGAGTATGTCTGCATATGGATTGGAGTTTGGATGAAAGTTTGAAGCCCTTTAATATAAATGCACACAAGCCAATTTTCAATAGAAGGACCATATTTATTATAAGGAGAAATCATAATTCAATGGAAAGAAACATTATTTCCCCAAAGAATTAGAGGCAAGAAAGGAAGAAAATCTGTACACATGGCATGAATGATCAAGAATGCCATCTGGGGCGCCTGGGTGGCGCAGTCGGTTAAGCGTCCGACTTCAGCCAGGTCACGATCTCACAGTCCGTGAGTTCGAGCCCCGCGTCAGGCTCTGGGCTGATGGCTCAGAGCCTGGAGCCTGTTTCCAATTCTGTGTCTCCCTCTCTCTCTGCCCCTCCCCCGTTCATGCTTTGTCTCTCTCTGTCCCAAAAATAAATAAACGTTGAAAAAAAAAAAAAAAAAAAAAAAAAAAAAAAAAAAAAGAATGCCATCTATTTCATTAGGAGAAAAAAAAAGCAGGAAGTTACTTCTCAAAATTCTCTCATGACTTACTTATTTTATATCTAGAATTCATGTTTGTTTCTAAATCATTTAACAATTATTTGATTAGCTACAAAATAAACAAGAGAAAAAGATATTGATTTGACTCATTGCTTCCTATAAACTTAGTTATTGTGGCATCATAAAAAATACTTCAGGGACTTTTATAAAGCACTTCGCCAAAAATGGTTCAATGACAAATCTTCATGTCTGTGTAATGCTTTCTGCTTAGCAGAGTGTTTCCACAATTAACTCCCTAACATTTGCTTCATGATCATCTTTTGACTGTTAGTGGAGGTGTATTTATCTTCTTTTAATCTTGGGAAATGAACACTGAGATGCACTAATGCTAAATAAAATGCCCAGAAGCGTAAGGAATATTGGGAGTAAAACGGGTATGGCAGAGAGGTGGTATCTTCTACACTATTGTGAGTCCTTTCTGAAAACAACCTCCTTCTACTCCCAGATTTGTCTGAAAAATTACAGCAGATTATATTATAAACATCCACTTGTGTACTCAAATCCCTCATAAGCAAGCAAGGCTGGACCCTCCTTGCCTAAACTAGGTGTGAAGTAGCCAAGGGGCCAGTTTCTCACCATGTGCATGGCAAAGAGGGGTCCTACTTAGGAGTCACCATGAGGAAGAGAGACTTGGTTAGCGTAAACAAATGATGAGTTCTCCTAGCTTGTGATATGCTAATTGTTTTCGCAATTGGGTCCAGTGGGGTACTGGAACCAGCCCACAGATGGGGCACTGCCGTGTCCACCTTCAATGATGTCATGCTGATAGCTTGAAACCCAGCATAGTGGGATTACTTACACCGCAGAAATCTTCCGGTGGTACCAATTGGGATCATTTGATTTGCTAACTATTATCAGCACACTACTGCACATGGCTCTTAATATTTGTAAATAACTAGCCATACTCTAAAGGGTGACCTACGGGGGCGCCTGGGTGGCGCAGTCGGTTAAGCGTCCGACTTCAGCCAGGTCACGATCTTGCGGTCCGTTGAGTTCGAGCCCCGCGTCTGGCTCTGAGCTGATGGCTCAGAGCCTGGAGCCTGTTTCAGATTCTGTGTCTCCCTCTCTCTCTGCCCCTCCCCCGTTCATGCTCTGTCTCTCTCTGTCCCAAAAATAAATAAACGTTGAAAAAAAAAATTTTAAAGGGCGACCTACGGTCTCACTTTTGAATACCAGGAAATGTGGAAAATACAGAAATATAAAATTGAAAAAATATTTTAAAAGCACATGCCAAGACGATTACTCTGCATAACTATTTCTGCTTGCCCCTCTTGACTTACCTAGATTAAACGTAAAGGGTATAAGAGTTTAAAAAGATTAAAAGAATGTAAATTTTAGAACTTTCATAATACATTATTGAATATTCCCCAGAAATATGCGTGGAAAATTACATTTCTAGTATTAGTATATCAGAATATTTATTTGACTTTTATTCTCTAAAATATAACCACATTTCCTATCAAATTCCAGTAAAACTTGCTGAAAAATCTATCCTTTGTACTCATTTGAAATTCCACTTTTATTAGAAACTAGAGTGTAGATATATACCTGGATCATTCTTGAGGCTTTTTTTTTTTTGTTTCTTCATGTGCCTGTGTGTATTACAATAGTAATCCCACCTTGTTTTATTTATTTCAAGTTTATGGACATAGTGGGGGTTTAGTTAATATTGCAAAATACACCATATGCTATAATATTAATACAATCACTTGGTATTTTCAAACTTTCTAGTGTTCTCAAGATACTTGTTATTAGCTCAAAAGCCCATTTTAAAAAAAGGACTTTCAGGTGTCACAATTTCAAAATATGTTTAAAAATCTGTTAAATCATTGTTAATGCTTTGTTATATCAGAATAAGAAGTACATGTTTAGAGCAAATATACTAATAACCATGATTCAGCATTAAAAACTGTGCATTTATCTGAACAGATGACAAAACCTTCTTCTAAGGAACTGGAAATTATTCTCCTTATGTGCTGTGTTCTTATCAGGGTTACTTCTTTTTCCCCCCAAAGAGAGATGGAAAGTACATTTTCCTCTGTCTTGAAGATGTGAAAATGACAAGCAAAATACCAGCTGTATTGTTTTTCTGAATGTGTTTCATTGATCCTTTGGTTAAGAAAAGCTGAAAAGTAACTTTCCATCACATTTATCCCATGACACATAATTTTACCTGTGAGAATTAGCAACAGAATGAATGACAAATGATGGGAAGGGATTGACAGATGCTAGTAATTGTACGTGCTACCCTGGTTATTCCGTTCTGTCCAGATTTCTATATTTCATTTTGTCATCCTTCATGCATTAAGCTTACTCATCCATCTTGTAGAAAGATGGAAAATTGCATAAATGGGTTATTTGGTTGTATTAGTACTGATAGAATAGGAATGAGCATTACCATCAAAAGTATATATTAGAGCTCATCAGAAGTGATATGGTCTGCAATACCCCATGTCTCACACAAAAGGTAGGATTTTCTTGGGCAGAGAGTGTTCCAAATACAGATGAAGAGTTCTTTCCTTCTGAAAATTTTAGACAATGGAAAAAGTAAATAGCAGGTCTACCTTCAGAAGAGTATGCATATGAAATATAGTCCATATTTTCTATATCATGCACTAGGGAGCTAAAACTTCTGAGAAACTTCTTTCCACTTAAGAATATTTTAAAAATTGGGGTGTCTGAGGGCCTCAGTCAGTTGAGCATCTGACTCTTGAATTCTTCTTAGGTCATGATCCCAGGGTGGTAGGGTGAAACCCACATCCAATTCTGCAATGAGCGTGGAGCCTGCTTAAGATTCAATCTCTCTCTCCCTCTCTCTCCCTCTGTCCCCCTCCCCTGATTGCACTCTCTCTCTCTCTCCCCCTCTGTCCCTCTCTCCTGATTGCACACTCTCTCTCTCTCAAATATTTTTTTTAATTTTAAAAAAGAATACTTTAAAAATTAACAAAACTAAGGAACTTATTGTGATAGGAAGCAGGAAAAACTAGCACTCCCTATTATAAAAACCTCATAAAATGAAGAATATTGTAGCATGATATGGGACACTTTGTTATTAGAACTTTCAAGGCATTTAAACATTTACTCTATGATTCTAAGATTATAAAAATCATATCCTAACCAATGTCACTGATCTTACATCCCTCTCTTTGTCAGCTAGCAGTTTCTTTTCAACTCTTTTTATACACTAAAATTAGCTTATATCTCACCAGATATGTTTCCCATCCATCTCAGGGTGTCAAAACCAGATTTCCTTGTTTTAGTATCATAGAAAACATTCCCATTTTGCTCTGGTCAAAATGGTATGTACCTGTCAAATATTGGTGGGAAAAAAAATCTCACACAATATGCTAGCTTACCTTTCAAAGAGAATGAAGGAAAAGGAAACAGAGTTAACCCTAGCAAACCTTTCCATTATACTTATTCCAGGATTTTATACGGCAAATATTTTTCATGAGAGGTGACATCATATATCAGGCACAAAGCTTGCCATCAGGGATTCTGAATGCTATGAGGTTAGGGACACCAGCAGTCTTATTTATGGATGTGCCTAGACTGCCATATGGCACACAGAAGGAGGTTAAAAAAGTATTCAGTGAATGGATGAATTACCTATAATATATATAAGGCAGAGAGTGACAGGTGACTTTAAAGTGTCACTGATTAGGAGTGTGCGTATGACAGGAGGAAGAGACTGTCTCTGATGAAAGGCTTATAGTGGGTGTCAGCCAACTGACTCACCACATTGCTTTCTCCCATCTCCTCATCCTCCTCAGTCATCTGGCATCTCATTGGATGAGCAGATTTGACCAGGATTTTCAGGAAAGTACTATTAGTTCCCTCTTTCTCACAAGACAAACTGTTTTGGGAAAACGGCAGTTGAGAATGGTTGAGTTTTTACCAGAGTGGCTGACTTTCTTGGAAAGTGCTGAAATAACAACCAGATTCTGTGCTGCATTGTAAATGGAGGCCATAAAATAAGAATGATAGTATCCCCCACAATAAAGGCTTCTGTTCCCCTGCAAGTCAATGAAACAGCATGATTTGTGGGATGAAATATAACACTATCACTATGATCATCAGTCCTCATTTTATAGAAAAGTAAATAACCATTAAAAAGTTTCCGTCACAATTTAAATAGTATTGATTTTTTGGCCTCTGTTTTATCCATGTATTTCTGGAGGGGGGGGGTGTTATTTTCTGTTCTTTTCTTGTTTGTTAATGGAACTTTGAAAAAATCCACAAATGAATGGTGGGATGTATTTGTAAATACATTTAAATACAGTTAATACAGTTAAACTCTGGCTCTGATGCTCTCAACTCCAAGCCCATTCCTTATTCTCTCTTTACCAGCCAGGCTTGGACTAATATTTCTCAAATGAGGGGTCACACTGATAGCTATTTCTTCCCTGAGATCAAAACTCTTACCCAAACCTGAGACTGGAGGCCTGCTACCATTCTGTTTGACCGACACCACAAATGCCAATTACCTGTCTGAATCTCTTCTAGTTTCTGCGATGCCATGATTGGCCTTCTTAATGACACTCAAGTGATACCCCTTATGGGACGTAGCACCTGTTAATCATCAGTCTGCCTCTCACTAAATGCCAGTCACCAAACTCAAGGGATCAGTGGTTGTCAAACTTCAGCCTACAGTAAGAATTGCCTGGGGAGCTTAACAGAGGTGCGCATTCTGAGACTCCAACTGAGACGATCTGATCTGGGTAGGTTGGGCTGACAATGTACAGTTTTATCAAACACACAGGCTGTGCAGGCACAGATGATCCTCACAACAGACTGAGAACATTGCTGTTGAGAGTCTGTTTTATGTGTCCGGGAAGATTGCTCTCCGTGTGCTGCTGTTGTCCTCTCCTCTAGCATGAACCCCCACCTCAGAGTATTGCTCTTGTCTTTATCTCAGGAATCTTGGAATGTTTGAACCACCAAAGTACCTATCCACCCTCCCTTGCTGCTTTGTACTTTTTCTGTTCTGTAAACCCTGGAGATACTTTGAGTAGACGCATTGGTTCTAAAGAGCAACTAAATCAATGATCTTGAGACTTAAGTGGGCCTCATTTACACCTTGATGGGAGCTCCACGGTGCTCTTGTCTCAGTCATTCAGTGAAACTGTGTAATTAATTGTAACTCAACTTCTCAACCTCTATCCATGACATTTTGGCATAATAAGCAAAATATATTATCAAACACCTTCCGATGAAATCAGCATATTCAGTTATAAAATAGAAATCTAATTACATTGCTACAGCTCTAGGCTGTGAGGTTTGGCTTTATATAACTTTTGGCAGAACATATGTGAAGATGGTGTGAAATTGCTTTAGGGTGTTTTTCTTTTATGAGAAATTACAGGTTTCATAGTGCAAACCAATTATTTTTAGGAGTTATTCAGCTAAGGATAATAGTTATTCTATAACATTTTTTAACATTCTTATGATATGCCATAATATTGCTAAATTCATGTAACTTACGAATCAATAGCACACTTGTAGAGACCCAAACCAATGTGCTTATCATTTTAATAGGGAAGAAACCAACAAGGGGGGATTTGGGAATTTGCAATTGAATAAAAATTAGTGGTTTTTTTTTCATTATTTATAATACTGTTAGTTGTTATGAGTGCCAGAAGAAAAGACTTCAGAATTGAACAATGTGAAATACATCGCTTTTGTAAGAAACTAAGTAGGCAGCACGATGTATTTGTTGAATGTATACATTGGCTTCTCAGAGATTTTAAATATTCTATCAATTTTACCCAATACACTTATTCACATTATGAGCGTATGAGTCCTAATTTGGAGAGCCATTTTAGAAGTCATAGAAGGAAGACTGTACTCTATATCAGGAGATTAAATGTTGAAGCTTTCTTTGAAACTCTTTTTAAGTAACCATGTACACATCATTTAACTCTGTGAGTTTCAGTTTCCTCCCCCTAAAATGAGTGAGTAGGACCATGTGATCGCTAAAATTGTTTCTGATTTGAAGTTACATGAAAGTTATCCAAAGTCCTAGCAGAATAGAGATATTTTGAAGAAGACACAGACCAGAAGAGATAGACTTGAGAATTTGGGTCAACTACTAATTTTCTCTAATTCTCAATTTCTTATCCAAAAAATAAATAAATAATAAAATAAAGATAGCATTTCAACTCTTATGGTAGTTGTGAGGTGTAACAAAGACAACATAGCTACAAACAAGTGGGACATGGTCTATAGTATAGTTAGAGAATTCAGTAGGTGCTCAAACACCATTACCAACGTCATCATCATTGTCATCACCATTATTACATTATTGCTGTTAGTATTTTTTATTATTTCATTGTTATGCCATTTCCTGACTGTTAGAAAATTTTGTTACTCTATGGAAAAATGCAAAGCTTAGCACAACATGTTATCTGTTTGTAGCTCTCTGCATGTCTACCTGAAAGGCTTAAAATTTCTTTATAGTTAGAGCTACACTTGCAACTTTTCTAAAGTTGTATTTCTTGGAGGAAATCTAAGACATCTGCTTCTGGATTGAGGCAAACACTAAAAACATCTCTTTTCTTACATTTTTGCATCTCCATATCTGGCACCAGCTGGAAACTGGGGGACACGGAGGGGGCAGAAAATTTTTTTAAAATAATGAGAAAAAAAAAAAAAGAAGTACCAGAACTTCATGATTGAAGAAGGGTTAGTTTACAGAATGACTGGGTGGGAAGCAAGGTATATAGTACAACTCCTTTGGCCCCTGTCCTATCCTCACAAGAGACCAATTATCTGTTTAGTGGACTGGTAATATAGAGAAAAATATCTTTAAAGAGGACCAAAAGCTGTTCCTTAAATATGTATCTAAGTTCTACAAAACCAGATTCTGTCAACTTTAACAGGTAAAATAGATAATAGCCAATCCTTGTAATGTACATAGATGAGGAGGAAGCCCTTTGGGAGAGCAATAAGGGTGGCTGTCTCTTTATTTTGCAATTAGCAAAGGCTAATGGCTATGTGGGAACTGATGGCTCCCTAGACACCAACAGGTGGAGCTAGATTTTGATTTAATATACTGACAACAAAATTATTAAATTGTAAGATATATATATATATATATATATATATATATATATACATGCCACAAATGCATGAGCAGGGGATATACTTCAAGTGTTATGCTGAGCATAAGCCTTTGAACTCCAAAAGACTGGTCAGCAACCTAGACTGAGATATGGGTGGTTTCACAGGTAACAATCCTTACATGGTAGTATGGAGTTACCAAGCACAGCATGCACATCATTTATATTTTACTCTGTGCCTGTTCCTCTTTTCCCTCCACTCTATAAATTATCCCTCTCCTTCTTGCCCAACTCAAGAGAGAAGAATTAGCTATGGCAAAGGGGCTAAGGATTAAAAGAAAACTATTGAGGAAGACTAGGCTGGCTGTGGAAAGGTAATTACATCTGAAAGTTTAATCTGGAGATATATATATATCAAGTGGGAGAAGATGATGATGATAGATAGATAGATAGATAGACAGGCATAGAGGAACAGAGAGAGAGCACATGAAAGAGAAAAATTGGTTTTCATGGCCAGATTTGGTTTTCCTTTTAAAAAGAGTTCCCAGTGCTATTTTAATTTTCAATTACTTGATTGTCATTAGTGAATTAAACAGTTTTTGCCCTATGAGCTGCATCTCTTTCTTATGTAAGTTTTGTGCAAATGAATGCCCGCATATACATCAAAATATAATGACAGGTGGATGGTGTAACTGACATTTGACTTTCTTCATTTTCCTTACTTACATCTTTAATCTTTTAATCATCCCTTATTGCCTTTTTAATCAAATAAATGAATAAATAACAATGGCATGCCAGTCCTCAGTCAACATTCATTTGTCTTCACATTTGTTAAATAACTCTTAGGCATCAGGCACTGAGCTAGGTACTAGGAATAGAGATACAAATAAGACCTAGTGACTGTTCACTTAGAGTCCAATATTCAGAGGGAGAATGTAATGAGTGTTATAATATCAGTATTTGCAATGTGTTATTTAAGAATCTACTTCTCAAAGGAAGTGTAAGCCTTAAAAAACTAGTAGGAATTTTGCAAAAGTGTATATGTAGGAAGAATATTCTAAGAGAAATTGTCATGGGAAAAGGCACAAGTTTTTGTAACCATGGCTATTTTGAGGAATTACAAGTTACTATTATTTGGGGGGGGGGAGGTATGGAACATAGCCTAAGTGATAGAAGGGATGTTTGAGAAGATTAAAACAGGAAGTGTGCAGCAGGCCAAAAGGGCCCATGTCCACACCCCAACAATATTAAGATCAAATTGTGTTCTATAGGGATTGAGGAGCTCCCGAATGGTCTTTTTTTTTTAATTTTTAACGTTTTTATTCATTTTTGAGAGACAGAGAGAGACAGCGTGCATGAGCGGCAAAGGGGCAGAGAGAGTGGGACGCAGAATCAGAAGCAGGAAACAGGCTCCAGGCTCTGAGCTGTCAGCACAGAGCCCGATGAGGGGTTCGAACTCATGAACAGTGAGATTGTGACCCGAGCCAAAGTGGGACAGTTAACTGAGCCACCAGGCGCCCCTCCTGAATGGTCTTGTAATCAAAACTCCCACACTGAAGGGTAAAACCGATTAAGTTATGTAGAATGGATTGGTTGGTGGAATTACATTCACTGTTATCAGAAGCTGAATCGACAAAGACTATGCAAGTAGAGAGGAATCGAGCAGGGATATTGAAGGGATAAAATCTGGAAAACTTTCTGACTAATTGAAGTTGGAGCATGACTTGGAAGAAAATGTCTGAAATCAGTTCCTTATTACTGATTTGGATGAACAGGCAGACAGTTGTGCTTCTCCTGAGAATGAATAAAAAAATTTAAGAAGCGGCACGCATTCTGACAGGAGAGAGACACACTAGGGTAAAATAGATAAAGGCACCTAGAAGACGGTAAAACATGTGGGTCAGGTCTGATAGAAACTTAAGGGCCAGTTAATTCATTTACAAATTTATTTATATGATAAATATGTAAGTTGGTATGTGGAAAAGCCAAAAATATGTATGTTTTTATGCCAGTAAAAAAATGCATGTTAGAAAAAAATTGGGAAGGCTGAGTAGGTGTATTGGAAGGATATTTAAGGACCCAGATAAAAAAGAAGCCAGTGAAGGCTACCTGAAAAGTCATCAAGGAAATGAGAGGAAAACCAGCAGAGACTATTATTAAGGATCCCCAAAGAAGATTAATCAACAGTGTCAAACACTGTAAAATGTTGTATGAGAATTGAAAAAAAAATTACAGTGTTATATTGGAAATGGTAATTAGATTGTCATTGAAAGCATGACATTGCTATTTTCTGTAGAGCCAGTTTGATGGGAAAAGATTGTAGTGAGATAGAGAAGTAAATGAAAGATGAGAAAATGGCAACATTTCCAAGAAAATTAGTTACAAAGGAAGGAGAAAGAGAAAAACAGTTTCAGGAGGAAGGTACAGAGTTGAGGGGTTTTCTTGTTGCTGTGTGTTTGCAACAAAGAAATTGTTTGCTTTGTTTTTTAGATGTGGATGAAGCTTACGCATGTTTGGAAGCTCCTGAAAAGAATACAGTGATTTTTCCTTTGCATTACCAGTTGAGCCACAAATAATGCTGGCAGAATCTCAAAACACATGAGCATGGTCATGAAAACTAGGGCCTACACTTACCTTTTGAGTTGCTTCTGGGAAACCACTTTACATTTTTTTTAAGTTTATTTATTTATTTTGAGAGAGAGAGAGAGTGTGTTTGAGAGAGGGGCAGATCGAAAGGGAGAGAATCCCAAGCAGGGTCTGTGTTGTCGGTGCAGAACCCTATGTGGGTTCCCAGGAACCATGAGGTCAAGACCTGAGCAGAGATCAAGACCTCAGCCAGAGTTGGATACTTAACCAAGTGAGCCACCCAGGCACTCGTAGTTTGATTTTAAAGCTAGGCTATGGGTGTCTGACTCCAGCCATACCTAAGAACAAAGTATGGTGGGCTATACAAAAGCAATTTTAGATACTGTTTCTATTTTACTTAGTACCTTTGTATTTGTACAGATAATTTATTATTGTCCTAAATGAGCAAGAATAATTCATGTAATAATGATATTTTATCAAATATTTTTGCTTGCACAAATTTGTTTTCAGGTGTGATGCATTTAGTTATGACATATTACAGTATTTGTTTGAAATGCTTAACACAATATTTAAATGGTAAGGTCAAGCATTATGCCAGTGTAAACTCAAATACAAGAAAGCCAAGTCAGTTGTGAATGATTTTTTGATTTGCAAACTTGGTAATTCTAAGAGTTAAGAATGCAAATATGCATTTACTTCAGGTGCTAAAACACAAAAACAATTTCATTACATAGCCCTAAGGTAAATGTTTAGAAATTAAACATACTTATTCTCAGATCATATATCAATTAATATGATCATATGATTTTTTTTCTTCTGTATCCTGTTGATGTGCTGGATTGCATTAATTGATTTTTGAGTATTGAACTAGTCTTGCACAGCTGAAATTTATTCCCCTTCGTGATGGTGTATAGTTCTTTTTATATAGTGGTAAATTTGATTTGCTGATATTTTATTGAGCATTTTTGCCTCTTTGTTCATGAGATATATCGGTCTGTAATTTTCTTTTCCTTCTTAATAATATATTTATTTGGTTTTGGTGTGAGGATAATATTGGTCTCATAGAATGCATTAGGAAGAGGTCCTCTGCTTCTGTTTTCTGAAATAGATTGTAGAGACATGGTATCATACTTTCCTTATGTTTATAGAGTTCATCAAATGAAACCATCTGAGCCTAATGGAAGGTTATTAATTATCAAATCAATTTCTTTTATAGACATAGGCCTATTCTCCTTGTTTGAGTTTTAGTTGTTTGTATCTCTCAAGGAATTGATTCACTTAATCTAAATTATCTAATTCATGGGTATAAAGTCATTCATAATATCTCTTTATTATATTCTGAAAGCCCCTGGGATTAGAAGTGAGGACCCCTTTTCCATTTCTTAGCATTGGTAATTTGTGTCTTCTCTCCTTTTCTTCTTGGTTAGCCTGGTTAAAGATGTATCAATTTTATGGATCTTCTCAAAGAGCTAGCTTTTGGTTTCATCGACTTTCTCTCTTGTTTTCTTGTATTCAATTCCATGAATTTCTGTTCTAGTTTTTGTTACTCACTTTCTTTTCAATTTAAGCTCAAGTTGCTCTTCTTTCTTGAATGTCCTAGGTTAGAAACATGGTTTATCAATTTTATATCTTTCTTCTTTTTCAATATTTGCATTACTCAGACCATTCTAAACGCATACTTTTCTTTCAGTTTTCTTTTTAATATGAAATTTATTGTCAAATTGGTTTACATACAACACCCAGTGCTCATCCCAACAGTTGCCCTCAGTTTTCAACATATCAAACAATTTAAACATAAGGAGGGCAGTACAGATGCCTGGAACATTATTGAGTTTGACTTAGGCACAGGGAAAAAATATTGCTAAATTTTGACACTTGTTGGAGGGTGGTACAGAAATATCAGAGGGAAATTTCAAATGTTCTGACTTTGGGTATTATAGCATATTATATTATGGTAGATCTAGAATTTATCATAAAGTTATTTCCTCCAAATATCTCATATATCATCAGGAAACACACTAGAGAGCAACTAATAAAATGTAAATATATGCCTAGCTGGATTGTTTATTGCTTAAAATGTTCCTATCCCCAGTCTACCTCCAAGTAAGTTGAACTGTTCTGGTCACAGCTGTAGGCATTCATGTTGTTTGGCTTATAGGGTTTATTTTTTTATTCCACATCAATTCTGTCCACTTCCATGAAATTTTATCTGATATCCATTGACTAAAATTATTTCCCTTATTCAAAATGCTTTTGGATTTTACCAGTACTCATGAGTACCTCCTTGTGTTATGTCTGAAATATGGAAAAGGTATGTCAACTAGTCGTGTAAAATTCTAAGGCTTTAGAAACATAAAACTAAATTTCTCCACCTCACCTTTCTCCTCCTCCTCCTCCTCAAAACATGACAGTTCATTTTAGAAATATGATTTTGACTTTATGGCTTAGTCAATACTTAAAACATGCCTTCTAATTTCATAGGAAAAAATGAAATTCATTGTTCATTTGAATTTCTTGGATTATTTGTGAATCAAAATGTTTTTTCAAAGTGTTCTTGGCCATGTGTGTTTATTTTCTTTGTTGCCAGATCATGTTATTTGCCCATTTTCCAATGAGGGATGCATTTTAATTAATTAAGATATCAATAATTTTTTTTCAGATTTTCTCTACATTTTCAGGGTAGGTGCAGTTGTGGGTGTGTATCTTCGGGTATATGTTTTCTTTTCTTCCCTCTCCTTCCCAAAATATACACTTCTGTCTTTATTGTGGTGATTTGCATTAGCCATGATTTCCAGAGCAGTGATTAATAAAACCAAAGATCACAATATCCTTGACTTAAGAAGAAAGTGTCTGGGGTTTTACTATTTAATTTAATGTTGACCCCTGGTTTGTATCATACATAATTGTTCTTTCAATTACACTTTGAAAATCGACTTTTAGTAATAATTATTCTTTCAAGAATAATAATTGAATTTTTAAATAACTTTTTACATTGAATAAGGTAATAACTAAATTTTTCATTCTTTGATATATTAAATAATATGTATACTGAAGTTTTGACATTCTTAAGAGAGAAATTGGTTATGTGTCTTATATTTTAATATACTGCTAATGCCTTGTCAGAATTCTAAATTGGATTTTCCATGTACATCTGTGATTAGGACTGATTTGAGGGTGTGTGTATGTTTGCGTGTGTACATATACAATGGTTTTTAATCAACTTTTGATTTCAGAGTCATGATGGCATTTAAAATGTATTGGGAAGTTTGGCATTATTTTTACATGCTCTGATAATATTCAAGTATCATTGTAATTACCTGTGACTTGACGTATTGAATGAGCTAACTTATAATATATTCTGACATTTCTTCCATCGTATTGTCTTTTGAGGGTTTTTTTTAGATTTTCTGCCTGTTCTGGTAATAATATTTTATTCAATATTACACTAAAAATAATTCATTTCAACAAAAATTTCAGTATATTACTATAATATACTATGAGTTTGTTCACACTTATTTCATTTAATTTGATATAAAAGTTAATACATTCATGAGTTAAAAAAATGGGAACAGTAAAGGTTATTTCAGGTTGCAAGTTCAATGCTTTATACCCAGTTTCTCTTTCTAGAAGGAAAAATACTGTTTTGTTGGTCATTGTCATAATTCTAAACATTTTTATTATATCTCTTTTTCTCTCTGATTTATTAATCTGGGCAGCATATTTTTACATAACTAATAAAAATTAAGGTGTGGGGGAAGGGAGGTAATATGATCACCCAAGATCATGTGTGTACAGCATTTATAACTGCCACCATTCATTCATCCAACAATATATACTACTAGGTATTATAATCTCTGTACGTATCTGTTCTTGTATAAACTGTCTTTTACAAAACTATCCTCTCAAATACTTTCATTTAGTTGTTTTCTCTCAAATTACTAACTAGTGATTTGTGGTATTGTCCACATCACATTCAACCTCTCAGTTTTTAAGTGGGCCCTTCCTTATGCAAATGATTTACCACTCTAAGCCTCAATTCAATCATCTGTAAGATGAAGTTATAGTAAAGCTCCATAAGGCAATGATAGGGCTTAGGGTCAACATATATACATGCATTTAGCATAGTGTGATTATCTCTAATGTATATGAGCTACATCAAGAAGAGAAATCTCAGAAAACCAAAAAATTATATCCATAGGTTAGAAGGACTTCATTGAAGAAATGGGTAAATTGCAAAGATAATCCAAGTTCAGATAAGATCTATGGTTGTTTTCCTTTGCAACCTTAAGAGTTAACAAAGGTTTGAGGCTTGATGAAGTAAAGTAAATGATTGAGAAAACAGAATTTAGAGAGAAACTATGGTAAAGAACACCAAGGGTAAAAAAAAAAAAAATGCCAAGGGTAAAAGCAACTGTCTTGTAGATATGTGATCTATAGAATTTACTAGGAATAATGTACTATGGAAAAGAGGTCCAGAATATTTACAGTTACTACATAAATTTGGTCCATTTCCCACAATGTCTATACTCATATTTCCATTAAATAAATAAATAAATAAAATTTCATTATGATGATCCTAAGGGTGTGTCACATTCTTATATATCTGCGAATTTATCAAAGATTAAACTGCCTTAAGCAAAGTTTAAAATTATATTATTGAGCTAAAATTTGTTGAAAATCAGGTGCACATGTGTTTGTATCATGTATCACCCAGAGTCTCAGACCCCAAATAAACTTTTGTCCTTATGTGGTTAAAAATCCTCATTTTAGAAATGAAGAAACTGAAGCAATCTGAAGTGATCCCACTAATATAAAATTGGCCACTGGTGATCAAATAACCATGTCCCTTAGGTACACATTCATGTTCCAAATAGTGCGGGGACATTTTAAGAACTTGTGGAAAATCAGTAGCAAAATGTTTCACATTTTATTTCTAAACATTTTTTAAGTTTATTTATTTATTTTGAGATAGAGAGAACCAAGTTGGGGAGGGGCAGAAAGGGAGGGGGACAGAGGATCCAAAACAGGCTCTGTGCTGAGAGCAGAGAGCCTGATGCGAGGCTCTGACTCAAGAACCATGAGATCATGACCTGAGCTGAAGTTGGATGCTTAACCCACTGAGCCACCCAGGCACCCAAAACGTTTCACATTTTAAAAGGTGAATGTTAATTGGAGACGAAAACACTACAAATCTATCATAAATCATTTTTTATTCTTCTAAAATAATCTTCTTTATTGGGATATATAGGTCTTACTATTTCTTAACATGATAGCAACTTAAGGATTTTAATGTCTGTATTGGTCGTCACACTAATGTGCAAGGAATGTAGGCACTACCACTCCCCTTACCTTCCATGCACACATACACTGACAAATATGGACTGGGCTTAAGATCGGTTGTATTGTGGAAAACTCACAGACAGAGGGTCAGTAGGGTACAAAGGCCCCTATCCGCCTATTATCCAGTGGAAAAGTGTATTGGACCTAGAACATAATAAACTTAAGGAAAGGGACCTGGCTCTTCTTCCCTAACCCTGCACTCCCATGGTTCTGCTTTAACTATTTTTAGTGATTTTAGGAGAAGGACTGTTTGGAAGTGACAAGGAGACCTTTCTCTGGCAAAATGGCACTGCTGGGGAAGAGGGAAGACTCACACACCAGAATGGGATGGCCTGTGCACAGAATTCACTAGCTTCAACTGGAAACTGTGATTTTCCATTCAGCTGACTCAATCTTGCTGGGCCAGTGAATCACCCAAATATACAAAATTACCCAAAGGTGGAACCAGTGACGTAGGCAAAAGTTTTCTCTTTTACTCATATACAGAATCCATTTCTGTTAGTTACAAAAGACATGTTTATGATGTTTTGTCCCTGAATTGAGAAACTAACATTCCTTATTATTTTTGCACAAACTGGATGAGAGCTTAATCATTGTAAATCTTGGAGAAAAATGTGTAAAATTGTTGCATTTTTCTCATTAAACAAATCCTTTCTTTAGATTCCTGCTTCTTCTGTTTCCTACATTTAACGAAGAATTTCTGTTGGAGGTAATATCTTCAAATGTTTAATGTTTATTTCTGCATTGGCAGCATATTTATAATGTTCACATGGTTATTTTTCAACAAATATAAGGTCAATTTAGTAAGAACACTTTCACACATAAAATAAGTACTTTAAGTATCCAAACTTAAAAATGTCAAGATTTTATAGTAGTAATTGCACTTTGGATTTAAAAAGCTGACAGCATTTCCTGGAATAACAAACTAAAAATCTTTAATTATTTTTCAACTCATCTCAAGTAACAAACAAGTAACAGTAAAATGGTAACTAATAGGAGTTATTTATATTAATATGAAGAATATATTATACTGTGCTGTATATAGGATATATTATACTGTGTTTATAGGAACATTGATTCTTTAATTTCAGTGGAATGTAACTTAAGTAGTTGGATAATTCACCAACTAAATAATATTTAGGTGCACCTAAAAATTGCTGCTTTTGATAATAATGCAATAAGACTTGGAGGTAATTCTTTCTAGGGGGACATAATATCAATTTCATATCCCTCAAGGTTTGCTAATATGGTTCATTGTTTCAAGCTGTTGTGGAATGCAGGTCATTATTATTGTTAATTAAAAGTCTATACTGCAAAACATTAAGAAGTATTTTAATCCATACTCCTATATTTATTTCTGGTTTTAAACTTGTTTTGGCATAGTCTGTTTACTTCTCTGTAATTCAGAGCTATTAATTCACACTTGAGGATTTCCAGATGGAAAAAAAAAAAAAAAAAACCTTTACTGAGAGGTGGTGGAGAATTGGAAAGTCTTAAGAATGATTACATTGCCAAGAGTTTTAAAAATTAATTGCAATCAGCTCAAACTGGTTTCTGAAACTCTGATATTTGAGCAGATTTCAGGATAATGATAACTGTTCAAACTATTACCCATAGTAGGAAACTAAAATGTTATTTAGAAAGGAAGAAATCAAGAAAATCTATAGGATCTCATGAATTTCATGTAGCAGAGGCAAAAGTAGAACTTTATTTATATAATCTTAATCTTTCCAGAGGACAAGCTGCCACTGGATATCTATCTATCATCTATCTTTTTTTTTTTGTTTGTTTGTTTTTTTGTTTTTTTGTTTTTTTTTTTTTGGATTTCTTTTTTTTTCTGAAATTTATTGACAAATTGGTTTCCATACAACACCCAGTGCTCATCCCAAAAGGTGCCCTCCTCAATACCCATCACCCACCCTCTCCTCCCTCCCACCCCCCATCAACCCTCAGTTTGTTCTCAGTTTTTAACAGTCTCTTATGCTTTGGTTCTCTCCCATTCTAACCTCTTTTTTTTTTTTTTTCCTTCCCCTCCCCCATGGGTTCCTGTTAAGTTTCTCAGGATCCACATAAGAGTGAGACCATATGGTATCTGTCTTTCTCTGTATGGCTTATTTCACTTAGCATCACACTCTCCAGTTCCATCCACGTTGCTACAAAAGGCCATATTTCATTTTTTCTCATTGCCATGTAATATTCCATTGTGTATATAAACCACAATTTCTTTATCCATTCATCAGTTGATGGACATTTAGGCTCTTTCCATAATTTGGCTATTGTTGAGAGTGCTGCTATGAACATTGGGGTACAAGTGGCCCTATGCATCAGTGCTCCTGTATCCCTTGGATAAATTCCTAGCAGTGCTATTGCTGGGTCATAGGGTAGGTCTATTTTTAATTTTCTGAGGAACCTCCACACTGCTTTCCAGAGCGGCTGCACCACTTTGCATTCCCACCAACAGTGCAAGAGGGTTCCCGTTTCTCCACATCCTCTCCAGCATCTATAGTCTCCTGATTTGTTCATTTTGGCCACTCTGACTGGCGTGAGGTGATATCTGAGTGTGGTTTTGATTTGTATTTCCCTGATAAGGAGCGACGCTGAACATCTTTTCATGTGTCTGTTGGCCATCCGGATGTCTTCTTTAGAGAAGTGTCTATTCATGTTTTCTGCCCATTTCTTCACTGGGTTATTTGTTTTTCGGGTGTGGAGTTTGGTGAGCTCTTTATAGATTTTGGATACTAGCCCTTTGTCCGATATGTCATTTGCAAATATCTTTTCCCATTCCGTTGGTTGCCTTTTAGTTTTGTTGGTTGTTTCCTTTGCTGTGCAGAAGCTTTTTATCTTCATAAGGTCCCAGTAATTCACTTTTGCTTTTAATTCCCTTGCCTTTGGGGATGTGTCGAGTAAGAGATTGCTACGGCTGAGGTCAGAGAGGTCTTTTCCTGCTTTCTCCTCTAAGGTTTTGATGGTTTCCTGTCTCACATTTAGGTCCTTTATCCATTTTGAGTTTATTTTTGTGAATGGTGTGAGAAAGTGGTCTAGTTTCAACCTTCTGCATGTTGCTGTCCAGTTCTCCCAGCACCATTTGTTAAAGAGGCTGTCTTTTTTCCATTGGATGTTCTTTCCTGCTTTGTCAAAGATGAGTTGGCCATACGTTTGTGGGTCTAGTTCTGGGGTTTCTATTCTATTCCATTGGTCTATGTGTCTGTTTTGGTGCCAATACCATGCTGTCTTGATGATGACAGCTTTGTAGTAGAGGCTAAAGTCTGGGATTGTGATGCCTCCTGCTTTGGTCTTCTTCTTCAAAATTCCTTTGGCTATTCGGGGCCTTTTGTGGTTCCATATGAATTTTAGGATTGCTTGTTCTAGTTTCGAGAAGAATGCTGGTGCAATTTTGATTGGGATTGCATTGAATGTGTAGATAGCTTTGGGTAGTATTGACATTTTGACAATATTTATTTTTCCAATCCATGAGCAGGGAATGTCTTTCCATTTCTTTAAATCTTCTTCAATTTCCTTCAGAAGCTTTCTATAGTTTTCAGCATACAGATCCTTTACATCTTTGGTTAGATTTATTCCTAGGTATTTTATGCTTCTTGGTGCAATTGTGAATGGGATCAGTTTCTTTATTTGTCTTTCTGTTGCTTCATTGTTAGTGTATAAGAATGCAACTGATTTCTGTACATTGATTTTGTAGCCTGCAACTTTGCTGAATTCCTGTATCAGTTCTAGCAGACTTTTGGTGGAGTCTATCGGATTTTCCATGTATAATATCATGTCATCTGCAAAAAGCGAAAGCTTGACTTCATCTTTGCCAATTTTGATGCCTTTGATTTCCTTTTGTTGTCTGATTGCTGATGCTAGAACTTCCAGCACTATGTTAAACAGCAGCGGTGAGAGTGGGCATCCTTGTCGTGTTCCTGATCTCAGGGAAAAAGCTTTCAGTTTTTCCCCGTTGAGGATGATGTTAGCTGTGGGCTTTTCATAAATGGCTTTTATGATCTTTAAGTATGTTCCTTCTATCCCGACTTTCTCAAGGGTTTTTATTAAGAACGGGTGCTGGATTTTGTCGAAGGCCTTTTCTGCATCGATTGACAGGATCATATGGTTCTTCTCTCTTTTTTTGTTAATGTGATGTATCACGTTGATTGATTTGCGAATGTTGAACCAGCCCTGCATCCCAGGAATGAATCCCACTTGATCATGGTGAATAATTCTTTTTATATGCCGTTGAATTCGATTTGCTAGTATCTTATTGAGAATTTTTGCATCCATATTCATCAGGGATATTGGCCTGTAGTTCTCTTTTTTTACTGGGTCTCTGTCTGGTTTAGGAATCAAAGTAATACTGGCTTCATAGAATGAGTCTGGAAGTTTTCCTTCCCTTTCTATTTCTTGGAATAGCTTGAGAAGGATAGGTATTATCTCTGCTTGAAACGTCTGGTAGAACTCCCCTGGGAAGCCATCTGGTCCTGGACTCTTATTTGTTGGGAGATTTTTGATAACCGATTCAATTTCTTCGCTGGTTATGGGTCTGTTCAAGCTTTCTATTTCCTCCTGATTGAGTTTTGGAAGCGTGTGGGTGTTCAGGAATTCGTCCATTTCTTCCAGGTTGTCCAATTTGTTGGCATATAAGTTTTCATAGTATTCCCTGATAATTGTTTGTATCTCTGAGGGATTGGTTGTAATCATTCCATTTTCATTCATGATTTTATCTATTTGGGTCATCTCCCTTTTCTTTTTGAGAAGCCTGGCTAGAGGTTTGTCAATTTTGTTTATTTTTTCAAAAAACCAACTCTTGGTTTCGTTGATCTGCTCTACAGTTTTTTTAGTTTCTATATTGTTTATTTCTGCTCTGATCTTTATTATTTCTCTTCTTCTGCTGGGCTTAGGCTGCCTTTGCTGTTCTGCTTCTAGTTCCTTTAGGTGTGCTGTTAGATTTTGTATTTGGGATTTTTCTTGTTTCTTGAGATAGGCCTGGATTGCAATGTATTTTCCTCTCAGGACTGCCTTTGCTGCATCCCAAAGCGTTTGGATTGTTGTATTTTCATTTTCGTTTGTTTCCATATATTTTTTAATTTCTTCTCTAATTGCCTGGTTGACCCACTCATTCGTTAGTAGGGTGTTCTTTAACCTCCATGCTTTTGGAGGTTTTCCAGACTTTTTCCTGTGGTTGATTTCAAGCTTCATGGCATTGTGGTCTGAAAGTAAGCATGGTATAATTTCAATTCTTGTAAACTTATGAAGGGCTGTTTTGTGACCCAGTATATGATCTATCTTGGAGAATGTTCCATGTGCACTCGAGAAGAAAGTATATTCTGTTGCTTTGGGATGCAGAGTTCTAAATATATCTGTCAAGTCCATCTCATCCAATGTCTCATTCAGGGCCCTTGTTTCTTTATTGACCGTGTGTCTAGTTGATCTATCCATTTCTGTAAGTGGTGTATTAAAGTCCCCTGCAATTACCACATTCTTATCAATAAGGTTGCTTATGTTTATGAGTAATTGTTTTATATATTTGGGGGCTCCGGTATTCGGTGCATAGACATTGATAATTGTTAGCTCTTCCTGATGGATAGACCCTGTAACTATTATATAATGTCCTTCTTCATCTCTTATTACAGCCTTTAATTTAAAGTCTAGTTTGTCTGATATAAGTATGGCTACTCCAGCTTTCTTTTGGCTTCCAGTCGCATGATAAATAGTTCTCCATCCCCTCACTCTCAATCTAAAGGTGTCCTCAGGTCTAAAATGAGTCTCTTGTAGACAGCAAATAGATGGGTCTTGTTTTTTTATCCATTCTGATACCCTATGTCTTTTGGTTGGCGCATTTAATCCATTTACATTCAGTGTTATTATAGAAAGATACGGGTTTAGAGTCATTGTGATGTCTGTATGTTTTATGCTTATAGTGATGTCTCTGGGACTTTGTCTCACAGGGTCCCCCTTAGGATCTCTTGTAGGGCTGGTTTAGTGGTGACAAATTCCTTCAGTTTTTGTTTGTTTGGGAAGACCTTTATCTCTCCTTCTATTCTAAATGACAGACTTGCTGGATAAAGGATTCTTGGCTGCATATTTATCATCTATCTATATATCATCTATCTATCATCTATCTCGCCACTCTTTAATCTTTATCTGAAATGTTCCAGTCTTCTAAAACATATATTGATCTACTACCTCAAATAGTTGTTAATGTTTTGTGACTGTCATTAAGACATAGGAGAGATGCATCAACGAAGAGCAGAATTACATAGAAATGCATTGTTTCATCAATTCAGCCAATCCCACCCTCCCCTTTTTCCACTCTGGGAAAGAACAAGACTGTCCTAGTGCCCAAACTACAAAGATGGTCAAGGCCTCTTTCCTGATGACCACTCAACTACACAGCTCTCTCAAAAGGAAAATACATAATTAGATTCTGAAAGATCACTTAAGGTAGCCATTCTTTGATTTATTTCTCACACTGATAGAAACAAGTCTGGAATTACAACTACAGGTTTTTCTCTTTTCTTGATATATAAAAATGTTGGCAAGCTAACATATTTGTAAAATTCACTTGTAATATTGCAACAAAGTCTTATTGTAGCCATTGGGAATTTCAAGATTCGAAAGTGATGATGTGGACGAGTCTTTTATGTTTGGGCAGTATCTCCTCTTACTGCCCAAAGATTTCCAATTATATCAAATAAATATTTATTCACACATGCCACCTGAAAATAAACACCACTGCCTATAATGTTAGATGATCAGAAAAGTCAATATATTATACCATCCAAAAAGGGGAAATGTCTTTATCCTACCATGATAATATGTAATGATTTAATGTATTTAATGTAATCATACATAAAATATGTATGATTTAATGTATTTGCACCATGGATGCTGATAGGCAAATTGAAAACTGGATTTTGCATTCTCTCTAATCTTTCACAAATATTGATTCTAAAATCCCATTGGAAAAATAAATCATCTTGTTGTATTACGATCATTTTCCCCACAGTCCTAGCACCGTATATTATGCATAGCCATTATTCAATAAAAATGGTGTGTATTTATTGTTTACAACATGCCAAACATTCTACTAAGCACTTTAAATGTATTTCTCAATTTAAACCTCATAAGAATGATGTAAGTTCGGACAGTTTAAGAGATTTGATTATAAACTTACAGAAATTTTATTTTAAAAGAAAAAAATCTTGTAGAGAGTCACACATCCAGGAAATGCAGTCAGGTTTAAAACTTGTATCATGTGGTTCTAGAGTTCTCTTAACCTTTACAGTATCTTGACCCTCAAGAAATTGTTGTTAAATAACGGTGATCCTGGAAGTGATATCTGGTATTCTTGTGTTTGTGTGTGTGTGTGTGTGTGTCTGTGTGTGTGTATGTGTCTGTGTGTGTACCAGAAAGAGAGAGAAAAGAGATAATACTAATGTGGGCATTTGTGATGAAAATACCACATATACTTGGCTATATTTTTATGGTATAGTTTTTGAGATAAAATCATAAATAAAGATATTGTGCAAGTCCATATTACTTTAGTGTTCTTTTAGATGGAACAATTTACACTTCTAACATTTCAACTCTTTCCAATAATAATAATGTTTATTCTTATAAAGTTCAAAAATAAAAAATCGTAAAATAGAAAAATAAAAATGTCATGTAATCCCACTATTCATGTTTTCTATACAAACATGCACATATAATATATAATGCTGTATATTAAATATTATATGTAGCATTTTATACATAATGAAGAACTTTATAATATGGTCACCAATTTGTATTTTTTAATAAATTGATGATCACACTGTAAATTCTCTATTTTCAACATTGTTTTGCCTAACCAATATATTTGGAACATTTATTCATAATATGAAAAATCTTCCAGGGGCACCTGGGTGGCTCTGTCAGTAAAGCATCAGACTTCAGCTCAGGTCATAATCTCATGGCTCAGGAGTTCTAGGCCCGCATCGGGCTCTGTCCTGACAGCTCAGAGCCTGGAGCCTGCTTCAGATTCTGTCTCCCTCTCTCTCTTCCCCTCCCACGCTCATGCTCTGTCTCTCTCTCTGTGTCAAAAATAAAAACATTTAAAAAAAACAAAAATCTTCTATAATTTTTTCAATATGATAAAATTATTCCTTCTTTGAATACGTTAGAATTGTATTCATTTCTTACTCTCTGGGAATCAGGAGGATGGAAAAGAGGCTGTGGTGTGGGCAGTCCTAGTGAGATAAGTTGATTTTTGTGTTCTTGTTGCTTGTCATCGAGGGAAGTCAGTGTGGCATCAGGCAATTTCCAATAGCTCATTTTCTGTTTGGCCATATTTTCCTTTCTAATAAACAGTAAACCAGTGGCTCTGAAGGTGATAACAATGGAAGTGGTCTTCCCCCGGACAAGTGCAGGCAATAATGGGATGCATTCTCTGTGGAGATTTTTAAAACAATAATAAAAAAGTTTGCCTTTTTAAATCACCATGCACTAGCATTTAAAACAACTGCAGTCACCAGGCAGCTGGGCAGCTAAGTCAGTTAAGCATCAGACTCTTGATTTCTACTCAGGACATGATGTCATGGTTTGTGGATCAAGACCCACGACAAGCTCTACAATGACAGTGCAGAGCCTGCTTGAGATTCTCTCTGCCTCTGTCCCTGCCCCTTCCATGTGCATGCTCTGTCTCTCAAAATAAATAAATAAACTTTAAAAAATACAGTTTAAGTCATAAAATAGTATTCCTTCCCTGGTTGTGGACCCCCCCACATAAGTACCTTTTTTTATACCACTGCACCTTACCATTATAGTCATACTCCACAGGCTACCAAGATACTGTACTGTATCTTACCTATTCAAATTAAAGAATGCAGCTTAGTTCTTCCTAGCTTATGTGCAGTTTTAAAGAACTAAACTTACTTTTAAGAGGTGCATAATTATCTCTTGCATCTTCTATCTTCTCCTTTTACCAGCAATGTTTTGGTATTTGTGTTATTAGATCTTAAATAGCAGCCTTATTTCCCACTTGATGTGGAGTTTTCTTTTCCCATATTTATGGGAATTTCCTATATTTATTTCCTATATTCATACATATGAATATAGATCCCTGTATTCAAATTGCATTTATCTGCACTATGGCATTTATTTTTAATTTCATATTGTGACCAACACGTAATTTTAACATTTGAGAACTTGCCAAGAGTATCTTAAAGAGTACTTTAATAGAATACATTGGGTGAAAATTAGGGGAATATTTGAAATTTCAAATTTTAGCCCCAGGAAACAAATCATAATTAACGAAAGGGACACTCTAGACTTAGATGTGTGATGTTCATGGTGTCTAATGCAATCAACATCAGTTCAATATTCTAGAGAAGAGGTACTTGGGGAACCACTAACAGTGTGATCACTATCTCCAAGTTTCTTTGAGCACCAAGGACGGTCCACCTGGGGCTCTTCACCCTCTACAAGATCATTTTCCTGGCAACAAGCCTTGAAAACTAGTCCAGCAAGATACTTGCTGGGGCAGTGGATAGATGAGATTTCACAGTTAAAAAATCTGCATACTCTACCTTCCCACCTACCCATATAATTCTTCTTTCATTTAACACCTGTTAATATCCTATAGGACTACTGTTCCTTAGAACACACCTTCAGCAATTCTGCTCAGCAACTGGAAAGCATGGGTTGTGTACTTTTCTTTGCCTCAGGCTTTAGTCATGTTTACCAGAAGCTAGCACACTGATACTTCCCCTCCAGGATTCAGTAAAAGGGAGGATAAAGGAAGTGAATGTATAGGTTATACTCTCCAAATCACTTGGCAGTCTTTATTTTCTAGGATATCTGAGGCAGTGTAAAACCTCCCTCACTAAGGTATGGCTTATTTGTAATTAGCCCTTATGAATGGAAATATCCACCTTTATCTCTCTTTCCTGACAGGATAATCCTTAAGAACTTAGAATCTTTGCATGGTTCCGAAGCATGTGGCATACATTCTTGCAGAGTTTCTACCTATTTGGTCAGTTTTGGTGACTAGATGATAAATCCCAAAGCGTAACCTGTGGGTTATTTATACCCAAAATACCTGGGTGACTAGGTAAAAGTTCAGGGTTTTTTACATACTGAATTGCAACATCTGGAGAATGAAAGTATGATGACTACAGTTTTAGCCACATCTCAGGTAATTGTTATGCTTGCTAAGGCTTCAGAACCACTGACCAAAATTACTAAATAGTACTTATTGTTTAACTGAATCCTTAGCTATGTCTTCAGGTTCTCCACCTGAGTGGAATCTTCTCACACTGCTATCTCCCCCTGCTCTGTGGATGTTAACTTTCTGATCTGAAAGCTTTGGTTTAGTTAAAAGCTGACAACTATACAGATTTGGTAAGAAAGACATCCTGAAACCCTCATAGACTCAAGTTTTGAGTTGTGCATCCCAGAAAGGAAAAGCAAAAGGGGAGTATAACAGCTGGTTGAGTGGTTAGATTTCCTCAGATCCCATTAGCCAATCAAGAAAATAACATCAGGCCTTTGAGGTTTCAGTTTATGTCTCAGTCAGAAAACCATGTCCTGCAGGCCAAATCTAGCTCACCGTCTGTTTTTGTATATAATTTTTTTATTGGAACATAGCCATGCCCTTTCATTTACTTACTGCTGATGGCCGCTTCAATGCTACAATAGCAGAGTTAAGTAGTTTCAAGAGAGACCATCTGGCCGGCAAAACCTAAGATATTTACTATCTGGCCCTTCACAGAAAAATCTTAATTGACACAAACCCTGGTCTAGGGTAATTTTGTTCTAGGTGTAGTATCAGTTCATACTACTGAGTTTTATCTTACAATCAGTGAAACATGAAAGCTATCCAAGTCTGTTTGCTTAGTTCAAATAAAACAAAGAACATAGGTGCAGTTCATGCGTTCTGGAGGCTGGGATGGGGGTTAAGGGGAGCCTACAGAGCCTCATTGAATCTTGCATGGAAATGGATGCTAAGTGTTCTTTCTCATGGTACTTAATATTTAAACAACTACGAAACTGGCTGAGGTAAGAAGGATAAAATGTTCTAGTTCGAACATTCAGTTTCTCATTATATGATTTCTTCCTCTGGGTAGGGGCGGATCCATTATGAGGTTTATCCTGTTAGATGATTATAAGGCTCAGTTGTCCACCTTTGTGTTGGAAAATCTATCAACACACAATACCAAAGAGGCACAGAGTCAGCCTTGAAACTTATACCAATCAAGAGATTCTATAACAATTCTTTTTTTTTTCTGGTTTGCATTCTGCATTCTTGGGAAGAGATTGTCACATGAAATTTGGCATTATGGTTATGGCACAGGTCCTCTGCCTCAGCACTGGGTGCATATGGTTAATTTCTCTGTAAATATTTGATGTCATATTAAGGGAAAGGGTGGAGAAATCTTTCATCCCATGGAATTTTGTACTTATAAGAGTAAAAACTTTGCTACTTTGTGAGTCTTATCAAGGGTTAAAGCTGATCTTATTGTCTCAGAGATGCTTAAGGCTTACAGCTGAGAATAGCTAAAATTGGAACCTGTGACAAGAGAAGACATGAGCCCAATTAAAATAAAATATATATCTTCTTGAGGGAAAACCGATCTAACTGGCTGAATTAGGAAAGTCATATCATAAGCATCTATGTTTTGAAAACGATATGACTGTGTGCCATTATGAGAAACGTGGATTATTACTTCTCATAGTCAAGACTTCACATCCTGTTAATAGGAACCAGATTGAATTGATAGTCATTTTCTCCATGAATTCACTTTCCAGTGGTGGACCCTGAAATACTATTAAATCAGTTTAAAACTTTCAGGAAATGGAAGCCAAATATGGTAATCCAAATTTGCCCTAGATTGAAGGGTACATTATGGAATTGAAAATAAAGAATCCTTTTGAAAGTTTTAAAGTTAGATTTAAAAGTTGAATACAGGGGCGCCTGGGTGGCTCAGTCAGTTGAGCGACCGACTTCAGCTCAGGTCATGATCTCATGGTCCGTGAGTTCGAGCCCCGCGTCAGGCTCTGTGCTGACAGCTCAGAGCCTGGAGCCTGTTTCAGATTCTGTGTCTCTCTCTCTCTGACCCTCCGCTGTTCATGTTCTGTCTCTCCCTGTCTCAAAAATAAATAAAACGTTAAAAAAATAAAAAAATAAAAGTTGAATACAATCTCCATTAAAGCTAATATGTTTTCTTGTTATTTTATAAAGTAAACAATATTTCTTACCTTGGCATTTTTAAATTATGCCTCTGCTGCTGTGAGAGAAAAGCCCAGAAAATATTATTTGGGATGTAAAGAAGATGTAGTCCAATGACCCGTTTCCCTTAATTAACTGAGGAAATACCTTCTCATCATAGAAAGTAGTGTTGAAAAGAAATTGTGCTTGTGGGTAAAGTCAGAGGTCTTAAAAAAGGAGTGATAAAGAGGCCACTCTTAGTAGAAGACTCAAATCAACTTCACTCTCCTAATCATTATACTTATAATGTTGATCAGTAGAATCACAGTGGTTAATCACTCCAGATTGATTGATTTTTTTATTTATGTATTTATTTATTAGCAAGGTATAATTGACACATACCGTTATATTAGTTTCAGGTTTACAACATAACGATTTGATATTTGTACATATGGTGAAACGATCACCATAATAAGTCTAATTAACATCTGTCACTCCACTCTAGCTTTCTTATCTCATGATGTTTGTAAGACTACTTTTAAAATTTGGAACAAGTAAAAAAAGAATTATTTGTGTGCATTTTCACTTAGTAAGTTTTTTTCCAGCTGTTATTCAAAGAATAGCTGATGTGTCTGTTGACTCTTGTGTGAATCCTCTAGTGATGAAATCATCATTAAATTACATGTGGCACACTTATTATATTATATTTTTTCCCTAATATAGAAAAATGCTAATATGCAGATCTATTCTGAAGTTACACTGATGTATTCCTCCTCCAAAGTGTTGAAATCAAATAGAAAAGACTGCACGTGAATACATCTATCTGGTCTATTTGGAGAGACATTGTCAGGAAAACCTCATTGTTCAAGTCTGGGAAACTCAACTTTATTTTAGCTTCATTAATGATGTACATTTAGATATCGGGCAAAACAGCCTCTGAATAACTCAATTACACTATGTATTAATGGTGATAACAAAGCTCTTTCCAGGAAGGCAAGAGAATATGCCACTAAGTATGCTAACCCTAGTAATTGCTTGAGTCTGAATTGCTTCCATTCAAATAGACTAATGTACTTCCAGGTAGCATTTGTTAATTCCCAATCAATAAACCATTAACAATGCAGAGGACATTATTATTAAATAATCTAAATCTTATATTTGCAGTAGACTTTTATTGCTTGTCCTTATGATAAGCTTTATAATTATTCAGAGAGAGCAGAGCTGAAGTACATTCTGAATATATTAGTCAAGATACAAATATATGACTCCACCAGTTAGGGAATATTTGTCATTTTTCATTCAAACATAAACATAAACTCTGGAAGCAATAAATTAATGTTCTATAGCTTTCAGTGATGTAGAAAAATCATGTTATTTTATCACCAAAGGTATATTTTATGAGAGACTGCAACATTGGCACATTTAAAATCATTAGCTTGTCTTATATTTGCTTCAATACGAGGACAACTGATTGCCAGGCAGCATTTATGGTCAAACTTGGGAATACTGGAATAGAAAGAGTTTTGTTAGCACTTTTGAAAGGAAAGAATAATATTCAGAAATTTATTTCTTCGAAATAGTTACATATGTATTCTGAAGGTTACTTTTTCATGTATAATTATTCTCATAATGTTATGTCTACTTTTCTATTTATTCAAACAGCACCATTTATTGGCAGTGAACAAAAGAATAGCAAAACAAAGTTCCTGAATTTAAGTAGTTAAAATCTAAATATGGCAGAGCCCCTTCTTGAAAGCACATTCAATAGCAACTGCTATTAATTTAAATATTTTAATAATTGGGTCAGAGCTCAATACTTCCCTTTTTTTTTTACATTAAAACGGCTCTTTGGGGACACAAATTGAACTATATACAGAGTGAAGTGGGTTTCTTGTTGTTGTTGTTGTTCATTTGTTTAACTATTGTAAAACCTATTATCTGAAAGTTTGGACAGCAATCTGTTTTGATCCAAGTGATATTATATCAAGCAAATGAGTCCATATTGCCTTAATCTACCAAAGGATTCACTTTTTTTCCTAACCTTTTCAATTCAGGTACAATATTCATGTTCTCAGTTTTGAAGGTTAATAGAATTTTTAAAAATAACTCTTTTACTTTGCATTGGATGGAGTTTGGAAGTGTAAGCGGGGATGATTTTCTGCCATATGCTTGGTTAAATTGAGCTGCTTAAGTGTGAGGTTATATTGCATTTGTCACTGATTCCATCCCGATACCTGAAGTGCCTTGGTGGATATGCTTTTAGGTATACATGAGCTGAAGTGTGATGATACCATAGAGGCCTTTGAGGTGACCTTTCGTGATATGCTTCTAGACTATTCTTTGGAACTATAGGTTGCTCTTACTTTTTTCTTGGCAAAGCTGTTTAAGGATTACTGTGCTCTCATGGACATGTTCAGATATCTGGGAGGGCTTATTTAACTCTTTCTGCATGGATCACCATTGTGACTACTCTTTTCATCATTTGAGGATCCACTTCTCTTCGCTTGTACCACAGCCCTACCCTCACTCATTCTTGTCAAGCTTGTGCCTCTTACTGCTGACTTCTTACTGTCTAGTAATTTTATATTTTTTCCTGTCTTATCTCTTATTTTTCCTACATACTTTTCCTGTGACTCTTAATTTTCGCTATAATGGGATTTAATCTATGATCTTGACCAGTCAATGATAATGCTGCTTACCTCTTTTCTGTTAAAAGTTATTTCATTTCTCTACATTTTTCTAATACTATCATCCTAAGTATTTGATATCAAAATAAATGACATGTTTACAACATCACAAGGTGGTTTCAACTATTTCACTGTGTTCATTGGTGATAATTCTGTTAGATATAAATTATCATAATAACAGGGAAGTAACACATTTTACAGATAGGTCAACTGAAACACAAAGACTGCATATAAGGGGAGAGTCTGAGATCTTTTCTCATCCTGTGGTCACTGAGCATCACCACTTCTCTGCTAATATTTTTGGCACGTTTTCCATGCCACCCCCAATAGCTGAAATTCCTTTCATCCATCAAGTCTGGCTGAAAATGTTATATCTTCTATGAAGTGTTCTGTGAACTATTCAAGCAGAAAGAATTGTTCTTTCCTTGGGTTACTTTGTTCTAACCCCTCATAGAGAAGGTTTTCCATTGTATTATATTTAGTTTTATATGGCTTTGCATCTACTTTATTGGAAATCCATTAGAGTGAGCAGCCTGGCCTCTTTATATTGCATCCCAAGTGTTTAACACAGAGCCGGAAACTTACATGTTCATTTACTTGAGTTCATTTTTAAAAAAATTTTTCATGTTCATTTATTTATTTTGAGAGAAAGAGAGAGAGCAAGATCAGGGGAGGGGCAGAGAAAGAGGGGGAGAGAGAATCCCAAGCAGGCTCCACACCATCAGCACAGAGCCTGATGTAGGGCTCAATCTCACAAGCTGCAAGATCATGACCTAAGCTGAAATCAAGAGCTGGACACTGAACCAGATGAACCACCCAGGCGCACCCCGGACTCATTTTTTAAAATTGCCCCAGATTCAATGTTGCCTCCAATAGCTGAGGATGGCTAAGGTATAGAGAAGTGGTTGTTAGTATATTTTTATTAGCTTAAGCACTGTTTATTTTTCTCCAAATCACTCTATTTCTCTTAATTGTATCAAATGGTTGGATTTGAGTGTAAATATGGAATATTCACTACAGATAATTAAATCCATCAATCACGTAGGACAAATATGGCTCTTATAAAGACTTAATCACCAAAGGTTTCAAATTTCACACAGATAGCTTAATTTAAAATCAGTAAAATATTTTAAATCAAATCCACCAAATATCATGTATTCTTTACCATAAAATGTATAAAATCTAGTTATGATTAATAGCATTATTATGAGTCCCAAATCTCATTACTGAATATTGCTGAATTTACTTGCAGTTCAATGTTTAAATATAGTAAGATTAAAACTATTCAATGAGTCCTTATAACTTGTGGCAAATCATTATTACTTCCTCCAATTGCTATTGTAATAATATTAATCATAATGAATTCCTTTGAAATTCGGTGGAGCAGTAATATAGTATTCCATATGCATTTCCACTATAAATTAGCTCTAGTGACTTAACTGCCTAAGAACTATTATTAAGTTACTATATAACACCTACAGAATCATAATCAGACTGAGGAATTGATTCCAAATTAAATTACTATGACCAGTTCTACTGGAATTGGAAATCAGATAAATGAAAAAAGATGAGATATCCTAAAATAAAATAGTTCTAAATAGTGTAAGATTATTAAATTTCCTTTGAAAATATGTCCAATAGACTTCAATGAGAAAAGATTAAAATGCAAAGACATTTGTCTTCACCTGACAAAACCCAAGAGAGCTCAGCCATGTAGATTACACACATCTCTAGTCTAATTAAATGGTGGAAAGTATTTATGGGTACAATAAGACCACAGCCCCAAGGTGTATTTGTCATCACCTCTTTTTGTAGGGTTTCCTGCTCACAATAACAGCAAGTAATGAGGGCAGGAAGAGAGAAAAGACAATCCTGTACCTCTTGTCATTGAATGGATTTTCTACTAGGTGATGTGAGTTACTTGCATTGTCCTGCAACGCAACTGTCCTGCAACTGTAGTTCTCACAGTATTGGGGAGCTCTGTCTTAAGTCAAAACTTCTTTCCTCTCAATCCTGTTGTGAATAAAAGAGATTGAGGAATTGCTAAAAGAGAAAATTGCAAAAGCCAATTCACAGTGTATAATTTTAAAAGATGCTCCAGTGCCAGACATGAGGGAGGGAGATCAGGGTATTGGGGCAGCTCAGAATTTTTTTATTTGATGCATCACCTTGAAATTCCTTTCTTTAGTTTGGTCTTTGCTAAGAATCTATTGTAATTGTGCCTATTCTTTCAAACTGAGAATAAAAAACACATTTTCAAAGTCAAGCATAAATGATAGTGTGATTAGTGGATATGTTGGATTAATTATACTGCTGTTCCTTTCTAATAGTCAACACTGTCTAAAGTAAGTTGTCATAATCTGAATGCTGCTTTTTGTGTGTGTGCTTGCATGCATGGGTGCATAGAAACGTCTATCCATTTGCCCGTGTATCTGTGTAAAGAAGTCTCATTTCTCAGTTTATCTGTAAATTTATTTTTTTTACATGCAAACATTAATTAGATAAGATGGGATTAGGAACTAAGTAAGGCTTGAATATTTTTGATATGGTGCTAATATATATAATATGTCATTACTTCCACATTATTGTGTTTAGTTTATAATGATTATTGCTTAGAAGAATCTGGCTTAAAATCTAGTCATGTTAATTTACTAGATTTGTTATTCTAGGCAAGTTATACATCCTATTTATTGTAGTTCTAGACTTCCTCTTCTCTATAATGGGGAGATATTAGCAACATTAGACATCATGAGGGTTAAGTGAGAGAAGTCATAGTTCATGCCAGTGTAGCTTCAGGATCATTGAAAGCAGTCAATAAATATTAGTTCTAATTCTGCTGCTACTTATTATTATCAACATATCACTGTAATTTCTTTTGATTGATTTTTTGTTGAAAAGCATATTTAGCATTTTAGGTGTTTTATTTTTTCCCATCTCAAATCTCAACATTTCCTTGAAATTCCCAGATCAGGAACTCAGAGTTCAAAATCCCTCCTCCATTCATCCAATATCAGTGGCTCCATCATACTTATGAATTAAATTTTATCACTCTAACCATCTTTTATTTCTTGATATGCTATTATATAATTATCCTCGCCTCTCAGGCCTTCTTGGTCATACTGTACCTTTTTTTTTTTATGTTTATTTATTTATTTTGAGAGAGAGAGAGAATCCCAAGCAGGCTCCACACTGTCAGCACAGAGCCCGCCTCGGGGCTCAAACTTACGAACCATGACATCATGACTTGAGCTGAAATCAGTAGTTGGAAGCTGAGCTGTCCAGGTACCCCATACTGTAATATTTTCAAATAAAAAATTTGGTCTTTTGTTTTCTCCCTCATCTTCATATGACAAATCTACCTCATTTGTCAGAAAGGGCATTTAAAAAATAATGAAGTATATGTAAATTCAAGTATATTGAATGATGCTTCCAATGGCATTTTTGAAGTTCAATAAAATTTTACAGAAAAGTTAATTTCTCTTTTAGTTGTTATATAATATTGAAGATTATAGACCAGATTCTTACTCTAGGTGTGAGTTAGCAGATCATTTAACATTTGTTACATACCTGCTGTGTTGCTATAACTCATCAGACTTTATGTATACTGTTGTATTAATTCCTTCAGTGAATCCAGGAATGCAGAGATTATTATCCCCATCTTAAAGATGAAAAAGTTGAGGCTCAGAGATAATAACTTGCTGTGTTCTTTAATATTAGGAAGTGAGGGTTACCCAGTATGGATGATTTTTCAGTGCATGTTTTTATCACTTCCAACTACTAGGATTTCTTCCAAACACCAAATCTTACACCTGCCTTATATCTAATCTATAGCCTTATTTTCAAGTACATGGATAAACACTCGCTTGTCTTCTTAACAAGCAAGCAAGAATAGTTTTTATATTTCTCATCTATTTGTTGTGATTTTAATTTGCCTGTATAGTTATGACTTAGTCTGTTTGACTAAAAAAAAAATAACATAAATTGGTGACTTGTAAACAATATAAATGTATTTCTCGCAGTTCTGGAGGTTGGGGAGTCTAAGACAAAGGTGCTGGTAGATTTGTCGTCTAATGAGACCCACTTCATGATTAAAGGTTGTCGTCTTTTTTTTTAAGTGTATGTATTTATTTATTTAGAGACAGAGACAGAGAGAAGGAGTGCACAGGAGGGGAAGAGAGAGAGAGAGAGATTGAGAGAGAAAATCCCAGCAGGCTCTGCACTGTCAGTGCTTGGAGCCTGATGCAGGGCTTGAACTCACAAAGTATGAGACCATGAGCTGAGCCTAAATCAAGAGTTGGATGCTTAACCGACTGAGCCACCCCAGTGCCCCTAAACTGCACTCTTTCACTATTGCCTCACATAGCAGAAGGGGAGGGAGTTGTCTGGAATCTTCTTTATAAGGGCTAATCACATTCATGAGGGCTCCACCCTCATGGTCTAATTATCTACTAAAGGCCCCATGTCCAAATGCCATCACACTGGGGGTGAAGTTTCAATTGTGAATTTTGGAGGGACACAAGCATTCAGTATGTAACAAGCAATAAAGATGATGCAAAAGTGTTCTTTTTTTCTTAAGTGTGTTAATTTATGGACACATGCTTATGCATTCCCATTTAAGATAATTGGGAGTATTATTTCCTTGGAATATTTACCCTGCATATGACTTTCTACCATCTTTTAGGAAAGTATTTAAGTCTTAGGAAAAAAATTGACTTCTTAGGCATTCACTACCTGTGGAGACAAGATGCAGTGTGCCTACATTTATGAAATAAGATAAAAGGCTGTACTTTAGTGACACTGCATTGAGACACTGCATTTAAGCTTCAAGTAGAAGCTTAAACAGGTACACTATTATTGGTTTTAAAGAGAAACCCTTATTTTTTAAGGTGTGCCTGGGTAGTTCAGTGGGTTGAGCATCCAACTTTGACTCAGGTCATGACCTCGCAGTTCATGAGTTCAAGCCCAGCATCTGGCTCTGTGCTGATAGCTCAGAGCCTGGAGCCTCCTTTGGATTCAGTGTCTCCCTCTCTCTCTCTGTTCCTCAGCTGCTTGCACTGTCTCTCTCTCTCTCTCAAAAATAAGTAAAGATTTTTAAAAATTTAAAAAAAAAAAAAGAATGAAGAGAAACCCTTATTTTTTAAAAAGAAATTAAATGGGAGTGCCTGGGTGGCTCACAGTTGAGCATCTAACTCGTGATTTTGGCCCCGGTCATGATCCCAGAGTTTTGGGATCGAGCCCTACATCTGGCTCTGCACTGAGTGTGGAGCCTGCTTCAGAATCTCTCTCTCTAAATAAGTAATAATAATATTAATAATAAGAAGAAGAAGAAGAAGAAATTAAGTGGACATCATGCATGAGATGTTTATGGATTTCTAACACAATTTCTCAGTTGTGGATATAGTTATGGTTGTATACTTCAATGAATTCAATGTCAAAAAGCATTTTTAATGTTGTAATTTAAAAATCCACTGTCCTGTAATGTTTTTTTTTGAAAAAAAATATACAGCATTCTTTATCACTCAAAATATGATTTTTGACATGTTTCATTTTTTACCCCAAATTGTTTTGTACTTACACTAGGTCAATGTTTTATTGTTTTCTTGTGCTCTTATTGTTAAGGTTCATCATGAGACTAAAAAACAGATTGCATCAGAGATATGCAGGGTTTTGTTTTTTTTTTCAGGGCCTGATAGATATTTAGGTTAAAATGTTTTGTAATCAACATACTGCTTCTTATTCTATGGAATTCTCTTTAATATTCTGTATTACAACATGGATCCTCTTTGTGCCTTCAACCACACCACACATTTGCTGCCACAGTTTTCTCCCTCTTCACCAATATTGCCCCATGCCTCATAGAGCCATTTCTAATCTGCTAAAATAAAACATGATACATTTTATGGTGGTGACGTTTTCACAATAAACGTTTCTACACTGAAGAAGTTGTTACTCTGAGACCAATAAATATACATTAAAGTGAATCTTTGTCTCCTCAGGAAAATATAAAAAGTGTCATTTAGGTAGGCTAGTTGCTTTATCTTATGAACAATTTCCTTTGAGGTAAAGTTATGTGTGTGTTCTACTTTTCATGAAGCTAAAAAGAAAACTGTGAGGTTACGACATTGGGAAGGATTCCTTTAGTTAACTGTATGTCGGTCCACCCCTTATCTGTAGTTTTGCTTTCTGAGGTTTCAGTCACCCGCAGTCAGCCATGGTCCAGAAGCAGGTGATTCCCCCCATTCTGACATATTATCAGAAGGTCAGTGGTTGCCTAACATTATGTCCCAATACCTACATCATCACCTGACTTCATCTGATCCTGTAGGCATCGTAACATCTCACATTATCACAAGAGTGAGTTCAGTACAATAAGATTTTGAAAAAGAGAGATCATGTTCATATAACTTTTATTACTGTATATTATGTGTTCTATTTTCTTATTAGTTATTGTTGTCAATCTCCTACTATGCCTCATTTATTGATTAAACTTTATCATAGGTATGTATGGGGAAAAACATAGTATATATAATGCTTGGTGCTGTCTACAGTTTCAGGCATCTGCTGGGGCTTTTGGAACATACCTCCTGCAGATAAGGGGGGACTGCTGTATTTTGCTTATAATAATCAACAAATAAGTGTCCCACTATTTACTACACCCATAACCTTGGACAAAACACACACCTGTCCTAAACCCAAATTAAATTTTCAAATCTTCAAATCTGGGGCTAGACCTGCAGGGTGATTTCTACATTCTACAAACCATGTGGCCCTTTTGGAAGTTCTGGACTCCTACCACAACCTTCCAAGTAAGCTCCACAGAAAGCCCATAATTTGTTGTGTCCTTTCTTATACGTGAGTCCAAGAACACTCACAAATGTCCCCAAGTAATGCAGACCTACCCCTTTACAAATCCATGATTTTGATTATCTTTTCATTCACTTTGAAGATCTTTTTCCTTGCCTTTGGTAACTTTCCTCCCCATTCTAAAACTCTGGGAATAGCTGGAAGAACACTTTTCAGTGTTCTTCCATAACACTGAAGTAAACATGATGATTACTCCATAATCATAACCATATTTTCAGTAGATAAATATAACCATACTTTTAGAACAAAATTGAAGACAGTGACATCGAGCTTCTTTTATCTTCTTTTGCCTCCCACTAATCCCTACCTGCAAGTGAAAATACTCAGACCTGCTTCATGATAAGGTGTCTTCTTTCATTCTTACGATCAATGTATTCGCTTCTGCCCCTTAATTCATCAAGTATTTACTGGGTGATTACTACTTCTGAGGCACTGGGAAAATCACTGGAGACATAGCTAGGAACAAAGCAGTTATACTTCATCAGAGAGCTTTCATATTTTTAAACAAATAAGTAAGCAGATAGAGAATTAAACGCAATGTTGTAAATATTTTAAAGAGTGCCATAAGAACCCCTAAGAAAAAATGTCATCCAGATTTGAGTGTTAAAAAAGGCTACCTGGAGGAAGTGTCATGAAAGTATGAGTCAGGAGTGGAAGGGAGAGGAATTAAGAAACTATGACTTGAAGAGCAATGATAGCATATTCAAAGAGGCAAGTGAGAACATTCAAAAAAATGAAATGAAGGCTAGTGTGACTGGAATGTACAGTGTGAAGAGAAATGAGACCTAAGAGGCAAGCAGGGGCAATCATGAAGGGCATCAGAGGCCACACTAACATTTTAGGTTGAGCAGTGATGTGATCATATGTTATTTTGATGACTTAGAATAGAATTTGGATTGATGATGGACAAGACTGAAATCAAGGAGACCAATGATGAAGTTTTAAGAATAGTTCAGAGAAGATAGTATTATGGCCCTGGGGTAATGGCTCTGAGTATGAAAAGACATGGATAGATACAGGAGATATATAAAAGAGAGGAGTTATCAGCCTTTTGGTGTGTGAGATTGTATGTGAAGGAAGAAGACAAGCAAGGCAGAAAGGCTGATGCTCTTGCTTTTGGCTTAAAAGAATGAATGGATTACAGTGCCTTTCATTGAAACACACAATAGAGGAGAAGGAGAAGATTTAAAACAAAGGTAATAAATTTGTTTTGTGGTGTTTTGAGGATTCAGTTCCTGCAGAATATACAATTGAAGCCGTCCAGAAGGCAGAGGGATGTAGAAGTCTGGAGCTCACAAGAATAAAAAAGTAGAATCCAATTGTTATGGATAGAGGAATAAATTGTAACAAGAAAGTGTATAGACCATAAATGTAAACACCTCATTTAGGCATAATTAATGTTTCCAATGAATCTTTTGATTACATGATGCTCAAACCTGGCTGGATATTAATCATCAAGGGAGCTTTTAAAAATATTGGTGTTCTGGCCTCATCAAAGAAAAATTAAATCAGAGTTTGGGCATTTGAGGATTTCAGAATCCAGGGATTGGTAGGTTATAACAGCTTTCCAGGAATTTTAATGTGAAGACGGATAAGAACTACTGACTGCGAATTGATCTACTGATTATCATGTTATGGTGTATTTACAATTCTCGAAATTGTATTGCTAGCTTCTTTCACAAGGAAAGTGAAAGGCCGAGCAAACATGCTTTCTGACAAAATAATATATGATTTAGAACTATTTATTGCAACATGTAACCTTAATCATTGGCAATATTAATTACCTGCTTTTACAAAATATCATTTCATAGATACATTCATCTTGGAACTAGAAACCATAAGACAGAAATTCATATATATTTAGTACCTAGTATTATGCACACTTATTAAGAATTTTATGTAAATTATGTCATATAGTAAAAAAATTAAAAACCTATAACTACTCAGTCCCGATGAAATACAAATCTCTGGATCTTAGAGGTTGCTTACTTTCCCAAGGTTTCATCATCAGAATAGTAACAGGTAGACCCATTGTTCATAAAAGTTGAGGTTGAATCTATGGGGCATATCATTTTTCAATACAAATTTGTACATTTATTTCCTTCTTTATCTGACTGAAACTTTCTGAGAATGTTTTTATTGTGAAGAAGAGTTAGCACAGAGGTTGAAGCATCAGAAATAAACTCTTATCTGTATTCCCTCAGGGACTAAACATCAATTATCTTAATACTCTTATCATTTGACTCTTACTTGAATGCATTCAGAATGTGTTTAATGTAAATACCCATTTGTTTTGCCTGAAAATTAATATGATTCAATGTGTAAAAGATAGTGTACATGTGTCCTGCTATTGAATGCTGCTCACAAAAGAACCTTTTTCATCTTTTTCTTATTTTTGGGTTTTATTTCTGATGTATATTTCCCTTACATTTTATCTTTGCGTGAATTATGTCCTACCTTTTTATTCCTTTCTTAGATCACATTGGAAGACAAAATTCCAGCCACAAGAATGAGGGAAATACAAACAATTTCAATTGCTAAAAGCAATTATGAGAATCAACCTTAATCCTAAAGAAAACAAAAGTTGTAAAAAGTCAATAGGCACCTAAATGCTTTATGAAACTTGACTTATTAGCCTTGCAGGACAAGAGAGAAAAAAGGGCTCTAAGAGGGTGACTTTGGACAGAACTAGAGTATTAGGTTTACTTCTGGCAATAAGAAGGGTGACCAGTTCAGCACAGTGTAGTGAGGGTGGGTGGAGACCTAATCTGCATACCCACTTTAGGAACTTTCTTCCTGAGTTCTAGATAGCAGATGTAATCTGGGATCTGCACATCTAAAAACAGAAACAAACAAAACATTTGAGGAACCAGCCCACGTTGGCCTTGAAATAATGAGTTGTTGTCACTAACATCTTCATTTGACTATAGCAATGGTATCAATCAAATATATCTGGGAAAGTTCTGCAAGATATTTTCTCCCTAAATCTGCTGAGAAATGCAGAAAATTATGGATGATCTCTGGCCATTTAGAAGCCACTGAATACTGATTTACTAAAAGGGTTTCGTTTAAAAAACAGACCATCTTAGAACTGTCTGAAATACCTATAATAATTTTGGATAAAATTCATTCCATAATTTTGGGGTCAGAAGAAAACTTGCTGCTTAACATAGTCAGAAGAACACTGAATCTATCAGAACAGTGGTGAAGGATTACTGTATTCTTTGAATGACAAGACAGGGCCACTAGATATCCAGACAGGACCTACTCCCTGGCTTCCCTCTCATTCTGGAAAGACTAAGTGACTGTGTTTCACCAGTGGAATGTAAAAGCAGTGATATATGAAAATTTCTGAATCTTAAGGTCCAGTGATGTCTTCACTGTCTTTCCCTTGCTTAATGTTGATTGTAGTAGATTCCAACACCATAGGAAATACTGGAGCTACAAGGTGAAAGCAATCTGGGCTCATGAATCTTCTTGCAGTGGAACGTCTCCAGGAAAATCTGAGTAAGAAATTTCTGTTGTGTTGTCACCAAATATTCAAGTTTTGTTATAGCTTCAAACATTACCCTAAAAATACAAACACTAATTTTTTTTCTGATTGTTAAAAGTTATTATCTCCAGTTCTAGTAAGTAAAAAAGTGAATCTTTACCTAGAAAGTGGGATATATGGGGAGTTTCTAGATTCTCTAGAATGTTCATGTTCTGCTGCAGGCATCAGAAGTAACTCTTCGTAGACTAAATGACATATTCTTTTTTTTTTTTTTTTTTTTTTTTTTTTTAGTTTTTTATTTTGAGAGAGAGAGAGGGAGAGAGGATCTTAAGCAGGCTCCAAGCTCAGCACAGAGTCCAACATGGGGCTTGATCCCATGACCTGAGGTATCATGACCTGAGCTAATATCAGGATTTGGATGCTCAACCAGCTGAGCTACCAAATAGGATATTCTAATTGACTTTCCTGCTCTTTATTTGTGGCATGGCATTCCTCTGTTGTCACAATGTCTGATATTTGTTTTTGTTTGTTTGTTTGTCCCTGGTCTCTCTTTGATCAGCTACCACATAGCCTCCACATTAATGGGCTGAAGTAGGTAAAGGAATACAAGTTATCTATGAAGTTCTATAATCCATGGGCCTGATGGAAATGTTATAAGAGAACCTATCAGAAAAAGGTGATAAGTGGTTATCAGCATAACCACTATTCTTAAAATCTACCCTAATACAAATATTGCAGTTCAAATTTCTTCATAGAAGTGTAGACACAGAACAGAGCACAGCAAGGAAGGAACATTTTATTCCGTGTTTTCATGCAGGCCTAAGTTTCAAACCCTAGTGAACTAAGCTGAAGTCCATAGATATACAAAAACGTTCTCGTGTTAAGAAGCTAGACCTGAGACCTAATAGATTTAATGGATTCTTTTTTCTTCTACATTTTACTTATAAACCTATCTTAATATTTTGATGGCAAGAAAAAACTATAAGGAGAGGAGAATGCATACTTTCCTTAATGCTTAATACAGAGTTGACCTAAATTATCTGTCACTGGCCCTAAGAAAGAGGCATATCCCAGAAAGGCAGACTCAGGCCCTTTGATGATCAAATACTCCAGCTAGGAGAGAGAAAATTACATTTATGCAAAGAGTTTAAATATACTAGATTTGTATTAGTTTTCAAAATTAAAGACTCTGAATCTAGAATTGGAATATAATCAATGTCCTTGATCATGATCCAATGTTATCAATATTTCTATGGTAGAGCAGAGGAGGATCAGGTGATGAAATAACTAGGATTTAAGAGCCTTGAGCTCTTCATAGAAGTCGACAGCTATTAGATGATAATGATAAATAATAGCATAGTTATTATTATTGTAATTATTATTAGTAATGATCAATAATAATAAGTCAATAATATTATGCATACCTTTGTGCTCTCTTTATGCACTAGACATTATACTTAAGGTTACAAATAAATAATTTCCAGTGAACCATATGTGCAAATTGAGGCCAGATGTGTTCTATGTCCAATGCCTAAAATGTATGAAGCTGTGACTGTATTAAACTCTATTATTTAGAAGGCTTTTTCACACCTTACATTTCCTCTGGGTTCATGCCTCAATGAGTAGGATGCCAAATATCTTAACAAAAAATACACAGGAATATTACCTTATCTCTGTAAGTACTTAATTTTCTATGTATAAACATATGAATACATTTGCATAGAGATACTCACATGCATACATAAAATTTAAACAAGTTTATTTTAATAGTTCATCCTATATAAATCTAAACATATAAAATGTAAATTATGATTGAATAATGATCTGTTTGAAGTCAGTGTTAAGGCAAAATGAAATAAATTCATAAGCGGACCTCTAGGGAATCCAATAAGGCATATCTGGAAACGACTACATATTGTGTAGCTCATAATTTGTAGATAAATAAACTGAAGACAAGAAGTTAGATGTATTCACAATGTCATAAATACATGAAAAGACACCAAATTTCCACATTCCTTGTCAAATGTTCCTTTGAACACACATCAATACAAAATAGATATGTAATATAACCTAACTGCTCAAAGACGCCAAGTGGATGGCAAATTGAATGATCTATTGCAGCTACATATCATTCAAACACTTTAAAGCTATATTGAAAGTATAGTTTTAGGCATATTTGTTTTTGTAAAAATAAAGCAACACAGGGACACCCGGGTAGCTCAGTCGGTTAAGCATCTGACTTCAGCTCGGGTCATGATCTTGCGGTTTGTGAGTTCGAGCCCCACATCGGGCTCTGTGAGTTCGAACCCCACATCGGGCTCTGTGCTGACAGCTTGGAGCCTGGAGCCTGCTTCAGATTCTGCATCTCCTTCTCTCTCTCTCTGCCCCTCCCCCACTTGTGTTCTGTCTCTTTCTATCAAAAATAAATAAATGTGAAAAGAAAAAAAAATAAAAATAAAGCAAAACATCCTCATTAATACTGAATCGTGCAAATTTAATTTGTAAGTTTTTCTTTCTTTTTCTTTCTTTCTTTTTCTTTTTTTCTCACTTTGAAAAGGCTTGGAAATTCCTTCACCTCAGAATGTACATGTAAATTCTTTACTGATATAAGCAGTTATTATATGGATGTCACCAAAATACTTAATAGATGAGATGACAGTCTTTATCAGAAGGAATCCTATGATACTCCTAGACCGTAACAATATACTTGGAGTCCAAGAGGTGATACAAAGATTTCTTCACTATTTCCTTGTGGTTGCTTTTTATTCTTAGCTAAGTTAGCTTAATATGGGCACGTAAATTCCCTCCCACTTGTCTTTGTTCAGCACGTCTTACCTACTACACTTCCATTCATCTTTTCATTCCACTGTCAACCTCCCATTTCATAAAGTTTCTCCTCAGATCTCAAGTTCTGGCTCAAACCCTTGATTCCTCCAAATTGCAAGTCCCATTTCATCATGACAGTACATTCTTTAGGCTAACCATATATCTCAACAACAACAACAAAATATCTATCATATTAACATGGTTCATGTGACTTAGTTTTTTTTGAACGAATTTTTTAAATGTTTATTTTTGAGAGAGAGAGAGAGAGAGAGAGAGAGAGAGAGCATAGCAGGGGAAGGGCAGAGAGAGAGGGAGACAGGATCTGAAGCTGGCTCTATGCTGACAGCAGAGAGCCCAATGTGGGGCTTGAACTAATGAACCGTGAGATCATGACCTGAGCAGAAGTCAATCACTTAACAGAGTGAGCAACCCAGGCGCCCCTCATGTGATGTAATTTTAATACACTATTTTGCTTAAAGACTCCATTCTACCAGAACTGAGGATAGAAAAGTGGCAATGGTAATGGAGAACAGAAATATTAATTATCTCTTCCCTTATTAAAGGACATTTAGGTTATTTCCAAGTTTTCTTGGATGTAATTTCTTGGATGATAGTCTGTTCTTTCTACTATTAGCACAATAGAAATGTGTTATCTCATAGTGGCTGTAGTACCAATCCTTTTATAGATCAAAAATGCCAAAGGTGTGCTTAAACAACAGTTGATGCAAATAGAACCCCACACATACTTCATAAACACAGAAAGATCTATAGAGAATAACTTCACCATGTAGAATAACAAACTATTGAATGCTAAATACATTGTTGCTCCTTTTCCTTCTCCAGGTATTTCCTTGTTGGGATCCTCTGTGATACAGGCTGGATTCTTAATATTATAAGACTAGTTTAGCAATGTATATATAGACTTGAAAAAGATTAAAAAAAACCCATGATGAAAATAAGAACATTTATGATACAAATTGATAAGATGTGATAATTTAACATTTTCTATTTGCTTTCTCTGTTACATTGACTTTTTCAGATTCGATATTATAAATAAGACTAATGTCTTTCAAAAATGGTTCCATGATAGCATTTCTGCTTGCATATAACTATGATCAATTACAGAATAGCATTTTAAGATCTTTTACTGAAAAAAATCTCAGCTTTTAAATCTAAACTTGTTTGAACAATATGTGTAAATATGAGGGAAAATGTTAGAGAAAAATTCTAGGTTACTCAAAATATAGTATCTCATTTTGTTCAATGAAGCTAATTATAATCTAGCTCATTAATTCACGTATGTGTCAAATCACATCTCCCAAAATGTAACAAAAACAATAAAAAGCAGTTATAAGGAGCTTTTTCTAATGAAATGAGATTGTATGATCCATACTCAGTAAATTGTTCTAAAAGAATCTTAACTTGAGACAGAATTTTTAAAATAATTTATATTCTTTTATCTTTGAAATTAAGAAATGTCATAATAGTTTTATCACAATTTTTTTTTAAATCAGTATGATACTGTTTGCCAGATGCTTAACTTTGCCAGACAGTTACTGCCAAATGAAGGTTGTGTGATTCGTCTAATACATCAAGACTAATCTTTGTACTCTCTCTGGATTTGTCAATGAGACGGGCTCAGAACTGAGGAATGTTAGAGAGAAAAAAAATCAAAGCTATTGAAATGGACTGATGACACGCAGACACAAAGTCAATGGAATTTTCTTTACCAGGAATTATTTTATAAAATAAAACAAATTTGGAGGGAAAGCTCATTATTAGATATTTTAAAACTACTGAGGGAAAATACCAATGAGACTATTAATTAAAGCCCATTAAAATAGATTCTAAATGTTAAACAAAATCAATGTTTCCCCTACTCTTTTGTTGTTTATAAGTGATACTTGAACTCAGTGATTTACTATACAAGTGGTATTAGAGTGATGTATTTTTAAAAATGTGTAGTCAGTTGATGAAAATAAGACCCTCCTTTCATCTTCCATAATGCCTAAATTAAAATAGAGAATTACTTGATGCATAGGCAAAATCAGATTTGAAAACATGAAAGTTCCATCCAAAGATCAGAAATGCATGACTACCACACTGATTCTGATACCACTTTTCCCATCCTATCAACAAAAAGAAAGAAGTTATCAACGTGTTGCTCTCAGTGTCTTTCAATAGAACTTCCTAGAAATTCCATTTTCCCTCCCTGGTCTTACAGTTAAAGATTTTAATTTGCATCAGTTGGTCACTTCCATGACCATTTTTGTTTTGTATGTGAAAGTTCTAGCTAAGGACTTTTAAGTAACTTTTTGGTCCAAAAGCAAGGAACATCATTCATACTGAGTAGTGCAGTGTGGAATTTTCCCCTTGGAGCCGAGCAATGCAATGACCATACCAAGCCTTGTGTTTCTATAAATTGCTGTTCAGCCTCCAGACTATGTGGCTTCATCTTGTCATTGACATGATAGATCTACTGATACGGTGGTGTGTCTTCATATGTACTTAGTTGCATCTTTGAATGGGAAATTTACCAGTAAGAAATGTGCTGTGACCCCAGAGTTATGTCATACACAGAGCACAGTTTCCCATGGATGCGGTTTTGGAATGGTGGTGGAGGTCTGGAGCTGCAGGCCAAGGAAGATTTCTTAAGATGTCTTTGGTGCAAAAAAGTGATTTTATTAAAGCAAGGAGGTCAGGACCTGTGGGCAGAAAGAGGTGCACTGGGGTTGTGAGGAGTGACTGATTATATACCTGAGAGTTGGGAGGGGATAAAGGCAAGAGGAAGTTCCCCAAAGGACTTTGATATGCTAAAGAAGACTCAGGAGATACTGGAGGCCTTGCTATTGTTGAGCTAAAGTTATTTTCCTCTCTGGTAAAGCATTAACATTAAGACACAGTAGGGAGTTCCTAGAGGAATGTTATACTCTGTATTTTCCCCAAGTATTTGTCAGTGGGCTGCAGGCTATAAAGAAATTTTATTTTATCTACATTTCTTCTTGCCTTTGTTCCCCACATCACTGTGGAGGGGAGGCTGATGTTAGGGCTCCAGGAAACCATGTCTATGGGTTTTTGGAACTTAGGCTATTGATAAGATTGTCTTTTTCTTATAATTTTATTAAGATGTTTGTAAATTGATGGAGACTCTGTCCTGCATGACTGTGATCTTCAGTTAACTATTAATTTTTCCCTTTCCTTTGTTCTTGGGCAGCCAGGCGTGCCTGAAGAACATCACACCTGGAAGGGGACGGGGTCGGGGTCTGGGGTATGGAGAGGAGGAGGGGTACAGGGTGTTACCTTGTGCTTTGCTCTCAGCTTGCCTTTTGTTCCCTCATCATCATACTTAGCTTCAGGTTGCTAGCTACTCAGTGCCTTTTTTACCTTTTGTCTTTCCTGGTCTTGAATGCTACGGGAGTGTGCACTGAGACCATTCACACTGGTTATATTATTCTTACTTTCATATTCTTTTCTGCTTTTGGTGAAATGGCATTAAATTCAGAGAGTTTGGTAATCAACATATTTAAGTAAAATTTATATCTAGAGCCATATTATTTTTTTTTAACTCTTGAGAATATGGAATTGAGAATGAGAGATCCCCAAGTACTTTCCAGAATTTTATTTTGATCATAAATATGGCTTTATATAAGATTGTAAAATTAAGCTAATCAACAGCTTAATGCATCCTTTTTCCCCCCATATGGAAATGACTATACGACCCTTTCATGTGAACATTCACTCAACAGAGTTTGCAAGCATATGCTTTTTCTGTGACACACTATATCTCACCCATATTTTCCAGTGGGAGCAGTATGTCTTGAAACCAGCTTGCACCGGTTTATAAGACTGGATTCTGGACATCTCTTTCCAATCGCATACTCAGTGACCTCAGATTGATACCTTGAAATTGTCTATGGTTGAAATATTTACTATAATTCCCATAAATTGAAAACTGCTACAAATCAGGTCTATTTTGCATGGAGAACTGGTTGTTAAACATTTACCAGCATACCACTTGCAATAACTAAATGAGCCATTTTGTAATAACTGTAGGAGAAAGGTACGCTAATATAAATTTCACAGATAAGACACCCAAGTTTCAAAAACATTAGCTGGTTTGTCCCTCATCATGTGTATGTACAATTGGATCCAAAAGCAAGTCTTCAGACTGTAACTACTAAAAGTAGTTCGGAAAAAAAAGTAGACTCTAATGATTAAAAGTAGTTACTTTTTCACTCTTCGCCACAGTTGCTACTTTATATTACCAAAAAAACTTAATTGCAATATTGTTTATCTCTGTGGTGAAGTTGTGTATGTGTGTCTACATGCATACAAGCTGTCTTATTATATTTGACATGATTACATTTTAGTGACACTTCTGAAAGAATTCCGAGTGACAAGGACAGACGTCCAAATTTATTTAAATCGTCATGAGATCTTTCTGCAAAGTAGAGTTCTCCGTTTCCATTGAATGTAGAATCTTGCTGTGAGAACTGGATTCCTGATGCAAAATGAACACTGGTAAATCAATGTCAATGTTATCGACATCTCAGCCACTGATTTGAAGATGTCATTTCTCAACATAGGAGTGCCTGTGTAGGACAGACTACTGCCAATATATTTTAGATTCCTACCTTTAATATTCGAATACAGTAGGGAAGGAAAGCATGTAAATTTAGAATGAAGAGTTAAATTTTTCATCAACTTTTTCTGAAATGTCATGGCTGCCTCCAAAACTAGTATTTCTAGGTGCACTAATAAATACCCAGCAGGGATAATTCATTGATTCTGACACTAATGCTGTGCTCAGAAATTCTTTCCTCTTTATTTATTTAAATCATCAGTCTCTGACCCAGTCAACACCTTATAACTGAAGAGAGATTTATCTGGCACCTTTCAATCAATATAATGGATACTGCTAGTACTTCAATGGATCAAATCTTGCATGTCATTATTTCAAAGCATGATATTCTAGAAGGAATGCAATTATTAATACCAGACACTAGTTTTAGTAATATATTCTAAAAAATTAATAAGCATTCCTCTTCTTTTATATACCTCAATCCCATTTATCTTCTTTTAATTACTCAAGTAGTTCATATGCAAAATTTGATTCTTACTGTAGCACTAGAAAAATTATCAGCTTCTTCAGGTAAGTGTCTATTTGTGTGATAGTGTAAGGATAAAAAGAATACCTATTTTCGGACACAGGAAAACAGATTCAATACATAGTAATTGTCAGTATATCATATAGTAGAATGGAATAATATACAGCTCTATTGTTTGAGAAAGCATCTCTCTCTCTCTGATAATTCCCTGAATACTTTGCTGTGAGATTCAGATTAAAGGAATTGATGGTATTTCATAGATTTTAAAAATGGGCTATTTAGACATATGTATTGTCTTTTGTCATAAGGTGACTTACTATTGCATTCAATATTATTCATCTTATTGGCTAAAGCTTATGATTTGAGGAATTGAAAAACATGTAGGCATCTCAAATTATTTTTCTATGTAGACTTCAACTGCATTTGTGATGTTCTATTGTTTGAAGTTAATTTCTTTAAGGTAAACATTTTCCTATCCTTATGTATGTGTGTATCTACACATATATGTATCTGTATATATAGAAAGTACACACACACACATATATTATATATGTGTGTGCAAGTGTATGTATGTGTGTGTGTGTGTGTATTTCTTTTCTTCAAAGGGCAAATACTCCAGGGGATTAATTCAGTGGGTCACTGACACATTAGTATGAATTAACTTACTTTTCACCACCACCATTCTCAGAAATAACTTTTAGCCTTTCTTTCTGATAGGAAAATTGATATTTTACAGAAAGAAAAAAGCCAGAAAAATAAAGTTGTTGGACTAAAAACAAATGTCCTTTAATTTAGAATTTGCCAAGGCAAGTTCTGGTGCTATCCTGTCTGATGTAGATTTTAGAGGGCTATCAGAAAGTGATAGTCGTTTCAGACCTGGTGGTGAACTTTGATAATAATCTAGAAGACAGTTTTCTATTTACAAATGAGACAACTGAGGTCCAGAGTACAGACCTAGTACAAAAGAAGAATGTGCCTCTCTTCCCTTTAAGAATACACCGTGTTGGGGCGCCTGGGTGGCTCAGTCAGTTAAGCATCTGACTTCGGCCCAGGTCATGATCATGTGGTTTGTGAGTTCAAGCCCCACATCGGGCTCTGTGCTGACAGCTCAGAGCCTGGAGCCTGCTTCGGATTCTGTGTCTCATTCTCTCTCTGCCCCTCCCCCACTTGTGCTCTGTCTCTCTCTCTCTCAAAAATAAATAAATGTAAAAAATTAAAAAAAAAAAAAAAAAGAATACACCGTGTACCCTTTCCTCCACCCACATTTCTTTGCCACAGTTTTGTACAGTGGTCAAACATGGCTGTGATGAAGACATGGAAATATCTTTATTACGGGTGGCACTGTGTCCACATACGGGTCGGAGATTATATTACTAAAGGGATAAAAGGGGTTAGGATTATCATTGGGAGACAATGCCTATCTCTCACCAGTTGGTGTTTTGACTACCCAAATAATGGTCCGAACCCTTTGTTAATACATGACTGTAATTGCCCCTGCCCTTAAGGGAAATAGCCTCAAGGTTACAGTCAATTCATGCTTTCAGCTTGAAGTCCAAGTACTTGGGATGTGGTCACATTTAGATGCGATGTCCCATCATGTTGAGTCATGGCTTTGATAACTGTTTTTGCCTTGGTCAATATATAATATGAAAGACGAATAGGATGAGCACAATAATATTCACTTTGAACAAGGGGAAAATGGGGACAACGCAGAAGTTGCTGTGATTGTTGTGATCAATTCCCAGGTTAAAAAAAACTGAAGACAACTATCTTACTAAGACATATTTTTTTGGAGACTTAAGGCCTTATTCTTTCAGTTACTAGCTTCCTTGTTCTGTTTATTGTTCTTTCTCTCAACGTAATAAAAACTACACTGATATTGAAATTATTTGTTGGAATTTTGAGGGCAGTAATTAATCACAACTCTCTCATTCAATAGTTCTGAATCATTTGAAAACTAAAGTAAGAGTAAGACATAGGTATCAAAATATTGGTTTTATGGCTTGTGAATTTAGACTGAAGGAAATACATTGAACCTGAAGTCCAAATGAAGTTTTTATACTTTCCTCCTTTAAATCAAGCCCTTATGATCCATCTGCAGGAAAAATTGGATCTTTAGAGAACATGTATACATAGCCAGCCAATTGGGTTTTGTCCATCCAACTCAGAGGGCAGAGTGTAATCGTCCTGATCAATAGGACAGCTGGGAGGCATTAGATGATGTAGCTACAGGATAGAGCCAGAGAGTGAGAGAATAAGAGAGACAGAGAAAGAAAGAGAGAGAGAGAGCGAGAGAGAGATCCCTGGGCACATATCAAGGAAACTTGTCCCATACTCTTGAATCAAAAAGGCACTGTGAATGGGAATCTCAAGGAGACTATCAAGGAGAGCAAGAAATACAACAAAAAGCTACACAAAGAGTTATAGAAGAGTAAGGAAATGGTTTCCCCTACCCTGTGTTTCTTCCTTCTGTTACAGAAGATGATTTTAACATAATGTTGGTATTATTGCTCATATTTATCAATGTATGCTTACATTTCTCCCAAAAAGTGTTCAGAATGCAAATAGTCACTATTGTTTAATAGTTTCCTTATTTATTTGATGGTTATTGGGGATATCACCAATTTGATAAAGAAGTTGAATATACTTTTCACTTAATTTTTATTTCCAAAGAGTATTTATTTTCTCTCACCTCTCTTTTCCTCTACTCCCTGTCCCCACCTCTCTCTCTTTCTGTCTCATTACTTTTTTTCCCCATAATCCTAGAGCCTTTTGCTTACACTGAAAAGACATTGCCAGGGGCGCCTGGGTGGCGCAGTCGGTTAAGCGTCCCACTTCAGCCAGGTCACGATCTCGCGGTCTGTGAGTTTGAGCCCCGCGTGGGGCTCTGGGCTGATGGCTCAGAGCCTGGAGCCTGTTTCCGATTCTGTGTCTCCCTCTCTCTCTGCCCCTCCCCCGTTCATGCTCTGTCTCTCTCTGTCCCAAAAATAAATAAACGTTGAAAAAAAAAAAGAAAAGAAAAAAGAAAAGACATTGCCATAAAACAAAGTTGTGCAGGTTCTTTAAACAAAAGTCTAATCCCTTAAAAATCAAACATCTCTCTGAGCTTCAAGAAATGCTGACCAAAGTGGTATAAAAATTACTAGGGCTGGAGTGAAAAGATTTCTTTTGATGTTAGAAATGATTTGACTTCCATTAAGAAAATCTTGGGAAAAATAAAATTATGATTTATTTTTAAATAGCACTGCATAATTTATCAAGCATTTTCAGTGCTTTCTCATTTTTTCACCTTAACACCTCTTAGACAGCTATATAACATAAATCATTATTTTACAGACTAGGACACTAAGGACAGGAAGAACACATGACTTTGTCCAGTGAGGAAACCAATACAGACTTCTAAATCTGGCCCTCTGATTCCACAATCCTTGCTCTCTCCACTACAGCATGCTGAAGTCACTAGTGAAAAAGCACTCCATATGTCACACAACATGCCATAAGATTGTCCAACTATTTTGAAGAAAATCTCCCAGAGAAATCAATGACCAAGAGAGAATTGCAGAAAGCAGATGGTGTCATCAGCACACTTCTGGTGTGGCATCTGTGGTTACTTCTGTGCCTCTAGATTGGATTGTACTTACATCAAAAGAGCCAATATGTGCAAAAGAAAGAAAATAATAATAAAATAAGAACAAAACTTTCAGCACAGGCACATTTACTAATTACAGAAATTGCTGATAGACATTAACCACACTGTATGGTGTGGTATGGTGTTGGGTGTGTGTGTGTGTGTGTGTGCACGCGCGCCTGAGCATTAGCAGAGGCTTACCTAATGCTCAGTGAATGCTATAAAGCTTGGAAGCCCAGAGGCCAAAGGGGCCCCAAGAGACTCACCTAGAAATCACAGTAATGGAGTTGCAGTGGTAACCCCCTACCTAATTACAGATGGTGCTCAAGGCAAAATCCCATTAAGACAAGTTTTATGGGTTTGTTGTGGATTGGCTGTTAGAAATTACACCATTAGTACACAGAGCCTGAAGCTGAAACAGTACTAATCTCCAGTCTCTACAGAGAGATAATAGAAAAAAAATAACCACCCCCAAACCCCACACTCCAACTTAAAAAAAGATTCCATTCTAAGACAATAGGCTATAAGTCAAATTAAAAAAAATAAAAATAAAAACAACTCTAAATACAATTAACATATTTTTAGAGCTCTATTACAAAACACATTTGCCTATTTTTTTTTCATGCTAAAAACAAGCTGAAAGGATAGGATATGTGAGGTTCCTTTGATTTTCACTTTGAAGCAGTGTGTTTTTTTAGTCAGGTCACTGATGCTAGAATATCAGTGGTCTGTGAGTTCTGTCCTGAACTAGATCCATGATGGATTTACAAGAGGAAATGTCGGACAAATGTTGACTCTGTTATTATGAAAGAAGGGTTTTGTGCCCTGGTGAATTACGCTGGACCTCCTGTGTAGGGTAGGATCTTAAATAGCTTGTTTAACATAAGGTCAAGACTAGAAGCATGCCTACTCTCTCATTTTTTCTTAAGTCTATACTAGGACATTTAGACTATTTCACCCTAATGACAAAGGAAATCCCAAAGGAAAAACCAAAGTAGAAAAAGCTAAGAGCTAGAGCAGAGCAGGGCTGAAATTCTGTTTCTTCCTCCTGAACCCAACTCTGGTGGATCCACAAATATTTTTTGTAAATGTCCAGATAGTAAATGCATATTCAGCTTTGTGGACTGTTTGACCTCTGTTGCAACTTTTCAACTTTACCTCTGCAGCATGAAAGCATTCCTAGACAATTCGAAAACAAATGGGCACTGCCAGATTTGTTTTGGAACAAACTGGATATGGCCCATGGGGCCTATTTTTGCCCACCATCTAGGTCTTCAATAGATGGCATGAGGGGGCTCCAGGCCATTTCTCTCTCCTGAAGAAACTGCAGGAAAAGGGAGGGAGGGACTATTAACATATAAAAGCACTGCACAAAGAAAACAAACAAACAAAACCACACCCTCTCCCCTTCCTTTCATTGTTATCTCTGGCCCTAAAGGTAAGGCCAAATTTGTTTTTATATCCTTGAAGCATTCAAAACTACTCCTAAGAAGTTGAGTTTGTAGGCTTTATTTAACTTTAGCTTCGAATTTTATGTAAAATTGAATACAGTAACATAGAACCATCCCCAGGAAATATATTTAATATGATTTTATTTTAGATATGACTACACCACATTCTAAATTTTTGATAGTCCTTGCTTAATTTTTTCATGGCATAAGTCAAGAGGTGAAGGGAAATTATCCTGAATTAAGTAGCAACCTTGACAAGCATTTTTATTCCTCGAACTGATTAAAGGTCATTCAGTTAGCTTGGAAAAATTGAGAATCATTCAATATTCTGGGCTATAGTTTTCTTTTCCTATTCACCTAAAGAGAAGGGTAAGTTGGCTTCCTAACTACCCATCTCATCACACCCACAGTTTTATCCTATGCCCTGAAATTATTTAAGGCACGACTGCCTTTAAAATGCATCAACCCATATTTGCCCTCAATGTTCCAGTCTTTGATCTTTCATCACTGATTGTTCTACATCATCAAAAATCCTCAAAGCTCCTCTGTGAATAGTGGTCAGGCCCATAGACACACTGTAGAATTTGATCTTGAAACCACACAATTGAAAGACTACATCTCATCCCCCACTTGTGCACTTGTTTAAACATATTCATAACACTTCAGAATGGCTTTTGCTGTTATTCAGTAAATTATACATGATACCACTTTTAATGTTTTAAATGAGAGAACTGACAGTCAAAATAGAGAATTCCAATTAACACTGAATTTTTATTTTATCAATATTTTAAAGGATTTTAAGCATCAGATATGAGGTGTGATTCTAAAGTGTGACTTTAGTCAAAAACCCAAACTTCCACATCCACATGGCTGCTGTCCTTCTATTTGATTCAACAAACATTTATTATGTGACTATTATATGTCTGATATAAAGCCATATAAAATTGGAAAGGCATATTCTCTGCCTTCTAAGAGCATGAAATTTAGAAAGGTAATTAGGATATGTGTCTTATAAAATTAGTCAATTTATTCGGATCATTCCATTGTTAACTTTTTTTTTCCAGAACAAGACATCTGAAGTAATAAGTCATACAAGAATTTATTAGATTAAAGGAGTAACTAATCTAATCTAAGGTAACTCCTTAGATTGGAGGAGTAACTAATCTCATCTAAGGTAACTCCTTAGATTAAAGGAGTTACCTTCTTTTACTCACTTACCCCCACTATCTCCTGTCCCAATTGTTGAGAGCCCTACAGAAAGATGTCAGTACTTTGAAGCTGAAAAATTCTTGAGAGACAAAACATTAGACTGAATTAGTAAACTGAGAAAGCCTAAGGCACAAACAGGAAGCTAAATGACATATGTTTATTTGCTGCCTCTCTAACAGTGTATTAATTAGGATTTCATTGGTTGCAAGGGCTGGAAACCCAAGTAAATTAGTGCAAAACAGAGAAATATATTGACTCTTGAAATACATGACTATTGGAAAACCAAAGTAAAGGCGATAGCTTTGAGAATCCAGCGATGCCATTAAATCTTTTCTATTTTGTCTTTTGTCTTGTTTATCTATGGCATAGGCTTCATTATCACTCATGCTTGATTTGTAGGAATAAAGAAGAACAAAGTTATTTTTTTAAATGCTTATTTATTTTATTTTTGATGGAGAGAGAGAGAGAGTGTGTGTGTGCAAATGGGGGAGGAGCAGAGAGAGAGGGAGAACCAAGCAGGCTTTGAGCTGCCACCACAGAACCTGATGCAGAACTCCAACCCATGAATCCCGAGTTCATGACCTGAGCCAAAGTTCAAGGCTCAACTGACTGAGCCACTCAGGCATCCCAAGAACAAAGTTTTATAACTTGCAATTTTTATAATGGAGAGGCTTTCAAAGATTTCTTAATCCTCTCAAGTTCTAAAATCTCAGGGAAGCAATTTGATTGGCTCATTTTGGGACAGCTTCATATTCCAAGGAAAATCAACTATGGACATAAATATGGTAGTGCCTCAGGTGGTTATATAGATATAACAAAAGAGGGCTTTCAGGAAAAGTGTAAGATAATCACTGGCAAAAACCTCTATAGAGATCCACTACAAACATGAAATGTAAATATTGCAAATGCTAATAACCATAAACACAAATGTCATAAGTAAGTAAAATAGTTGCTGATTTGCAATTTGAATGGAGAATAAATTAAGCAGATGTAATATATTATGCCTGCATTCATCATCTTGACACATTTTCATATGCCTTCTCTTTGGTTCTAGTGAAACTGGGAGGATTTTTCACATTTATGTGAGATTTTCTGATGTAAGTTTTTGGGAATTTTAGGATAAGGGACAATATGGGGTGCAGTTAAGAGATAATTTCTTTTCTTGATGAAGCACCATTACTACTATAGTTATAATTCATGAAAATGTCAGCTGTAACTCAGTTCTCTTTTGCTTCATCAATTTACTCTTCAATAATAGACAGTGATGGGCTTCATTAGAAGGGGTAAATCAGAGAATGCATGTGTTATGTACAAAATTTGGGGACTCTACTATAGAGTGAATCTGTAGAATTGTTGATTGGCAATTGCATAGCCTTTAAAGAGTTTTTCTTTGTAAGAGTATTAAGTGTAGTTTTATTTATTTTTTAAAATGAATATTTTTAAGATCTGGGTTAAATTTTCATAAAAGTCCTCTTAAATACATTCCATATTTTCCTAATCTTCTAAACACTCATTGAATGGAGAACCTTATAACCCCAAAGGAGGAAACAATCAAATTCTTCAGTTTATGAAAAGTGGAACTTAGAAAAAATTCACTTATGGTAATAATTCCTAAATGAAATCTCAGACTCACCTCTTGTTTAAAAGAGAGAGGTTAGAGGGGCGCCTGGGTGGCGCAGTCGGTTAAGCGTCCGACTTCAGCCAGGTCACGATCTCGCGGTCCGGGAGTTCGAGCCCCGCGTCAGGCTCTGGGCTGATGGCTCGGAACCTGGAGCCTGTTTCCGATTCTGTGTCTCCCTCTCTCTCTGCCCCTCCCCCATTCACGCTCTGTCTCTCTCTGTCCCAAAAATAAATAAACGTTGAAAAAAAATTAAAAAAAAATAAATAAAAGAGAGAGGTTAGAAAGGATAACCTTGTAATAACTTGGTTTTATTTCTTAGGCCTCACATATTTATTACTTTAAAAAGATAGTTTAAGGGTAAATATGACAAGTACATTGAATACTATTAGAAAAAGATTTTAGTCTTTATTGGGTTCTTGTGTCATAATTATGTGAGAAAGGGTTTTTTTTTTTTTCAAATATGTTCTGAGTACCGCCAGTTTTAATACAAGATGACATATGTATTCTCAAAAAACACTGTGCTGTGTAAGACAGCACAATGAAAGTCACAAGGCCTATGGGAAAATGGGACTGGGTCACAACACTTAAGAACTTTGTTAGTGATGGGACAACTGGGTGGCTTAGTCAGTTAAGCATCCGAATCTTGGTTTCAGCTCAGGTCATGATCAGGCCCAAGTCATGATCTCACAGTTCGTGAGTTTGAGCCCTGTGCAAGGCTTCATGCAGTGCAGAGCCTACTTGGGATTCTATCTCCTGCTCTCTGCCCTTCCCTCGCTTGCACTCTGTCTCACATGCTCTCTCTCTCCCTCTCTCTCTCTCTGTCAAAATAAATAAGAAAATTAAAAAAAAAAAAAGAACTTTGTTGGTGACACGTTTAAGAGAAAATAAGGACCCAATAAAAGAAAGCAGCGTAGTTTCACACATAGTAAATGGTTAAGAAACGTGTGAATATTGCCCCCAAATGGCACTTCACTTTGAAAATGGCTACAAACTTATTTGCGGATATAGCCATCTGAAACTATATTAGTTTTCTATTGCTTGCATAACAAATCACCACACACTTAGTGGCTTGAAACAGCACCCATTTTTCATCGTGTAATTCTTCAGGCCAGAAGTCTAGGAATAGCTCAACTGGGCCCTCTGCTCAGCGTCTCACAGGTAAAATCAAGGCTGTCTGGAGGCTGTGATGTCTGTTGAAGCTCTGGTTCTCTTCCAAGCTCATTCAGGTTGATAGCAGAACGGATGCTGGAGTGACAGGATGAGGGCCTCAGCTCCTATAAGTCACCCTTCTCAATGTGGCTGTTTCCTTCTTCGCAGCCAGCAGGACAGCATCTCTAACTTCTTTTATCTTTGACCTGAAAATTCTCTTTTTAAGGGCTCACATGATTTGATAAGGCACAACCAGAATAAGGTACTCTAAATCAGTGAAAGTTAACTTAGGGATTACTTATGTTCATTTGGGAACTTAACTGTGTCTGTTACTTTTTCACCCTTACTATATAATGTGTCATAATCATAGGAGAGATAACCTATCACCTCTGCCATGTTTTATTGACCAGAAACAAGTTATAAGTGCCTCCTACCCAAGAGGATGAGGTAATACAAGAACCTGAGGCATTGCAGCAGTTGCAGCTTGTGAGTTGCTATGAAGTGGTGGAAATAGGGCTAATTGGAATTGGATGGAAGGTTTTAACACAGGATCTGGATCAGTGGGGCTCGTAACACACAAGTGAACTGAGGCAGCTGGTAGATGTTTGAGATGTGCATATGTGTGTGTTTTGTGCATTCCTGCATGGTGGCTCTGTTCAGCTGGGTGTACTTTTTGGCATTCAACTAGCGTTTCTCATGGATGAAATTATGCATAAGCAAACACGAAATTCATACTATGCTCAAATTGTTCCTTAATATATCAGTTTTGTTGGGACTAATGTGCATTTTTAAGACAAGCATTATAGCAGAATGAACTATACATATTTATCTTTCTATCACCTTCAATACTTAAAATAATGTTGGCATATAATGGAAGTTTTGTAATACTTTTTAAATTGAATAGAATTGAAATAGACTCTGGAATTTGAGATAGATTCATGAATGGGCTGTATTTCAATCCATCAAGTCCTTGCTGAGTTGTGTTCATGGTTCCACAGAGCCAGAGGAAAGAGAAGTGGGATGAATATGCGATCTGTCTACATAATCATGTAGAACCCACAGAGAACAAAAGAGGAGAGTTTCAGGAAAGTATATTATAAAGGCAGTATGGTGTAGTTTGGATACCTGAGTTCTAATTTAAAAATTACCATTATGATCTCCATTATGTGTATTTTCTCTTGGCTTTAAAATACATGTTTGGAAAGGAGGTGTTGCACTTTTACTTAATAAATACAACAGAAAAAGCTTTCCTAACATATGTGGGTTATGTGTGGGATTGAGAAGAAATATTTTGTGTAAATTAGAAAAAAAAAAGGTAGGAAAATACAATAAATGCAGTGGTGAAGAACTGTAAGAGTAAACATGAAAACAATTTATATTTATTAGTTATTGAAATAAAGATGAATTTTGTTTAAAAATTTTTAATGAAAATCAGTGACTCTCCAACTTGTTCCAAAACAAATCACTTAATGTCACTTGTAGGAAATACATCTAAAAGTAAATGCCTTTGAATAATAATAATACAAATGCACAGTAGATAAATACAAACAGGAAAAATAATAATGATCTTAGGTACTATTTGGCAAAGCACATTTCTGGTGAAAAGCATTTATGATTCATTCAACAAGTATTTATGCAGTGCACACTACAGTCAGGACCAGCATAGAGGGTCTCATCTATCAGGTCTAGACAAAATATTTTGTGGTCCTACCCTCCCCTCAGGCAGATTTTATTAGCGATCTGGTGGCCAGGTTATCATTTCTCATGTTTCCTAAATAATCCTAGGCATCCAACATTTCTGCTATACTAGTCAGGGAGTTATACTGTAAGCCCTCCCTGCTCTCCATTTGCAACTAAAATTAGAGATACATGTAATCTTTGCTGATGTGTTGATCTAGAAATTACAAATATGGCAGTCACTGGAGAAGTAAACTTGTGGTTGACTAGATTAATGGACTGGTAGTATAAGCCTCTGCCCACTCATGATTAAGGCTACTATAAAATTCCTGGATTTTTAAAAATGTTAAATAACCTAGGAGGGGAATGAATTAACTTTAAAAATATAAGACAATCAATGAAATTTGAATGCTGACTGGAATGTGAATGATGTTACATTATAGATGAATTTTCTTTAAAGTTTGGTAATGGCATTATAGTTAGGTTAAAAAAGGTATTTATCTTTTAGAGACTCTGTAGATGCAATGACAGTGGGGCCTGGGGAACAAGTCAGAGAGGTAGATAGAGGAGATGAAGAAGATTTGTTTGTGTTGATCATTGAGTGAAAGGCTTTGAGAGATTCAGTAATTTTTCTACTTATGCATATGTTTTTAATGCTTCCATGACAATTATAAAAATGAGTCCAGTGGCAAGGAGTACACCCAGCACCCAGATCTTAGTTTCTGTTGTCATTCTCAACAAAAATACCCAGATCTCTTTGAAGAAATGGCTGATTCTCAGGCTGGGGTAGGCATATACCAGATGAGCTTAGAGCATCTTGGAGTGCCAGAAAGTAAAGTACTCAAAAACCAAACAAAGGGACTTGTCCAAGGGACATAGGAGTCAACATGAAAGAGGCTCAGTTGCCAAAATTGGCACAATGTGGGGAACAAAATAAATAATATGGCCTACAGTGTAAAATACAGGGCCATGAGTCCACATGATACAAACAAAGATCATTTAAATAAATGGGAAAAGAGACAAACTTCCTGTACAGAAGAATTCCAAACCATGTATAGATGTTAACTGCTCCAGGAGATGGAGCTTGATTCCCCAACCCTTGAGTGTGGACCATACTTGATGTCACTTTTACAGAATAGAGCACGAAAAAGGATGGGGGTGGGGCGTAGCAACAGTAGAGAAATATAGCAAACATTACTTCTGCCAGGTGACCACGATTATTGTCATCTGTGATAAATCATCTTAATAGCATATACACACTTGATATGATGTGATGAGAAGCCACTTCAGTTTTGTTGTCTTCTTACCAAAACCCAGGGCCCCAGTCTAACCCAAAGAAAAACATCAGACAATCCAAACTGAGGAACATTCTGCAAAATACTGGACCAGTGATTCTCAAAATTGCCAAATCCTCAATAATAAGCAAGATCTGAGAAGCTGCCATAGCCAAAAAGAAGCTAAGGGGACATGGTGACAAAATTCAATGGGATATCCAGTGTGGGATCCTGAAACACAAAAAGGATATTCAGTGAAAATTAGTGCCATCTGAATGCAGTATAACATTTAGTTAATAATAATAATAATAATAATAATATATCAATGTTGGCTTTTTAATTTTGATAAATGTAAGATGGTAAAAATGGGGAAAACAGGGTAAAGAATGTATGGGAACTCTATCTTTGAACTCTTCTGTAAATCTAAATTTACTATTCTAAAGTAAAACAAGCAAACAAACAAAAACAAAAAAGCAAAAAACATACGACTACAGCGAGACCAGGAAAAAATGTTTCAAATACATAAATTAATTAAAATGTGGTCGAGGTAGGGACTAGAATAATGGTATTTT